>NW_028227262.1:59520000-60162500 GCF_978045245.1 Mus caroli
TCAAGTTGTACTGGTTCTGAAAGCAGGGACGAAGCAGGGAGTGACAATGCATCTTGTCACCTCTGGCTGGGTTCAAGTACCTACAGAGAGTCAAGAAGAGATTGTGGGTGAATCTTCAGCCCACTTGAAATACAGATTCAAATAATCTGAGATTTCAACATCAAGAGACATAGATTAAGAAGAGCAGTAGCTGATGTGGGGTTAGGCCAATTTTTTTCAAGTCTACCAGACAATCTGTCTGGTAGAGCTATGTAAAGTGTTCCCAGCACTATGGAGGAGCCGAGAAAATTGTTACTGAATCCCAAAGACTTGACACAGTTTTACACTTTTGGACTTTGTTGAATTTGATTGTGACTGTGCCCTGGTTCTTCTTTTAGGGAACAAGAAAATATTTAAGGTATGAGTTACATTACAGTGGCCTAGAATTAAGAGACTTTGACCTTTTAAATGGATGGATTTTGGAGTTTCGTGGAGACTTTGGAGTTTTACACAGTCTAAATGTATTTTATAGAAATTATAAAAATGTAAGAGAACTCGATTATTTTATAGCCTGAAAATTTTGGAGAGGCTTTGCATGTTGAACATGATTTGAAAATTAAGGGAGGCATACAGAACATTTAAAGTATATCAAATTTTTATATTAAAATGTTTATATTAGTATGATATATTGGAAACAAAAGAAGAGACAACATTAACAGTCTAACATTGTTGTTTTTTATGTCAACCTGAGAAGGGTTTGTTTTGTGCCAGCTATTTTGGTTTGTTTGTTTCTTTGTTTGTTTTGACTCAAGGTAAATAATTTAGAGTGGGAGAAGGTAATACCGGTTCAGATAATTCCCCCAGCATATTGAAATGGGGGCATATTTGTGATGAATTTCCTTGATTTGTGATCTTTTGAGAAATCCAACTTCAGTGTGAGAATAGGCCCTGACTGGTAGATAGTTAAGAATTCAGACAAGGAAAGCCATGAACCCAAAAGTCTGTAATAGCACACCTCCATGATTATGCATCAGCTCCTACCTATAGGCCTCTGCCTTAAGTTCTTCCCCCAACTACCCTGGATAATGTATTATTAGCAGTAACATGCAATAAAGGCATTCCTACCAAACAGGACTGATCATGGTGATTTACTAAGTAAATGTCTAATCAGGAAACTGTAGCAATCCTACAGCATATACAACACATTGAAAAATATAAAATTGTACTTGGCATGTCAGGAATCTAGAGAAGTATCAAACATCATTTATTGAAATAGGGTGTGTAGACTCCTATAGAGCCTGTCTTTAAAGACTCTGTTGTACTATTTTACATTATTCTGTAATAAGGGATAATCCAAACTCTTTTAATTGTAATTCTATTTCATCTAGAATTCACATCCTGAAGGAAGACTGTGGAGAGCCGTGCCGTGAGCAATCGCCATTACAAGATGGCACTGGCTTCTGCTGTGCCCAACTAGTAAACAAGCCTTGGGCGCAGGTGCGAGAGTGAAATCACGCCAAGTCACTGCCCATCTCGGGGTGTAGTAACAAATCAGGTGCTGACACGCCACGCTGAGGGATATATAAGCAGCACCATTTTCCAGGTTCTGGGTCTTCCCTCCTGAAGAAGCAATAAAGCTTTTGCTGCAGAAGAATCCGGTCGTCCAAGTGTGTTCTTGCCAGCAAGAACAATAGCTCGGGACAGAAGACATGGAGTAAGCTCCTGCAAACATTTGCCCAATTTGTTCTTCTCTTGGAAGATGTTCTAGATTGAGATTAGAAACATGCAAAATGAAGAAACAGAGTATCATTCAAAGACTGAACTGTAAACCTGAGTTCTATGGAAAGGACTCTACTGCAATGTTCTGCTGTTTCTAATTTATTTATATTTAATATTCTGTTTCAAGCAGGGATGAAACTGACCAGTTACCATCTCTCCAGGATCACAAACATGAGGCACTGCATGAGAAAACCAGCAAGTGAAATACGTACAGAGACCATCTTGTACTGCAACACTGCCATGTTTGGTGTATGAACAGATTGTTCTTATATACCTAGTGCCTACCTGACCTGGACACAGGGCTGTGTATATGTTCTTGAGGAGGTGACTGGAGCTTCAGACTATTCTAGGTCATACTTAGTTATAATAGCAGATTGTGGTTTGAAGGAAAAACAGCTGGATTCACAGATCACAACTCCAACATTTGATATGTAAATATATTAAGGAATTTGATTTTAGTTTACTGAGTAAAGATAGCCCCAAATAGAATAGATCCATAACCAATACACAGGACCTCTTTCATTGGAAAGGTCTGTTTGTTTGTTTTTTTTTTTCACAAAATTCTCCTCATTCAAACTCACCCAAAATACTAAAACTCTATCTGTAATGTTGCTGAGGGTAAGGATGTTGTTGATGAAAACCAAGTATGATGCTGTTCCTGCTCCAGGAAAAATTACACATTCTAAATAAGAGAATCCATAATCTAAGATGTGTGCAGTGTTTAATGTTGAGGGAGCTCACACACTGACACAGCCACCATAGGACACAGGATACAGCCATGGCTCAGCTTTGAACAGCTATAATGATCTGGGTGTGTGAGGTGCAGCTGAGATCTTCAGTGGATTATGCTGAGGGGAGCAGAGTTGCCAAGGAGGGATGAGTGAGATTCTATTCTTTTCTACACAGTCAATGTTCTCACATACAATGAATAAGAACAGCAGACTACACACTCATTCTATCATAGGGAAAACATTTTTCTCTGAAATTGGCATTGGGATCTCAGGCAACAGCTTCCTTCTTCTCTTCCACATCCTCAAGTTCATGCGTGGGAACAGGCCCAGACTCACTGACCTGCCCATTGGTCTCTTATCCCTAATCCACCTACTGATGCTTCTGGTTGCAGCATTCATAGCCACAGACATTTTTATTTCTTGGAGGGACTGGGATGACATCACATGTAAATTCCTTGTGTACCTGTACAGAGTTTTGAGGGGTTTCTCCCTTTGTACCACCAGCATGTTGAGTGTGCTCCAGGCCATCATTCTTAGTCCCAGAAGCTCCTGTTTAGCAAAGTTCAAGCATATATCTCCTCATCACATCTCAGGTGCCATTCTTTTCCTGAGTGTCCTCTATATGTTAATTAGCAGTCAACTCTTGGTATCAATCATTGCCACCCCCAATTTGACCATGAATGACTTTATTTATGTTACTCAGTCCTGCTCTATTCTACCCTTGAGTTACCTCATGCAAAGCATATATTCTACACTGCTAGCCATCAGGGAATTCTTTCTTATTAGTCTCATGGTCCTCTCTAATTGGTACATGGTAGCCCTCTTATGCATGCACAGGAAACAGACACAGAATCTTCATGGAACCAACCTGTCCCCCAAAAAATCCCCAGAGCAAAGTGCTACCCAGACCATCCTGATGATCATGAGCTTCTTTGTACTGATGACCATCTATGATACCATAGTCTCCTGCTCAAGAATTATGTTCCTGAATGATCCAACATCTTACTCTATGGAACTCTTTATAATGCACATTTATGCCACTGTCAGCCCTTTTGTGTTTATGAGCATTGAAAAACATATAGTTAACTTTTTGAGATCCTTGGGTAAGAGAGTGATAAATTTGAATCTTCATTGATGAGAAGATACTTAAGAAGAGACAATGTTCTGCCATCAGAACTGTCAGTCATGGCATGCTGTCTATGTGCATTGCCAAATGTTGAATATGAAGGTGTTTTTCTGTTAAAATGATATATTTAACTAACATGAGAGCAAAATTGTAACAGAATATTTAACAACATACACTTTGATATATGACAAGAGTGTTTTAAATTTTATTTTATTTTTTATATTATTTCTCAATGAAGGATGCTCTATGGGGTAGTTCTTGCCCATCTAGGTCTTATATTTCCCACACTGTTTGTAAAGTAAGTATGTGACCACTTCACATATGTTTTGATATTTCAATTTTCTGTTATGCATTTTGACAAATTAGGAAAACATTCCTTACTAAAAGTAGTGCTATGATCCAGAAAGAAAAGGAAATTTACACATAACTTTCAAAACAGAATTACGTGGAAAAAGCACATAGTGAGTTGTAGAGCAATACTAAGAATAATAGGATTTAAAATTCTAGGGATTTAAAATAGAAACAACAGTCTAGAATTAACAGAACATATGACCAAAACACAGTCTTTGAATGTTGTGTTATATTATTCTGTCTTTTTGTGCAAGGCAGTTCCAGCACAGTGTGCTGTGGAATGGAGCCCTCAAAAACATGAAGTATGCATATCACACTGGCCAGCCTCCTGGAGGTTCAAGAGTCTACCCCACACCTCTCCTTAAACCCTTTACCTCCTCTTTCGGTCTGCACTTTATTTAGTTTCTGGTAAAATCGGTTGCTTGGGGAAGCTTTAGGCAATTGAGCAAACTCTACTAAGAAGTTTAATAAGTCAGTCAAACATATGTCACTCTAGATTGCTAAAGCAAGGAGAAAGATGGTGCATAAAAATCTTTCAAAAAATTAACTTGGACCTCAACTTTTGGACTGATGTCCCCTGGGCTTATTGTTCCTACACAATTAGCTGATTTCTGGCTCCAGCTTGGTTGTCTCACTATTGGTTGATTACAGCACCTGTGGAATGTAGACAAATCATGACCTTGCTGTGAAAAGTAAGTTAACTCAATGAGAGAAAATTAAGTTTTATGTGGCTTGACAGATATAGGGTGGCAATAGAGTTAGACAGAGACACACAAATGCAATGCCACTTTTAGATTCAAGAAAAAAGTGACATTTTTTATTTTGCTTCTTGGGTAGAGTTTTAATTCAGCAGGGAAACAAGTGCCGTAAATCTGTGTATTTGTGGAACATATGATGTGTATTCACTCACTAGCACTTATTGAGTAACTAGAGCATTCAAATGACATTTTTGTATGTTTTTGGTACTTCCTAATAATAAAGACATATTATCCTCACACAGATATCACAGCATTGTCTCTAGTGCCCCTGAGTTACAGTAAGGAAAGTATTCACTGCACATTAAAAACCTAAGTCCATATGCCCAGCATCCACTTGTCACAAAGAGTAGCAGGCATCTTTCACCTCTAGAAATCTTATGGGCAAATGGGTGGTGAATTCCCAGAATCTCTGTGTTACTTAGCCTGGCCACATAGTAGAGAATAACAAGAGACCCAACAGAAACAAAGTGGAAAGTCAGGACCAGTGTAATAGGTGGAAATCCGGCCTCTACATGCATGCCATGATGCATAGGGGCCTATATTCATGGACATGAACACACATGCACACATGTGCACACAGACACACACACACATACACACACATTTAAATTATTCCACCTATGCAAAATAATTATAATATAAATACACTGGAATATAATTATCAATAATAAAACATTGTGACAATCATGTCTTGCACACCGATTGAATTCCACTCTTTCAACATATGATTCTTTTACTCAGACTCTCCTGGGAAAGCAGACTTCTTGCTGGAGATACTGCCAGCATCATCGTCACTTCTGGCACTGAGCTGCAAAGGCAGCTCCACTGTTGTGTCTCCTGGAGAGAGTTTCCTGTGACTGCAAATGTATGAATGTATATAACAGATCAGACATATGAATATTTTGTATTAGCTGATACCATAAAGAGATGAGCTTGAATCATGCTTTTACATTAAAAGTGAATTATCAAATTAAGTCATTTGTGTTTTCATATAAATGAC
This sequence comes from Mus caroli, assembly GCF_978045245.1. Classification (NCBI taxonomy): domain Eukaryota; kingdom Metazoa; phylum Chordata; class Mammalia; order Rodentia; family Muridae; genus Mus; species Mus caroli. The sequence goes on from NW_028227262.1 coordinate 59,525,725, forward strand.
AGAATGTGTGTCGCTCAATGTTTTAAGAGACCAATTCACAGAAATTTGTGAATGGTAAACACATATTCCGGACCTGGAAAAGTCATTGTTTATACTTGAATAGCACAGAATTTTAGGGTTTTTTTTTATTTTTAATATTTTTATTACATATTTTCCTCAATTACATTTCCAATGCTATCCCAAAAGTCCCCCATAGCGCCCCCCACTTCCCTCCCCACCCATTCCCATTCTTTTGGCCCTGGCATTCCCCTATATTGGGGCATATAAAGTTTGCAAGTCCAATGGGCCTCTCTTTCCATTGATGGCCGACTAGGCCATCTTTCGATACATATGCAGCTAGAGACAAGAGCTCCAGGGTTCTGGTTAGTACATCATGTTGTTCCAACAATAGGGTTGCAGATCCCTTTAGCTCCTTGGGTACTTTCTCTAGCTTCTCCATTGGGAGCCCTGTGATACATCCAATAGCTGACTGTGAACATCCACTCCTGTGTTTGCTAGGCCCCGGCATCGTCTCACAAGAGACAGCTATATTTGGGTCCTTTCAGCAAAATCTTGCTAGTGTATGCAATGGTGTCAGCGTTTAGAAGCTGATTATGGGATGGATCCCTGGATATGGCAGTCTCTAAATGGTCCATCCTTTCATCACAGCTACTAACGTTGTCTCTGTAACTCCTTCCCTGGGTGTTTTGTTCCCAATTCTAAGAAGGTGCACAGTGTCCACACTTTGGTCTTTATTCTTCTTGAGTTTCATGCGTTTAGCAAATTGTATCTTATATCTTGGGTAGCCTAAGTTTTGGGCTAATATCCACTTATCAGTGAATACATATTGTGTGAGTTCTTTTGTGATTGTGTTACTTCACTCAAGATGATGCCCTCCAGGTCCATCCATTTGGCTAGGAATTTCATAAATTCATTCTTTTTAATAGCTGAGTAGTACTCCATTGTGTAAATGTACCATAATTTCTGTATCCATTCCTCTGTTGAGGGACATCTGGGTTCTTTCCAGCTTCTGGCTATTATAAATAGGGCTGCTATGAACATAGTGGAGCATGTGTCCTTTTTACCGGTTGGGACATCTTCTGGATATATGCCCAGGAGAGGTATTGCTGGATCCTCTGGTAGTACTATGTCCAATTTTCTGAGGAACCGCCAGACTGATTTCCAGAGTGGTTGTACAAGCTTGCAATCCCACCAACAATGGAGGAGTGTTCCTATTTCTCCACATCCTCGCCAGCATCTGCTGTCACCTGAATTTTTGATCTTAGCCATTCTGACTGGTGTGAGGTGGAATCTCAGGGTTGTTTTGATTTGCATTTCCCTGATGATTAAGGATGTTGAACATTTTTTCAGGTGTTTCTCTGCCATTCGGTATTCCTCAGGTGAGAATTCTTTGTTCAGTTCTGAGCCCCATTTTTTAATGGGGTTATTTGACTTTCTGGAGTCCACCTGTTTGAGTTCTTTATATATATTGGATATTAGTCCACTATCGAATTTAGGATAGGTGAAGATCCTTTCCCAATCTGTTGGTGGTTTTTTTGTCTTATTGATGGTGTCTTTAGCCTTGCAGAAGCTTTGTAGTTTCATGAGGTCCCACTTGTCAATTCTCGATCTTACAGCACAAGCCATTACTGTTCTATTCAGGAATTTTTCCCCTGTGCCCATATCTTCAAGGCTTTTCCCCACTTTCTCCTCTATAAGTTTCAGTGTCTCTGGTTTTATGTGAAGTTCCTTGATCCACTTAGACTTGACCTTAGTACAAGGAGATAGGAATGGATCGATTCGCATTCTTCTACATGTTAACAACCAGTTGTGCCAGCACCATTTGTTGAAAATGCTGTCTTTCTTCCACTGGATGTTTTTAGCTCCCTTGTCGAAGATCAAGTGACCGTAGGTGTGTGGGTTCATTTCTGGGTCTTCAATTCTATTCCATTGGACTATTTGTCTGTCACTATACCAGTACCATGCAGTTTTTATCACAATTGCTCTGTAGTAGAGCTTTACGTCCGGCATGGTGATTCCACCAGAGGTTCTTTTATCCTTGAGCAGAGTTTTTGCTATCCTAGGTTTTTTGTTATTCCAGATAAATTTGCAGATTGCACTTTCTAATTCGTTGAAGAAGACTTTTAGGGTTTTTAACACAAGGAAATAAATCAAACCTTGGGTAATGGGAGGAGACAAGTTGGCAAAAGAATAAATTACATGTACTGTCTTCATTTTTAATAAGGCACGCTGCCTAAAAAAAGAGTCACAAGTCGACAAAATGGAACGGGATTCAACCACTACAAATAAAAAAATGTCAAGAGTAAATGTCAAGTTTTGTTCTTAAAGTTCAGCATAGACCTGATATTTCATAACTGGCAACCCTGTCCATTAACTGAGACATCCCATGGTGCAGATTCCAGACTAAGGACAGCCTCTGAGTTCTGATAGTTCTAGATGAACTGTAAGACTGTCCACTGTGCAGATTTGAACCTACAGCTTCATTTCCTTGGAAAGCTTCTGTCTTAGGATTTTATTGCTGTGGACAGACACATGACCAACACAACCCTTAGAAGGGAAACAATACATTGGGGCTGTGATAGTCAGGCCTATCACAGCAACACCCCAGTCCCTGGTACCAACTTTCAACATACTTAGGTCATGAACAGACACCATGACCAGGGCAAATCTAATAAGGATCACATTTAATTGGCACTAGCTTACTAATTCAAAGGTTCAGTATCCAGGAGCATAGTACAGAAAGAGCTAGAGCATGCAGCATCCAGGGAGTAATAGTACAGGAAGAGCTGAGAGTTCTACATCTTGTGCCAAAAGCAATCAGGAAAAGATTGCCTTCCAGACAGCTAGGATGAGGGTCTTAAAGACTGTGCCCACAGTGACACACTTCTTCCAAAAAGGCCACCCCTACTGCAACAAGACCATATCTCCTAATAGTGCCATACCTTGGTCCAAGCATATTCAAACCACCACAGCTTCAAATCTCTGAATTAGTCAAAGTCAAAGAAGTCAAGTCCAATAACAATTCTAGACAAACACAGAGCTGAATACATTACATTAAGATGTGGATTTAATGCAAACTCAGAGGGCCCTAGCACACTCAGGATCTTGGGGTCACTGGTGAGTAGAACTCAACATCTGTTTCAAAGAATCCTAGAGGATCTTGTGCCATCAGGAACATGGATGAAAGAAACCTGCCTGAACAGTGGCTGGGGTGTGTTCTTTCCAGTCTCACCAGCCCCTCACCATCTTGGGCACGAACTCGGTGGAGGGTTCCAAGGTCTCCAGAGGACTCTCCAAGATGCAGGCACCCTAGTACACCCAGGATCTTTAGATAACTGGTGAGTGGAATGCAAAATCTGTTCTAAAACAACCTGGAGTGTCTTGTACCAGCAGGAAAAGGAAAAAAAAAAAAAACACCCAACCACCAGCTGTGGTTAGTTCTGATCAGCGCCAGGTCTATGCCATCTTGGATGCGAACTGGATGGGCCCTAGCACACCCAGGATAGTGGGATCACTGGAGAGTGAAACACAACTTCTGTTCCAAAAAATCCTGGAGAGTCTTGTGCCAGTGCCCGATAAGTGTCTGGGCTTAGTTCCAGTAGGCACCTACCCCACACCATCTTGGAGATGAATCGGTGGAAGGTCCCAAGGTCCCCAAAGGACTCTCCAAGCTACAGACACCTTAGCACACCCAAGATCTAAAGATTACTGGTGAGTGGAATGCAACATTTGTTCCAAAACAACACAAAGGGTCTTGTGCCAAAGGATCAGGGACAAAGGAAACCCGCAAAACCAGCAGCTGCAATTCCTTCTGGTGGCTCCAGCCCTGTGCCATCTGGGGCACAAACTCAGAGGAACCTAGCACATACAGGATCTTGGTATCACTGCAGGAACCAGGACAAAGTAAACCTGCCAAACCAGCAGCTGGGATACCTTCTGGTGAGTCCAGCACCATGCCATCTTGGACACTAACACTACAAGCCCTAGCACACCCAGAATCTTGGTATCACTGAAACCAGTCTACAGAAGAGCACAAATGGGCAGCAGAAGCAACAGAGCTTCTGGGACAGGGTCCCTTCAGACCTTCATCCTCAGCGAGGAGGCAGAGCTGAGACGGAGACCCCAGGGCACCTTCCCTGCAAGAGGAGACTAGGCCTCCAAGGAGGGCTCTGACCCCAGGACTCCGGAGGTGGCTCTGAGCTCCATACTTCTGGGTACCTTCCCTGCAAGAGGAGAGCTTACCTGCAGAGAGTGCTCTGACCACTAGATCTCAGGAGAGAGTTGGACTGTCAGGAGTGCTGAGAGAGGCTAACAGAAAAACAATAGGAACAAGCTCCAGCCAGAGACAGCTAGAACATCTAACACCAGAGATTACCAGATATCAAAAGGTAAACTTGAGAATATTACTAACAAAAACCAAGACTACTCGGCTTCATCAGAACCCAGTACACACACCATAGCAAGTCCTGGATACTCCAACAAACCCGAAAAGCAAGACTCAGATTTAAAATCATATCTCATGATGGTGGTAGAGAATTTTTTTTTTTTTTTTTTTTTGGTTTTTCAACACAGGGTTTCTCTGTACAGCCCCGGCTGTCCTGGAACTCACTTTGTAGACCAGGCTGGCCTCAAACTCAGAAATCTGCCTTCTTCTGCCTCCCGAGTGTTGTGATTAAAGGCTTGTGCCATCATGCCCAAAATATGGTAGAGGATTTTAAGAAGGGCATTAATAACTCACTTAAAGAAATACTGGAGAACACTGCAAAAAAAGGTAGAAGTCCTTAAAGAATTACAGGAAAACACTGCTAAACAGGTAGAAGTCCTTAAAGAGGAAACCCAAAAATCCCTATTAAAATTAAAGGAAAACACAACCAAACAGGCAATGTAATTAAACAAAACCATCCAAGATCTACAATGGGAAGTAGAAGACAACAAACAAAAAAAGAAACAAACAAACAAACAAAAAAAAACCCTAAAGGGAGAAAATTCTGGAGACAGAAGTCCTAGGAAAGAAATCAGGAATCATAGATACAAGAATCAGCAACAAAATATAAGAGATCAAAGAGAGAATCTCAGGTGCAGAATACTCCATAGAAAACATGGAAAATGCAAAAAGATCCTAACTCAAAATATCCAGGAAACCCAGGACAGAATGAGAAGACCAAACCTACAGATAATAGGAGTATATGAGAATAAAGATTTTCTACTTAAAGGGCCAGTAAATATCTTCAACAAAGTTATAAAAGATAACTTCACTAACCTAAAGAAAGAGATGCTCATGAATATGCAAGATGCCTACAGGACTCCAAATAGACTGGACCAGAAAAGAAATTCCTACTGACACATATTCAGAAAAACAAATGCACTAAATAATGACAGAATATTAAAAGCAGTAAGGGAAAAAGGTCAAGTAACATATAAAGGCAGACCTATTAGAATTACACCAGACTTCTCACCAGAGAATATGAAAGACATAAGATCCTGGACAGATATTATACAGACCTAAAGAGAACACAAATGGAAGCATAGGCTACTATACTCAGCAAAACTCTCAATTACCATAGATGGAGAAATCAAAGTATTCCATGAAAAACTAAATTACATAATATCTTTCTCTTCAGAGGATAATAGTGGGAAAACACCAACACAAGGACAGAAACTACTCCCTAGAAAAAGCAAGAAAGTAATCCTTCCACAAACCTAAAAGAAGACAGTCACAAGAACAGTATCCCAACTCTAGCAACTAAAATAACAGGAAGCAACAATTACTTTTCCTTAATATCTCTTAATACCAATGGACTCAATTCCTCAATTAAAAGACATAGACTAAAAAAACTGGCTAGGGAAACATGACCCAACATTTTGCTGCATACAGGAAACCCACCTGAGGAACAAAGACAGACACTACCTCAGAATAAAAGGTTGGAAAACAATTTTCCAAGCAAACAATCTGAAGAAACAAGGTGGAGTATCTAATTCTAATATGAAATAAAATCTACTTCAAACCCAAAGTTATCAAAAAAGACAAGGAGGGGCACTTCATACACATCAAAGGTAAAATCTTGCAAGATGAACTCTCAATTCTGATTATCTATGCTCCAAATGCAAGGGCATCCACATTTACTAAAGAAACTTTAGTAAAGCTCAAAGCACACATTGCACCTCACACAATAATAGTGGGAGACTTAAACACTCCACTCTCGTCATTGGACAGATCCTGGAAACAGAAACTAAACAGAGACACATTGAAACTAACAAAAGTTATGAAACAAATGGATTTAACAGATATATACAGAACGGTTTATCCTAAAACAAAAAGTTATACCTCTTCTCAGCACCTCATGATACCTTCTCCAAAATTTACCATATAATTGGTCATAAACAGGCCTCAAAATATACAGAAATATTGAAATTATCTCATGCATCCTATCAGATCACCACAGACTGAGGCTGATATTCAATAAAACAGAAATAATAGAAAGCCAACATTCACGTGGAAACTGAACAACACTCTAATCAATGATACCGTGGTCAAGGAAGAAATAAAGAAAGAGATTAAAGACTTTTTAGAGTTTAATGAAAATGAAGCCACAATATACGCAAATTTATGGGACACAATAAAAGCATCCCTAAGAGGAAAACGCATAGCTCTGAGTGCCTCCAAAATGAAACTAGACAAAACATACACTAGCAGCCTGACAGCACACCTAAAAGCTCTAGAACAAAAGGAAACAAACATACCTAAGAGGAGTAGAAGGCAGGAAATAATCAAACTCAGGGCTGAAATCAACAAAGTAGAAACAAAAAGAACTATTCAAAGAATCAACCAAACCAGGAGCAGGTTCTTTGAGAAAATCAACAAAATAGATAAAAATTTAGCCAGACTAACAAGAGGGCACAGGGACAGTATCCTAATTAACAAAGTCAGAAATGAAAAAGTAGACATAACAACAGAACCTGAGGAAATCCAAAACATTATCAGATCCTACTTCAAAAATCTATACTCAACAAAACTGGAAAACCTGGATGAAATGGGCAATTTTCTAGACAGATACCAGGTACCAAAGTTAAATCAGGATCACATTAATGATCTAAACAGTCCCATTTCCTCTAAAGGAAAAGAAGAAGACATTAATAGTCTCCCAACCAAAAATAAGCCCAAGACCAGATGGGTTTATTGCAGAGTTCTATCAGACCTTCAAAAAAGACCTAATTCCAATTCTCCTCAAAATATTCCACAAAATAGAAACAGAAGGTAGTCTCCCCAATTCGTTCTATGAGGCCACAATTACTCTGATACCTAAACCACACAAAGGTCCAACAAAAAAAGAGAACTTCAGACCAATTTCACTTACGAATATCAATGCAAAAATACTCAATAAAGTCCTTGCAAACCGAATCCAAGAACACATGAAAAGTATCATCCATCACGATCAAGAAGGCTTCATTCCAAGGATGAAGGGATGGTTTAATATATAGAAATCCATAAACATAATCCACAATATAAACAAACACAAAGACAAATAATACATGAACATCTCATTAGATGCTGAGAAAGCATATGACAAAATCCAATACCCCTTCATGATAAAAGACTTGAAAAGGTAAGGAATGCAAGGCCCCTATCTAAACATAATAAAAGCAATATACAGCAAACGAGTAGCCAATGTCAAACTAAATGGAGAGAAACTCGAAGCAATCTCACTAAAATCAGGGACTAGACACTTTCTCTCTACCTATTCAATATAGTACTTGAATTTCTAGCAAGAACAATTAGAAAACAAAAGGAGATCAAGGGGATACATATTGGAAAAAAAGAAGTCAAAATATCACTTTTTGCAGATGATATGATAGTATATGTAAGTGATCCTAAAAATTCCACCAAAGAACCCCTAAACCAGAGAAACAGCTTCAGTGCAGTAGCTGGATACAAAATTAACTCAAAAAAACTCAGTGGCCTTTCTCTACAAAAAGGATCAACAGGCTGAGAAAGAAATTAGGGAAACAACACCTTTCACAATAATCACAAATAATAGAAAATACCTTGGTGTAACACTAACTAAGGAAGTGAAAGATCTGTGGAATTAGAACTTCAACTCTCTGAAGAATGAAATCAATGAAGATCTCAGAATATGGAAAGATCTCCCATGCTCATGGATTGGCAGGATTAATATAGTCAAAATGGCTATCTTGACAAAAGCAATCTACAGATTCAATGCCATCCCCATCAAAATTCCAACTCAATTCTTCACAGAGTTAGAAAGGGCAATGTGCAAATTTATCTGGAATAACAAAAAACCAAGGATAGCAAAAACTATTCTCAACAATAAAAGAACCTCTGGTGGAATCACCATGCCTGACCTCAAGCTTTACTACAGAGCAATTGTGATAAAAACTGCCTGGTACTGGTACAGAGACAGACAGGTAGATCAATGGAATAGAATTGAAGACCAAGAAATGAACCCACACTATGGTCACTTGATATTTTACAAAGGAACAAAACCATCCAGTGGAAAAAAGACACCATTTTCAACAAATGGTACTGGATCAACTGGCAGTTATCATGTAGAAGAGTGAGAATTGATCCATTCTTATCTTTGTGTAGAAAGCTCAAGTCTAAGTGGATCAAGAACTTCACATAAAACCAGAGACACTAAAACTTTTAGAGGAGAAAGTGGTGGAAAACCTCAAAGATATGAGCACAGGGGAAACATTCCTAAACAGAATAGTAATGGCTTGTGCTGTATAATCAAGAATTGACAAATGGGATCTCATAAAATTGCAAAGCTTCTGTAAGGCAAAAGACACTGTCAATAAGACAAAAGGCCACCAACAGATTGGGAAAGTATTTTTACCAACCCTAAATCTGATATGTGACTACTATCCAATATATACAAAGAACTCAAGAAGCTGAAATCCAGTAAATCAAATAACCCTATTTAAAAATGGGGCACAGACCTAAACAAAGAATTCTCAACTGAGGAATAGAGAATGTCTAAGAAGCACGGAAAAAAATGTTCAATATCCTTAATCATCAGGGAGATGAAAATCAAAACGATCCTGAGATTCCACCTCACACCAGTCAGAATGGCTAAGGACAAAAATGCAGGTGACAGAAGAAGCTGATGAGGATGTGGTGAAAGAGGAGCACTCCTCCATTGCTGGTGGGATTGCAAGCTTGTAAAACCATTCTGGAAATCAGTCTGGCAGTTTCTCAGAACATTGCACATAGTACTACCAGAGGATCCAACAATACCTCTCCTGGGCATATATCCAGAAGTTTTCTCTTTATTATCCTTTGAGGGGCTGAATTTGTGGAAAGATATTGTTTGAATTTGCTTTTCTCATGAATATCTTGATTTCTCCATCAATGGTAATTGAGAGTTTTGATGGGTATAATAGCCTGGGCTGGCATTTGTGTTCTCTTAGGGTCTGTATAACATCTATCCAGGATCTTCTGACTTTCATAGTCTCTGGTGAGAAGTCTGGTGTAATTCTAAAGTCTGCCTTGATATGTTACTTGACCTTTTTTCACTTACTGCTTTTAATATTCTATCTCTATTTAGTGCATTTGTTATTCTGATTATTATGTACTGGAAGAAATTTCTTTTCTGGTCCAGTCAATTTGAGTCCTGTAGACTTCTTGTATGTTCGCGTGCATCTCTTTCTTTGGGTTAGGGAAGTTTTCTTCTATAATTTTGTTGAAGATATTTCCTGGACCTTCAAGTTGAAAATCTTCATTCTCATCTACTCCTATTATCCTTAGGTGTGGTCTTCTCATTGTGTCCTGGATTTCCTGGATGTTTTGAGTTAGGACCTTTTTGTGTTTTGCATTTTCTTTGATTGTTGTGTCCATGTTTTCTATGGAATCTTCTGCATCTCAGATTCTCTCTTCTATCTCTGGAATTCTGTTGCTGAAGCTCACAATTATGATCCTGATTTCTTTCTTTTCTAGGATTTCTATTTCCAGAGTAGTCTCCCTTTGGTTATTCTTTAATGTTCCTACATCCCTGTTTAGGTTTTGGATGGTTTTGTTCAATTACATCACCTGTTTGGTTGTGTTTTCCTGTAATTCTTTACGGGATTTTTGTGTTTCGTCCCTGTGTTTCCTCTTTAAGGACTTCTACCTGTTTAGCAGTGTTTCCCTGTCATTCTTTAAGGACTTCTATCTGTTTTACAATTTTCTTCTGTATTTCTTTAAGTGAGTTATTAATGCCCTTCTTAAAATCCTCTACCACGATCAAGAGATAAGATTTTAAATCTGAGTCTTGCTTTTCTGGTTTTTTGGGGTATTCAGGACTCACTGTGATTGGCATACTGGGTTCTGATGATGCCAAGTGGTCTTGGTTTCTGTTGGTAATCTTCTTAAGTTTGCCTTTTGCCATTTGGTAATCTCTGGTGTTAGATATTCTACCTGAGTCTAGCTGGAGCTCATTCCTCCTGTGATTATAGTAGCCTGTGTCAGCATTCCTGGGAGTCCAACACTCTCCTGAGTCCCAGTGGTCAGAGCATTCTCACAGACAACCTCTCCTCTTACAGAGAAGGAGCCCAGAAGTCTAGGGCTCAGATGCATCTCCTGAGTCCCAGAGTCAGAGCCCTCCCTGGTGGCCGACTCTCCTCTGGCAAGGAAGGTTCCCAGGGGTCTGGGTCTCAGCTCTGCCTCCTGGCTGAGGATGAAGCCCCAAAGGGACCCTGTCTAAGAAACTCTATTGCTTCTGCCACCCATATGCTCTCCTGCATAGACTTGTCTCAGTGATCCCAAGATCCTGAGTGTGCAAGGGCCTGCAGAGTTCATTTCCAAGATTGAACACAGCTGGAGCTCCCAAAACAAATCCCAGCCTCTGGGATTCTTTGGAACTGATGTTGCATTCCACTCAAAAGTGATTTCAAGGTCTTGAGTGTGCTAGGGGGGTTGCGGCGTGGAGAGTTCTTTGAGGACCTTGGCATATTACACATTTTTGTCTACATTTTGATCATCTACATTTCTTTTTTGTAATGAGAATCTCTTCTAAGTATCACGTGTCAATAATGAAGCCTATGTCCAATGTGATGAGGTAGGGAATATGAGATGGGACATCCAGGAGGGAGAGAGAGAGACAGAGACAGACAGAGACAGAGACAGACACAGAGACAGAGACAGAGAGACAGACAGAAACAGAGACAGAGATTTGAGGACAGAAGCACATTGGATACAGACTGCCACGGCACTCCAGTTGAGTCAGCATGACAGGCAGTGAAGCATAAAAGCCACTCACGAGGCAAAGAGTTTCAAGGAAGCTCTCCTCCTGGAGTTTTGGAGTTCTCATTCTCATACTCTATTCCCGCATTAGTCTGGTGTATGGATCTATGAGCTCTCTTTTAATATTTTATTATAAATGCCTCTTAAGATTAATTCTGTTATAGTTAGTTTCCCCCAGTGTTCCAAGATCCCAGAAGCTGTTGAGATTAGAATCCTGTGAGAAGGCAGCAAGGAAGTTAACCTATTCAGTAACTAATTAAGCATTACAATAGATGATGCGAGTGGCTCAACTGGTCTGCAGAAAGAGCCAGGGATTCTCACTGAGATAGAAATCTTTAGTACAGGCTACATTGCATACCAAAAGCAAGTTGGTATACTCTCCTGACAAATAGAGATTCTCCAGAAAAGATAAGAATTTAGCAAGGCCTAGGAATTTAGGGGTCTGTGACATTGCATTATTCTTGAGGCCTGCCAAGAGCAGAACCCCCTGGTGCTATTAACCCTAAAGTGAAATTCTTGCCTGTCATTAAGCTGATCCTAGGCAGGACTGCTTATCTTTATTGTAAACATTTACCTGGTTCCTGCAATTCCTTTCAAAGTCATTCCTTTGTTTTGTATCTGGTAAATGTCAATGTACCTTGCCTAATGTGAATTCCAACTCCTTGTATTCTCTGTACTATAAAAATTTGATGCTCGACCTGACAAATACATTCAGATTCTACACAACCTCTCCTGTGTGCATCTGTCTGTCAATTCATCCAAAGCCTTGCCCACCTGTGACTAGAGACCTGTTCCACGCAGACACAGGGACCCAGAGGGTCTGCAGCAACAGACAAGCTGACTAAATCAGCAGATTGACATTAGGGCACACTGACATCTATTACTGTGCTGGCACAATGTCACAGCCTGCATCAGAGGTGTGTCAGAAACACTGAAGGAGGAGGAAACTGTCATGGGCCTGAGAGGACTGAAAAAGGTAAAGACTTGCTTGAAATTGTGTTTAAGTATTAAGGAAACAGAAAGAAACTAAGTCATCTGAGATTACAGCTGACTAGACACAGCAGTGTAGAAGGACTGTTGTCTTTTTCTTCTTCTGTTTTTCTTTTTTATTCTTTAATCTACTTTTACTGCCAAGAATATTCCCCCTGCTAGACCACCCACCAACTGTTGCATGCCCCATACATCCTTCCCCTATCTCTAAGAGAATGTCTCCACTCCCATCCTCAAACCACCAGACCTCCCTGAGGCCTCAAGTCTTCTAAGATTGAGGTACATCTTCCATAGCTGTGTCAAGACCCAGCAGACCCTTGCTGTGTATGTGTTGGGGGCCTCATATCAGCTGGTTTATGCTCTCTCGTTGGTGTTTCAATGTCCAAGAGATCTCAGGGGTCCAGGTTGGTTGATACTGCTTGTCTTCCCATGGTGTCACCCCCCTCCACAACTTCTTATAGCTTCTCTCTAATTCAACTACAGAGGTTGCCAGCTTGTGTCCAATGGTTTGGTGTAAATATCTGCATCTGACACTTTCAGCTGCTTGGTGGGCATCTCAGAAAACATCCATGTTAGGCTTCTGTCTGCAAGCAAACCACAGCATCAGTAAGTCTCAGGGCCCCTATACTCCCCTTGAGCTGGGTCCCAATTTGGGCCTCTCAATGGACCTCCTTTCTATCGTGCTCCTCTCCCTTTTTGTCCTGCAGTTCCAACAGACAGGAACAATTCTGGATCAGAGCTTTTGATTATGGGATGGCCACCCCATCCCCCCACTTGATAGCCTGTCTTCTACTGTAGGTGGACTCTACAAGTTCCCTCTCCAAACTGTAGGGCATTTCCTCTAAGGTCCCTCCCTTTGAATCCTGAAAGTCTATCATCTCCCAGGCCTCTGGTACATTCTAGAGGGTTCAAACCACCTCCTACCTCCAGAGGTTACATGTTTCCATTGTTTCTTGCTGGCCCTCAGGGCTCCAGTCCTTTTCCCCTACCCAATACCTGATGATGTTTCCCTTTTCCCAGTCTCCTATCCCACCCAGGTGACTCCCTCCCTTCTCACCTCCTGTGATTACTTTATCTCTCATCCAAGTGGGATTGAGGTGTCCTCACTTGGGGCTTTCAGCTTGTTAAGCTTCTTGAGATCTGTATCCTGAGTATGTTCTAATTTTTGGTGAATACACACTTACTAGTGAGTATATACCATGCATGTATTTTCAGGTCTTAGTTACCTCACTCAGGATGATATTTTGTGGTTCCATCCATTTTTCTGCAACATGCTTATTGTTCCTGTCCTCTAGGGTCCAATCCTGTTCCTGAGATGTGAGCAAGATCTGATGAGGTCCCATAGACACAGAAACAATGGCTAAAGCTAGAGGTGATGTGAAGGATATTTGGATGCCTCATTTGAGGGATTACTCTCCACTTCTGGCTTATATCAACGTTCCATACCTGAAAATTAAGCCAAATTCCCTGTGCTTTCCCACAGTGGGAAGCCATAGTTTTTAGTAAGCTATGTTATGTATGTACACAGATTCCTCAAGTGAAAAATAATTTGGTGTTCACAGAAAATATGTTGGTGCCTAAACTCTTCTTAGGCTGTACAATGACTTTATGGACTTGAGTGCTTTGGGGCTCATGTTGTGCATTGGTGTGGGGGGAAATGAGTCACTCGCATTTGTCAGGCACCAGCATACCAGGTATGCTCCAGGGAGCATTTGGAATGTCTAAGTGCTCTTCCAAACAGTCTGGCGATTTGAATGGTCAAAGGAATTGTGGGAGGTGCATGCTCTTATCTCACCATTTCCTCAGAGCCTGAAGTAGATGAGTGAAGCCTGTACATCATGAAGTAGATATTACAAAAAAAAATTATCTGAATACCCATGATACAACTTACAGACCATATGAAGATCAAGAAGCACCAGAGTGTGGATGCTTCAGTCCTACTTAGAAAGGGGGACTAAAGAGGCATGGGAGGTAGACAGTAGGCAGGACTTGGGAGGAAAAGGAGTAGGAGGAAAATGGGCATCGGGATAGGTGTGGGAGGAGACTGGGGAGATGTGTAGTGGGTCAGGAAATTGAAAAAAGATGTATAGCAATGAAGGATGGGGAACTGGGGGTAGCCACCAGAAAGTCGCAGACTCCAGGAAAGCAAGAGGCTCCTAGCACCTAACAGGGATGACATTAGCTGAAATATCCAACAAAGGAGATAGAGAACCTGTAGAGACCATATCTAGAGGTTAGGCATGGCCCATGATTGGTTATGTTGCAACCCAACCATCCCAAAACTTTAACAGAGAATTTCTCCTGTCTAAAGGAAATATAGGGACAAAGAGTGGAGCAGAGACTGAAGGAAAGGCCATCCAGAAACTGCCCAACCTGGGGATCCATTCCATATACAGCCACAAAACCTAGTCACTATTGGTGATGCCAAGAAGTGCTTGCTGACAGGAGTCTGATATGGATGTCTCCTGATTGGTTTATCCAAAGTCTTATTAATACAGATAGAAATGCCTGTAGCCAACCATTAGTCAGAGAAGTGGGACCCCGATGAAGGAGTTAGGCAAAGGACTAAAGGAACGGAAGGGGTTTGCAACACCACAGGAAGAACAATAATAACAACCAACCAGACCTTCCCAGTGGTCCCAAGGACTAAACAAACTACCAAAGCATACACATGGAGAACCCATGACTCCAGCTGCATATGTAGCAAAGGTTGGCTTTGTCTGGCATCAAAAGGGTGTGGAGGAACTTGGTCCTGTGATGGACTGATGCACCAGTGTAGGGAAATGCTAGGGTGGTGGGGCAGGATGAGTAAGTGGGTGGGGGAACACCCATATAGAGGCAGGGAAAGGGGTAGGATGGGGAGTATGGTCCATAGCTACATTTGTTAGGATCATTAAATTACTGTGTGTAAAATACTAAGGGGACAAAAGAAAAACTGTCATTTCTGTCCATACAGATATTAAGACTTCCTGACTCCATCTGTGAGGAGAAAGCTGGCAATTGAATCTTCCTGAGGAGAAGAATCCTGGGTTGGCCCCAGGAAAATTTATGTTCAAGCTGCCTGTGATTGCACAGCCCCAAACTCCAACATTACCCTTCATTTCTACATTTAATTTAAGATCGTTTTTAATTTTTATTAAAAGAAGGTAATCTGGAAGTCATAGTGCACAGAACAAAAATGTCTTGGAAACAGGTTCTCCCTGTGTTGAAAGACCCTGGAAGATATAGCCTGTCACTCACTGTGTCGATTTAATCAGCAACATGGAAGCTCAAGGAAGGCACCAGGAGTCTCACTGCTAGTAGATGAATTGTGCAGAAGTTAAGTTTGTATTCATTTTGCCTGAGATGAAAATTAGCAAGTTTGTGTTAACTACATGTGTCTTGTGCTAACTTAGAGGTGTGCCAAGGGAGCTCAGTGAAAAGTTTGAGCCCAGCTCACACAAGACAGATGTTATCCAAGAGAGTAGACTCAACTCAACAGGTAACATGTTCCAGTGGGATTCCACATGTTCTTGCTCTCCAGTGGGAAATTGTCACTGACAGTCACTGAAATTACAGGCTGCAGAGATGCTTTAAAGACTCCCTGTACCTAAGCCTGTGTTGGATCTCCTCAGGCTCAGACTCCACCTGCCCCATCCCTTCCATCTGAGTAAGTGCCCTGAGTAAGCACAGAATCAGAGGGTGGCTGGGAACCAGACAGGCTGTGGTGGGAGGAGCTCTGGAGCTGCAGGGGTAGTTTCATCTCTGCCATGGGGATGCTGAGTCTGAAGGCCCTCAGCACAGGGCCTTCAGATGCTGCACCAAGTGCATTTTCATCCTGGGGTACTCATTTTTTATGATCCTAAACAAACCTAATTTTTAGAAGATGTCTGTTAATTTTAATTTCAATTTAATTTCCTGAGCTAATTACTGAATTTACTTAATCATACATAACGTGTAAGGTATAATTTCCAGAGGATTTTAGAAGTGATGTTTTTGGTATGTGTCTTGAAATGTACTGATGTTTTTATTTCAAATTTAAGGAAATAATTTTGCTTCTCTTAATTATGTACCTTAAAGGGAATGGTGTTGATATACTGCCTTCTATAGAGTGAATACTTAGATGTTCTAAAAGCCTTTGAAAAAGAAATGGGTGGTATGTTCCAACCTCACCTAACAGAGTGCCCCATGCTGAACTGTATAGCCTGGAATATTCTTAAGACCCATTACATTTCATGTTTAACTTCATAAATTATGTCATCCACTATCTTCGTTCTGTCTGATATGGATGGTCACCTGAGCCACTGTGGTGATAAGGTTATAGGACACAGATTGTTAGTAAATATGAGTATGGTCCTAATGGATATGATAATTTGTTCATTAATCATTTCTGTGTTCTAGTCATTGAATAAATATGTTTTATATTTTTCTGATAATACAAATGCACTGGGAGGGAGGGCAAGGCTGATTAGCAGCAAAGCCTAGCCTCTCAGGAGGTGTCACTGAGTGATGATGGAAGCAGGTTGTGCTGCAAGACTCTGCAAGGTCCATGTTGATGGCTGGAATGTGTGCCATGCTGCCTTGCTGGGGTATCCATTCCTTCTGTTTATGGAGGTTTATTTACAAACACCAGGTAGCATTCTCACAGCAAGTCTAAGGAAAAAACACAGATACAAAGACTTTAAGATTTCAAACACAGTTATTACACAGTGTTTCATAAAAAGCTGCCCTCCCTCAGCCTATGGGCTCTTCGTAGTTTGCCCACCATATTTGCAAAGTTCACTCATTTTTTGACATCTCAAGCAACAGTGCTGGCATCTGCTGGGTTATTTTCTTGTCTTTAACTGAAATTTTAACTTTAACTGAAAAATGCTCAGGTTCCTCTTTGTCATTTCTTGTTCCATACATTATTCCTTTTGTATTCTGCCCAAATGCCTTCATTCCATTCCTTTCTTCACAGTGTAGCCTCTTTTAATGGGACCTGTTTCAAAAATCAGTGACCTTTCCTGGTGTTGTGCACACTATGTACAGAATTTCAAGTCTCTTGAAAGATTCCTCTTTTGATACATTGTGCAAAATGCAATCACGGTGCATGGTGCAATAGATTGTCCCAGACCTGTCACAGATTACTCTTTCCTGCCCTCTCTGATAGATGAGTGTCTTTTAATTCTGAAGATCAGAGAGTGTGGATCCTCTCTTCTGGTCTCCTAAGCCATACTCAGCCAGGAAGATGTTAGCTGCTGAGGCTCAACTGAGAGAGGACAAGCTAGAGATTTCCTTGTGGCTTGTATCTAAGAAGGGTTCATACTCACCAGAGGGTTTTCTGTAGAAATTATACACCTGTCTAGAATTTGCAGCCTCACTGATGCTTTCTGTTGTTTATTTTTTCAAATCATGGATTCTCTGTGTAGCCATGGGTGTCTTAGAACTCACTCTGTAAACCAGTTAGGCCTTGAACTTGAACATCCACAAACCTCTGTCTTTGAAGAGTTAGAATTAAGGTATCTGTCACCACTGCATGGCATTGATTTTTATGATATAAAATTGTATAGAATTTTATAATCAGTGAAATTTGGAGGTATCAGGATGACTAGAGAAATGTTATCTGTATTGTTCCTGGTGAACAGGTATTCCTGATGGCAAGCAATCATATCACTGTAAGTTCTCTTTGCTCCTGTGAAATTCCACTTCCAGAAAGATAAGGGTTTCCAGTGCTTTCAAAGCCAGAATCCATGAAACCATGATATTGATAATATCACTGAGGAGTCACAGACTCTGTAACTTCCTGACTTTCCTAAGAACTTCAGTTTTATAGGGCTGAGGTTTCTAAAGTGACCCTGATACTGGCACAGCCTGCAACTGCTCTGCAGTGCTGACAGCACACTACCTGGATCCTCTGACAGGACGACATATGTTTGTTCATAAAGATCAATTTCATTTTTGTTTCTTTTCTATTTTTTGTTCTTTCTTCTCATTTCCTTTACTCTTATTTACTCTTTCGTTTTCTGTGTAGCTCAGTGTAGTTTTATAAAAATGCACATTTCCAGAAACAATGTGAGAGAAATCATTTTAGAATCCTCATACCTCTTATTCAGCTAGTGCCAATGTGAACATGCTGCAAGCAACTACTTTAAACTCCACAGGTGAGTTTAAAACATGCACCTACCACTCAGTGCACACAGATCACAAAATGACTTCCGCAGTGTGTGCTCCCTGTGGCATTTGTCCCATAAAGCAACTGCCAGTTTCCTTTATCATTCAGAAAGAGTATATCATTCAGAAGTATAACTTTCTACACCCTATTATATTCTGATTCTTGTGACTGGGATTAAGAGAACAAACCCTTAAGTCTTCACAATAAAGGGGAGTAATTAAGCACCATCCATTTTATATATGTGTGTGTGTGTGTGTGTTTATGTCTATATACATATGTATAAATATGTATATATCATATCTAGTATACATGATCCATAATTTTCAAAATAATTATCCTTTTCTAAAAATGCTACAGATCTTTATTTTGAGGATGACTGCTCTGTTAAATGTTGTCACCAACTACCTGCCTCATGTCTAATGCCTTAATCAATACCCTGTACTTGTGAATTTTATCTATTTTACCTCTCCTTAATTACTTATATTACAGTATACCATGCTCTAAATAAGTATAGAACAATTTCACCCACACTCTTGATTTTCAGTGGTAAATTTTTACTCTATAATGGGAATTGGTTTACAAAATTACATGCCCCATATGATTGGTGTCTGTTCTACATAGTCATGTTAACTTGACACAAGCTAAAGTAATTTTAGAAGAGGGAGCCTCAACTGAGAAAATGTAACCACTAGACTGGCCCATGGACAAGCACCTAGTATACTTTCTTGATTGATGATTGATTTGATATGGGAGCGCCCAGCTCACTATGGACATTTCCACACCTAGAATAGTGGTCTTACGTTCCTTGAGACTGTAGATTAAGCAAGGTATAAAGAGCAATGCAGTCAATAGCACTACTCAAAAGCATCTCCATCAGTTCCTGCCTCCAGGCCCTTGTTTTGAGTTTTAAATCAGCTTCCCTGAATGAAGAACTACAAGCTGTTTGGTGAAATAATCCCTTTCTCCTTGACTTGCTTTTAATCATACTATTTTATCACAGCAACAGAAGACATAACCAAGACAGAAATTGGTACTAGGATATAGGGTTTACTGTGATAGACCTGACCATGTGATATTTGGAAATTGAGGAAGGATTGGAAACGTTAAGCTGTAGGATACATAGAATGCTGATATCTTACTGGATTATTCTATGTTGTCTCAGAATATAATACTGAGACCAGTGCAGATGAAGGAGACTTGTCATAGGAAGATCAAGAGGGAAGTTTGAGAGACCTTTAAAGAATCTATGAGGGTAATTCATATTTTAAGTTAAGAACCACTAAAGTGAATTGTTTCCCTTGCTGGAACAATTAAAAATCTTCTGAAAAGCATTCTCTTGAGTCCAGCACAGACACACACTGGTTCAGATATGTTTGAGGTTGCATCTCCTGCTCGCATTGAAGTTGGTAGCTTGAGATTCTCTCATGTTGTACTTTTTCTGAAATCAGGGAGGAATCAGGGAGTGACACTGCATCTTGTCACCTCTGGCTGGATTGCATACCTAAAGAGAGCCAAGAAGAGAATATCAAAGAAGCTTCAGCCAACTTGAAATACAGATTCAAGAAATCTGAGATATCAGCATCACAAGACATCAATTAAGGAGAGCAGAAGCTGCTGTGGGGTTTGGACATTTTTTAAGTCCACCAGACAAGCTTTGTGTGATATGGACAGTTTTCACAGCACTGTGGAGGAGCCCAGAAGATTTTTATTAATTCCCAGAAACTTGATACAGTTTTACACCGTCAGATTTTGTTGAATTTGATTGTGTCTGTGCCCTGGTTCTTCCCTTTGGAAACAAGAAAATATTTAAGGTATTGTTTATGTTACATGGGCCTAGAATTAAGAGACTTTGACCTTTTAAATTGATGGATTTTGGAGTTTTACAGAGACTTTGGAATTTTACAGAGTATATATGTATTTTATAGAAATTTTGAAAATGTAAAAGAACTGGATATTTTAGAGACTGAAAATGTTGGAGATTTTACATGTTGAATGAGATTTGAATATTTAGGTCGGCATATTGAACTTTGAAAGTATATGGAATTTTTATATTAAAATGCTGATATTAGTATGATATCTCAGGAGCAAAAATAGAGGCAAGGTTATAGTATAACCGTGATGTTTTTTGCGTCAACCTGACAAGGGCTCACCTGGGCCAGCTATTTTGGTTTCTTTGTTTTGATACACGGTAAATCATTTAGATTGGAAAAAGGTAATGTCAGTTTAGATAATTCCCTCACCAGATTGAGATGTGGGCATATTTGTGGTGAATTTTCTTAATAGGTAATCTTTGTGAGTACCTACCTGACACAGACACACGACTGTGTATATGTTCAGGAAGAGGGGACTGGAGCTCAGGCTCAGAGTATTCTAGGTCATATTTGGTTAAAATGGCAGATTGTGGGATAAAGGAGAAATATCTGGATTCACAGATCACAACTCACAACATTTGATATATAAATATATTAAGAAAAATTTTAATAGTATATTGAGTAAAGATAGCACCAAATAGAGTAAGTCCATACCGAAAACACAGAACCTCTTTCATTGGGAAGAACTAACTTTTTCACACAATTCTCCTCATTTAAACCCACTCGAAATAGTAAAACTCTGTCTGTAATGTTGCTGGAAGTTAGGAATTTGTGGATGAAAACCAAGTACGATGCTGTTCCTGCTTCAGGAAAACCCACACATGCTAAATAAGAGAATACATAATTTATGATGTGTGCAGCATTTAATGTTGAGGGAACTCACGCACTGATGCAACCACCATAGGACACAGGATCCAGCCATGGCTCAGCTTAGGACAGCTGAGATTGTCTGTGGGTTTGAGGTGGATCTGTGGTCCTCTGTGAATTATGATGAGGTGAGTAGTGGTGCCAAGGAGGGATGAGTGAGATTCTGTTCTTTTCTCCTCAGCCACTGTTCCCATGTACAATGAATAAGAACAGCAGACTACATACTAATTGTAACATAGGGAACATATTTTTCTCTGAAATTGGCATTGGCATCTCAGGAAACAGCTTCCTTCTTCTCTTCCATATCCTCAAGTTCATTCGTGGGCACAGGCCCAGACTCACTGACCTGCCCACTGGTCTCTTGTCCCTTATTCACCTACTGATGCTACTGGTCATGGCATTCATAGACACCGACAGTTTTATTTCTTGGAGGGAATGGGATGACATCATCTGTAAATTCCTTCTGTACCTGTACAGAGTTTTGAGGGGTTTATCCCTTTGTACAACCAGTATGTTGAGTGTCCTCCAGGCCATCATACTTAGTCCCAGAAGCTCCTGTTTAGCAAAGTTCAAGCATAAATCTCCCATCACATCTCATGTGCCATTATTTTCCTGAGGGTCCTCTATATGTTAATTGGCAGTCACCTCTTGTCCATCATTGCTACCCCGAATTTGACTACAAATGACTTCATTTATATTACTCAATCCTGCTCTATTCTATCCTTGAGTTACCTCATGCAAAGCATATATTCTACACTGGTAGCCATCAGAGAAGTTTTTCTTATTAGTCTCATGGTCCTCTCTACTTATTACATGGTGGCCCTCTTGTGCATGTACAGGAAACAGACCCAGCATCTTCAAGGATCCAGACTTTCCCAAAAAAAAATCCCCAGAGCAAAGTGCCACCCAGATCATTCTGGTGCTCATGAGCTTCTTTGTGCTGATGACCATCTATGACATCATGGTCTGCTGCTCAAGAGCAATGTTCCTGAATGAACCAACAACTTACTCTATCTAACTCTTTATAATGCACAGCTATGCCACTGTCAGCCCTTTTGTGTTTATGAGCATTGAAAAACATATAGTTAACTTTTTGAGGTCCATGGGTAAGAGGGTGATAAATTTGAATCTTCACTAATGAGAAGATACTTAAGAAGAGACAATGTGCTGCCATCAGAACTGTCAGTCATGACATGCTGTCTATGTGCTTTGCCAAATGTTAAATATGAAGGTGTTTTTCTGTTAAAATGATATATTTTAACCAACATGAGAATAAACATGTAACAGAAGATTTAACAAGATACACTTTGAGATATGACAATGGCTTTTAAATGTTATTTTATTTTTTATATTATTTCTCAATGAAGGGTACTCTATGAGGTAGTTTTTGCCCATCTAGGTCTTAGATTTCCCATACTGTTTGTAAGTATGTGACCACTTTATGTATGTTTTGATATTTCAATTTTCTGTTATGAATTTTAACAAACTAGAAAAAAACATTTCTTACTAAATGTAGTGCTATGATCCAGAAAGAAAAAGAATTTTACACATAACTTTCAAAACAGAATTATGTGGAAAAGGCACATAGTGACTTGTCCATCAATACTAAGAAAAACAGGATTTAAAATTCTAAGGATTTAAAATAGAAACAATAGTCTAGAATTAACAGATCGTGTGATCAAAACACAGTCTCTGCATGGTGTAGTATATTGTTCAGTCTTTAAGTGCAAGGCAATTCTAGCACAGTGTGCTGTGGGATGGAGCCCTCAAAAACAGGAAATATGCACACCACACTGCCCAGTCTCCTGGAGGTTAAAGACTCTACCCCACACCTCTCGTGAAACCCTGTCCCTCCTCCTTCAGTCTGTACTTTAATTAGCTTCTAGTAAAATCTGTTGCTTGGAGAAACATTACTGCTTACTGCGCAGTTGAGCAAACTTTACTAAGAAGTCTAATAAGTCAATCAAACATAAGTCACTCTAGATTGCTAAAGCAAGGAAACAGAGGGTACATAAAAATCTTTCTAAAATGTAAATTAGACCTCAGTTTTTGGTCTGATGTCATCTGGGCTTACTGTTTCTATACAATTAGGTGATTTCTGGCTTCAGCTTGGTTGTCTCAATATTGGTTGATTTCAGCACCTGTGGAATGTAGACAAACCATGAACTTGCTGGGTAAAGTAAGATAACTTAATGAGAGAAAAGTAAGTTTTATGTGTCTTGACTTATAAAGGGTGGCAGTACAGTTAGACACAGACACACAAAATGCAATGCCATTTTTAGATTCAAGAAAAAGTCAGCAATTTTTGTTTTTGCTTGATGAACAGGCTCTCAATTCATAGGGAAACAAGGGTCATAAATCTGTGTATTTATGGGACATATGATGTGTACACACTCACTAGCAGTTATTTAGTAGCTAGAATTTTCAAACAACATCTTCATATCGTTTGGGTACTTCCTAATAGTAAAGGCATATTATTTTCATAAAGATATCACAGCATTGTCTCTAGTGCCCCTGAGGTTCAGTGGATAAAGTATTCACTACACAATAAAAACCTAAGTCCATATACCCAGCATCCACATATCACTAGACAATGATAACCAGGCATCTTTCACCCCCAGAGTTCTTATGGGCATATGGGTAATGAATTCCCAGAAACTCTGTGTTACTTAGCCTGACCCACATAGTAGAGAATATCAAGAGACCCAACAGAAACAAATCAGAAGTCAGGACCAGTGTAATAGGTTGAAATCTGGCCTCTACATGCATGCCATGATGCATAGGTGCCTATATTCACATACATGAACATGCATGCACAGACATGCCCACAAATTTAAATTATTCCCCAATATCAAATAATGATGAGAATATAAATACACCAGAATCTAATTATCAATAATAAAACATTTTGACAAATGTGTACCACACACAGATTTGAAGACCACTCTTTTCTCATATGAGTCTTGTTCTCAGACTCTCCTGGGAAAGCAAAGTTCTCACTGGAGATCCTGCCAGTGCCATGCTATCTTCTGGCACTGAGCTGCAAAGGCAGCTCCAGTGTTGTGTCTCCAGGATGAGTTTCCTGTGACTGCAAAGGTCTGAATGTAAATAGAAGATCAGACATGTGATTCTTTGGTATTAGCTGCTGCCATAAAGACATGAGCTTGAAGTATGCTTTTACATTAGAAGTAAATTATCAAATTTTGTTATGTGTGCTTTCACATAGATGACAGTACATGTGTCACTGAATGTTTTAAGGGACGACTTCAAAGAAATGTGTCAATGGTAAACACACATTCCAGACCTGGAAAAGTCATTGTTTATACTTGAATAACACCAGTTTTAGGAATTTTACTAAAAGAAATAACTCAAATCTTAGCTGATGGGAGGAGAAAAGCTGGCAAGAGAATAAGTTACATGTACTGGCTTTATTTTTAATAAGTCCCGCTGCCTGAAAAAGGGTCACATGTCAACAAAATGGAGTGGGATTTAACCACAGTGCATACAAAAATGTCAAGAGTGATTCCAGGGACAGTAAAATGGAGAGAAACAAAAGCTCAGTGGCTACAGCCTAGCTAGCACTGTCCAGATCATTCATGCCTCCTCTAACCTGCAAAGGGTATTGGGAAATGTACTTTTTATACTCAGCAACTCTCTCATTACAGTAGCTGATATTTCTCATCAGAGCTTTGTCTACAGCTTTTCTCTTAATCACAGGTACTAAGAGATAAAATTTGTACTGCATACCATGGGTCAGGCACACAGATGGTGTCCTCTGGTGAGGCTTCACAAAGTCAGACCTGTGCAGGATTACTCATTGAGAACTCACTGCTCACAAAGCATAATCCCACAACATCCTTTGAAGTAAGCATTGCCTTCCCCATCTGACAGATGAGGAATGGTGTCTCTGACAGGCTGAAGATCTATTCCTGGATGCATCGTTATATTATGGGGGAGACTTGGTATCTATGCTGACAGACTCCAGAGCTCTCTGTTAATGGGTAATGATGATTACATTCATCAGGTCTATGAAAGCTTCAATGAAACCCAATATCTATGAACATCTTACTTTCTGCAGCATCTTATTTAGTCCAGAAGTGGAAGGGTCTAGGACCAGTGTAGTATGTCTTCCATCTTACTTAATCCTCACTGTTAATGGACATGGAGTGATTTTCATATATTAACATTAGGGAGACAGTTGGGAGATGGATTAATCAATAAAATGATTGCTGTGCATGAATAGTTTTCAGTGGTCATATCTGCAACTGTCAAATAAAAATTGTGGATGTATGTACATGTCTGCAATTCAAGTAATGAGAACCTCACCACCTCACCAGTCTGGCTGAAATAGTGTGCTTCAGGTTAAGTGAGAAACCCTGGAGATAGATAATAATAGAAATATATATACAAATAAAGATTCCCCAAGCTCCATCTAATGTTTAGCTCTGGGTCTCTGCACCTGCTTCCCTCCGTTGCTGGATGAAGTTTCTCTGATGATGGTATTGCTAGGATTCTGTCAGCAAGTATAGCACAATATCAGTAGTAGTGTAAGTCATGGGCATCCTTTCATGGCATGGGTCTCAAAATGGACTAGTCATCATTTGGCCATTACACAGTCTTGAATAAGTATTTGTACACATGTAATCAGGTAGGAGTCATCCAGAGAGGGAGAAGCCCAGAGTCCTTTGTACTTGGAAAAAAAGAGTCACCACCATCCAGCCTCATCCTGGATCCTGCTATCCTCTGCTGCAATCAATAATATAGAAACCAAAAGAAGGATATAAAGAATCAATGAACTAAAGAATTGTTTCTTGGAAAAAATCAACAAGATAGACAAACCTTTATCTAAACTAACTAAAAGGCAGAAACAGAATAGACAAATCAAGAAAGTCAGAGGGAAAAGGGGGCATAATAACCAAAAAAAACCTAAGGAATCTAAAGAATCATTTAGTCATATTTCAAAAACCTGTGCTCAGCAAATTTAAAAAATAAATGGACAGTTTTCTTGATAGATGCCACTTACCAAAGTTAAATCAAGATCACATAAACAATGTAAATAGACCTATATCCACTAAGGAAATATGAGAAGTCATTAAAATCCAGGTAAGAAAGGTTTTGCACAGAATTCTATCAGACTTTCAAAGAAGAGCTAATACCAATATTTCTCAAATTATTCCACAAAATAGAAACACAAAGAACATTGCCAAATTCATTTTATGAGATCAGTCACCCTAATACCAAAACTATAAAAATACTCAACAAAGAAAGAGAAATAAAGGCAAATTTGTCTCAGGAACATTGATTTAAAAATTCTCAATAAAATACTCTAACCCAAATTATTGAATACATTAAAATGATCATTCACCATGATCAAGACAGCATCATTCCAGAGATGCAAGAATGGTTCAATACAAGAAAATCTGTGAATGTAATCTACCATATAAATAAGTTGAAAGGGAAACTACAAGATCACATTATTAGATGCTGAAAAAGCTTTTGACAAAATCCAACACTCTTTTTAAAAATGATTTTTATTAGATATTTTCTTCATTTACATTTCAAATGCTATCCCAAAAGTCCCCTATACCCTCTCCAGCCCTGCTTCCCTACCCACCCACTCCCACTTCTTGGCCCTGGTGTTCCCTTGTACTGGGGCATATAAAGTTTGCAAGCCAGGGGCCCTCTCTTCCCAATGATGGCTGACTAGGCCATCTTCTGCTACATATATAGCTAGAGACACAAGCTCTGGGGGTACTGGTTAGTTCATATTGTTGTTCCAACTATAGGATTACAGACCCCTTCAGCTCCTTGGGTATCTTCTCTAGCTCCTCCATTGGGGGCCCTGTGTTCCATCGAAAAGATGACTGTGAGCATCCACTTCTGTATTTGCCAGGCACTGGCATAGCCTCACAAGAGACAGCTATATCAGGGTCCTTTCAACAAAATCTTGCTGGCATATGCAATAGTGTCTGCATTTGGTGGCTGATTATGGGATGGATCCCCCCAGGTGGAGCAGTCTCTGGATGGTCCATACTTTCCTCTCAGCTCCAAACTTTGTCTCTGTAACTCCTTCCATGGATATTTTGTTCGCTATTCTAAAAAGGAATGAAGTATCCAGGCCTTGGTCTTCCTTCTTCTTGATTTTCTTGTGTTTTGCAAATTGTATCTTGGGTATTCTAAGTTTCTGGGCTAATATCCACTTATCAGTGAGTACAAGTCAAGTGAGTGATTTTGTGATTGGGTTACCTCACTCAGGATAATATCCTCCAGATCCATACATTTGCCTAAGAATTTCATAAATTCATTGTTTTTAATAGCTAAGTAGTACTACATTGTGTAAATGTACCACTGTTGGGAACAAAATAAAAAAGGGGGAGGAGGGCCCTGGGGAAGAATGGAAGGAAAAATATGCCCACACCCTGCCAGAGTTTTCCTATTCTCTGGTCAGTCAGGCGTGGGAGGGCTACTATCTACCCTATCCATTCATCCCTGGGTGGGCATTCCTCTACCCCACTCTTCAGGGGGTGGTCAAGGGGGAGCCCTGCCTGGGGACCCCCTCGGAGTTGCTTTGCTAAAGCCACCAGGGTTGTGGAAGAGAGGGAAGAGGTTCCCAACACTGACCAAAGTACGAATCGGAACTTGAAGGAGCAGAGCAGAGACTCTATGGTTTTAGATGTTGATTATAGAAATGCAGGGGAAAGAGAGAAGGTAGATAGGAGGAAAAGAGAGAGAGAGAGAGAGACAGAGACAGAGAGAGACAGAGACAGAGAGAGAGAGACAGAGACAGAGAGGAAGAAGAAGAAGAAGAAGAAGAAGAAGAAGAAGAAGAAGAAGAAGAAGAAGAAGAAGAAGAAGAAGAAGAAGAAGAAGAAGAGGAGGAGGAGGAGGAGGAGGAGGAGGAGGAGGAGGAGGAGGAGGAGGAGGAGGAGGAGGAGGAGGAGGAGGAGGAGGAGGAGGAGAGGAGAGGAGAGGAGAGGAGAGGAGAGGAGAGGAGAGGAGAGGAGAGGAGAGGAGAGGAGAGGAGAGGAGAGGAGAGGAGAGGAGAGGAGAGGAGAGGAGAGGAGAGGAGAGGAGAGGAGAGGAGAGGAGAGGAGAGGAGAGGAGAGGAGAGGAGAGGAGAGGAGAGGAGAGGAGAGGAGAGGAGAGGAGAGGAGAGGAGAAGAGAAGAGAAGAGAAGAGAAGAGAAGAGAAGAGAAGAGAAGAGAAGAGAAGAGAAGAGAAGAGAAGAGAAGAGAAGAGAAGAGAAGAGAAGAGAAGAAAAGAAGATAGGAAAGAAGAAAACAAAGAGAAAGGGAAGAGGAGAGAGAAGTGAGAGGACAAAGGAATAAGAGAGCAAGGTGTGGGCTGAGCACCCCTTTTTATGGTTTTCACTGTTGCTAGGTAACTGGGAAGGAGTTTAGCCTGAAGGTCAGAAGCTTGGGCCATTGCTTACATGACTCCTTACCATGGTTCTCTTGTGGGGGCTGTGGGAGATGGTACCTTAGGCAGGGGCCGGAGTTCCAAGAGCATGAGGGAACGCCTACCATGTCATGTAGGTGAATTATGACCATCGGGGTTCAGACCTCAGCTTGACTGGAGACCAGCCTGCATTTCCCCACAATTCCTCCTCTTTTTTATTAGAAAAAATGGGGGGGGTCACTGATGTGACTGTGTCATTTGTTGTGAAAATTTAGAGTGGATGGAAGTATCAGAAGAAAATATATAGCCTAGAGAAATAGCAGAACAAGGCCAGAGTAGTAAGGAGAGTTAAGGGTAAGAGTTGAGAAGGCAAGAGATTGAGTTGTGAAGGCAAAAGATTGTACAATCCGTCAGTTGTTTCATGGGTAGTACAATTTGAGGAAAAAACATTCATTTTTGAACAGTAATTAATTAATCTAGATAGATATTATGCTTTTCTCACTATCATAGTTTTCCCCAAAGTTCAACAGCCATTTGGCCTTATCAAAAAGAGTCTATCTGTAGCTGGAAGGTCCCAGGTCTGTCTTCTATAGGGTTCAGTACTTGTCTAGGGAGCCTTCAGACAGATGAAATTTTATGAGGAAGGCAGCTTTCATCTGTAGGTCTCAGTAGATGGTGCTGTCTCAGGTGGAGCTGTGGCAGCAGGCCTCATGTGGAGATAGACCTGTAGTAATTATAACAAAAGAGCAGAACACCAGCAGAGGATATGGTCTCAGGAAACTTGGAGATCTCCTGTAGGTCTCTGTACAAAGCATTCTTCAGCTGGTTCTGTCTCTCGTGGATGGCATAAGCATCCCTCTGAAACAAGCTGTTGGGAACAAAATTTTAAAAGGGAGGACCTGGGGAGGCCTTGGGAAAGAATGGAAGGAAAAATATGCCCACACCCTGCCAGAGTTTCCCTATTCTCTGGTCAGTCAGGCATGGGAGGGCTGCTATCTACCCAATCCATTCATCCCTTGGTAGGCATTCCTCTATCCCACTCTTCAGGGGGTGGTCAAGGGAGAGCCCTGCCTGAGGACCCCCTCGGAGTTCCTTTGCTAAAGCCACCAGGGTTGTGGGAGAGAGGGAAGAAGTTCCCAACACTGACCAGAGTACGCAGCGGAACTTGAAGGAGCAGAGCAGAGACTCTATGGTTTTAGATGTTGATTATAGAAATGCAGGGGACAGAGAGAAGGTAGAAAGGAGGAAGACAGACAGAGAGAGAGACAGAGACAGAGAGACAGAGACAGAGAGACAGAGACAGAGAGAGGAGAGGGGAGGGGAGGGGAGGGGAGGGGAGGGGAGGGGAGGGGAGGGGAGGGGAGGGGAGGGGAGGGGAGGGGAGGGGAGGGGAGGGGAGGGGAGGGGAGGGGAGGGGAGGGGAGGGGAGGGGAGGGGAGGGGAGGAGAGGAGAGGAGAGGAGAGGGGAGGAGAGGAGAGGAGAGGAGAGGAGAGGAGAGGAGAGGAGAGGAGAGGAGAGGAGAGGAGAGGAGAGGAGAGGAGAGGAGAGGAGAGGAGAGGAGAGGAGAGGAGAGGAGAGGAGAGGAGAGGAGAGGAGAGGAGAGGAGAGGAGAGGAGAGGAGAGGAGAGGAGAGGAGAGGAGAGGAGAAAACAAAGATAAAGGGAAGAGGAGAGAGAAGTGAGATTTCAAAGGAATAAGAGACCAAGTTGTGGACTGAGCACTCCTTTTTATGGTTTTCACTGTTTCTAGGTAACTGGGGAGGGGTTTAGCCTGAAGGTCAGAAGCTTGGGCCATTTCTTACATGACTACTGGCCATGCTTCTCTTGTGGGAGCTGAGGGAGATGGTACCCTAGGGAGGGGCCAAAGTTCCAGGAGGATGAGGGAACGCCTACCTTGTCATGTAGGTGAATTATGACCATCGGGGTTCAGACCTCAGCTCGATTGGAGACCAGCCTCCAATTCCCCACCTTGCTCTGTTGAGAGACATCTGGGTTCTTTCCAGCTTCTGGCTATTATAAATGAGGCTGCTATGAACATAATGGAGCATGTGTCCTTATTACCAGTTGGAATATCTTCTGGGATTATGCCCAGGAGAGGATTTGCTGGATCTTCCAGTAATACTTTGTCCAATTTTCTGAGGAACCACTAAAATGATTTCCAAACTGGTTA
Source organism: Mus caroli (assembly GCF_978045245.1). NCBI lineage: Eukaryota > Metazoa > Chordata > Mammalia > Rodentia > Muridae > Mus > Mus caroli. The sequence goes on from NW_028227262.1 coordinate 59,556,393, forward strand.
TACAAGCTTGCAATCCCACCAGCAATGGAGGAGTGATTGTTTCTCTTTCTCCACATCCTCGCCAGCATCTGCTGTCACCTGAATTTTTAATCTAAGGCATTCTGACTAGTGTGACGTGGACTTTCAGTGTTGCTTTAATTTGCATTTCTCTGAATATTAAGGATGTTGAACATTTTGAAAGGTGCTTCTCAGCCCTTCAATATTCGTCGGATGAGAATTCATTGTTTAACTCTGTACCCCATTTTTAATGGGGTTATTTGAATTTCTGGAGTCCAGCTTCTTGAGCTCTTGTATATATTAAATATTAGTCTCCTATCAGAGTTAGGATTGGTAAAAATTCTTTCCCAGTCTGTAGGTGGCCTTTTTGTCTTATTGACACTGTTTTTTGCCTTACATAAACTTTGCAATTTTATGAGCCCCCATTTGTCAATTGATGATCTTACATCACAGGCCACTGCAATTCTCTTCAGGAATTTTTCCTCTGTGACCATATTTTCAAGGATTTTCCCCACTTTGTCCTCTATAAATTTCAGTGTCTCTGGTTTTATGTGGAGTTCTTTGATCTACTTAGACTTGAGCTTTGTACAAAGAGATAAGAATGGATCAATTTGCATTCTTCTATGTGATAGAAACCAGTTAAGCCAGCACCATTTTTTGAAATGCTGTCTTTTGAGTCTCTGGGACAGGCGAGAGCCACAGAGCCTCTGAGGCAGCACCATTTTCGGCTCCAGACAACCGGCCACCTTCCTGGTCAGAGCACAGGTGTCCGCCCGGCCTGAGAGGCTTCTGCCTCAGGTTCCACGGGAGCCAGCTTGGTTCCAGGACTCCGCGGAGGGCAGTCTGCACAGGTGAGATTGTGGAATACAGAGGTCAGCAGTTTCTGGGACAGGCGAGAGCCACAGAACCTCTGAGGCGGCGCCATTTTCTGCTCCAGACAACCGGCCACCTTCCTGGTCAGAGCACAGGTGTCCGCCCGGCCTGTGAGGCTTCTGCCTCAGGTTCCGCGGGAGCCACCTTGGTTCTGGGACTCCACGGAAAGTAGTCTACACAGGTGAGAGTGTGGACTACTGAAACAACTGCTTCTGTGACAGGCCAAAGCAACACGGCTTCTGGGAAAGATCCTGTTTTGGGCCTTCATCTTTGGCCAGGAGGAGGTCCAAACACCAGATAACTGTGCACCTTCCCTGAAAGAGGAGACCTTGCCTGTAGAGACTGCTCTAACCACTGAAACTCAGAGGAGATAGCTAGTCTCACAAATCTGCTCATAGAGGGTAACAAAATCACCAGAGGAACAATCCTAAATAGAGACAACTATAACAACTAACTCCAGAGATTACCAGATGGCGAAAGGTAAATGTAAGAATCTTACTAACAGAAACCAGGACCACTCACCATCATCAGAACCCAGCACTCCCAGTTCGCCCAGTCCAGGGCACCCCAACACACCTGAAAAGCTAGACCTGGATTTAAAAGCATATCTCATGATGATAGTAGCGGACATCAAGAAGGACATAAATAACTCACTTAAAGAAATACAGGAGAACACTGCTAAAGAAGTAGAAGACATTAAAGATGAAACACAAAAATCCCTTAAAGAATTGCAGGAAAACATAACCAAACAGGTAGAAGACATTAAAGAGGAAACACAAAAATCCCTTAAAGAATTGCAGGAAAACACAACCAAACAGGTGATGGAATTGAATAAAACCATCCAAGACCTAAAAAGGGAAGTAGATACAATAAAGAAAACCCAAAGTGAGGCAACACTGGAGATAGAAACCCTAGGAAAGAAATCTGGAACCATAGAAGCAACAACAGAATACAAGAGATGGAAGAGAGAATCTCAGGTGCAGAAGATTCCAAAGAGAACATCGGCACAACATATCCCGAGCTTTTGTCCCCGCCAGCAAGAACACACTCAGGACAACCAGAATCTTCTGTGCCAAAGCTTTATTGCTTACTTCTCAGGAAGATCCCGACCCCAGAAAATGGAGTCACTTATATAGCGCTCAGCCATGACGTTTCAGCACCTAATGTGGCATGACAGCTCCTGATTCATTGCTCACCCATCACACCACTATTACACCCCGAGAATGGGCAGTGACTAGGAGTGAGTTCACTCTCGCACTTGCGCACAAGGCTTGTTTACTAGTTAGTCACAGCAGAGGCCAGCGCCATCTTATAATGGTAATTGCTCGCGGCACGCGCACGGCTCTCCACAGCAATTGCTCGCAGCATGGATTTACACATCTCCCCCTTTTTATTTTATTAAATTCAGGCTGGACTAGGTCTGTGTAATTATGCCCATCCGCTGTGGCTCCTGTCTTAGGTGTTCCTCCAATGTCACAGCCTTTCCTGTCATAGGGTAACCCTATCGCCACCGGGCCCTGTGTCGTAGGTTGATCTGTGCATGAGGAAAGTTGCCCGTCCCTGGATACCGCAGTGCTATGTGACAGTAACTACTAAATGACCTAGGGAGAACTCTACAAAAGAGGGCAGCCACCAATGTCAACTAATTTTTGAGCATAGATAGCCAGATTTCGGGGGAGGCCCCTTGCTCAATATTAGGCCAACACTCCCGGATGGCAGAGGTCCTTTATAGTCAGTAGGAATAGGCTGCACCCCCATTTGGGGCATTAGCATGAATCGGGTGGTGGTATGGAGGTCCAACCCAGATGATCCTTCTGTTGCCCTGCGGACTGTGGGGTCCACCTTTTGCCTGTCGAGGTCCCATATGTTTTCGGGCCCTGAGACCTGGGGGCCCTGTACTGGTTTTTTGGAATGGTCTCATTATCTACTGCTTGAGGGAATCCTGGCTGCAGGGGCCTGCCTCGAATGTCCCTGACTGAACGACAATCTCTAGCCCAATGATATCCTTTTCCACACTTAGTACACAGTCCTGGCACTCTCCTTTTGACAAGGGCTCTACAGTCCTTTTTTAAGTGTCCCGGTTTGCCACAATTATAGCAGAGTTTGAACTCAGCCATGTCAGGGCGATTTTGCCCTTGTAGAATGGCAGCTGCTAAACCGGAATTAGTGAGTGGCCCTCCAAGCTCACGGCAAACCTTCAACCAGTCCTGCAGTCCCTTGCTCTTTCTAGGTGTAATAGCCACCCTGCATTCCTGGGTAGCCTGTTCATAGATCAACTGTTCAATTAAAGGCATAGCTGTTTCTGGGTCCCCAAAAATTCTCCCTGCCGCTTCTGTCATTCTAGCCACAAAATCTGAGAATAACTCCTGGGCGCCCTGGGTAATCTTGGTCAAATGTCCACTTGCCTCTCCCTTCTTAGAGAGTGCCTTCCATGCCTTAACTGCAGCAGCTGAGATCTGAGCGTAAGCTACCCAATGGTAATTTGTCTGGTTATTAGCGTGTTGTCCCTGACCTGTAAGCAACTCAAAAGTCCATGTTCCTTGGTCCCTTTCAACATTGGCATTGGCCCTTGCCTGTGCTTGGCAGGAGTCTTGCCACAAAGCTTTCCATTCTAAATACATTCCCATGTTAGGAGATGCAGCTTTTATTACGGGGGGCTTTTAATCGCCGGGGGTCATTGCCAGAGTTGCAAGCCTTTCGACTTGGGCTACAGTAAAGTTGGCATTGACTCCATAGTTACGAACTGACTCTGCTAGTTCTTTAATCTGTATATACTCCACTGGGGCGTGAACTTGTCCACCCTCTGCGCCTTCAAAGACTGGGAACGCTTACTGCACTGAAAGCCAGAAGAGCCTGGACAGATGTTATACAGACACTAAAAGAACACAAATTCCAGCCCAGGCTACTATACCCAGCCAAACTCTCAATTACCATAGATGGAGAAACCAAAGTATTCCAAGACAAAACCAAATTCACCCATTATCTTTCCACGAATCCAGCCCTTCAAAGGATAATAACAGAAAAAAACTAATACAAGGGCGGGAACCACGCACTAGAAAAAACAAGAAGGTAATCCCTCAACAAACCTAAAATAAGACAGCCACAAGAACAGAATGCCAACTTTAACAACAAAAATAACAGGAAGCAACAATTACTTTACCTTAATATCTCTTAATATCAATGGACTCAACTCCCCAATAAAAAGACATAGACTAACAAACTGGCTACACAAACAAGAACCAACATTTTGCTGCTTACAGGAAACTCATCTCAGAGAAAAAGATAGACACTACGTCAGAATGAAAGGCTGGAAAACAATTTTCCAAACAAATGGTATGAAGAAACAAGCTGGAGTAGCCATTTTAATATCTAACAAAATCGACTTTCAAACCAAAATAATCAAAAAAGACAAGGAAGGGCACTTCATACTCATCAAAGGTAAAATCCTCCAAGAGGAACTCTCAATTCTGAATATTTATGTGCCAAATACAAGGGCAGCCACATTCATTAAAGAAACTTTAGTAAAGCTCAAAGCACACATTGCACCTCACACAATAATAGTGGGAGATTTCAACACACAACTTTCACCAATGGACAAATCATGGAAACAGAAACTAAACAGGGACACTGTGAAACTAACAGAAGTGATGAAACAAATGGACTTAACAGATATCTACAGAACATTTTATCCTAAAACAAAAGGAAATACCTTCTTCTCAGCACCACATGATACCTTCTCCAAAACTGACCACATAATTGGTCACAAAACAAGCCTCAACATATACAAAAATATTGAAATTGTCCCATGCATCCTATCAGAGCACCATGGACTAAGGCTGATCTTCAATAACAAAATAACTAATAGAAAGCCAACATGCACGTGGAACCTGAACAACACTCTTCTAAATGATAACTTGGTCAAGGAAGGAATAAAGAAAGAAATTAAGGACTTTTTGGAGTTTAATGAAAACGAAACCATAACATACCCAAACTTATGGGACACAATGAAAGCATTGCTAAAAGGAAAACTCATAGCCCTGAGTACCTCCAAAAAAAAAAACTAGAGAGAGCACACATTAGCAGCTTGACAACACACCTAAAAGCTCTAGAACAAAAGGAAGCAAATTCACCCAAGAAGAGTAGAAGGCAGGAAATAATCAAACTCAGGGGTGAAATCAACCAAGTGGAAATGAGAAGAACTATTCAAAGAATCAACCAATCAAGGAGCTGGTTCTTTGAGAAAATGAACAAGATAGATAAACCCTTAACCAGACTCACTAGAGGGCACAGGGAAAGCATCCTAATTAACAAAATCAGAAATGCAAAGGGAAACATAACAAGAGACGCTGAAGAAATCCAAAACACCATCAGATCCTTCTAGAAAAGGCTATACTCAACAAAACTAGAAAACCTGGATGAAATGGACAAGTTTCTAGACAGATACCAGGTACCAAAGCTAAATCAAGATCAGGTTAATGATCTAAACAGTTCTATATCCCCTAAAGAAATAGAAGCAGTCATTAATAGTCTCCCAACCAAAAAAAGCCCAGGACCAGATGGGTTTAGTGCAGAGTTCTATCAGACCTTCAAAGAAGACCTAATTCTAGTTCTTCACAAACGATTCCACAACATAGAAACGGAAAGTACTCTACCCAACTCATTCTATGAAGCCACAATTACTCTGATACCTAAACCACAAAAAGACTCAACAAAGATAGAGAACTTCAGACCAATGTCCCTTACGAATATCGATGGAAAATCCCCAATAAAGTTCTTGCTAACCGAATCCAAGAACACATCAAAACAATCATCCATCCTGACCAAGTAGGTTTCATCCCAGGGATGCAGGGATGGTTCAATTTACAGAAATCCATCAACATAATCCATTATATAAACAAACTCAAAGACAAAAACCACATGATCATCTCGTTAGATGCTGAAAAAGCATTTGACAAAATCCAAAACCCATTCATGATAAAAGTCTTGGAAAGATCAGGAATTCAAGGCCCATACCTAAACATGATAAAAGCAATCTACAGCAAACCAATAGCCAACAACAAAGTAAATGGTGAGAAGCTGGAAGCAATCCCTCTAAAATCAAGGAGTAGACAAGGCTGTCCACTCTCGCCCTACCTATTGAACATTGTACTTGAAGTCCTAGCCAGAGCAATTAGACAACAAAAGGAGATCAAGGGGATAGAAATTGGAAAGGAATAAGTCAAAATATCACTTTTTGCAGATGATATGATAGTATATATAAGTGACCCTAAAAATTCCACCAGAGAATTCCTAAGTCTGATAAACAGCTTCAATGAAGTAGCTGGATATAAAATTAACTCAAACAAGTCAATGGCCTTTCTCTACACAAAAGATAAACAGGCTGAGGAAGAAATTAGGGAAACAACACCCTTCTCAATAGTCACAAATGATACAAAATAACTTGGTGTGACTCTAACTAAGGAAGTGAAGATCTGTATGATAAAAACTTCAAGTCTCTGAAGAAAGAAATTAAAGAAGATCTCAGAAGATGGAAAGATCTCCCATGCTCATGGATTGGCAGGATCAGCATTATAAAAATGGCTATCTTGCCAAAAGCAATCTTCAGATTCAATGCAATCCCCATCAAAATTCCAACTCAATTCTTCAAGGAATTAGAAAGGGCAATCAGCAGATTCATCTGGAATAACAAAAAACCTAGGATAGCAAAAACTCTACTTAAGGATAAAAGAACCTCTGGTGGAATCACCATGCCTGACATAAAGCTTTACTACAGAGTAATTGTGATAAAAACTGCATGGTACTGGTATAATGACAGACAAGTAGACCAATGGAACAGAATTGAAGACCCTGAGATCAACCCACATACCTATGGTCACTTGATCTTTGAAAGGGAGCAAAAACCATCCAGTGGAAAAAAGACAGCATTTTCAACAAATGGTGCTGGCACAACTGACGGTTATCATGTAGAAGAATGTGAATTGATCCATTCCTATCTCCTTGTACTAAGGTCAAATCTAAGTGGATTAAGGAACTCCACATAAAACCAGAGACACTGAAACTTATAGAGGAGAAAGTAGGGAAAAGCCTCGAAGATATGGGTACAGGGGAAAATTCCTGAATAGAAGAGCAAAGGCTGGTGCTGTAAGATCGAGAATCTATAAATCGGATCTCATAGAGTTGCAAAGCTTCTACAAGGCAAAAGACACCGACAATAAGACAAAAAGACCACCAACAGATTGGGAAAGTATCGTTACCTATCCTAAATCAGATAGGGGACTAATATCCAATATATATAAAGAACTCAAGAAGGTGGACTCCAGAAAATCAAATAACCCCGTTAAAAAACGGGGCTCAGAACTGGACAAAGAATTCTCACCTAAGAAATACTGAATGGAAGAGAAGCACCTGAAAAAATATTTAACATCCTTAATCATCAGGGAAATGCAACTCAAAACAACCCTGAGATTCCACCTCACACCAGTCAGAATGGCTAAGATCAAAAATTCAGGTGACAGCAGATGCTGGCGAGGATGTGGAGAAAGAGGAACACTCCTCCATTGTTGGTGGGATTGCAAGCTTGTACAACCACTCTGGAAATCAGTTTGGCAGTTCCTCAGAAAATTGGACATAATACTACTGGAGGATCCAGCAATACCTCTCCTGGGCATATATCCAGAAGATGTTCCAACCGGTAAGAAGGACACATGCTCCACTATGTTCATAGCAGCCTTATTTATAATAGCCAGAAGCTGGAAAGAACCCAGATGCCCCTCAACAGAGGAATGGATACAGAAAATGTGGTACATTTACACAATGGAGTACTACTCAGCTATTAAAAAGAATGAATTTATGAAATTCCTAGGCAAATGGATGGACCTGGAGGGCATCATCTGGAGTGAGGTAACATATTCACAAAGGAACTCACACAATATGTACTCACTGATAAGTGGATATTAGCCCAAAAACTTAAGATACCCAAGATATAAGATACAATTTGTTAAACGCATGAAACTCAAGAAGAACGAAGACCAAAGTGTGGACACTGTGCCCCTTCTTGGAATTGGGAACAAAACACCCATGGAAAGAGTTACAGAGATAAAGTTTGGAGCTGTGAAGAAAGGATGGACCATCTAAAGACTGCCATATCCAGGGATCCATCCCATAATCAGCTTCCAAAGGCTGACACCATTGCATACACTAGCAAGATTTTGCTGAAAGGAACCAGATATAGCTGTCTCTTGTGAGACAATGCCGGGGCCTAGCAAACACAGAAGTGGATGCTCACAGTCAGCTATTGGATGGATCACAGGGCCCCCAATGGAGGAGCTAGAGAAAGTACCCAAGGAGCTAAGGGGATCTGCAACCCCATAGGTGGAACATTATTATGAACTAACCAGTACCCCAGAGCTCTTGACTCTAGCTGCATTTGTATCAAAAGATGGCCTAGTCGGCCATCACTGGAAAGAGAGGACCATTGGACTTGCCAACTTTATATGCCCCAGTACAGGGGAATGCCAGGGCCAAGGGGTGGGGGTGGGTTGGTGAGGGCCTGGGGGAGGGAGTGTATTGGGGACTTTTTGGATATCATTGGAAATGTAATTCGGGAAAATACAAAAAAAAAAAAAAAACTCGGACCTCGTACATACAAGACACATAGTCAACCACTGATCTGACTCTGAGCATCTTGTGTATTATGTGTATAGGAAAATGTTTAAGTCCAAAATCCCTCTAAGAAGCAGAGTCAATACAAAAGACGCCTCCCCAAGTGAGCTGAGTTTCAGCAGGATGAGACTGGACCAATAGCAAATGGTGAGCTGTACTTCCATACAGACTGAAGAGTTCCCCCAAATGACAGTCATGGTATCCACTTCAATCTCTTGCTTTGAATTCTGCCCTGATTTTCCACAGTGCAGACTGACCTGCAAGCTGAAATAAACCCCTTTGCTCCCAAAAAAAAAAAGAAAGAAAGAAAGAAATTAAAGACTTTTTAGCATTTAATGAAAATGAAGCCACAACATACCCAAATTTATGGGACACAATGAAAGCAGTTCTACAAGGAAAACTCATAGCCCTGAGTTCCAACCAAAAGAAACTGGAGAGAGCATACACTAGCAGCTTGACAGCACACCTGAAAGCACTAGAACAAAAAGAAGCAAATTCACCCAAGAGGAGTAGAAAGCAGGAAATAATCAAACTCAGGAATGAAATCAACCAAGAGGAAACAAAAATAACTATAGAAAGAATCAACCAAACCAGGAGATGGTTCTTTAAGAAAATCAAAAAGATAGTTAAACCCTCAGCCAGACTAACCAGAGGGCACAGAGACAGTATCCAAGTTAATAAACTGAGAAATGAAAAGGGATACATAACAACACAAACAACATAAATTTAAAAAGTCATCATATACTACTACAAAAATTTATACTCAACTAATCTGGAAGAAATGGACAATTTTCAGACACATACAAGGTGCCATAGTTAAAACAAGATCAGATAAACCATCTAAATACTCCCATAACCAATAAAGAAATAGAAGCAGTCATTAATAGTCTCCCAACCAAAAAAAAAAAAAAGCCCAGAACCATATGGCTTTAGTGGAGAATTCTATCAGACACCATTTTGTAACCCATGAGGGTGAATTGTGTGACAAAATAGTAATTAGGAAATACTGTAGAGACTTTGTAGCAATGAGAGGATCCCTCTAAACTATGAGATTGGGGGTCCAACTCACCTCTGAAGATCCTGAAATTATTTTAATTACTAAAACTACAGAAATCACTTATAATGCTTACATTTGTCATATGACAGTTACAGATACAAACAAGATTTATAATTAAAATTTGAAATGAAAACATCAATATCAGATGATATGTTTGTAACAAAAACACAGGCACATCTACTCAAAGTGAGTCATTAAATTCAAAAGAGAAATTCAGGCCTAAAATTAATGCTATAGAACTTGGAGATTCTAAATCACAGAAATAAATACCCTATAGTGAAATTCCCTCATTTCGCAAAACATATTCCCCTGTGCTGAGGGACAGTCAGAACTCAGCGTCTCCTCTGCAGATGCTGAAAACCTCCCTGAAGCCCCCGAGTTTCTTCTCCCACAGCCTGCCTGGGACCTGAACACCTTCTGATTCTGCACTTGGGTGCAGGGCACTTACCCATATGGGCATGGCAGAGCAGAATGCTATGCCTGTGGAGATCTGAACACCATGCGTTACTGGTGCCTTTAATGCATCTCTGCAGACTGTAAATTTAAAGTCTGCATATGATAACAGTCTACTGGGGAGCCCACAACATAGAATCTATGGTGGAAATTTTTCTCTACCTCTTGACTTTACTGTATTGAGTCCTAGATAACACTGCACTGGTGGTAGGAGTATCTGGGATCAAACTTTTCTCATAAAGTTTTTTCCATGACATATCTTCCAGAGCAATGAAAGGATCACATCATATAGTCAGTCTAAACTCATTCTTAATGTCAGATTTATTGGTCTTTACTCGTTTCACACTTTTTTTACTTCTCTGCATTAGGATAGAGGGCTGTGGAAGCTCCCATGAGTTGCCTGTGTATCTAGGCGTGTTCTCCCTGGTATTATGAATGAGAAACCTACATATACTCCCCCACCCCAGGCCAAAGCTCTGAGTGTTTGCCATTCCCTCTGACAGTCAGCGCTGGTGCTGTTCTGATGCTTCATTGTGGCATCTCACTGTAGGTTTTATGCTATTCACCCAGTAATAAGAAGGCAAATTAATGCTTTTCTGTACATACTTTCCATGTGTTTATTTGGGGATTTTATATTTGGTTTGGTTTAGGTGTGTGTGTGTGTGTGTGTGTGTGTGTGTGTGTGTGTGTGTGTGTGTGTGTGATTTCCTTGCCTTTACCTCCTGAATGATAGGATTAGATATATGTGCCACCAACACCCAGCCTATTTGATGATTTTTTAAAACATCCTTATCCTTATTTTTTTTGTTTGGTTTCTGGCTGTTGTGTAGCAATGTAGACTCACTTCTGTAGCTTGTGTTGATCTTGAACTTGCTATCCTGCTATTCCAACCTCACTCAGGGTTACAAATTTGAGTCACCAGGCCCAACGCTGCTCATGTTTTTATACAATTTACAGTTGTGTGGTTTGTTCTTCAATCTCAATTATTGATATTTTACGTGTTCTCTCAAGAGGAACACTCCTCAATTCCTGTTGGGATTGCAAACGGGTACAGCCACTCTGGAAATAAGTTTGGCAATTTCTCAGAAAATTGGACATAGTACTACCAGAAGATTCAGCAATATCACTCCTGGGCATACACAGAAGATGCTCCAAACTGTACTAAGGATGCATGCTCCACTATGTTCACAGCAGCCTTATTTATAATAGTCAGAATCTGGAAAGAACCCAGATGTCCTTCAACAGAGGAATGGATACAGAAAATATGGTACATTTACACAATGGAGTACTACTCAGCTATTAAAAACGATAAATTCATGAAGTTCTTAGCCAAATGGATGGAACTAGAAAATACCATCCTGAGTTAGGTAACTCAATCACGAAAGAACACACATGGTATGCACTCATTGATAAGTGGATATTAGCCCAGAAGTTCAGAATACACAAGATACAATTGACAGACTACATGAAGCTCAAGAAGAAGGAAGACCACAGTGTGGATACTTCCATCCTTCTTAGAAGGAGGATCAAAATACCCATGGAAAGAGATACATTTTTTTGGAGCAGAAACTGAAGGAAAGGACATCCAGTGACTGTCCCACCTGGGGATCCATCCGATATACAGTTACCAAACACAGACACTATTGTGTATTTCAACAAGTGCTTGCTGACAGGAGACTGATATAGAGGCCCCTTGAGAGGATCTGCCAGTGCCTGAAAAATACAGAAGTGAATGCTCACAGCCATCCTTTGGACTGAGCACAGGGTCCCAGAGCTAGAGAAAGGTCCTAAGGAGCTGAAGGAGTTTGCAGTCCCATCGTAGGAACTAACTAGTACCCCCAGAGCTCCCAAGTACTAAACCAACAACCAAAGAATACAAATGAGGGACTCAAGGATTCAGCCACATATGTAGCAGAGGATGGCCTTGTGGAACATCAGTGAGAAGAGATGCCCTTGGTCATGTGAAGGGCCCCAGTATAGGGGAATGTTAGGACAGGAAAGTGGGAGTGAATGAATTAGTGAACAGGAGGAGAGGGGGTGGAATAGGGGAATTTTTTGGAGGGAAAATGAGAAAGGGGGATAAAATTTGAAATGTAAATAAAGAAAATATCTAATAAGTGTTCTCTCATATCACCTAGTTAAATCCCATTACATTTGTTGACATAAAGCATGTTTGAGACTTCATTCAAAGTGAGGACAGAACACATAACAGATCTTCTCCAATCTTTCTCTTTCCCCCATTCACATTCCAGTTTTGTTGTTGTTGTTGTTGTTGCTGTTGTTGTTGTTTTTAGGTTATATGTATCAGCACAGAAATCACTAGATTCTAGGTGTGGTGGGGTGCATGTATGTGACATTTCCTCACTTTGAGTGGCAGATAACAATCCTACTGTGTGAAGTGTGCCTCTTGGATATGTTCAGCATTATGAACTGTGTTTCTCTCTAAGAGTGTTCAGCTGTGTGAAATGTGTGCATGAGTTTGTGCTCCCCTACATAGTGTGCTCTGGGAAGGTATTGGTTTAATTTCATGTATGCAGGATGCTACAAGCCCACAGTTTTCTTGATGTTGATTGATACTACAGTTAAGAAATTATCTATGACTAATTTAATGTTTAAATTTGAATGTTTTCTCCATGAAAAATGCCTTGTTTCTCATCTCTATCAACTTGACTCCTTTAAGATCTATCCTTTGTAATTCACTGTGTTTGTGTCTTTCTGGCAGAGTATTTATTCAAGATGTTCCTGGAGGGTTAAATCTAACATTCCTCAGCATGGGGAAACTGAGATCTGATCCCATATCCTGACACCAGCAGACAGTAGCTATTCCTAACTTTCACTATTTTAAATCTGGCTATCTGAACATCATTGTGCAAATGACAGTATTGTTCTCTGCATTAATTCTGGCTGCATGTCTGTGTGCGTTTTCTGGAACATGTGATAATTGACCCACTAAACAATGTCTCCTTATGTATTTTTCCAAATATAAACAACTTAGGCAACAGAATTATTGTAATTGTAATACCTATCACATAGTTGGAGTCATGGAATGTGTCAGAGAGACAGGGCACCAGTTAAGTATCATGCTCCATAGAAGACTCAAAGTCAATCAGGAAAACCCACAAGGGGTGACCCACAAGTGCCTACATGTCGAGCTTCAAAGTACCTGACACCTCTGGCCTCCATGAAAACCTTCACTCAAGTTCTCTCTCTCTCTCTCTCTCTCTCTCTCTCTCTCTCTCTCTCTCTCTCTCTCTCTCTCTCACACACACACACACACACACACACACACACACACACACACACACTCACACACACACACACACACACACACACACACACACTCAGTTAAAACGTAAAATCAAATCTTTCTAAGAATCTTAAAAGCAATGTGAGAACCCAGGTCAAACAAGAGCAGTATCACAGATGTCTTATGAAAACACAGTGAAAGATAGAGAACTCTTGTGATATCTGAGAGGGTATGGGCTTTAATTTTCTTTTATATAATTGTCATCAACACAAAGGTAAACAGATTTGACAGAAAAAGTATTTCATATATCAATTTAAGCCACAAAATGTTCCCACATGCCATGATCCATAGCTCTGGTGGCAATATACTGGAAAATATTCAGGTCCATACTCAACAATGAATAATCAAATATTTACTATTCTGCCAAACATTGACCCCCAAAACTTAATCATACACTTTTCAGTGCAAATAAACACAAAAGGGCTCACTGTGGCATAGCTATGGGACGCAATAATTTGGACACAGTATAATATTGAGCCATCCTTGAACTTCATCCTTGAGTGGAAGACAGCATTTTCCAAAACATAGAGAACCACAAAGAAGCTCATGAGCAGCATGATGGTCCTAGTGGCCCTTTGCACTGGGGATGCTTTTGAAGAAAGGCTGGTGCTGTGAAGATCCCAGGCCTGCTTCTTATGCTTCCATAGGAGAGCCACCATGTACCCACTGCACAGGGCCATGAGACTGATGTGAAAGGTTTCCCCGATGGCTATTGCTGTGGAAAACATGCTTGTCCTGGAGTAACTCATGGGTAGAAGTGAGCAGGACTGAGTAACATACATAAAATCCTCTGAGGTCAAGTTGAGGGTAGCAATAATCGATAAGAAGAGGTGACTGCTAAAAGACATATAGAAAGCACAGAAGAAAATAAAGGCACCTGAAATGTGATAGGGAGATTTATATTTAAACTTCGTTAAACAGAAACTTCTAGGACTAAGAGTGATGGTCCAAAGGACATTCAGCAGACAGGTTGCACAAAGGGTGAGGCCCCTCAAAAGCCTGTGCAAGTAGATAAGGGATTGGCATGTGGTAGAATCCCATATCCCCTGAGATATAAACATGTCCACAGCTATGAGTCCCATAGTTATAAGCAGCATTAGTTGGGTTAGAGATAAGAAAGCAATGTAGAGATCAATGGGCTTAGGCCTGTTCTCACCAAGGAATATGCAGATGTGGGCTATAAAAAGCATACTGTTAGCTGAGATCCCAACACTCACTTCAGAGAACAAGAAGGTTTTCATGTTTGTGTCAGTGTAGAGTAAGTTGGCTTTATTCATCATATGTGGGTAGGAAGTAAATATCCAAAATCTGAGGAAAAAAGAGAAAACCCTTCATTACATACTATGGCTTTGTTCACAAATGCCAACCAACACTGAGATGTCAAAAAAATTTCAACTCATCCTGATTCCACATCATCAAACTCAGCTCCAGCTCACACCACATCAAAACCATGCCCACTGTCCCCACTGTCCTAATGCTTTCTAATCAAGGCTGAGTTGTGTGTACCATTGTGGGAATATCTCCGAATACAAATATTTTGTACAATAAACATTTCTATGAGTTCTAAGAAACATTTCAGCACCTGGTCCCTGGATGTGGTTTATCCTGGGCCAAGAGCTGCATCTCACTTGATGGTCAGACACACAATAGCTTTATACATTTGATGAATAAGAATGGAGAAGATTGAACAAAACTTAAAATGTGCCCTCCTGGAGGACTGTGTGCCCATGGGTTCTAGTGAACAGGGTTATTTAATTTCAGTGCCTCTTTTATTCTGCTCCTTTACCACCAGGTCAAATCATTCTCTCTCTCTCTCTCTCTCTCTCTCTCTCTCTCTCTCTCTCTCTCTCTCTCTCTCTCTCTCTCTCTCTCTCTCTCTCTCTCTCATTCTCTTTCTCTCTCTCTCCACCCCCTGCTGTCTGTGTGTGTGTTTCCCTACCCTATAGCCCCTTTTACCTCTCCTCTCTTCTATCTCTCCCTCTCTCTGTTTTTCAAGACAATGTTTCTCTGTGTAGCCCTGGCTAACCTAGAACTCACTCTGTAGACCAGGCTGGCCTCTAACTCAGAGATCTATCAGCTTCTACCTTCAATGTGGTTGAAATAAAGACATGTACCAACACAGCCCAATCAGGCCAAAAATTCAGAAGGAACTGTCTTCTTCTGGGGAAACCACATCAATTCAGTGTCCAAAACCAAATGTCTGCTTAGAAAACACACATACAAGTACCATTACACAGACTGAGCATATTGAAGTTATGCATTTAAGGATATGTATTATGTACTAAAAAAGAGGCCATGAAAGCAAAGAACAGCATTGAGGTTTATTTGGAAAGGTTTTGGGAAAGATAGGGGAATGGATAACTCATATAATTGTACTATAATATTGAAAAATCAAAGAATTATGAAATGAAGCAATAGGAAACATGTTAGAATTCATAAACACTGGGTAACAATTATTAATTTAAGATGAGGTGAATAGCTGGTGGAAACATTTAATAACTTTTGTTTCCTCACATAAAAAACTTATGGTATCAACACAAAAATTTCTTCAAAAAACCAGTGGTCATCATCCCCAGAGTCTTGACTAAGCTCTACTAAATTTTATTCCTATGATTTGTGAAGTATCTTATAATACCAGAGCTCCTCCTTGACCTCAGTCTCAAGGAAGAGGACTCGGGTTGGGGGAGAAGGAAGAACCAGGGAAGAAAAAGAAGAGGGGCCTGGAAGTTCAGATCCAGCAGTGAGGTAACAAAGTAACAGTTTCAGCCCTTCAGCCAACATGCTTGAGATTGGGTCATTATAACCATAAGAAAATATACAGACATCAAGGTTCCATCTGATTTCAAGATGTAAGGACAGCAGTTTACTGTGGCACTCGACCTGAATGTCAGTTTGTGACCAATATGCATTCAGAATGGCACACATGTTCTTCATACACACATTTCATGGAAGACAATGTGCACGTTGGTGAAGTTTTAAAGGTTTTTAAAAAAAAAAAACATGAAATATATATTTTTTTAAAAAAACATGAAATATGCATTATTTAGCAATTGTTAAGAAATAATCTTAATACACATTTCTCTCCTACTACTTTTATGAAATGCATTATTTTATATTCTGCTGAATACAAACACAAAGAGACAGAGATAGACAAAGGGAAGACAGAGGGAGGACAGAGGGATTGACAGAAAGACAGGAAATGAGGGAAAACAGGCATAGTAAGAGAAATGGAGGAGAGGGAAAGAGAGAATGAAGGAGAGGGAGGGGAGAGGGACAGGGAGAGGGAACTGGACTAGGGGAAGAGAGAGAGAGAGAGAAAGAGAGAGAGAGAGAGAGAGATCCTTACAAAGGCATCACACTATCAAAATCCTCAGGAAGTGAGGGTTGCCATTCTCTGTATAGTGGGATGCATGTTGTGCTACTTTTAGGGTCATTTCAGAACCTACAGCTCTGCAAAACATAAATCTCTTAGGAAAGCCAGGGGTTTTCCAGAGGCAGGAATCTTCAGCTGTATTCATGGCATCATATATTCAGGAGATTGTTGCTCTGAAGTCAGAGGATCCTTATTCGGATGGAGGTGAAACTTAACAGTCCCCTTCTCTCTGCAGAAACAGCTGGAAATAATGGCATGGTGTCCTGTAACCCTGAGTACCAGTTTACCAGGAGAGACACAAACAACAGCCTTGAACACCTGCCAGCACCAGGCTTTGCAGCACACACAACTGTGCCTATGTGAAGGTATGTAGAACAGGTTGGGCTAATGCATCATTCATACCCAAAGCACTGTAGTGACTATCAGCACTTCATAGAAACAAGCTAAAAGGAAGTATATTGCCTGTCTTCCCAGATGTTAGTCCTCACATGGATAGCAACCTAACACAACACAGGAGATAGGAGAACATGACGGCCACTCCCTGCCATCAGGAAAATGATGTATGGGATGCCTTTTGCACAACAGTTAAGACTACACCTGCTGCCTGTGTACTTGGGATACAATTTTTCCATGCCTAAAATTAGGTAAAATTACCTTCTATATCCTGGGATATCATGTTTCCTCAAAGACTTGTGATGTTTTGTACATAAGGAAAGGACATGGATTTGTGAAATAGGTTGTGGAAGAGGAAGAAAAGGCGTAGAATGCAGAACAGGAGAACAAAAAACACCTGAAGCAAGAAATTTCCAGAATCCTGAGTATCCATTTCTAGAGCAACTATAAAGGCTTCAAATGATCAGAACAGAGATAGAGCCCCCTTTCTGCATGGAGCCAGGAACCCATGACTGTACACACTGTGTCATCCTTCAATTACTCAAACCATGGACAGCCTGAGGTCTATGACATCATCAATAGACCTCAAACAATGGATCAGTATTCAGCACAAGAATGACCTGAACTAGTCAACTGGAAAGAAGTAGAGAGCAGAATGGAAGAGGGTAACCTTCTGGAAAAGCCACTGCATGCCTGGTTCTGATGGCCCTGTGGGTAGGTGCAGTGCATCCAGGAAGGAGAAAAACTGAGTGTATGTGTTCTCCTCTATAATATGGATGCAACCTACCTACACCCTGATGCTAAGAGGCTATGTAAAGAGCTGGATTGAAGTCAGGTCTGAGCAATACCTGTTTATTCTAATGTTTATGAAAGTGTGTGCTTGAATTTGTCATTGTCACACATCTCACCCTTACCATGCTACCATCCTCTCACCCCTGCTGGGCCACTCTGAACAATGAACCTAGGCTTTGGAAGGTGGAACTGGCTCTGATTAATGAAAATAGGTTCTGTTTAAAATGGAGTTACATCAGGCAGTATTCCTTATCTAACAGTTCTACTTGGACTACTGCTTGAAAGAAAGTGGGGGAGAAGTCACTTGTGACTCATACCAGGAAAATTATTAGAAGGCAGATGTCAGCACTGTGTCCAGAGAGGAAATGAAGAAAGGGAACTGTGAGGATGTGATAAGGAAACCATGAGAAATACTGAGGCTAAGAAGTGGCTGAAACCCTTTATTGTCCTCCAGACTTACCATTACAGCTAGGTTGTTGAAGTATTAAAAATATATCTTCAGAAATGCCAGGGAAGACAGTGTGCTCGTATGGCAAACAGAAAGAAAGTCCCAGAGAAACCTTGTCACACACCTTACAGGAGTTTTGTCATAGATGCCTTTTAGAACTACAGAGTCCCAACCTTTCTGCATCTTAGCACAGGGCCCCTAATGAAGGAGATAGAGAAAGTACCCAAGGAGCTAAAGGGGTTTGCAACCCTATAGGAGGAACAACAATATGAACTAACCGGTACCCCCCAGAGCTGTGTCTCTAGTTGCATATGTAGCAGAGGATTGCCTAGTGAGCCATCAATGGGAGGAGAGGCACTTGATCTTGTCAAGATCATATGCCCCAGTACAGGGGAACGCCAGGACCAGGAAGTGGGAGTGCGTAGGTTGGGGAGCAGGGAAGGGGGAGGCTATAGGGGGCCTTGGGGATAGCATTTGAAATGCAAATGGAGAAAATATCTAATAAAATATAATTTTAAAAAATTCCTGTTCTTAGAAACAAGAATAGGATTTTCTTGGGGGAATCCATGACCAAGTTCGCCATAGACTTGATATTTCATACCTGGCAACCAAATTCCTTAGCTGAGACATCCCATGGGTCAGATCCCAGGCTAAGTACAGCCTCTGAGTTCTGGTAGCTCTAGATGAACTGGGAGTGAGATGCAGCACACTATCAGGCTGTCTACTGTGCAGCTTTGAACCTGCAGCTTCATTTCCTTATAAAGCTTTTACATTAGTTAGGGTTTTATTGCTATGAGCAGACACATGACCAAGACAACTCTTATGGGGACAGCATTTAATTGGGGATGGCTTAAAGGTTTAGAGCTCCAGTCCACTATCATGAAGATGTGAGCATGGCAGCACCAAGGCAGGAATAGTTCAGAAAGATCAACATCTTGGTCCAAAGGCAAACAGGAGAAGACTATCTTCCAAAAACCTAGTAGAAGGGTCCCAATGCCCACACCCACAGTGAACTACTTCCTCAAAAAAAGGCCACGTCTACTCCAGGAAGGTCAAACATTCTAATAGTGCCACTCTTTGGACCAAGTGTAATCAAACCATTATATTACACTCCCTGGCTACCATAGGCTTATTCACACACATGAATCTACAGGAGCCATACCTAGCCATAGCATAAAAAAAAAAATACATTTTGTCCAATCTCCAAAAGTCCCCATAGTCTATAGTAATCTCAACAATGGAAAAATCCCAAAGTTCAGAGTATATTCTGAGATTCATCCAATCACTTAACTATATTCACCAAAGCAAAATAGGAAACAAGCTGGGAAAAATCCAAACTGCATCTTCATGTCTGATGTCAAAGTGGTTTTTAGATCTCCAACTCCTTTTTCATTTTTGTTGACTACTACAAATGTCTTTCTCCTTGGCAGGATCCACTCCCTGTTAGCACCTTTCCTCAGCAGATATCCCACAGCCTTGGCAGCTTTAACATCTTGTGGTATCTAAGGCAATTTCAACCTTATAGCTTCTTGTTCCAATGTCTGCAATCCATGCCTGATCTTCTGAGATCCTCCACGGGGCTTGGGTCACATATTAATATTCTTCTTCTCTGAAACATCTAGAGCCAAGCAACCACAGTTCAAATCACCCACAGCAACACTTTATTCCATATTCCTACTAAGATGACCCATTAAGACCCACTTAAAGCATCCCACTACACTCCAAATCCGAAGTCCCAAAATTCACATTCTTACAGGCAAAAGCATGGTCAGGACTATCACAGCAATACCACAGTCCCTGGCACCAATTTGTCTTAGGGTTTCACTGATATGACCAGACACCATGACCAAATCAACACTTAAAAGGACAACATTTCATTGGGGCTGGCTTACAGGTTCAGAGGTTCAGTCCTTTATCATCAAGTCAATATCATGACAGCATCCATGCAGGTATTGTATAGGAAGAGCTGAGAAAACTACATGTAGTTCCAAAGACAAGCAGAAAAGTTTGGCTTCCATGAAGCTAGGACAAACTTCCTCCAACAAGGTTACACCTAATAAAACAATACAATGCCTCCTAATAGTGTGACTCCCTGGGACAAGCATATTCAAACCACCATGGTATCAAATCTATAAATTATTCAAACCAAAGAAGTCAAGTCCAAAACATTTCTAAACAGACACAGAGCATATGACATTACATTAAGCTGTGGGTTTAAGATTTCCTTGGAAACATGAAAAGATCTGTATGAAAGAATAAGTCAAGGAACTCACTGTGTGGTTTAAGTGCTGAGACAGAGAGTAATTTACTTTTTAAAAAATGAATGCAAACCAAAAAAAAATCTATGGATATTCCAGAAGTGTGCAAAAGTGATGGATTTAAGGAGTTACAAAAAAATGAATATCCTACGAAGAAAATATGTTCATTACCTATGCAGAACAGAGTCCTCTGTGCTGAGGTGATGTTAGAGCTCAGCTTTTCCATTGCAGATGCTGAAAACTTTGCTGTAGCCTGGGGACTCTTTCAACCTCATCCTGCCTGGGCCCAGACCACTTTGTGATTCTACACTTGGGTGCAGGACACTTACACAGATAGACATGACAAGACGACTCTGTGCCAGAGGAGATCCTGAATAGAACTAAGGGAGTCTTTAATACATGTGAGCAGTTTGTAATTTTAGTGTCTGTAGAACATGACAAGTCCTCATTGTGGAGCATGGAGACCTGGCAACCCACTGGAGCATCTTCCCTGGCTATGAACTTATTCTGTGTGATCTGGATAACAGCTATCTGGGGAGGGCTAGGCACAAACTTTATCTGAATTATCTTGCAATACCTGTGGGAAGGATCAGAAAGTTTGCACCAATTAGATAACTCTAACTTAGTGCATTTAGAAACTCAGGAATAATCAATCCCAAAGCATGTCATATTTTATGATGTGTCCGCTCTGGGGTGAGAGACTCTTCTGCCTCCCATGTCTTCCCATTGGCTCTGAGGCTCTTGTCCTTCAATGTTAACAGGCAACCTTTTGCAGGGTCAACCCTCAGATGAAGTATCTAAATTCCATGTAATATTGGTTCTATGCGCCTTAATTTCCATATGCTCAGCTTCAGGATCACAGCTGTGAGTGACATTTACACTTAAATTTAAAAAGAAATGATAGGAAAGTGTAGAGGGAGAGAGGCAGAGCTGGAGGTCTTTGGTGAGGCAGTCATGGGCACCTGAAACCAGCATAGGCCATGTTTAACCTAAAATGCTACTACCACCTCCTGTTCACTCTCTGCTTTCTGTTTGGGTTCAAGATGTGACTTCTCAGTTTCTTACTCCAGCAGCCATGCCTGCTGCTTTCCCACCATGACAGCGCTGCTCTCCAAATGAACTGGAACATTTCTCAGAGGTTAAGAGAGATCTGACTCATGGATGATTCTGTAGGAAACCACCCAAGTTTTGGACGAATTGTGTAATTTGACACTGGCACAACTCTGTCAATGATCAGTGGCTCAGACCCATGGTAAGGGCAAAACCTTCCCTAGATAAAGCTCAGTGGATGGCAAAGCCTTCCTGTGGTCCAAATAGGAATGTTCTCTGTGTGTGCAGAGAATGTCCACCACAGCTTACACTTTCCCAGATGTTTACAGCCTGAAGTGTGCCCCCTACAGAGACACTTACTCCTGAGATGAGCTAAAGCTGTCTCCCTGCTCAACTGTATGCAATATCCTGCTTCCTTGTTTATCCGTGTACAATGACATCACTTCCTTTTACAACTGAATATAATATACACGTTGAAGGGTGCTGAGGCTTCTGCATCATAGATCGCAAGCCAACCCCAGCTTTTTTGTGTTTGTATGCCTGTTCTTTCTTCATTTCAAAACTACCCCGAGTCTTCTGTGATTCAATCTGTGGAAGGAAGTGGCTCAGGATAAAGCACAGCAGTAGCCTGTGCCACAAAATCCAGAGCTGAGCCTGTGCCACAGTGCTCCATACTAAAATTCATCCTGAAGAGAATTTGTCTCCCAGAAATACTGAAACACAGGCTTGCAGAAGAGAAAAGCCACATTCAGAGATAGCAAGACCACCTAACACCAGAGATAACCAGATGGCAAGAGGCAAAGCCAAGAACATAAGCAACATAAAGCAAGGCAACTTGGCATCATCATAACCCAGTTTTTCCACACAGTGATCCCTGAATACACCAAGACACTGGAAAAGCAAAACTCTGATTTAAATTCACATCTCATGATGATGATAGAGGACTTTTAGAAGTACATAAACAACTCCCTTAAAAGACTACAGGAGGAGTAGGGCCACAATCCTCTTCCAGTCAGACCAGCACTGGGGTAGCTAGGGCGCAGGGTTGGCTGACACTCGCCAGCTACCCACAACACCCGCCACAGGATCTTGAGACTTCTGGTGAGTGGAACACAGCTTCTGCTCCAGTCCAAACGCGCGGGACCTGAGACTGCTTTGGTTGGGGAGGCAGAAATCCAGCCTGAGTAGGGCCACAAGTCTCTTCCGGTCAGACCAGCACTGGGGTAGCTAGAGTGCAGGGTCGGCTGACACCCGCCAGCTACCCACGACACCCGCCACAGGATTTTGAGACTTCTGGTGAGTGGAACACAGAGTCTGCTCCAATCTTTAAACAGTGACAACGATAACAACTAACCCCAGAGATTACCAGATGGCGAAAGGTAAACACAATAATCTTAGTAACAGAAACCAAGACCACACACCATCATCAGAACCCAGCACTCCCACTTCGCCTAGTCCAGGGCACCCCAACACACCGGAAAAGCTAGACACGGATCTAAAAGCATATCTCATGATGATGGTAGAGGACATCAAGAAGGACTTTAATAACTCACTTAAAGAATTACAGGAGAACATGGCTAAAGAGTTACAAGTCCTTAAAGAAAAACAGGAAAACACAACCAAACTGGTAGAAGTCCTTAAAGAAAAACAGGAAAACACATCCAAACAAATGATGGAAATGACCAAAACCATACTAGACCTAAAAAGGGAAGTAGACACAATAAAGAAAACCCAAAATGAGGCAACACTGGAGATAGAAACCCTAGGAAAGAAATCTGGAACCATAGATACAAGCATCAGCAACAGAATACAAGAGATGAAAGAGAGAATCTCAGGTGCAGAAGATTCCATAGAGAACATCAGCACAACAATCAAGGAAAATGTAAAACGCAAAAAGATCCTAACTCAAAACATCCAAGAAATACAGGACACAATGAGAAGACCAAACTTACGGATAATAGGAGTGGATGAGAATGAAGATTTTCAACTCAAAGGACCAGCAAACATCTTCAACAAAATTATAGAAGAAAACTTCCCAAATCTAAGGAAAGAGATTCCCATGAACATACAAGAAGCCTACAGAACTCCAAATAGACTGGACCATAAAAGAAATACCTCCCGACACATAATAATCAGAACAACAAATGCACTAAATAAAGATAGAATATTAAAGAAGTAAGAGAAAAAGGCCAAGTAACATATAAAGGCAAGCCTATCAGAATTACACCAGATTTTTCACCAGAGACTATGAAAGCCAGAAGATCCTGGACAGATGTTATACAGACACTAAAAGAACACAAATTCCAGCCCAGGCTACTATACCCAGCCAAAGTCTCAATTAACATAGATGGAGAAACCAAAGTATTCCACGAAAAAACCAAATTCATGGATTATCTTTCCACGAATCCAGCCCTTCAAAGGATAATAACAGAAAAAAACCAATACAAGGACGGAACCACGCCCTAGAAACAACAAGAAGGTAATCCCTCAACAAACCTAAAAGAAGACAGCCACAAGAACAGAATGTCAACTTTTAACAAAAATAACAGCAAACAACAATTACTTTTCCTTAATATCTCTTAATATCAATGGACTCAACTCCCCTATAAAAAGACATAGACTAACAAACTGGATACACAAACAAGACCCAACATTTTGCTGCTTACAGGAAACTCATCTCAGAGAAAAAGATAGACACTACCTCAGAATGAAAGGCTGGAAAACAATTTTCCAAGCAAATGGTATGAAGAAACAAGCTGGAGTAGCCATTCTAATATCTGATAAGATTGACTTCCAACCCAAAGTCATCAAAAAAGACAGGGAGGGGCACTTCATACTCATCAAAGGAAAAATCCTCCAAGAGGAACTATCAATCCTGAATATCTATGCTCCAAATAAAAAGGCAGCCACATTCATTAAAGAAACTTTAGTAAATCTCAAAGCACACATTGCACCTCATACAATAATAGTGGGAGACTTCAACACACCACTTTCACCAATGGACAGATCATGGAAACAGAAACTAAACAGGGACACAGTGAAACTAACAGAAGTTATGAATCAAATGGATCTGGCAGATATCTACAGAACATTCTGTCCTAAAACAACAGGATATACCTTCTTCTCAGCACCTTATGGTACCTTCTCCAAAATTGACCACATAATTGGTCACAAAACAGGCCTCAACAGATACAAAAATATTGAAATTGTCCCATGCATCCTATCAGAGCACCATGGACTAAGGCTGATCTTCAATAACAAAATAAATAATAGAAAGCCAACATTCACGTGGAAACTGAACAACACTCTTCTCAATGATACCTTGGTCAAGGAAGGAATAAAGAAAGAAATTAAGGAGTGTTTAGAGTTCAATGAAAATGAAGCCACAACATACCCAAACTTATGGAACGCAATGAAAGCATTTCTAAGAGGAAAACTCATAGCTCTGAGTGCCTCCAAAAAGAAACTAGAGAGAGCACACATTAGAAGCTTGACAACACACCTAAAAGCACTAGAACAAAAGGAAGCAAATTCACCCAAGAAGAGGAGACGGCAGGAAATAATCAAACTCAGGGGCGAAATCAACCAAGTGGAAACAAGAAGAACTATTCAAAGAATCAACCAATCAAGGAGCTGGTTCTTTGAGAAAATAAACAAGATAGATAAACCCTTAGCCAGACTCACTAGAGGGAACAGGGAAAGCATTCTAATTAACAAAATCGGAAATGAAAAAGGAGACATAACAACAGATCCTGAAGACATCCAAAACACCATCAGATCCTTCTACCAAAGGCTACACTCAACAAAAATGGAGAACCTGGATGAAATGGAGAAGTTCCTAGACAGATACCAGGTACCAAAGTTGAATCAAGATCAGGTTAATGATCTAAACAGCCCTATATCCCCAAAGAAATAGAAGCAGTCATTAATAGTCTCCCAACCAAAAAAAGCCCAAGGACCAGATGGGTTTAGTGCAGAGTTCTATCAGACCTTCAAAGAATATCTAATCCCAGTTATTCACAAACTATTCCACAAAATAGAAACAGAAGGTACTCTACCCAACTCATTCTTTGAAGCCACAATTACTCTGATACCTAAACCAAAAAAAGATGCAACAAAGATAGAAAACTTCAGACCAATATCCCTTATGAATATTGATGCAAAAATCCTCAATAAAGTTCTTGCTAACCGAATCCAAGAACACATCAAAACAATCATCCATTCTGACCAAGTAGGTTTCATCCCAGGGATGCAGGGATGGTTCAATATACGGAAATCCATCAACATAATCCAGTATATAAACAAACTCAAAGACAAAAACCACATGGTCATCTCGTTAGATGCGGAAAAAGCATTTGACAAGATCCAACACCCATTCATGATAAAAGTCTTGGAAAGATCAGGAATTCAAGGCCCATACCTAAACATGATAAAAGCAATCTAGAGCACACCAGTAGCCAACATCAAAGTAAATGGTGAGAAGCTTGAAGCAATCCCTCTAAAATCAGGGACTAGACAAGGCTGTCCACTTTCTCCATACCTATTCAACATTGTACTTGAAGTCCTAGCCAGAGCAATTCGACAACAAAAGGAGATCAAAGGGATGCAAATTGGAAAAGATGAAGTCAAAATATCACTTTTTGCATTATGGTACATTTACACAATGGAGTACTACTCAGCTATTAAAAAGAATGAATTTATGAAATTCCTAGCCAAATGGATGGACCTGGAGGGCATCATCTTGAGTGAGGTAACACAATCACAAAGGAACTCACACAATATGTATTCACTGATAAGTGGATATTAGCCCAAAACTTAGGATACCCAAGATATAAGATACAATTTGCTAAACGCATGAAACTCAAGAAGAATGAAGACCAAAGTGTGGACAATATGCCTCTTCTTAGAATTGGGAACAAAACACCCATGGAAGGAGTTACAGAGACAAAATTTCGAGCTGTAATGAAAGGATGGACCGTCTAGTGACTGACATATCCAGGGATCCATCCCATAATCAGCTTCCAAACCCTGACACCATTGCATACACTAGCAAGATTTTGCTGAAAGGACCCAAATATAGCTGTCTCTTGTGAGACGATGCCGGGGCCTAGCAAACACAGGAGTGGATGTTCACAGTCAGCTATTGGATGTATCACAGGGCTCCCAATGGAGAAGCTAGAGAAAGTACCCAAGGAGCTAAAGGGATCTGCAACCCTATTGTTGGAACAACATGATGTACTAACCAGAACCCCGGAGCTCTTGTCTCTAGCGGCATATGTATCGAAAGGTGGCCTAGTCGGCAATCAATGGAAACAGAGGCCCATTGGATTTGCAAACTTTATATGCCCCAATATAGGGGAATGCCAGGGCCAAAAGAATGGGAATGGGTGGGTAGGGAAGTGGGGGGCGCTATGGGGGACTTTTGGGATAGCATTGGAAATGTAATTGAGGAAAATATGTAATAAAAATATTAAAAATTAAAAAAAAATCTAGAATAGCAAAAACTCTTCTCAAGGATAAAAGAACCTCTGGTGGAATCACCATGCCGGACCTAAAGCTTTACTACAGAGCAATTGTGATAAAAACTGTGTGGTACTGGTATAGTGACAGACAAATAGACCAATGGAATAGAATTGAAGACCCAGAAGAGAACCCACACACCTATGGTCACTTGATCTTCGACAAGGGAGCTAAAAACATCCAGTGGAAGAAAGACAGCATTTTCAACAAATGGTGCTGGCACAACTGGTTGTTATCATGTAGAAGAATGCGAATCGATCCATTCCTATCTCCCTGTACTAAGGTCAAGTCCAAGTGGATCAAGGAACTTCACATAAAACCAGAGACACTGAAACTTATAGAGGAGAAAGTGGGGAAAAGCCTTGAAGATATGGGCACAGGGGAAAAATTCTTGAATAGAACAGCAATGGCTTGTGCTGTAAGATCGAGAATTGACAAGTGGGACCTCAAGCAACTGCAAAGCTTCTGCAAGGCAAAAGACACCATCAATAAGACAAAAAAAAAAAAAAACCACCAACAGATTGGGAAAGGATCTTTACCTATCCTAAATCAGATAAGTGACTAATATCCAATATATATAAAGAACTCAAGAACGTGGACTCCAGAAAGTAAAATAACCCCATTAAAAAATGGGGCTCAGAACTGAACAAAGAATTCTCACCTGAGGAATACCGAATGGCAGAGAAGCACCTGAAAAAATGTTCAACATCCTTAATCATCAGGGAAATGCAAATCAAAGCAACCCTGAGATTCCACCTCATACCAGTCAGAATGGCTAAGATCAAAAATTCAGGTGACAGCAGATGCTGGCAAGGATGTAGAGAAAGAGGAACACTCCTCCATTGTTGGTGGGATTGCAAGCTTGTACAACCACTCTGGAAATCAGTCTGGCGGGTCCTCAGAAAATTGGACATAGTACTACTGGAGGATCCAGCAATACCTCTCCTGGGCATATATCCAGAAGATGTCCCAACCGGTAAGAAGGACACATGCTCCACTATGTTCATAGCAGCCCTATTTATAATCGCCAGAAGCTGGAAAGAACCCAGATGCCCCTCAACAGAGGAATGGATACAGAAATTATGGTACATTTACACAATGGAGTACTACTCAGCTATTAAAAAGAATGAATTTATGAAATTCCTAGCCAAATGGATGGACCTGGAGGGCATCATCTTGAGTGAGGTAACACAATCACAAAGGAACTCACACAATATGTATTCACTGATAAGTGGATATTAGCCCAAAACTTAGGATACCCAAGATATAAGATACAATTTGCTAAACGCATGAAACTCAAGAAGAATGAAGACCAAAGTGTGGACAATATGCCTCTTCTTAGAATTGGGAACAAAACACCCATGGAAGGAGTTACAGAGACAAAATTTCGAGCTGTAATGAAAGGATGGACCGTCTAGTGACTGACATATCCAGGGATCCATCCCATAATCAGCTTCCAAACCCTGACACCATTGCATACACTAGCAAGATTTTGCTGAAAGGACCCAAATATAGCTGTCTCTTGTGAGACGATGCCGGGGCCTAGCAAACACAGGAGTGGATGTTCACAGTCAGCTATTGGATGTATCACAGGGCTCCCAATGGAGAAGCTAGAGAAAGTACCCAAGGAGCTAAAGGGATCTGCAACCCTATTGTTGGAACAACATGATGTACTAACCAGAACCCCGGAGCTCTTGTCTCTAGCGGCATATGCATAGAAAGGTGGCCTAGTCGGCAATCAATGAAAACAGAGGCCCATTGGACTTGCAAACTTTATATGCCCCAATATAGGGGAATGCCAGGGCCAAAAGAATGGGAATGGGTGGGTAGGGAAGTGGGGGGCGCTATGGGGGACTTTTGGGATAGCATTGGAAATGTAATTGAGGAAAATATGTAATAAAAATATTAAAAATTTAAAAAAAAATCTAGGATAGCAAAAACTCTTCTCAAGGATAAAAGAACCTCTGGTGGAATCACCATGCCGGACCTAAAGCTTTACTACAGAGCAATTGTGATAAAAACTGTGTGGTACTGGTATAGTGACAGACAAATAGACCAATGGAACAGAATTGAAGACCCAGAAAAGAACCCACACACCTATGGTCACTTGATCTTCGACAAGGGAGCTAAAAACATCCAGTGGAAGAAAGACAGCATTTTCAACAAATGGTGCTGGCACAACTGGTTGTTATCATATAGAAGAATGCGAATCGATCCATTCCTATCTCCCTGTACTAAGGTCAAGTCTAAGTGGATCAAGGAACTTCACATAAAATCAGAGACACTGAAACTTATAGAGGAGAAAGTGGGGAAAAGCCTTGAAGATATGGGCACAGGGGAAAAATTCTTGAATAGAACAGCAATGGCTTGTGCTGTAAGATCGAGAATTGACAAGTGGGACCTCAAGCAACTGCAAAGCTTCTGCAAGGCAAAAGACACCATCAATAAGACAAAAAAAAAAAAAAAAAAAAAACCACCAACAGATTGGGAAAGGATCTTCACCTATCCTAAATCAGATAAGTGACTAATATCCAATATATATAAAGAACTCAAGAACGTGGACTCCAGAAAGTAAAATAACCCCATTAAAAAATGGGGCTCAGAACTGAACAAAGAATTCTCACCTGAGGAATACCGAATGGCAGAGAAGCACCTGAAAAAATGTTCAACATCCTTAATCATCAGGGAAATGCAAATCAAAACAACCCTGAGATTCCACCTCATACCAGTCAGAATGGCTAAGATCAAAAATTCAGGTGACAGCAGATGCTGGCAAGGATGTAGAGAAAGAGGAACACTCCTCCATTGTTGGTGGTATTGCAAGCTTGTACAACTACTCTGGAAATCAGTCTGGTGGTTCCTCAGAAAATTGGACATAGTACTACTGGAGGATCCAGCAATACCTCTCCTGGGCATATATCCAGAAGATGTCCCAACCGGTAAGAAGGACACATGCTCCACTATGTTCATAGCAGCCCTATTTATAATCGCCAGAAGCTGGAAAGAACCCAGATGCCCCTCAACAGAGGAATGGATACAGAAATTATGGTACATTTACACAATGGAGTACTACTCAGTTATTAAAAAGAATGAATTTATGAAATTCCTAGCCAAATGGATGGACCTGGAGGGCATCATCTTGAGTGAGGTAACACAATCACAAAGGAACTCACACAATATGTATTCACTGATAAGTGGATATTAGCCCAAAACTTAGGATACCCAAGATATAAGATACAATTTGCTAAACGCATGAAACTCAAGAAGAATGAAGACCAAAGTGTCGACAATATGCCTCTTCTTAGAATTGGGAACAAAACACCCATGGAAGGAGTTACAGAAACAAAATTTCGAGCTGTAATGAAAGGATGGACCGTCTAGTGACTGCCATATCCTGGGATCCATCCCATAATCAGCTTCCAAACCCTGACACCATTGCATACACTAGCACTCCCACCACAGCAAGTCCTGGATAACCCAACACACCAGAAAAGCAAGATTCTGATTTAAAATCATATTTCCTGATGCTAATAGAGGATTTTAAGAAGGGCATGAATAACTCTCTTAAAGAAATACTGGAGAACACAGCTAAACAGGTAGAGAAGCCCTTAAAGAGGAAACACAAAAAATCCTTAAAGAATTACAGGAGAAGGTCCGGGGACTCCACCGAAAAGTAGTCTGCACAGGTGACAGTGTGCACACAGAAGCGGACAGCTTCTGGGACAGGCGGAAGCCACAGAGCTTCTGAGGCAGCGCCCGTTTCAGGCTCCAGACATCCGACCACCTCCTCGGCCAGAGGACAGCTGTCCACCCGGCCCGGAAGGTTTTTGCCTCAGGAATGGTGGGAGCCATCTTGGTCCCGGGACTCCTCCGAAAAGTAGTCTGCACAGGTGAGAGTGTGCACACAGAAGCAGACAGCTTCTGGGACAGGCGGGAGCCACAGAGCTTCTGAGGCAACACCCTTTTCTGGCTGCTGACATCCAACCACCTTCTGGTCCACTGCAGGACCGGGGTTCCTGGCCCGGGGAGTCTCCGGACACCCGCAAGGACCCACACAGGATCCCCCACATGATCCTAAGACCTCTGATAAGTGAAACACAGCATCTGCTCCAATCCAATCATGCGGGACCTGAGACTGCATTAACTAGGGAAACAGATAACCCGGCCTGATTAGGGACACAAGTCCCTTCTGGTCCACTCCAGCACCGGGGTTCCTTGTGCGCTGAGTTTCTGGACACTCCCAAGTTTCTCACAGGACCCTCCACAGGATCTTAAGACCTCTGGTGAGTGGAACACAACTTCTGCCAGGAAGCAGGTTTGAACACCAGATATCTGGGCACCTTCCCTGCAAGAGGAGAGCTTCCCTGCAGAGAGTACACTGACCACTGAAACTAAGGATAGAGCTAGTTTCCCAGGTCTGCTGATAGAGGCAAACATAATCACCTGGGGAACAAGCTCTAACCAAAGACAACTATAACAACTAGCTCCAGAGATTACCAGACGGCGAAAGGCAAATGTAAGAATCCTACTAACAGAAATCAAGACCACTCACCATCATCAGAACACAGCACTCCCACCCCACCTAGTCCTGGGCACCCCAACACAACCGAAAAGATAGACCTGGATTTAAAAGCATATCTCATGATGATGGTAGAGGACATCAAGAAGGACTTTAATAACTCACTTAAAGAAATGCAGGAGAACACTGCTAAAGAGTTACAAGTCCTTAAAGAAGAACAGGAAAACACAACAAAAGAGTTAGAAGACCTTAAAGAAAAAAAGGAAAACACATACAAACAGGTGATAGAAATGAACAAAAACATACTAGACCTAAAAAGGGAAGTAGACACAATAAAGAAAACCCAAAATGAGGCAACGCTGGAGATAGAAACCCTAGGAAGGAAACCTGGAACCATAGATGCTAGCATCAGCAACAGAATACAAGAGAAGGAGGAGAGAATTTCATGTGCAGAAGATTCCATAGACAACATCGGCACAACAATCAAAGAAAATACAAAATGCAAAAGGATTCTAACTCAAAAATTCCAGAAAATACAGGAAACAATGAGAAGACCAAACCTACGGATAATAGTTGATAAGAATGAAGATTTTCAACTTAAAGGGCCAGCAAATATCTTCAACAAAATTATAGAAGAAAACTTCCCAAACCTAAAGAAAGAGATGCCCGTGAACATACAAGAAGCCTACAGAACTCCAAATAGACTGGACCAGAAAAGAAATTCCTCCTGACACATAATAATCAAAACAACAAATGCACTAAATAAAGATAGAATATTAAAAGCAGGAAGGGAGAAAGGTCAAGTAACATATAAAGGCAGGCCTATCAGAATTACACCAGACTTTTCACCAGAGACTATGAAAGTCAGAAGAGCCTGGACAGATATTATACAGACACTAAGAGAACACAAATGCCAGCCCAGGCTACTATATTCAGCCAAACTCTCAATAAACATAGATGGAGAAACCAAAGTATTCCACGACAAAACCAAATTCACACATTATCTTTCCACGAATCCAGACCTTCAAAGGATAATAACAGAAAACAAAACAATACAAGAACAGAAATCACACCCCAGAAAAAGCAAGAAAGTAATCCCTCAACAAACCAAAAAGAAGACAGACACAAAACAGAATGCCAACTCTAACAACAAAAAAAAGGAAGCAATAATTACTTTTCCTTAATATCCCTTAATATCAATGGACTCAATTCCCCAATAAAAAGACATAGACTAACAGACTGGCTACACAAACAGGACCCAACATTCTGCTGCTTACAAGAAACACATCTCAGGGAAAAAGACAGACACTACCTCAGAGTGAAAGGCTGGAAAACAATTTTCCAAGCAAATGGTCTGAAGAAACAAGCTGGAGTAGCCATTCTAATATCGAATAAAATCGACTTCCAACCCAAAGTTATCAAAAAAGACAAGGAGGGACACTTCATACTCATCAAAAGTAAAATCCTCCAAGAGGAACTCTCAATTCTGAATATCTATGCTCCAAATGCAAGGGCAGACACATTCATTAAAGAAACTTTAGTAAAGCTCAAAGCACACATTGCACCTCACACAATAATACTGGGAGACTTCAAAACAGCACTTTCATCAAAGGACAGATCGTGGAAACAGAAAATAAACAGGGACACAGTGAAACTAACAGAAGTTATGAAAGAATGGAGTTAACAGATATCTACAGAACAATTTATCCTAAAACAAAAGGATATACCTTCTTCTCAGCACCTCACGGGACCTTCTCCAAAATTGACCATATAATAGGTCAAAAAACAGGCCTCAACAGATACAAAAATATTGAAATTGTCCCATGCATCCTATCAGACCACCATGGACTAAGGCTGATCTTCAATAACAACATAAATAATGGAAAGCCAACATTCACATGGAAACTGAACAACACTCTCCTCAATGATACCTTGGTCAAGGAAGGAATAAAGAAAGAAATTACAGACTTTTTAGAGTTTAATGAAAATGAAGCCACAACATACCCAAAATTATGGGACACAATGGAAGCATTTTTAAGAGGGAAACTCATAGCTCTGAGTGCCTCCAAAAACAAACTGGAGAGAGCACACACTAGCAGCTTGACAACACATCTAAAAGCTCTAGAAAAAAAGGAAGAAAATTCACCCAATAGGAGTAGACGGCAGGAAATAATCAAAGTCAGGGGTGAAATCAACCAAGTGGAAACAAGACGAACTATTCAAAGAATTAACCAAACAAGGAGTTGGTTCTTTGAGAAAATCAACAAGATAGATAAACCCTTAGCTAGACTCACTAGAGGGCACAGGGACAACATCCTAATTAACAAAATCAGAAATAAAAAGGGAGACATAACAACAGATCTTGAAGAAATCCAAAATACCATCAGATCCTTCTACAAAAGGCTGTACTCAACAAAACTGGAAAACCTGGACAAAATGGACAAATTTCTAGACAGATACCAGGTACCAAAGTTAAATCAGGATCAAGTTAACGATTTAAACAGTCCCGTGTCCCCTAAAGAAATAGAAGAAGTCATTAATAGTCTCCCAACCAAAGAAAACCCGGGAACAGATGGGTTTAGTGCAGAGTTCTACCAGACCATCAAAGAAGATCTAATTCCAGTTCTGCACAAGCTATTCCACAAAATAGAAATAGAGGGAACTCTACCCAATTCATTCTATGAAGCCACAATTACTCTGATACCTAAACCACAGAAAGATCCAACAAAGATAGAGAACTTCAGACCAATTTCCCTTATGAATATAGATGCAAAAATCCTCAATAAAATTCTCGCTAACCGAATCCAAGAACACATTAAAGCAATCATCCATCCTGAGCAAGTAGGTTTTATTCCAGGGATGCAGGGATGGTTTAATATACGGAAATCCATCAACATAATCCATTATATAAACAAACTCAAAGACAAAAACCACATGATCATCTTCTTAGATGCGGGGAAAGCATTCGACAAGATCCAACACCCATTCATGATAAAAGCCTTGGAAAGATCAGTAATTCAAGGCCCATACCTAAACATGATAAAAGCAATCTACAGAAAACCAGTAGCCAACATCAAAGTAAATGGAGAGAAGCTTGAAGCAATCCCACTAAAATCAGGGACTAGAGATGGCTGCCCACTTTCTCCCTACCTATTCAACATAGTACTTGAAGTCCTAGACAGAGCAATTGGACAACAAAAGGAGATCAAGGGGATACAAATTGGAAGAGATGAAGTCAAAATATCACTTTTTGCAGATGGTATGATAGTATATATTAGTGACCCTAAAAATTCCACCAGAGAACTCCTAAACCTGATAAACAGCTTCTGTGAAGTAGCTGGATATAAAATTAACTCAAACAAGTCAATGGCCTTTCTCTACACAAAGAATAAACAGGCTGAGAAAGAAATTAGGGAAACAACACCCTTCTCACAACAAATAATATAAAATATCTTGGCGTGACTCTAACTAAGGAAGTTAAAGATCTCTATGATAAAAACTTCAAGTCTCTGAAGAAAGAAATTAAAGAAGATCTCAGAAGATGGAAAGGTCTCCCATGCTCATGGGTTGGCAGGATCAACATTGTAAAAATGGCTATCTTGCCACAAGCAATCTACAGGTTCAATGCAATCCCCATCAAAATTCCAACTCAATTCTTCAACGAATTAGAAAGAGCAATCGGCAAATTCATCTGGAATAACAAAAAAACTAGGATAGCAAAAACTCTTCTCAAGGATAAAAGTACCTCTGATGGAATCACCATGCCTGACCTAAAGCTCTACTACAGAGCAATTGTGATAAAAACTGCATGGTACTGGTATAGTGACAGACAAGTAGACCAATGGAATAGAATTGAAGACCCAGAAATGAACCCACACACCTATGGTCACTTGATCTTCGACAAGGGAGCTAAAACCATCCAGTGGAAGAAAGACAGCATTTTCAACAAATGGTGCTGGCACAACTGGTTGTTATCATATAGAAGAATGCGAATCGATCCATTCCTATCTCCTTGTACTAAGGTCAAATCTAAGTGGATCAAGGAACTTCACATAAAACCAGAAACACTGAAACTTATAGAGGAGAAAGTGGGGAAAAGCCTCGAAGATATGGGAACAGGGGGAAAATTCCTGAATAGAACAGCAATGGCTTGTGCTGTAAGATCGAGGATTGACAAATGGGACCTCATGAAACTGCAAAGCTTCTGCAAGGCAAAAGACACCGTCAATAAGACAAAAAGGCACAAACAGATTGGAAAAGGATCTTTACCTATCTTAAATCAGATAGAGGACTAATATCCAATATATATAAAGAACTCAAGAACGTGTACTCCAAAAAATCAAATAACCCCATTAAAAAATGGGGCTCAGAGCTAAACAAAGAATTCTCACCTGAGGAATAAGGAATGGCTGAGAAACACCTGAAAGAATGTTCAACATCCTTAATCATCAGAGAAATGAAAATCAAAACAACCCTAAGATTCCATCTCACACCAGTCAGAATGGCTAAGATCAAAAATTCAGGTGACAACAGATGCTGGCGAGGATGTGGAGAAAGAGGAACACTCCTCCATTGTTGGTGGGATTGCAAGCTTGTACAACCACTCTGGAAATCAGTTTGGCGGTTCCTCAGAAAATTGAACATAGTACTACCGGAAGATTCCACAATACCACTCCTGGGCATATATCCTGAAGATGACCCAACCGGTAAGAAGGACACATGCTCCACTATGTTCATAGCAGCCTTATTTATAATAGCCAGAAGCTGGAAAGAACCCAGATGCCCCTCAACAGAGGAATGGATACAAAAAAAAAATGTGGTATATTTACACAATGGAGCACTACTCAGCTATTAAAAAGAATGAATTTATGAAATTCTTAGGCAAATGGTTGGACCTGGAGGGCATCATCCTGAGTGAGGTAATACAATCACAAAAGAACTCAAATGATATGAACTCACTAATAAGTGGATATTAGCCCAGAAACTTAGTATGCCCCAGATATAAGAGACAATTTGTAAAACACATGAAACTGAAGAAGAAAGAAGACCAAAGTGTGGAAACTTTGCCCCTTCTTAGAATTGGAAACAATCACCCTTGGAAGGAGTTACAGAGACAAAGTTTGGAGCTGAGACAAAAGGATGGAACATCTAGGGACTGCCATATCCAGGGATCCATCCCATAATTAGCCTCCAAACAATGACACCATTGCATACACTAGCAAGATTTTGCTGAAAGGACCCTGATATAGCTGTCTCTTGAGAGACTAGTCCGGGGCCTAGCAAACACAGAAGTGGATGCTCACAATCAGCTATTGGATGGATCACAGAGCCCCCAATGGAGGAGCTAGAGAAAGTATCCAAGGAGCTATAGAGATCTGCAACCCCGTAAGTGCAACAACATTATGAACTAACCAGTACCCTGGAGCTCTTGACTCTAGCTTCATATGTATCAAAAGATGGCCTAGTAGGCCATCACTGGAAAGAGTGGCCCATTGGACATGCAAACTTTATATGCCCCAGTACAGGGGAATGCCAGGGCCAAAAAGTGGGAATGGGTGGGTAGGGAAGTGGGGGGGAGGGTATTGGGGACTTTTTGGATAGCATTGGAAATGTAATTGAGGAAAATACATAATAAAAAAATTTTTAAAAAAAAGAATTACAGGTGAACACAAGAAAACAGGTGACAAAATTGAAAAAAAAAAAACATCGAGGATCAAAAAATCAAAGTAGAAACAATAAATAAATCACAAAGGGAAAACAACTCTGGAGATAGAAAACTAGGAAAGAAGTGAGGAGCCATAGATACAAGCATCACCAGCAGAATACAAGTGTTAGAAGAGAAACTCTCAGGTGCAGAAGATTCCATAGAAAACATGGACACAACAATTAAAGAAAATGTGAAATGAAAAAGATCCTAATCAAAAACATCCAGGAAAATTAAGGTCACAATGAGAAGACCAAACCTAAGGATAATCATTATAGGTGACAAGGAAGATCCCAACTTAAGGGACAGTAAATATCTATAACAAAATTACAGAAGAAAACTTCCCTAAACTAAAGAAAGACATGTCAATGAACATACAAGAAGCCTACAGAACTCCAAATAGTTTGGACCAAAAAGGAAATCCCTACCTTCACATAATAATCAAAACACCACATGCAAAAAACAAACAAACAAACAAAGAATATGAAAAGCAATAAGGGAAAAAGGTCAAGTAACATATAAAGATAGACCTATCAGAATTACACCAGACATCACACCAGAGACTATGAGAGCCAGAAGGTCTGGACAGATGTTATACAAACACTAAGAGACCACAAATACCAGCACAGGCTACTACTATATCAAGCAAAACTCTCAATTACCATAGATGGAGAAACCAAGATATCCCATGACAAAACCAAATTTACACAATATCTTTCCATGAATCCAGCCCTTCAAAGGATATTTAAGGGAAAACTCCAAAAGAAGGATGGAAACTACACCCTAGAAAAAGCAAGGAAGTAATCTTTCAACAAAGCTAAAAGAAGATAGACACATGAACAAAATTCCAACTCTAACAACAAAAATAAGAGGAAGCAACAATTACTTTTACTTAATGTCTCTTAATATCAATGGAATCAATTCCCCAATAAAAAGACATAGATTAGCAGACTGGTTACATAAACAGGACCCAACATTTTGCTGCATACATGAAATTCACCTCAGTAACAAAGACAGACACTACCTTAGAATAAAAGACTGGAAAACAATTTTCCATGCAAATGGTCCCAAGAAACAAGCTGGAGTAGCCATTCTAATATCAAATAAAATTGACTTTCAACCTAAAGTTGTCAAAAGAGACAAAGAGTGATACTTCATACTCATCAAAGGTAAAATCTACAAAGATGAACTCTCAATTCAGAACATCTATGCTCCAAATGCAAGGGCATCCACATTCATAAAAGAAACTTGACTAAAGCTCAAAGAACACATTGCACTGCACACAATAATAATGGGAGACTTCAACACTCCACTCTGATGAATGGACAGACCCTGGAAACAGAAATTAAACAGAGACCTAAGAAAACTAACAAAAATTATGAACCACATGGATTTAACAGATATCTATAAAACATTTAATCTTAAAACAAAAGGATATACCTTCTTCTCAGCACCTCATTGTACACTCTCCAAAATTGATCATATAATCATTCACAAAACAAGCCTTAACAGATAAAAAATATTTAAATAATCCCATCCATCCTATCAGATCACCACAGACTAAGGCTGAGCTTCAATAACAACATAAGTAATAGAAAGCCCATATACACGAGGAAGCTGAACAACACGCTACTCAATGATAACTTGGTCAAGGAAGAAATAAAGAAAGGAGTTAAAGACTTTTTAGAGTTTAATAAAAATGAAGGCACAACATACCCAAATTTATGGGACAAAATGAAAGCAGTCCTAAGAGGAAAACTCATGGCTCTGAGTGCCTCTAAAAAGAAACTGGAGCCCAGTCGGAGGACAGTGACCTGCCCTGCAGGGAACGCCATCTTGGCTCTGGGACTCCGCCGAGCTTAGTCTCTACAGGTCAGAGTGGGGACCACGGGGGCAGACGGCTTCTGGGACAGGCGGGAGCCACAGAGCTGCTGAGGCAGCACCCTTTAGGGGCCGCAGACATCCGGCACCCTCCCAGTCGGAGGACAGTGACCTGCCCTGCAGGGAGCGCCATCTTGGCTCCGGGACTCCGCCGAACTTAGTCTA
Source organism: Mus caroli (assembly GCF_978045245.1). Lineage (NCBI taxonomy): Eukaryota > Metazoa > Chordata > Mammalia > Rodentia > Muridae > Mus > Mus caroli. The sequence goes on from NW_028227262.1 coordinate 59,595,845, forward strand.
CAGGTTAGAGTGAGGACCACAGAGGCTGACAGCTTCTGGGACAGGCGGGAGCCACAGAGCCGCTGAGGCAGCACCCTTTTGGGGCCGCAGACATCCGGCACCCTCCCAGTCGGAGGACAGTGACCTGCCCTGCAGGGAGCGCCATCTTGGCTCCGGGACTCCGCCGAGCTTAGTCTCTACAGGTCAGAGTGGGGACCACGGGGGCAGACGGCTTCTGGGACAGGCAGGAGCCACAGAGCCGCTGAGGCAGCACCCTTTTGGGGCTGCAGACTTCCGGCACCCTCCCAGCCGGAGGACAGAGACCTGCCCTGCAGAGAGCGCCATCTTGGCTCCGGGACTCCGCCGAACTTAGTCTACAGGTTAGAGTGAGGACCACAGAGGCAGACAGCTTCTGGGACAGGCGGGAGCCACAGAGCCGCTGAGGCAGCACCCTTTTGGGGCCGCAGACATCCGGCACCCTCCCAGTCGGAGGACAGTGACCTGCCCTGCAGGGAGCGCCATCTTGGCTCCGGGACTCCGCCGAACTTAGTCTGTACAGGTCTGCTGACAGAGGATACTCAGAATCCCCAGAAGAACAACCTCTGAACAGAGACAACTATAACAACTCCAGAGATTACCAGATGGCGAGAGGTAAAGGTAAGAATCTTACTAACAGAAACCAAGACCACTCAACATCATCAGGACCCAGCACTCCCACTTCGCCCAGTCCAGGGCACCCCAACACACCTGAAAAACTAGACCTGGATTTAAAAGCATATCTCATGATGATGGTAGAGGACATCAAGAAGGACTTTAAAGAACTACAGGAGAACATGGCTAAAGAGTTACAAGTCCTTAAAGAAAAACAGGAAAACACAACCAAACTGGTAGAAGTCCTTAAAGAGAAACAGGAAAACACATCCAATCAGATGATGGAAATGAACAAAACCATACTAGACCTAAAAAGGGAAGTAGACACAATAAAGAAAACCCAAAATGAGGCGACACTGGAGATAGAAACCCTAGGAAAGAAATCCGGAACCATAGATGCAAGCATCAGCAACAGAATACAAGAGATGGAAGAGAGAATCTCAGGTGCAGAAGATTCCATAGAGAACATGGGCACAACAATCAAGGAAAATGGAAAATGCAAAAAGATCCTAACTCAAAACATCCAGGAAATACAGGACACAATGAGAAGACCAAACCTACAGATAATAGGAGTGGATGAGAATGAAGATTTTCAACTCAAAGGACCAGCAAACATCTTCAACAAAATTATAGAAGAAAACTTCCCAAATCTAAAGAAAGAGATGCCCATGAACATACAAGAAGCCTACAGAACTCCAAATAGGCTGGACCAGAAAAGAAATACCTCCCGACACATAATAATCAGAACAACAAATGCACTAAATAAAGATAGAATACTAAAAGCAGTAAGAGAAAAAGGCCAAGTAACATATAAAGGCAAGCCTATCAGAATTACACCAGATTTTTCACCAGAGACTATGAAAGCTAGAAGATCCTGGACAGATGTTATACAGACACTAAAAGAACACAAATTCCAGCCCAAGCTACTATACCCAGCCAAACTCTCAATTAACATAGATGGAGAAACCAAAGTATTCCACGACAAAGCCAAATTCACACATTATCTCTCCACGAATCCAGCCCTTCAAAGGATAATAACAGAAAAAAACCAATACAAGGACAGGAACCACGCCCTAGAAACAACAAGAAGGTAATCCCTCAACAAACCTAAAAGAAGACAGCCACAAGAACAGAATGCCAACTTTAACAACAAAAATAACAGGAAACAACAATTACTTTTCCTTAATATCTCTTAATATCAATGGACTCAACTCCCCGATAAAAAGACATAGACTAACAAACTGGCTACACAAACAAGACCCAACATTTTGCTGCTTACAAGAAACTCATCTCAGAGAAAAAGATAGACACTACCTCAGAATGAAAGGCTGGAAAACAATTTTCCAAGCAAATGGTCTGAAGAAACAAGCTGGAGTAGCCATTCTAATATCAGATAAGATTGACTTCCAACCCAAAGTCATCAAAAAAGACAGGGAGGGGCACTTCATACTCATCAAAGGTAAAATCCTCCAAGAGGAACTATCAATCCTGAATATCTATGCTCCAAATACAAAGGCAGCCTCATTCATTAAAGAAACTTTAGTAAATCTCAAAGCACACATTGCACCTCATACAATAATAGTGGGAGACTTCAACACACCACTTTCACCAATGGACAGATCATGGAAACAGAAACTAAACAGGGACACAGTGAAACTAACAGAAGTTATGGATCAAATGGATCTGGCAGATATCTACAGAACATTTTACCCTAAAACAAAAGGATACACCTTCTTCTCAGCACCTCATGGTACCTTCTCCAAAATTGACCACGTAATTGGGCACAAAACAGGACTCAACAGATACAAAAACATTGAAATTGTCCCATGCATCCTATCAGATAACCATGGACTAAGGCTGATCTTCAATAACAAAATAAATAATAGAAAGCCAACCTTCACGTGGAAACTGAACAACACTCTTCTCAATGATACCTTGGTCAAGGAAGGAATAAAGAAAGAAATTAAGGACTTTTTAGAGTTCAATGAAAATGAAGCCACAACATACCCAAACTTATGGGACGCAATGAAAGCATTTCTAAGAGGAAAACTCATAGCTCTGAGTGCCTCCAAAAGGAAACTAGAAAGAGCACACATTAGCAGCTTGACAAGACACCTAAAAGCACTAGAACAAAAGGAAGCAAATTCACCCAAGAGGAGTAGACGGCAGGAAATAATCAAACTCAGGGGTGAAATCAACCAAGTGGAAACAAGAAAAACTATTCAAAGAATCAACCAATCAAGGAGCTGGTTCTTTGAGAAAATCAACAAGATAGATAAACCCTTAGCCAGACTCACTAGAGGGCACAGGGAAAGCATCCTAATTAACAAAATCAGAAATGAAAAAGGAGACATAACAACAGATCCTGAAGACATCCAAAACACCATCAGATCCTTCTACCAAAGGCTATACTCAACAAAACTGGAGAACCTGGATGAAATGGAGAAGTTCCTAGACAGATACCAGGTACCAAAGTTGAATCAAGATCAGGTTAATGATCTAAACAGCCCTATATCCCCCAAAGAAATAGAAGCAGTCATTAATAGTCTCCCAACCAAAAAAAGCCCAGGACCAGATGGGTTTAGTGCAGAGTTCTATCAGACCTTCAAAGAAGATCTAATCCCAGTTCTTCACAAACTATTCCACAAAATAGAAACAGAAGGTACTCTACCCAACTCATTCTATGAAGCCACAATTACTCTGATACCTAAACCACAAAAAGACCCAACAAAGATAGAAAACTTCAGACCAATATCCCTTATGAATATTGATGCAAAAATCCTCAATAAAATTCTTGCTAACCGAATCCAAGAACACATCAAAACAATCATCCATCCTGACCAAGTAGGTTTCATCCCAGGGATGCAGGGATGGTTCAATATACGGAAATCCATCAACGTAATCCAGTATATAAACAAACTCAAAGACAAAAACCACATGGTCATCTCGTTAGATGCGGAAAAAGCATTTGACAAGATCCAACACCCATTCATGATAAAAGTCTTGGAAAGATCAGGAATTCAAGGCCCATACCTAAACATGATAAAAGCAATCTACAGCAAACCAGTAGCCAACATCAAAGTAAATGGTGAGAAGCTTGAAGCAATCCCTCTAAAATCAGGGACTAGACAAGGCTGTCCACTTTCTCCATACCTATTCAACATTGTACTTGAAGTCCTAGCCAGAGCAATTCGACAAGAAAAGGAGATCAAAGGGATACAAATTGGAAAAGATGAAGTCAAAATATCACTTTTTGCAGATGATATGATAGTATATATAAGTGACCCTAAAAATTCCACCAGAGAACTCCTAAGCCTGATAAACAGCTTCGGTGAAGTAGCTGGATATAAAATTAACTCAAACAAATCAATGGCCTTTCTCTACACAAAGAATAAACAGGCTGAGAAAGAAATTAGGGAAACAACACCCTTCTCAATAGTCACAAATAATATAAAATATCTTGGCGTGACTCTAACTAAGGAAGTGAAAGATCTGTATAATAAAAACTTCAAGTCTCTGAAGAAAGAAATTATAGAAGATCTCAGAAGATGGAAAGATCTCCCATGCTCATGGATTGGCAGGATCAACATTGTAAAAATGGCTATCTTGCCAAAAGCAATCTACAGATTCAATGCAATCCCCATCAAAATTCCAACTCAATTCTTCAACGAATTAGAAAGTGCAATCTGCAAATTCATCTGGAATAACAAAAAACCTAGGATAGCAAAAACTCTTCTCAAGGATAAAAGAACCTCTGGTGGAATCACCATGCCGGACCTAAAGCTTTACTACAGAGCAATTGTGATAAAAACTGCATGGTACTGGTATAGTGACAGACAAATAGACCAATGGAATAGAATTGAAGACCCAGAAATGAACCCACACACCTACGGTCACTTGATCTTCGACAAGGGAGCTAAAAACATCCAGTGGAAGAAAGACAGCATTTTCAACAAATGGTGCTGGCACAACTGGTTGTTAACATGTAGAAGAATGCGAATCGATCCATTCCTATCTCCTTGTACTAAGGTCAAGTCTAAGTGGATCAAGGAACTTCACATAAAACCAGACACACTGAAACTTATAGAGGAGAAAGTGGGGAAAAGCCTTGAAGATATGGGCACAGGGGAAAAATTCCTGAATAGAACAGTAATGGCTTGTGCTGTAAGATCGAGAATTGACAAGTGGGACCTCATGAAACTACAAAGCTTCTGCAAGGCTAAAGACACCATCAATAAGACAAAAAAACCACCAACAGATTGGGAAAGGATCTTCACCTATCCTAAATCAGATAAGGGACTAATATCCAATATATATAAAGAACTCAAGAAGGTGGACTCCAGAAAGTCAAATAACCCCATTAAAAAATGGGGCTCAGAACTGAACAAAGAATTCTCGCCTGAGGAATACCGAATGGCAGAGAAACACCTGAAAAAATGTTCAACATCCTTAATCATCAGGGAAATGCAAATCAAAACAACCCTGAGATTCCACCTCACACCAGTCAGAATGGCTAAGATCAAAAATTCAGGTGACAGCAGTTGCTGGCGAGGATGTGGAGAAAGAGGAACACTCCTCCATTGTTGGTGGGATTGCAAGCTCGTACAACCACTCTGGAAATCAGTCTGGCGGTTCCTCAGAAAATTGGACATAGTACTACCGGAGGATCCAGCAATACCTCTCCTGGGCATATATCCAGAAGATGTCCCAACCGGTAAAAAGGACACATGTTCCACTATGTTCATAGCAGCCCTATTTATAATAGCCAGAAGCTGGAAAGAACCCAGATGTCCCTCAACAGAGGAATGGATACAGAAATTATGGTACATTTACACAATGGAGTACTACTCAGCTATTAAAAAGAATGAATTTATGAAATTCCTAGCCAAATGGATGGACCTGGAGGGCATCATCTTGAGTGAAGTAACACAATCACAAAAGAACTCACACAATATGTATTCACTGATAAGTGGATATTAGCCCAAAACTTAGGATACCCAAGATTTAAGATACAATTTGCTAAACGCATGAAACTCAAGAAGAATGAAGACCAAAGTGTGGACACTGTGCACCTTCTCAGAATTGGGAACAAAACACCCAGGGAAGGAGTTACAGAGACAAAGTTCGTAGCGGTGATGAAAGGATGGACCATTTAGAGACTGCCGTACCCAGGGATCCATCCCATAATCAACTTCTAAACGCTGACACCATTGCATACACTAGCAAGATTTTGCTGAAAGGACCCAAATATAGCTGTCTCTTGTGAGACGATGCTGGGGCCTAGCAAACACAGGAGTGGATGTTCACAGTCAGCTATTGGATGTATCACAGGGCTCCCAATGGAGAAGCTAGAGTAAGTACCCAAGGAGCTAAAGGGATCTGCAACCCTATTGTTGGAACAACATGATGTACTAACTAGAACCCCGGAGCTCTTGTCTCTAGCTGCATATGTATCGAAAGATGGCCTAGTCAGCCATCAATGGAAAGAGAGGCCCATTGGACTTGCAAACTTTATATGCCCCAATATAGGGGAATGCCAGGGCCAAAAGAATGGGAATGGGTGGATAGGGAAGTGGGGGGGCGCTATGGGGGACTTTGGGGATAGCATTGGAAACATAACTGAGGAAAATATGTAATAAAAATATTAAAAAAAAAAAGAACCAGGGGAATGCCAGGACCAAGAAGTGGGAGTGGGTGGGTAGGGGAGTGGGAGGGGGGTCTGGGGGACTTTGGGGATAGCATTTGAAATGTAAATGAAGAAAATACCTAATTAAAAAAAATAAATTGGAAAAAAAAATAAATCAAAAAAAAAAAAGAAAGAAACTGGAGAGGGTATACACAAGCAGCTTCACAGGATACATGAAAGCTCTAGAACAAAAAGAAGCAAATTCACCCAAGAAGAGTAGATGACAGGAAATAATCAACCTCAGGGTTGAAATCAACCAAGAGGGGGACTTGCGAGATGGTTCAGCAGGTAAGAGTACTGACTGCTCTTCCAGAGGTCCTGAGTTCAAATCCCAGCAACCACATGGTGGCTCACAACCATCCGTAATGAGATCTGATGCCCTCTTCTGGTACGTCTAAAGACAATTACAGCGTACTTATTCAAAACAATAAATAAATCTTTAAAAAAAGAAATCAACCAAGAGGAAACAAAAAGTACTATTCAAAGAATCAATCAAACCAGGAGCTGGTACTTTTAGAAAATAAACAAAACAGATAAACCCTTAGCCAGACTAGCTACAGAGGACAGGGACAGTATCATAATACAAAGAGCTCAAGAAGCTGGACCCCAGAAATTCAAATAAACCCATTAAAGAATGGGGTACAGAGCTAAACAAAGAATTCTCAACTGAGGAATACAGAAGGGCTGAGAAGCACATGAAAAAAAAATGTTCAACATCCTTTATCATCAGGGAAATGCAAATCAAAACAACCCTGAGATTCCACTTCACTCCAGTCAGAATGGCTAAGATCAAAAATTCAGGTGACAGCAGATGCTGGCGAGGATGTAGAGAAAGAGGAACACTCCTCCATTGTTGGTGGGATTGCAAGCTTGTACAACCACTCTGGAAATCAGTCTGGCGGTTCCTCAGAAAATTGGACATAGTACTACCAGAATATCCAGCAATACCTCTCCTGGGCATATACCCAGAAGATGGTCCAACTTGTAATAAGGACACATACTCTACTATGTTCATAGCAGCCTTACTTATAATAGCCAGAAGCTGGAAAGAACCCAGATGTCCCTCAACAGTGGAATGGATACAGAAAATGTGGTACATTTACACAATGGAATACTACTCAGCTATTAAAAACAATTAATTCATAAAATTCTTAGTCAAATGGATGCATCTGGAGGATATCATCCTGAGTGAGGTAACCCAATTACAAAAGAAGCCACTTGATATGCACTCACTGATAAGTGGATATTAGCCCAGAAACTCAGAATATCCAAGATACAATTTGCAAAACACGTGAAACATAAGAAGAAGGAAAACCAAAGTGTGAATACTTTGCTCCTTCTTAGAATGGGAACAAAAAACCTATAGAAGGAATTACAGAGTTCGGAGTTCGGAGCTGAGATGGAAGGAAAGAGCATCCAGAGACTACCCCACCTGGGGATCCATGCCATATAAAACCACCAAACCTAGACACTATTGCATATGCCAGAAAGATTTTGCTGACAGGACCCTGACATAGCTCTCTCTTGTGAGGCTATGCCAGGGCCTGGCAAATACAGAAGTGGATGCTCAGAGCCATCTATTGGATGGAACAAAGGACCCCTAATGAAGGAGCTAAAGAAAGTACCCAAGGAGCTAAAGGGGTCTGCAACCCTATAGGAGGAACAACGATATGAACTAACTAGTACCCCCCCCCAGAGCTGTGTCTCTAGTAGCATATGTAACAGATAATGGCCTAGTTGGCCATCAATGGGAGGAGAGGCCCTTGATATTGCAAAGATCATATGCCTTAGTACAGGGGAATGCCAGGGCCAGGAAGTGGGAGTGGGTGAGTTGGGGAGCAAGACGGGGGGAGGTTATAGGGGGTTTGGGGGATAGCATTTGAAATATAAATGAAGAAAATATCTAATAAGGAAACAAAGTAAAAAAATAAGATAATTTTCTAAAATAAAAATTCTATAGCATCATTAGCAGAGTTAATCATTTTGCCAAATAAATAGACTGAATATTCTACATAACAATAACATCTAGAGTAAAAAAGTTTTATTGAATTATTCCCATTTAATGTGAAGTGTTTCCATAACATGCATGTACTAATAGAGTCCCAGTCTCATTTATTCATAAATAAATGCCTATGCCAAAAGCTTGAGTTTGTTTCCCAACTGGTTCACCACTTATATAAGGCATTTTAATCATTTTATGTCTTTTACAAGACTAGTTACATCTCCACAGTTTCGTCCCTCTGACTATCTCCCAGAGTTCCTCTACCAAAACTCCCACCTCTTATTTCCTGCCTTTTGCTAATAGGCCATCAGCATTTATTGACAAGTAATGCTTTCACACAGTATACAAGAGATTCTCTCTACAGTAAAATGGCAATAAATGTTCATGAGTCTCCAAGTTCCATGGAGCATGTTGTCACCATGGGACTTTTTGTGACTTCTATAGACTTACAGAATAAATGTTTTATCTGTTTGTCTCTGTCTCTCTCTGTATGGGCCTCTGAGTTTTAAAAAAATGTGTATTTTGTGTGAAATAAAGCATGCAGTGAAATTATTTAAAAGAATAGCTTGAGAGCTGCTTAGGTTCAGGCCAAGCCAGTCAGAAGAGCAAGTTAGCCCCTGCCAGATGAAAAATTCTACCAGAGAATTCCTAGAGTTCTGCTCACCAAAGTATCTGAATGTAAAATGTACTCAAAGACACATTTGAATGTTCCTTTATACAAATGATAATTGTGCAGAGAAAGAAATGTATGACAATAACTTCAAGTTCCTGTAGGAAGACATTAAAAAGATATCAGATGATGAAAAGATCTGCACATGCTCATGGATTAGAAAGATTAACATAGTGAAAATAACCACCTTACTGAAAGCCATCCACAGATTTAATGCAATCCCAGGACAAATTCCAACACAACTTTTTCACAGCAATGGAAAGAGCAATTCCTAATTTTGTATAGAATTAAAAAAAAAAAAAACAGGATAGACAAAACAATTCTGAACAATAAAAGAACTTCTAGTACGATGACAATCCCTGACCTCAAGCTATACTACACAGCAATAGTGATTTAAAACAAAAAAAAAAAAAAAAAAAAAAAAGAAAGAAAGAAAAGAACAAACTTCATGGTATTGCTGCAGACACAGACTGGTTGGTCAATGGAGTCAAATGAAAAAAAAAATGAGAAATAAACCCTATGGACAAATGTATATTCAAAAGGAACCAAAATCATACAATGGAAAAATAAAAGTATCTTCAAAAATGGTGCTGGTCTAACTGGATCTCTATATGTAGAAGAATAAAAATAGATCCATATTTATAACCCTGAACAAAACTCAAGTCCAAGTAATTCCAAGACCTCAATGTAAAACCTGACACATTAATCTAATAGATCAGAAAGTTGGGAGCAGCCTTGAGCTCACTGGTACAGGAGACTACTTCCTGAAAAAAAAAACACAATGCATTAGGCAATAATTAATAAATGAGACCTCATGAAACTGTAAAGCTTCTGTAAATCAACAGACACTGACAAATGGACAAATCAGCAGCCTACAGACTGGGAAAGGATCTTCACCAAGCCTACACCTGACAGAGGGCTAATATACAAAATTTACAAAGAATTCAAGAACATAGACACAAACAACCCAAATAACCCAATTTTAAAAATGGAATACAGAGCAAAATAGAGAATACTGAACAAAGACATCTCATAAGGCTGAGAAGCACTTAATAAAATGTTTAAAGTTCTGAGTCACCAGGGAAATGCAACTTAAAACAACTCTGAGTTGGCTAAGATCAAATACTCAAAGACAGCAAACACTGACAAGGCTGTTGTGCAAGAGGAACACTTCTTTACTGCTGTTGATAGTACAAACTGGGACAACCACTTTGAAAATAAATTTGGTGTTTTCTCAGAAAAATAGGAATAGTTCTACCTCAAGACCCATCTATACAACTCCTGGGCTTATACCTAAAAAGAGACTCCAACACCCCACAAAGACACTTGCTCAATGAAGTTGAAAGCAGCTTTATTTGTAAAAGCCAGGAACTGAAAACAGCCTAAATGTCTCTCAGCAGAAGAATGGAAACGAAAATGTGGATCATTTACACAATGGAATACTACTCAGCTATTAAAAACAGGACATCATGAATTTTGCATATAAATCCACAGAACTAGAAAATATCATCATGAATAGTTAGCTGAACCTGAAAGTATGTGCATGGTATGTACTCACTTGTATGTGGATATTAGCCATAAAATACAAGATAACCACACTATAACCAACAGACCCAAAGAAGCCAGATAAAGAGGAAGGCCCAAGGGAGGATGGTAGAATCGTTCTTGGATTGGGGGAATAAAATACATATTGGAGGTGGATGGAGGGAAGTAACTGGCTGGAAGAGGGGATAGGGAAGAATCAGGTATAGGGAAAGCAGGGGAGATAAAATGGAAACCAGCAGGGGGCAGGGGGAGTGCATATTTCTAGGAGATGCCAGAGACCTGGGATGGGGGAGTCTCCAGGGCATCTGGGAGGGTAGCTCTAGCTGAGACTACTAGCAGTGGGGGATATGAATCCAGAAGTGGCCACTTTCTCTAGCCAGGAAGAATTCCCAGTGGATATCTAAGGATACCAATCCACCCACAAAACTTTCTACCCAAAATGTGTCCTGCCTACAGATGTGCAAGAGCAAAGATGAAGCAGAGAAGGAGGGAACAGCCAACCAATGACTGGCCCAACTTGAGACCTAACCCATGGATAAGAAGCAATCCTTGACTCTACTAGTAATACTCTCTTATGCTTGTAGAAAGGAGCCTAGCATAACTATTCTGAGAGGCTCCAATGCGCATGAAGACCAACAGAGTCAACTGACATGGATCCTTGGGAGCTCTCAGAGACTGAACCAACAAACAAAGAGCAAGCACAAGCTGGACCTTCCAGCAGGCAATGAAAAGAGATGCAGAGACACACAGCCAGACATTGGATTGAGCTCAGGATTCTAATGGAAGCCTTGACTGAGGATTGAAGGAATTGAACAACACAGTGACTCCACAAGAAGACAAATAGGGTCAACTAACCTGGACCCTACGATGCTTCCAGAAACTCAACCACCAGCCAAAGAGCCAGCATGGGATGGACCTAGGCCCTCTGCAAACATATAGCAGATGTTCAGCTTGGTCTTTATGCAAGTCCCCCAACAACTAGAGTGGGAGCTATCCCTGAATCTATTGCCTGCCTGTGGATCTTGTTCCCCTAACTGTGCCTCCTTATTGGGACTGAGTAAGATAGGATATGCCTAGTCTTTCAGTGACTTAATGTGCCAGATTGGAGGGAATGATACCCAAAGTGGGCTCCCCTTGTCAGAATAGAAGGGAAGAGGGAAATGGAGGGATGACTTGTGTGAGGGGTACTGATATTAGGATGTAAAGTGAATAAATAAATAAATTTTAAAAATAAATCTTTCATTTATAAAAGGTGCATTTTGAAGAAAATATGAAAGCCAAACACAGAGCAAAGGACAGGAATGAGACAGCATGCCCCAAGCTCCTGCAAGGAAGGGAAGTTGTGGGTTTCCACCAGCAGAGGATCTGGGCGGGAAATTTATTTGAGTTAAGAGAACACAATTGATTGTTTTTCCCAAGCTGGGGAACTTATCAGTTCCTGGTGCCTCGGGGTCCAGGCAGGACATCACATCCACAGTGTGTCCAATGGTTCGTTGCCTGCTTCCTCACCATCATGGTTCTTTGCTGACCTTTCTTAAATTATAATGAATGGGCAAGAACCAACAACACCAGTTTGTAACCTCTGAGGGAGAATTGGGAGACAAAGAACTAATTAGGAAATACTGGTAGATACTTTGTAGCAGTGGGAGCATACCATCTAAAATATTGGAGATTGGAGGTGTGATTCCCCTCTATAAAGATCCTAAAATTGTTTTAATTACTAGAACATAGAAGTCACTTATAATACTTGTATTTGTCGTATGACATTCTAAGATTCAAATAGTAATTATAATTGGAAATGGAAACATTAATTCTCTAATATGTTTGTAAAAGTACACATATGTAACACAAAATGCCTACACTGCTAGTCAAACTGAGTCACTAAATTCAAAAAAAAAAAGAAATTCAGGCCAAAATCAATGCTATATAATTTGAAGAAATAAGTATTCTATTATGAAATCCCCTCATTCTGCAAAACACAGTCCCCTGTACTGAGGGGCAGTCAGAGCTCAGTGTCTTTCCTGCAGATGCTGAAAACCTCCCTGCAACCCCTAAAATCCTCCTCGGACAGCCTGGATGACACATGAATATCTCCTGATTCTGCACTTGGGTTCAGGGCACTTACACTGATGGATGTGATAAAGCAGTATCCTTTGCCTGTGGAGATCTGAACAAACTTCTGTTACTGGAGCCTTTAATAGATCTCTGCAGACTATAATTTTTTTTTTGTTTTTGTTTCTGGATTATTTTTTGGATTTTTTTATATTTTTATTAGATATTTTCATCATTTACATTTCCAATGCTATCCCAAAGTCCCCCATACCCTCCCACCCACCCACTCCCACTTTTTGGCCCTGAGGTTCCCCTGTACTGGGGCATATAAAGTTTGCAAGACCAATGGGCCTCTCTTTCCAGTGATGGCCGACTAGGCCATCTTTTGATATATATGCAGCTAGAATCAAGAGCTCCAGGGTACGGGTAAGTTCATAATGTTGTTCCACCTATAGGGTTGCAGATCCCTTTAGCTCCTTGGGTACTTTCTCTAGCTCCTCCATTGGGAGCCCTGTGATCCATCCAATAGCTGACTGTGAGCATCCACTTCTGTGTTTGCTAGGCCCCAACATAGTCTCACAAGAGACAGCTATATCTGGGTCCTTTCAGCAAAATCTAGCTAGTGTATGCAATGGTGTCAGCGTTTGGAAGCTGATTATGGGATGGGTTCCTGGATATGGCAGTCTCTAGATGGTCCATCCTTTCGTCACAGCTCCAAACTTTGTCTCTGTAACTGCTTCCATGGGAGTTTTGTTCCCAATTCTAAGAAGGGGCACAGAGTCCACACTTTGGTCTTCATTCTTCTTGAGTTTCATTCATTTAGAAAATTTTATCTTATATCTTGGGTATCCTGATTTTTTGGACTAATATCCACTTATCAGTGAGTATATTAATGTCTGTATATAATAACAGTCTACAGGGGCAACATAAACATGGCATCCCTGCTGGAGAATTTTTTCTGCCTCTTGATTTTACTGTATTTCATCCTAGATAACAGCACTCTGTGGTGTAGGAGGAGCGGGGATCAACCTTTTCTTATACATTCCCATAACACACCTACCAGAGGAATGAAAGGGTCAAATCACATTGTCAACCAAAATTTTTGCTTATTCGTAATATCAGATTTATTGGTCTTTACACTTTTCATACTTAAATGCAATGTGTGAATCCAGGTCAAATGAGAGACCTCTAACAGATCTCCTTTGAAGTTGTTCTGAGAAATATAAACCTCATATGATACCTGAGTGGGCATGCTGTTTAGTTTTATTTTATATACTTGTCATCTGATCACAAAGTAAACAGACTAAACAGAAAAAAAAAAGATGATTTCATGTATCAATTTAAGTCATAAAATCTTCCAATATGTCATAATCCAACACTCTGATAATAATATGTTGGATTATATCAGGGTCCATACCCATCAATAAATAATTAAATATTTACGATTCTGCCACACTTTGACTCCCAAAACTTAATTATATGCTTTTCAGTGCAAATAAAAACAAAAGGGCTGACTGTGGCATAGCTATGACACAAAATAATTTGGATACAGTACAATATTGAGCCATCCTTAAACTTTATCCTTGAGTAGAAGACAGCATTTTCCAAAATGTAGAGAACCACAAAGAAGCTCATGAGCAGCATGATGGTCCTCGTGGCCCTTTGCTCTGGGGATGTTTTTGAAGAAAGGCTGGTGCTATGAAGGTGCTGGGCCTGCTTCTGGTGCCTCTGAAGGAGAGCCACCATGTACCCACTGGACAGGGCCATGAGACTGACAAGAAATGTTTCCCTGATGGCCATAGGTGCAGAAAACATGCTTGTCCTGGAGTAACTCATGGGTAGAATTGAGCAGGACTGAGTAACATACATAAAATCCTCTGAGGTCAAGTTGGGGGTAGCAATAATCGATATGAAGAGGTGACTGCTAAAAGACATATAGAGAACACAGAAGAAAATAAAGGCACCTGAGATGTGATGGGGAGATTTATGTTTAAACTTTGTTGAACAGAAGCTTCTAGAAGTAAGGGTGATGGTCCAAAGGACATTCAGCAGACAGGTAGCACAAAGGGAGAGGCCCCTCAAAAGCCTGTGCAAATAGATAAGTGATTGACATGTGGTAGAATCCCATATCCCCTGAGATATAAACATGTCCACAGCTATGAGTCCCATAGTTATAAGGAATATTAGTTGGGTTAGGGACAAGAAAGTAATGTAGAGATCAATGGGCTTAGGCCTGTTCTCACCAAGGATCATGCAGACATGGGCAATAAAAAGGATACTGTTAGCAGAGATCCCAACACTCACTTCAGAGAACAACATGATTTGCATGTTTGTGTCAGTTTGGAGCATATTGGCCTTATTCATTGTATGTGGGTAGGAAACAAATAGCAAAAACCTGAGGAGAAAAGAGAAAACTCTTCTTTACAAAAGATGGCCTTGTTCACAAATGCCAACCAACACCAAGCAACAAGATGTCAATTCATCCCAATTCCATCTCATCCGAACTCAACTCCAGCTCTTACCACCTCAAAGCCACCACTGTCCCCACTGTCCTAATGCTTTCCTATCAAGGCTGAGTTGTGTGCACCATTGTGGGTCTACTTTCAAATATAAACTGTTTTGTACAATAAACATTTCCATGAGTTCTAAAAAGCATTTCCACTCATTGTCCAAGGGTTTGGTTTGTTGTGGGACAAAATCTGCATCTCATCTGATGGACATACAATAGCTTTAACATATCTAGCAAGTTGGAATAAAGAAGGTTGTGCAAAACTAGAAATATGCCTTCCTGGAGGACTGTATGATGACAGGTTCCATATACACAGGGTCGTTTTCTTTCTGTCTAATGTACTGTGCTCCTGTACCACCAGATAAAATGTTCATCTCTCTCTCTCTCTCTGTCTCTCTCTCTCTGTCTGTCTCTCTGTCTCTCTCTCTCTGTCTGTCTCTCTCTCTCTCTCTCTCTCTGTCTGTCTCTCTCTCTCTCTCTCTCTGTCTGTCTCTCTCTCTCTCTCTCTCTCTGTCTGTCTCTCTCTCTCTCTCTCTCTCTCTCTCTCTCTCTCTCTCTCTCTCTCTCTGTCTCTTCCTTTCTCTGTTTTTCAAGACAGGGAATGTGTGTAGCCTTGGCTGTCCTAGAATTTACTCTGTAGACGAGGCTGGCCTCTGACTCAGATATCTACCAGCTTCTACCTTTGAAGTGGTTGTTTTAAAAAATGTACCAATACTGGCCAGCCAGGTCAAATATTCTTATTAATCTCCAGAACAAATGATTACCAATTTGAACTCATAATCAAATTCTACCCACTGTCATTTTCTCAGAGTGTAACCTTAAGCACTCAGAGCTACAGTCTCCTCCTCTAGAACATATGGACAGTCAGTCCTGTACCTGTGTCATAGGACTCTATGTATGAAAGAACATGCCGTACACACACCAAACATGGAACTGTTTCTGGCACACAATGATCTCTATAGGCATATCAGCTGATGTTTTTCTCATGCAGTGTCTTGTCATGTAGGCCTGGGAGAGATTATGAATCTCTGTTAATAACTGACCAGCTCTTTTGCCTGCCTGAAACAGAAAAGACAAAAAAATGACCAAAACAGTAGAATGATGGAGTCAAGTACCCTTTCCAAACAGTATGAAATCTGGGTCTTTCTCTGAATTCTAAATGACTCTACATTCAACCTATGACTTTATTCTTCTGCCAGGATGTCTCTGTGTAAAGACCCCGAGAATCAAATGTCAGTATGAACATACTCTTATTTTTGTCTCATTTGGTATGTAAAATCAGGGTGGTAAGTAAAACTACAGTTACAATTAACTCAGGGACATCCCATTCTAAGGTCATGATTAAATGAAAAGTATCACCCAGTCTTGAAGGAGAGGCTCCACGGGAGTGTTCCATTTCACTCTAGGTACAAGAGGCTTCTCCAGACTTCAGTGAAGACAGCCCAAAGGACATGAGTAATGCAATGGGTATATTATGTAGATCAACATTTCCTTTAGTGAATACTTAGTTCATACAAGGCATAAAAAAATTCACAGATACAAGTAAAGAATTATCAACTGAAAATCAAGGGTTGGACATGAAATAATTTCATAGTTTTTCAACTCATACTGTACTGTAATGTAGTATATTAACAAGAAGCACAAGTGTTTAAAATGTTGTAAATATTTACTCTTATATCAAAAAAAAATTCTCTCTGCAATAGAAGGCCATTACAGAAAACCACAAGCAATCAGTGTGTAGAGTTGTGGATCCCAGGCTCAGTAGATCCATGTACCAAAGAACTCTTGCAGCCAAGGCTCAGAGAACACTCGAGAGATGGGTGGAAATATTGAAGAGCTGGGTGATCAGGGAGTTTGCTGTGAGACTGTGTCTCTTGGTCACGTTAAGGAGATGTCTCAACCTAAATATGAGCTAAAAAAAGAAAACAGACAGACACACAGACAGACAGACAGACAGACAGACAGACAGACAGGAGTATGAAAAGAAAGAGAGAAGGGAAGGGAGAATTTGAGGGATTGAGAGACGGAGTGGTGAGAAGGTTCTTGCAAAGCCATCACATTATCAAACTCCCCAGGAAGTGAGGGTTGTCTTCCTCTATATAGTGGGGTGCACATTGTGCTATTTTTAGAGTCACTTCAGTACCTACAAAACATAAATCACTTAGGAAAGCCAAGGGTTTTCAGGAGGCAGGAATATTCAGTCAAGTTCATGACATCATAGATTCAGGAGATCATTGTTCTGAAGTCAGAAGATCCTTATTAGAATGGAAATGAAACTTAATAGTCCCCTTCTCTCTGCAGAAACAGCTGGAGAGAGTGACATGATGTCCTGTAACACTGAGAAAAAGTTAGTCAGGAGAAACACAAACAACAGCCTTGAACACCTGCCAGCACCAGGCTTTGCAGCACACACAACTGTGCCTATGTGAAGGTATGTAGAACATGTTGGGCTAATGCATCATTCTTACTCAAAGCATTCTAATGACAATCAGCACACTTCATAGAAACCAGCTAAAAAGAGGTGTTATTGCCTGTCTTCCCAGATGTTAGGCCTCACATGGATAGCAACCTAACACAACACAGGAGATAGGAGAACATGACAGCCACTGCCTGCAATCAGGAAAATGATGTAAGAGACAGACTTTTGCACAACAGTTAAGACTACAACTAATGCCTGTTTCTCTGAGATGCAATTGTACCATGCCAAAAATTACCTTCTATATCCTGGTCTACCATGTTTCCTCCAGAGACATGTGGTGTTTTTTACATAAGGAAAGGACATGGCTTTGTGTAATAGGTTGTGGAAGAGGAAGGAAAGGTTTAGAGGGCAGAACAGGAGAACAAAACAAACCTGGAGCAAAAAATATACAGAAGAATCATGAGTATTCTATGCTAGACCAACTGTAAAGGCTTGAACTGCTCAGGAGCACAGAGATAGCCCCAAGTTCTGCATGGATCCAGGAAACCATCACTGTACATGCTTCAGTTACACAAATCATGGACAGCCTGAGACACATGGCATCAATAGGCCTCAATCAGGTGACCTTGGTTCAGCAAAATTATGACCTAACCTGTCCATCTGGGGGGAAGTAAAGAGCAGAATGAAAGAGGGTAAGCTCTCTGGAAAACCTACTGCATGTCTGGTTTTTATGGCCCTGTGGGTGCACTGCATCCAGGGAGGAGAAAGACAGAGTGTCTGTGTGCTCCTCTATAACATGGATACAGTCTACCTACACCATGGTGCTGAGAGGCTTTGTAAAGAGTAGGGTTGAAGGCAAGTTTGAGCAACACCTCTCTATCCTTATGTTTATGGAACTGGGTGCTTGTGTTTGTCATTGTCACACAGCTCACCTTTACCATGCTACCATCACTCTCATCCATGCTGGGCTGCCCTGAACAATGAACTTAGGCTTTGGAAGGTGGGACTGGCTCTGCTTCATGAAATGGGTTCTGTTTAAAATGGAGTTACATCAGGCAGTATTCTTTATCTAACAAGTCTACTTGGACTACTACCAGAAAGACACTGAGGGAGAAGCCACCTGTGACTGGAAAACCATCAATAAGCAGATGTCAGCACTGTGTCCAGAGAGGAAATGAAGAAAATGACTCTGTGGGTGTGATAGGGAAACCATGGGAAAAACTGGGGATAAGAAGTGGCTGACACCTTTATTGTCCTCAAGGCCTACCATTACAGCTAGACTATTGTTGCATTAAAAATGCATCTTCAGAAATGCCAGAGAAGACAGTGTGCTCATATGGTGAGTGGAAAGGAAATCCCAGAGAAACCTTGTCACACACCTGACAGGAGTTTTTGTCATAGATGCCTTTTCAAACTACAGAGTCCCAACCATTCTGCAGGAGAAACTTTTCCTGACAGAACCTGAGATGTGATGGATCCCATGGTGAAACATTGGATTACAGGCCTCCTTGTCCAGTGCCTATGAAGGTCCCTTTGTAAGAAAAAGGGACATTGATTTGGTTTATCTATTTCTAACACCATGAGAAGATACAGTTTGTGGAATTATGGGAGCTCATAAGAGAGACCAGACCTAGAGAGAGCAACAAAATCCAGGTTTTCCCATTATTTGACTGCTTTACAATTGTTTCTTCCAAGAAAAAAGAGTCATAAACTCCTGCTCTTGGGACCAGGAATAGGAATTTCTTAGGGGGAATCCATGTCCAAGTTCACCATAGACTTGATATTTCATTCCTGGCAACCAAATTCCTAGCTGAGACATCCCATGGGTCAGAGCCCAGGCTAAGGACAGCATCTGAGTTCTAGTAGCTATAGATGAACTGGGAGTGAGCTGCAGTACACTGTGAGGCTGTACAGGTGCAGCATTGATCCTACAGCTTCATTTCCATGTCTTGTTCAAAGCCTCTGTCTTAGTTAGGATTTTATAGCTGCGAACAGACACCAGGACCAAGACAACTCTTATGATGACAACATTTAATTGGGACTGGATTAAAGGTTCAGAGGTTCAGTCCAGTATCATCAAGATGGGTGCATGGCAGACTCCAGACAGGGATAGTGCAGGAAGCAGAGAGTTCCACATCATGTTGCAAAGGTAAACAGGAGAAGACTATTTTCCAGAAGGCTAGGGGAAGGGCCTCAATGTCCACACCCACAGTGAAACACTTTCGCAAAAAAAGCAACACCTCTCCAGCAAGGCCACATATCCTAATAGTGCCATTGCCTGGACAAAGCTTATTCAAACCACTGCATTCCACTCCCTGGCTACCATAGTCTTGTTCACACACGAGTCTACAGGAGCCATACCTAGCCATAGCACAATAAAAAATACATTTTGTCCAATTTCCAAAGAACCCAGAGACTATAGTCATCTCAACAATAGAAGAAGTCCAAAGTCTCTTCTGAGATTCATCCTATCACTTAACTATAATTCCCAAAGCATGATAGGAGATCAGCTGAGCAAAATCCAAACTGCATCTTCATGTCTGATGTCAAACTGGTTTTTAGATCTCGAAATCCTTTTTCATTTTTGTTGACTGTTACAAATGCCTTTCTCCTTGGCTGGTTCCACTACCTGTTAGCAGCTTTTTCTCAGCAGATACCCCACAACCCTGGCAGCTCGAACGTTTTGGGGTCTCCAAGGCAACTATAAACTTACAGCTTCTTGTTCCAGTGTCTAAGATCCACACCTGATCTCTGGGGTCATCCAAAGGGCTTGGGTCACATATTAATATTCTTTTCCTCTGTAACCTCTAATGTCAGTCTTGCATGATTCAAATCACACACAGCAACAATTATTATATATTCCTACAAAGATAACCCATTAATAACCACTTAAAGCATCCCACTACACTCCAAATCCAAAGTCCCAAAATTCACATTCTTACAAGAAAAAGCATGTCAGGCCTATCAAAGCAAAATCCCCAGTTTCTGGTACCAACTTCTTTCTTAGGGTTTTACTGATGTGAACAGACACCATGACCAAGGCAACACTTATAAGGACAACATTTTCTTGGGACTGGCTTACAGGTTCAGAGGTTCAGTCCTTTATTATCAAGTCAGTAGCATGGCAGCATCCATGAGGCAGGCATGGTGCAGGAAGAGCTGAGAAATCTACATATATTTTCAAAAACAGACAGGAAGAGATTGGCTTCCAGGAAGCTAGGACAAGGTGATTAAAGCCCATGCCTACAGTGGCACACTTCCTCCAACAAGGCCACACCTATTACAACAAAGACACACCTATTACACCTCCTAGTAGTGTGACTCTCTGTGACATCACAAAACCACCACAGTATCAAATCTATGAATCATTCAAACCAAAGAAGTCAAGTCCAAAATAGTTCTAGACAGACACAGAGCTGAAGACATTATATTAAGCTGTGGCTTTAAGATTTCCTTGGTAGCATGAGATCTGTAAGAAAGAATAAGCTTGAAAATTCACTGTGTGATTTAAGTGCTGAGACAGAGAGTTATACACTTTAAAAAATGAATGCAAATCAAAAATCTGTGGATATTCCAGAAGTGTGTAAAATTGGTGAATTTTAGGAGTTACAGAAAATGAATGTCCTAAGAAGGAAAGACATTTGTTACCCAGGCAGAACATAGTCCTCTGTGCTGAAGAGCCATCAGAGCTCAGTGTCTCCACTGCAGACACTGAAAACCTCCTTGTAGACTGAAAACGCCTCTGCCCTCAGCCTTCCTGGTATTCTGCGCTTGGGTGCAGGACACTTACCAATACAGACATGGCAGGGTAGGACTCTGTGCCTAAGAAGATCCTGCACGGCATTGAGGGAGTCTTTAATGCATGTGAGCAATTTGTAATTTTAGTGTCTGCAGAACATGACAAGTTCTCTCGGAGGAGCATGGAGACCTGGCACTCCAGTGGAGCATCTTCCTCGCCTTTGATCATACTCCCAGTGATCTGAATAACAGCCATCAGGGGAGGGCTGGGCACAAACTTTATCTGAGTTATCTTGGCAATACCTTCGGGAGGGATCAGAAAGTTTGCACCAATTAGACAACTCTAACTTTGCTCATTTTGAACCTGAGGTATAATCAATCCCAAACCATTTCATATTTAGCAATACTTTCTGATCTGGGAAGAAAGACTCCTGGGCCTCCCATGACTTACCACCGGCTCTGAGGCTTATGCCTTACAGTGTTAATTGTCAGCCTTTGCTGGGACAGTACTCAGGTTGAATATCAGGATTCCAGGTAGAATTGCTTCTGTATGCCTTAATTTCTATATGTTCTGCTTCAGGATTCGTGCTATGAGTAAAATTTACAAATAAATTTAAAAAGAAATGATAGGAAAGTTTAGAGAAAGAGAGGCACAGCTCAAAGTCTTTTGTGAGGCAGTCATGGGCACCTGAACCCAGCATAGGCCAGGTTTAGCCTAAAGTCCTACTAGCACATCCTTTTCACTCTCTGCTTTATGTTTGGGTTCAAAATGTGACTTCTCAGTTTCTTATTCCAGCAGCCATGCCTGCTGCTTTCCCACCATGACAGTGCTGTTAGCCAAATAAACTGGAACATTTCTCAGAGTTTAAGAGAGATCTGACTCATGAATGGTTCTGTAGGGAACTAGCCAAGTCCTGAAAGAATGTGGGTAATTTGGCACTGGCACAGCTCTGTCAATGATCAGTGACTCAGACCCAACAAAAGGACAAAACCTTCCCTGAGTAAAGCTTGGTAGGATGGCAAAGAGTTCCTCTGGTCCAAATGAAAATGTTCTCAGTGTGTGCAGAGAATGTCCACCATGGCTTCCCCTTGCCCAGATATTTAAGGCCTGAAGACTGACCCCTACAGAGACAGTTACCCCTGAGAGCAGCTAAACCTGCCTCCCTGTTCAACTGTATGCCATATCCTGCCTCATTTTATACACATAAAATGACATCATTTCCTGTTTTGTCATTTTTCATTGGATATTTTCTTTATTTACATTTCAAATATCTTTCCCCTCCAGGTCTCCCCTTCAGAAACTTCTATCTCATCCTCCCCCCCCTGCCTCTATGAGGGTGCTCCCCTACCCACCTACCCATTCCCAACTTCCCGACCTGGTGTGCCCCTGCACTGTGTCATCAAACACCCTCAGGCCCAAGGGCCTCTCCACCCACTGATATCCAACAAGGCCATCCTCTACCACATATGCTCCTAGTGCCATGGATCCATGCATGTGTATTCTTTGGTTGGTGGTCCAGGTCCTGGGAGCTAAAGGGGTATGGACTGTTGACACTGCTGCTTCTTCCATGGAGCTGCAAACCCCCTCAGCTCCTTCAGTCCCTTCTCCATCAGGGACCCCCACACTCAGTCCAATGTTTGGCTGCAAGCATCACCTTTGTATTTGTCAGGCTCTGGCAGAGTCTCTCAGAAAACAGACATATAAGGCTTCCATCAGCAAACACTTCCCAGCATTCACCATAGCTTCTGTATGGGTTTGGCAACTGTATAAGGTATAGATGGGCAGTCTCTGGATGGCCTTTCCTTCAGTCTCTGTGCCATACTTTGGCTCCTTATTTCCTCCTATGAGTATTTTGTTCCTGCTTCTTAAAGGCACTGAACCATCCACATTTTGGTCTTCCTTCTTCTTAAGCTTCATGTGATTTGTGATTTGAATCTTAGGTATTACAAACATTTGGGCTAATCAGTGAGTAAATAACATGTGTGTTCTTTTGTGAATGGGTCACCTCACTCAGGATGATATTTTCAATTTCTATCCATTTACCTATGAATTTCATGAAGTCATTTTGTAAATGTACCACATTTTATGAATCCATTGCTCTGTTGAAGGACATCTGGGTTCTTTCCAGCTTCTGGCTATTATAAATATGGCTGCTATGAACATAGTGTAGCATGTGTCCTTGTTATATGCTGGAGCATCTTCTGGATATATACACCACAGGAGTCCTAAAGCTGAGTCTTCAGATAAACTATGTTCAATTTTCTGAGGAACCAACAGACTGATTTCCAGCGTTGTTTTGATTTGCATTTCCCTATTGACTAAGGATATCAAACATTTCTTTAGTTGCTTCTCAGCCATGTGAGTTTCCTCAGTGGAGAATTCTCTGTTTAGCTCTGTTACCCATTTTTAATAGTATTATTAGCTTCTCTGGAGTCTAACTTCTTGAGTTCTTTATATATATTGAATATTATCCCTCTATCAGATTGGTAAAGATCTTCTCCCATTATGTTGGTTGCTGGTTTGTCCTATTGGCATTGTCCTTTGCCTTACAGAAGCTTTGTAATTTTATGGGGTCCAATTTGTCAATTATTGATCTTAGAACATATTGGTTTCATTTTCATGAAATTTTCCCCTGTGCCCATGTGCTCGAGGCTCTCCCCACTTTCTTTTCTATTGATTTCAGTATATCTGGTTTTATGTGGCAGTCTGCAACTTTGTACAGGGAGATAAGAAAGGATCAATTTGCATCCTTCTACATGTTGACCTCCAGTTGAACCAGCACCATTTTTTTAAATAAATGCAGTCTTTTTTTCACTGGATGGTTTGAAATCCTTTGTCAAATATCAAGTGACCACATATGTGTAGGTTCATTTCTGGGTCTTCAATTCTATTCCATTAATCTACTTAAAATTCACCATACCAATTCCATGCAGTTTTTATCCCAATTGCTATGTAGAACAGCATGAGGTCAGGGATGCTGATTCTCCAAGATGTTCTTTTATTGTTGAGAATAGTTTTTGCTATCCTGGGTTTTAGGTCAAAATGTGGGGTCATGTAAATTTTCTGAATCTCATAAAAGACAGTTTTCAAACCATATAAAATGTTTAGAAACAATATACATCAAAAACATACCACAATTTAAACTAAATAAGCTATAAAAATAGCCCAGTCTTTGTTATGATTTAGTTATTTTCAATAACTTAAAATATTATCTATACTTCACATCTCTAAATTCTCCTGGGAAGAACCACTAGTCTAGATTTAAATGATTCAAATATTTAATCATAGTAAGAGATTCTGACATTAAAGAGTCGATCAGAAACATAAAGATCATGAAAACTACTAAGACTACTTTAGACTATAATAAAAAGTCCTTCCAAGCCCTAGATAAGAAAGGCAGTTTTCTACTTTCTAATATCACCTACAGTTTATCTGCATAATGTAATTCATTGGCTGTCCAATAATAAATAGCTTAAAGGGAATTTATTCACCTATTCAGTAATGGTTTGTTTTGAAGGATATTTTGACCCTTTACTGGACCAAGGTGGAGCACTAAAACCTCCATTGACCACCATGTTGTCTAGCATGGCAGGAATCAGACATTGGGCCAGGACAAGGTAGTGGGCTTCAGGTAGGAATTTGACATTGGGCCATAACAAGGAACAAAGCTCAGGTAGGAATCTAATTTTAGCCTAGAACAGGGAAGTAAGTTCAAGCAGGAATCTAATTTTAGCCTAGAACAAAGATGTAGGCTTCAGGCAAGAATATCACTTTGGGCTAGGACAGGGAAGTAGGCTCAGATAAATTGGTCAATGTGATAAGTCCTTAGAAACAGAGATCACAAGACTTTATTGCCTTGCTTGTTCCTTGACTATTTGACTTTGTTGTACTGCTTCACCTTATTACTTGTATGTAATTAATGTGGTATAAAAATGGATTGGGAAAAAAATAAACTAGCCTCAGTCTCAGAACTGGCTGGGGTCATGCTACAATGTTGTCTAATTGTCCTTTTTCTATTTAATCCTCACTCCTGCAGTGGAGAACCTGTTGACTGACTGAGCTGGCTTGGTCAAAGAAGAGCTTGCGGACAGGAGCTTGATATGGATGTCTCCTGAGAGGTTCGGCCAGAGCTTGACAAATACAGAGGTGGTTGCTCAGAGCCAACTATTGAACTCAGCACAGGGTCCCCAATGGAGGAGTTAGAGAAAGGACTGAAGGAGCTGAAGGGGTTTGCAACCCGATGGGAAGAACAATATCAGCTAACCAGTCTCCCCAGAGCTCCAGGGACTAAACTACCAACCAAAGAGTACACATGGTTGGACCCATGGATCCACCCACATATATAGCAGGGGATGACCTTGTCAAGTATCAATAGGAGGAGAGGCCCTTGGTCTTGTGAAGGTCACCTCCTCTACGAGGCCAACACCTTTGCTACACCAACCCCCATGTTCTTTCAGGAAACCTGGTGACAAGTAGATGGCAATGGCCTGTGCAATAAATTAGGACAGAAGCCCTAAGGGACAGGATGGGCAAAGTATGAGCATTTTCCAGTGTCCTCCATGCTGTGACTTCCTCTTCCCCAGCTGAGCCATGCCTGTTGTATGAGCATTAAAATGTTCATGAAGCCACTGTGTAGCATTCAGATTTCCACATTGGTATGAGTTAGGTATTTGATAATGGATGCCTTGCCTTTCCTCTGAGGATTCCTCTCCCCAGGTGCCTTATGTGAGATCTTAGACAGTAGATGTTATTGGTTTTTTACATATGTTTAGTTCCTTATGTGTCCACTCCTCTTTGGAAATAGCTCATCTGTCATGCATTGCTCCTGTGTGAACTTTTGACATATTAAAACAGTTATTATAAAGTGTTATCTTCTAATTCTGAGACCCAAACACAGGAGCATGCCACCCTGGATGATTGGACTCTCTTCTGATATGGGCCTCTGCTCCAATCTTTAAACAGTGACAACAACAACAACTAACCCCAGAGATTACCAGATGGCGAAAGGTAAACGTAATAATCTTACTAACAGAAACCAAGACCACTCACCATCATCAGAACCCAGCACTCCCACTTCGCCCAGTCCAGGGCACCCCAACACACCGGAAAAGCTAGACACGGATCTAAAAGCATATCTCCTGATGATGGTAGAGGACTTCAAGAAGGACTTTAATAACACACTTAAAGAAATACAAAGGAACACTGGTAAACAGGTAGAAGACAATAAAGAGGAAGCACAAAAATCCCTTAAAGAATTGCAGGAGAACACTGCTAAAGAGTTACAAATCCTTAAAGAAAAACAGGATAACCTAATCAAACAGGTAGAAGTCCTTAATGAAAAACAGGAAAACACATCCAAACAGATGATGGAAATGAACAAAACCATACTAGACCTAAAAAGGGAAGTAGACACTAAAGAAAACCCAAAATGAGGCAACACTGGAGATAGAAACCCTAGGAAAGAAATCTGGAACCATATATACCAGCATCAGCAACAGAATACAAGAGATGGAAGAGAGAATCTCAGGTGCAGAAGATTCCATAGAGAACATCGGCACAACAATCAAGGAAAATGTAAAATGCAAAAAGATCCTAACTCAAAACATCCAAGAAATACAGGACACAATGAGAAGACCAAACCTACGGATAATAGGAGTGGATGAGAATGAAGATTTTCAACTCAAAGGACCAGCAAACATCTTCAACAAAATTATAGAAGAAAACTTCCCAAATCTAAAGAAAGAGATGCCCATGAACATACAAGAAGCCTACAGAACTCCAAATAGACTGGACCAGAAAAGAAGCTCCCCAGGGAGAAGAATCCAGTTCAAGGTTGGCCTCACACATAGTTATGTTCAAGCTGCCTATGATTGCACATCCCTAACTCCCAAGTCTTCCATTACTTCTACATTTTCTTTAAATTCATTTTTACTGTTTACTAAGAGCTGGAAAGCTATAAGTCATGGGTCACAGAACCAAGATTTCTTGGATACAGGTTCTCTGTGTGTTGAAAGAACCTGGAAGAAACAGCCTGTCACTCACTGTGTAGATTTAATCAGAAACATGGAAGCTGAAGGAAAGCATCAGAGGTCTCAAAGTTAAGCAGATGAATTATGGAATAGAAGGTCAATTAGGACTCTTTTTGTATGAGGGAAAACTTGGGGTTAGGTCACATTGTGACCTGATCCATTGTGCAAGTGTGGCAAGGAATCTCAGAGAAAATTTTGGGCCCAGCTCTCTCACAATGACTGTTATCCAACAGAGTAGAGTCAACTCAACAGGTAAAATGTTCCAGTGGGATCCCACATGTCCCTGCTCACCAGAGGGAACTTGTCACCTGCAGTCAACAAAATTACAGGCTGCAGAGATGGGTTAAAGGCTCCCTTCACCTAAGCCTGTGCAGGATCTCCTCAGGTTCAGAGTCCTTTTTTGTGTTGTACATCTGGGTAAGTGCTCTGCA
Source organism: Mus caroli (assembly GCF_978045245.1). NCBI lineage: Eukaryota > Metazoa > Chordata > Mammalia > Rodentia > Muridae > Mus > Mus caroli. Next base: position 59,623,557 of record NW_028227262.1, read on the forward strand.
CTCAAAAGCAGAATCAGACAGTGGATGAGACCCAGGCAGGCTGTGCGAGAGGAACTTGGGGGCTGCAGCGGGAGTTTCAGGATCTGTAGAGGAGATGCTGAGCTCCAGCAGCCTCTCAGCACAGAGGAATATGTTCTGCATCAAGTGCAGTTTCTTCCTGGGTTATTCATTTCCTTAAGGTCCTAAAATTACTTAATTTTTATAAGGTGTCAGTTAACTTTAATTTCAATTTCTTTTTCTGACCTAACTTCAAATTTTACTTTATCATCCATAAGTTGTATGGTGTAATTTCTAGAGGTTTTCAGAAGTGATCCTTTGTTTGTATCTTAAACAGAAATGGTGTTTTCTTTCAAATATAAACAAATACACTTAATTTTGCTTCTATCAATTAGTACCATAAATGAAATGTTTCTGATATACTGGCTTCTATAGTGTGAATACTTAAAAGTTCTAAAAGCCATTGAAAAAGAAATGGGTTGTATGTTCAAACCTCACCTAACAAGGGGCTCTTTGCTGACCTTTATTGACTAGAATTTTCCTAAGAGCCTTTCTATTCCCTACTTAACTTCAAAAATTATGTCAGCCCGTTGCCTCTATTTGCCTGATAGAAGCAGTCACCTGAGTCACTGTGGTGGTGTGGTTACAGGACACAGATTGTTAATAGACAGTGAACATGTTCCTAATGGACATGATATTTATGTTCATTAATCATTTCTATGATAGTCATTGAATAAATATCCTTTATAATTTTCTGATATTAGAAATGTCCAACAAGTGTACTGGAAGGGAGGTCAGAGCTCCTTAACAGAAAAGACAAACCTTTCATGACTGGGTGATTAGGGAAATTAGGGTTGTGTGGGTCCATTGTTGGAGGCTGTGGTCTGTGGGACATTTCTCTAGGTCTAGAAAACATTCCATCAAATATTTCTAGTATGAATTAAAATAAGATTTACTAACTTTTATTTTTTTAATTATGTGTGTGCAAAGTATGCATGCGAGTGCCGGTGCCATAGAGGTCTAAAGAGGTCACTGATGCCCTAGCTCAGGTGTAAGCCAGTTGACTTAGATGCTAGGAACCAAACTCAGCTGATGTGACCTGACTAGATGTTTTGGGTTCCTGACTTCACTTCTTGCTGGTGAACTGTAACCTGAAAGTGTATGCCAGATAAACATCCCTAATGCCAATTTTTGGTTAGAGTGTTTTGGTATGGCAAGAAAAATGAAATGGGGAAACATCCCACTAGAAATAATCAAATCTTATGAAACTCTTACTATACCAGACAAGATGACAGAAACAAGCCAGATATCACAGTGCCCCCTAAAAACCTCAAAGTGGGGGAATAGTATGGAAGTGCTTCTAGAATATGTGATCATTTTAATGCAAAAAGAACTTTAGGCACCAAAGGAGCCCATCTACAGGTTCATGATCCAGGCATGACTGATAATGAAGGAGTATTGGACCCCAGGCAAACTTGAGTATAAATGATGCATTGAACTGGGTCCATTAGTATTCCTAAAGGCAATAATTGTATTGGGTACCAATTATACCATGATTGTTTGTGGCAAAGACTTTCTATTGCCTTTCTCCTCAGATATTTATTCTATTTCTTTGTCCCATACTGTGAGAAGAACAACACACTGTGTGGAGTTGTTGACTTACAAAATATATTTTTCTCTGAAGTGGACATTGGGATCTCATTCACCAGTATCCTCTTCCTCTTCCACATCCTTCAGTTCCTTCTTGACCACAGGCTCCAGATCACTGACCTGATAATCAGTCTCTTGATCCTCAACCACCTTGGGGTGCTAACAGTCATGGGATTCACAGCTGTTGATATTTTTGTATCTTAGAATTTGTGGACACTATGACATCAAATCAAATCCCTTTCCCACTTGCACAGGCTTTTGAGGGACCTCTCTCTTTGTGCTACCTGTTTTCTGAGTGTCCACCAGGATATCACCCTTAGCCCCAGAAGATCCTGTTTGGCAAAATTCAAATATAAATCCCCACAGCACAGCCTGTGTTACATTTTTGTACTGTGCCCTTCTATATGTCCTGTGGTGCTCACTTCTCCTCCATGGTTGCTGACTACAACTTCTCTTTACATGGTCTCATATTTGTCAATGAATCCTGAATTATTTTACCCATGGGTTATATCATCAGGCACTTATTTTCCATATTGAGAATATATCAGGATGTGTCCTTCTTAGCTCTCATGACCCTCTCCAGTGGGTACATGGTAGTTTGCTTGTGTAAGCACAGGAAGCAGGCCCAGCATCTTCACAACACCAGCCTTTCTTCAAAGGCATCCCCGGAGCAAAGGATCACCCTTTGCTGCTCATGAGCTTCTTTGTGTTGATGTACTGTTTGGACTTCATCATATCCATCTTCCAACTTACACACAACAGAGACCCAGTCTGACACAATATTCAGATGATGGTTTCTAATAGCTCAGCCAGCCTCAGTCCTTTGCTGTTAACTGACCAAATGATGGAAGGTAACTACAGAGATGGTGTTTGGCCATTACATAATCCCTGTTATGACTTCACCTCTGCCTATTCAGTGCAAATCATCTAATGAAGGGGCCTTTGCACCCCATGTTGTCTCAGAAAGTAGACCATAAAACATTTAATCTAGCAGGAGACCCAAAAGTCCAGGAAAAAGACAATAAAATCCCCCACTTGAGGAACAGCCTAAAGATAGCCACTTGAATGGGCAATATCTTATCTCAGGATAGGCCATCTGTGCTGGGCAGCCCATCATATGGTCAATATTTCATGATGCAGGAATGCAGCCCATCTGTGATATCCTAGTACCCATCAATGAAATTTTAGATTACCTAACCCTAACAATATAATAATACATTTACCTATCTTAAGTCTAAGTCGCTATGCTTCTGTAGCTGACCTGCCTGTCTGAGTTGTTCTGAGGCTAGAAACTGCAGTCTCCAGTTTAACACCTCAGAGTAAAGCATCGGAGGAGGGAAGCATGGGGGTTAAGATAAAGTAGCCTTTTTTCTATTGCTGCAGGAAATGCATGAAGTTGAAGGAAGAAGAGAGGGGGAGGCCTATCTCTGCTCTTAGTTCTCAGGACTTGTTTGTCTTTTAGAGTGCATGATACATGGTAAAAAGTTCTCTACAAGTTTGCACATAAATTCAGGTCATAAATTGAATACGGTTTACAAAAGAAAATGTCTACATGTGTATCTGCCAAAAGTAATTGTCTGGCTAAACATTCATCATTTGTTACTAGCTCTACAGGTTCACAAAGTGTTAAAAACATAACTAAGTAATCCTTGAAATTTTGTATAGATAAACACAGTCAATATTTTATCTTCTATCCTTGCCCCTATAGTAAATCCTTAGCTCAATTTTTATGAACTTTGGTTAATGGTTTTACAACCTCTTAGAATGTGCTCAAGGTTTAGATGCCTCTAAGCTATTTCAGAAGTAATTAACTCATGACACTTGAAGACTGGCAGTGTTCACATCACAGTTTTGACATCAGAAAAGATGTAATAGTCATCCCATTATAAAAGAGAGCCGAATGTCTTTGTCTGAGTTGCCATTTTGAAGCAGTAATGACTCCTAAATACTGGTTGTTTCTGCCGAATGACCACTCCTTGTTCTTATATACTGTTTGAATCTCAGGTCTTCCTTCAATAATTCTTGGTGCTAATAGCCAGTTGTGTGTTTCCCTGATGCTGTTTGTATTCTAATGTTAATTTTGCTTCCTCAAGTGTGGCTGCTCACATGCTCAAGTGATATCATTTGAAACTTTTCCCCATTTTAACTGGTCAAATAAAGGCTAAAGGCTATGATTGGGCAGTGGAAGGAAAAGGTGGAACTGGAGGTCATGGAGAGTGTGGTCCGGTAAAAGGAGGAGGAGAAGGAAGGAGATAGAGCAGAAGAAGAGGAAGAAACAAGGAGCAGAGCCACATGGCCAGGAGAACTGCAGTAGCAAAGAGTATCATAGTTGGAGAATAAGTTAGTATAGTGCTAGATCTGCCCAATCTAAGCATATAACTTATAAATATGATAACTGGATTTTGTATGTTTTATATGGGATTATTGGAGTTGAAAACTACTGTAACAAATTGATGCACCCTATGTGGGACTTATAACCCAACTAACCTGAGATAAAAGTCCCCACACATAGTGTGAATGGCTGTTGCTGCAATCTAGGGCTGCAGCAGTGTGGATTGAACACTGAGTGAGTCTCAAGGGTCCTCAGAGAGCTGCTGAGAGGCTTTCTACCAAAGCCCCAGACAGCATCCAGGGGCAGCACCCCAGCCTGAGCTGGGACTTGGACAGCATGGTGGTGCAACATGGTTGGGGTTCCCTGAACCTAGGGAATCTGGGGGACCCTGGAGCTTGACTGATTGCACTGTAGCTTTCTATAGTAGGCTGATCCAGCATCTACACCCAAGGGATCCTTCCCACACTCACTTCCCCATGTCCACCATGTCTAAACAGGCTAGACCCACTCTACCACCTGAGATCAGTGGCTGTGACTCAAACGAATGCAGGACAACCCAGAAGTGAACCGCAGAGTCCCAACTCAAACACCAGAAGAAAACAGAGGTAATGGAAGCTTCAGATCAGGTAATAAGAATTATAAATTAACTATATAGATAGATAGATATTTAAAGATGAGAAACACAATAAATACCATTTGTGTTTTATGGGATGCTATTTTGAATGGTTTGACAGGGATGTATTTAAAGGAAATTGATATGTTGTCAGTTATTATTATTACAATGTTTACTATCTTGGTTTATCATGTCTTCTCAAAAGACAGGACCCTAGACACAAGATTCTAAGCTTTAGAAAAGATATTATAGGAAACCCTGCAACAACAGGTACTGGAATTTATAGGTCAAGATAAGTGATAGAGAGAAGAAAATGAATATTGGAGACAGGATCTGGAAAACATGCTAGAACAAAGAATGCAACAGTTCACAGATCAGAATGGCCAGCAGAGAGGAAATGATGAGCATTGGAAGCAAGGCTTGAAGGAGAAACTTTTAAAATTAATCAATCATAATAAAATAGACAGCAGAGTATCAGAATTAAAATATGAAGAAAAATTAAAATGTGGAAGCAAAACCTTGGACAGAGAATACAGGAACTTATGGAACAGGAGGAACAACAAAAGGAAAGTTAGGAAGCATGGGCACAGACCTTAAGAGGGGAACTTAAAATATCAATTAGGGAAAATACTCAGGTAGACACAGAAGATAAAATTAGATAAAGCCAACCAAAGGCTGTTAGAAAACAAACTTTAGTTTATCCAGTTAGTTTACAACAAGACCAGCAGATGATGATCATCCACAGGGTTATCAGGAATTCTAATGGCAACCTGTGGATATGTCAGAACTGAGAAAATGTAAGGAAAATGTCACTAATTTAGGAATGCATTCATCATTTCTAAAATAAATCCTGACTTTTGGGGCTATTAAAAATAGAATAATCCCCCAAGGCTGGAAGGATATGTCAAGAGCAATACTAGATAGAAAGAACCTGCTGCAAATATACAATGGTTCTTATGGAGATAGCACAACAAAATAGAGCCAGGAGTAGAGAGATTTCCACAGATCAGCTGCTTGATGAAGATCACTTTGCTGACATAGAAGTGCAAGCTGTATATGATGAAGAAACCTTGGCATTGTGTTGCTTTGGCAGCCTTAAATGCCTCAGACAAAGTCACAGAAACAGGGGAAAGACTTGAAGCATTTTTTCAAGTCATACAAGGTCCAAAAAAACATTCTGTGACTTTTTGCTGTGAAGGCTGACTTCTGCTGTGGGAAGGAATATATCAGATCCATCAGCAAGTAAGGTGCTAATAGAGTCCTTAGCCTTTGAAAATTTTGAATGGTGAATTGAAGGGAGTAATCAGACCATTGAGGACAAGGTCAGTATCAATAGATGAGTGGATTAGATATACAGTTGATGTTAGACCTCGTTCACCTGATGTCTTAGGGTTTTACTGCTGTGAACAGACACCATGACCAAGGCAAGTCTTATAAAAACAGCATTTAATTGGGGGTGGCCTAGAGTTTTAGAGGTTAAGTCCATTATCATCAAGGTGGGAGCATGGAAGTATCCATTCAGGCATGGTGCAGGCAGAGCTGAGAGTTCTACATCTTCATCCAAAGGCTGCTAGTGGAAGACTGACGCCCAGGCAACTAGGGAAAGGGTATTAAGCCAACTCTCACAGTGACACACCTATTCCAACAAGGCCACACCTTCAAATGGTGCCACTCCCTGGTCCAAGAATATACAAACCATAACACCTGATATGACCTTAATAGGAGAAGCTACTACTAAATGCCTTGAGATGACCCAAAATTTCAAATGTCTTAATTCTAGTGAGCAGGGTCATTTCAGAATAAACTGCAGAGAAAACCAAATTAATTCCAAAAAGGAGTCTATGCCTTCTGGAATATGTAAAAGATGTGGCAAAGGCCAACATTGGGCTAGGGAATGTGGAACAACAACAGACAAATGGTGCAAAAACTCTCAAGGGCACATCTTGCAGGACCCAATGCCAGACAGGAAGAGTTCTCTTCCTCAGGACAATTAAACACCACTGAAAACAGACATTGTGGGAGCAGATAACAAGGTCAAGGTAAATTCTACAAACAACTCAAAAGACCTAAAAAGAGGCCAAAAACAAATATTTTGGCAAACTTCTATAGAGTATCAAAGGCCCAAGCTTAGAATATTAGTAAACAATATTGAAATTGAAGGAATGGTCAACACTGGAGCAGATGTCACCATTATCTCTCCAAAATCATGGCTTGCAGATTGGCCATTTCAAAAAGTAGACATACAATTTCAAGGAGCCGGAACTTTATCCCAAAGAAAGCAAAGCACCAGATGGCTTAAATGTACAGAGCCTGAGGGTCAGATAGGAAAATTAAGGCCATCTGTGGCTAATGTGCCTATAAACTTATGGGGAAGAGATATGTTACAACAGTGGAAAACACAAATCAATATCCCTTCAGTTTCAGAAGCTGGCCACAAAACTGGTCAGGCTCCTAATTTTTAAAAAATCAAATTAGTTAAGGAATGTTATTAAATACAGTTACAGACTAACCAGGCTGTCCATAAACATGATGCAATAGGTGGTGACAATTCAGCTTTACATCAAGGAGCCACTTAAAACACCAACAGCCTTACTACTAAAGTGGTTAGCTGACCAACCAATTTGGATTGATTAATGGTCCGTGACAAAAGAAAAACTACAGGTGCTAGAACACCTAGTCCAGGAACAGTTAAGACTCAGTATATAGAGGAGTCCACTAGCCCTTGGAATTCTGTGGTATTTGTCATTTAAAATGAAAGTATGGAAAATGGAGGATGTTTACAGATCTCAGAGAAATTAATGAGATTATTCAGCCAATGAGTTCCTTGCAGCCTGGAATCCCACTGGCTTCCTGGTTGCCTAAGGAATGGACTATCATAGTAATTGATCTAAAAGATTGTTCTTTGACAATTCTTCTACGTGAACATGATAAAGAAAGGTTACATCCAGAAGATGTTCCAACTGGTAATAAGGATACATGCTCCACTATGTTCATAGCAGCTTTATTTATAATATCCAGAAGCTCGAAAGAACCCAGATGTCCCTCAACAGAGGAATGGATACAGAAAACATTTATACAATGGAGTAGTACTCAGCTATTAAAAACAATGAATTTATGAAATTCTTAGACAAATGAATGTATCTGGAGGATATCATCCTTAGTAAGGTAACCCAATCACAAAAGAACTCATTAGATAAATATGCACTCACTGATAAGTGGATATTAGCCCAGAAACTTAAAATACCCAAGATACAATTTGCAAAACACAAGAAAATCAAGAAGAGGGAAGATCAATGCCTGGATACTTCATTCCTTCTTAGAATAGGGAACAAAATACCCATGAAAGGAGTTACACAGATAAAGTTTGGAGCTAAGATGAAAGGACGGATTATCCAGAGACTACCCCAACCAGAGATCCATCCCATAATCAGCCACAAACCCAGACACTATTGCATATGCCAGCAAGATTTTGCTGAAGGGACCCAGATATAGCTGTCTCGTATGAGGCTATGCCAATTGCCTGGCAAATACAGAAGTGGATGCTCACAGTCATTTATAAGATGGAACACAGGGCATTCAATGGAGAAGCTAGAAAAAGTACCCAAGGAGCTGAAGGGATCTGCAACCCTATAGGTGGAACAACAATATGAACTAACCAGTACCTCCAGAGCTCGTGTCTCTAGCTGCATATGTAGCAGAAGATGGGCTAGTCGGCCATCACTGGGAAGAGAGGCTCCTTGGTTTTGCAAACTTTATATGCCCCAGTACAGGGGAATGCCAGGGCCAAGAAGTGGGAGTGGGTGAGTAGGGGAGCAGGGCAGGAGGGGAGGGTATAGGGAACTTTCAAGATAGCATTTGAAATGTAAATAAAGAAAATATCTAATAAAAAAGAATGTCATTCTGAAAATTAATTAATTAGTTAGTAATTAATTAATTAATTAATATTCGATTGCTAAACATAAAAAACACCATGTTAACAGCAAGGGTTTAAAGAAAAAATTTTTTGCCATTTGACAACAAGCCAGGTAAATGGTGAGGCAATGTCATACTTGCTCATTATATAACCAAACTCCATTACCTACAGGAAGTAATCCTAAAGGTACCCAAAGAAATGAAGTTTGGCAAATGGATGTGTTTCATTTTACAGAGTTTGGTAAACTGAAATATCTTTAAAGGGGAGGGGAAGAGTAGGAAAATTAGGAGATTTGGTTAGGCCTTAAGAAAGTCAAGCTAGCAATTGCTATTCAGTCTCTGATGCCTAGAAGGCTCAGGGCTTGACTGAAGTTCTGACTGGATCTGTCTGAAAGGTTGAAGGAGGCAAGACGACTTTGACTCCTGGTATCATGGAATCCATGACACCAGGAGTCCAAACACGTCAATTCAGCATGTCTGAGGAGGAATCTGACCAAAGCTGTACACTCTGTAATATGCAAATCTCAAAAGAGAATTTAAGTACTGTGATGGTTTGTATATGCTCAGCCCAGGGTATGGCACTGTTGGGAGGCGTGGCTTTTTGGAGTAGGTGTGGCTTTGTGCGTGTGGGCTTTAATATCCTTGTCCTGGCTGCCTGGGAGCCAGTATTCTGCTAGCAGCCTTCAGATGAAGCTGTAGAACTCTGAGCTCCTCCTGCTCCATGCCTGCCTGGATGCTGCTATGTTCCTGTCTTGATGATGATAAAAGATATTCTCTGAACCTATAAACCATCCCCAATTAAATGTTGTCCTTATAAGAGATGCTTTGGTCATGGTGTCTGTTCACAGCAATAAAACCCTAACTAGGACAAGTACCATCAAAATATCTGTATGGATTGTGTTATTCTGTGTAGGGTGCACAGACTAGTTAAGGATGAAATTCTGCTCCTTGTTTGAGCATGTGAAAGACAGGTGTCTTTTTATGAGCCAATTTTAATAATAACCAATCATAAAACAGTTAAAGCCATTTCATTATTAAAATATCATTTGACTATGAGACATAGTCCACCCCCCATCACAATTCAAAAAATATATTGAGCATCATTACCTCCAGTTGGGCTTGATTACTGTGGCAAGGCTGCCACTTGGCTGACACAGGTCATCTACAGACAATACTGTCCAGAGAAGGACAATTTTTGCAGTATAGTTGACTACTAGCTTTGCTGAGACAGGATCAGTGGCCCTTCAACTTTTTTCATAATAAGTATGTCAGATAGATGATCCTTGGCCAGAAGGCCTAAGACAGAAGCTCTTGGATTCAGAAAAATAGAGGACTGTCCAGGTAATCAACCATCTTTATAAATTGGTCAAGTTTCATAAGCTATGCCTTCTGCTTCCTATATTTTCAGTTAATATTTAGTCATTCTCGGATTTCTGATAGAGATAAAGACTAGTTTTAGTCTCATAATCAAACTCAAGTTGCATAAGATAGAGTTTATATAGTAGATAACATTGTTTTCAAGTGACGTTACAGGCTAAAATTCTAAACATAATCCAATGATAGAGTCAATTCTTTCATTTAGGAAATATGGTAGACTACTTTATCTAAATTGACAAATTGATGGACTGGATGTCATTTGTACCTCATACTGTGTAGTTTGCTTAATTGTTATGGTTTTGTTCAATTTGTATCTGGGAGAAGAGTTTTTTATTTCATTTTTTATTGGACAGAAAAGGTGAGATGTAGAGGGAGGTGTCAATACCCTAATTGGTTCTTGATTGTGTTAATAAAGGAGGTGGAAGCCAATTGCTGGGCAAAGGGGGAAAGGTGGAACTTCCAAGTCCCAAGAGGAAGAGAAAGGATGCAGAAAGAAAGTTTTCCAACCAGGTTTTGGAGCAAGGAAGAGCAGCAGACATGTAGGTCTTGGGACCCCTGGAGTTTGTAGCCTCTGCCTCAAGAAAGAGCCAAGGAAGATAGAGGGAACTACTTGATAAGATTAGGACAGGAGATTATTTGCCTAGCCATTGAGTTATCTGGCTAGTTCTAAAGTTTGTTTGTTTCTTTGTTTGTTTGGGGGGGGGATTTTTTGAGACAGGGTTTCTCGGTGTAGCCCTGGCTGTCCTGGAACTCACTCTGTAGACCAGGCTGGCCTCGAACTCAGAAATTTGCCTGCCTCTGCCTCCCAAGTGCTGGTATTAAAGGCGTGCACCACCACTGCCCGGCAGTTCTAAAGTTATAAAACTGTCTAGTGTTTTCCATCCACAGAGATAAGGCTGGCAGAAGGAGAAAGCAGGTAGCTGGGGCAGTTAGCCAGTGGAGCATGAACAGCAGTCCTTGGTGTTCTTGGGAAAGGCACTAGCCAGCATCTTGGAGAAACTAGCCACCAGTTGGTGGAGTTGAGTGAGACCAGCGAGAGCACGGCCCCAAGGAGGCAGAAGCATTTTTTTTTAATTATGCGCAACAGTTGTGCCTATTATTCCAAAGGAAAATAAAAGTTATGGGTTTCTTCCAAGTTAATAAAAATTAGACATGACAAAGGGAGGCCCCCCTGAAAACCTTGGCTACAGACGAGAAGGAGATTGACAAGATCAACAAGAGAAGTGATTTTTGTCTGTACGCAGAGATAGCTCGGGAACTTAAATGTTTATTTACAACCAATAACACTTATTGAGTACAAAATTCTCATGATTTATTATTATATACCATCCTTTAAGATGGCATGAATGGGAAGTTATACTGTAGTTTGGTTATATGATCAAACTAACCTCTAAAGAAAGGCAGTTGTATTTCTTTATTGATCTTCTTTAAGTGATATGTGCACCCTGCACTTTTCATATAAATGTCTATACAGAGCTATGTATTGCTTGTAAGGTTTGTATATTGCAGAATGAAAGAGGAGACATCCCTTACAAAATTCACACTCTGGGATGCTGAGATTCCAGGCCCTTCCATTCCAGGTCCTTGCTTGATTCTACCTCAACTATATCGAAGCTGTTTACATCTAAAGACTTGCTTTCAGGACATTTCCAGAACAGCTAATTCGCCCATTCAGCCTTTCAGACTATTACAGTCTTGACTTTGGCTAAGCAATGGACTTTCTCAGTACATAGAGGCTGGACAGCAAATGATGCCAGCTAGTCCTCCTTGGACAAAACAAATTTTCCTATTTCCCTTTGGGCCCCCAGAAATGAATTCTTTGCCCCAATTCAGCTAGAAGCAAACAAAAGAAGATCATCATTCTAGTCCCTTAGGTTAGAGTGGATGGTTTTGGATATTTTATAAATTATAGATATGTTGTCATTTTGAGGGATATTGTGCAAATGTTGTAACTTTGGATAGGGAGAGGAAAAGAGAGAGCTTAGATTCAGGGATTTCTACCTTCCTCTTCTCTGTGCTTCCTTCTTAGATAAAGGAGAGGGGATTGTAAAGGAAAGTGGGGGATATAATAATATTATAGAAATTAGAGAAATAGAGATAGGATATTAAATTTACTCTTAAACAAGGCATTGTATAGCCATAATCTTACATTGGTAGAAACATTTATACGTGATGCAAATTGGAAGTTTTAATTTCTTACATTGGTAAAGAGTTTGTATATATTAATACTGGTTTAAGGTTTTCATTGGTATAAAATTTTGTATATTAATACAAAATTTTAAATTAATATTATTGCTCATAGATAGGCATTATGCCTATGCAACTCATATAAAAATACAAAGGCTGGGAGCTGCAGAAGTGGCTCAGCAGTTAAGAGCACTGACTGCTCTTCCATAGGTCCTGAGTTCAAATCCCAGCAACCACATGGTAGCTCACAACCATCTGTAATGAGATGTGACACCCTCTTCTGGAGTGTCTGAAGACAGCTACAGTGTACTTACATACAATAAATAAAGAAATCTTTAAAAAATAAAATAAAAAGAATGCAAAGGCTTAGACCGAGTCCCTTTAATAGCTGCTATTACAAACTGTTTAGGATGACTGTACTGGCTAGTTTTGTGTCAACTTGACATAGGCTGGAGTTATCACAGAGAAAGGATCTTCAGTTGAGGAAGTGCCTCCATGAGATCCAACTGTAAGGCATTTTCTCAATTAGTGATCAAGGGGGGAGGGCCCCTGGTGGGTGGTACCATCTCTGGGCTGGTAGTCTTGAGTTCTATAAGAGAGCAGGCTGAGCAAGCCAGGGGAGGCAAGCCAGTAAAGAACATCCCTCCATGGCCTCTGCATCAGCTCCTGCTTTCTGACCTGCTTGAGTTTCCAGTCCTGACTTCCTCGGTGATGGACAGCAGTATGGAAGTGTAAGCTGAATAAAACCCAACTTGCTTCTTGGTCATGATGTTTGTGCAGGAATAGAAACCCTGACTAAGACAATGACTAAGTAATGTAAGTTAATATTTAGATAGTCAAACTTATGGTCATATTAGATTCTAATTTAGTTAATTACAACAAGTGCTTTCAAATAGTATTCAAATAGTGAATAGCTAAGCATAATGAATGTTTGACAACTACGTTTAGATAGTCTTCAAAAGTTTCAGAGATCCACAGAATATAGAATTTAATATTATTTCATCATCGAAGATCATTTGACAATGAGACAGGTGTGATCCTGAGAGCATCCCCATTCCACTTCAAGGAGGCTATTAAGCATCATTACCTCCAGGCTGAGTTGCTTCAATCTTGGCAAGGTAGCCATGGGCAAGAATTGCCCTAATTCATCTGCAGACAAAAATACTGTCCAAAACAGGACAAACAGATGTGGCATAGTCGACTGCCTAGCTCTGCCAAGACACGGTAAGCTAGTTCTTCATAATTCCTGTTTCATTAAAGGTCTGTCAGATGTTTATGTGCCAGATGGCTGAAGATAGATGCTCCAACATTGTAAGAAATTAGGGGACTGTCCAGGAAGTCAGCTGTCACCACAAACTGTGTGGTTTTGGAAGTTATATCTTTGTGCCTCCTACATCATCAGGTAATATTTAACTCCTCAGATCTCTGATGGGATGGAAGACTAGTTATAGTCTCATATCAAACTTAAGTGGTTTAGCATTAAGGAAAATAATCTAGATTTGTAAGGATAGATTTCAGATGGGAATACAAGTTAAAATCAACATAATTGAGGCACAGAACTATAAACATCTTAAGTTAGGAGAGATGATAGAGTACTTTATCTAAATTGACAAATATGAAGGGCTGGATGTTAAGTGTATATCATACTTTATAATTTACAAAATTTTTAGGGCTATGCTCAATTTATATCTGAGAGAAAAGAGCCTTGTTATTGGACAAAAGGGGGGGATACGTTGTGAGTTGTCCTGATGCTATTTGTATTCTGATGTTAATTCTGCTTCCTCAAGAGAGGCTGCTCCCTGACAAGCAGTTGATCATGTACTCAAGTGATCTTAGGTGAACCTTTTCCCCATTTTAACTGGTCAAATAAAGGCTAGAGGCTGTGATTGGGCAGTGGAAGGAAAGCTGGGACAGGGGGTCTTGGGGCAGGTAGAAGGAGGAGGAGGACAAGGAAGGAGAGAGGACATACAAAGAGGAGGAAGCCAAGATGGAGCAGAGCCACCTGGCCAGCAGAACTGCAAGTAGCAAAGGGTCTCATAGCCGGGCGTGGTGGCACAGGCCTTTAATCCCAGCACTTGGGAGGCAGAGGCAGGTGGATTTCTGAGTTCAAGGCCAGCCTGATCTACAGGGTGAGTTCCAGGTCAGCCAGGGCTATACAGAGAAGCCCTGTCTCGAAAAGCCAACCCCCCCCCCCCAAAAAAAATACAAGCAGGTGCAAAGGGTCTCATAGGTGGAGAATAAGTTAGTGTCGTGTTAGGTCTGCCTAATGTAGGCTTATACTTATAAATATAACTGAATTGTGTGTATTCTATATGGGCTTATTGGGGTTGAAAATTACTGCAACAGTCTAGATACACAAACATGCACACACACACACACACACACACACACACACACACACCACCCCAGCACTAGCCACTGCTGTCAAGATATTTAAAGGTAAGGAAAAGCTGAGAATCTGCTGCAGGACAGGGGAGACTGGTGACAGTAGAGTGCAGTGCTGCCCTGCACTGTACATAGAGGAAAAAGAAGAGATGGGTGGACCCAGGCAAAGTGACCCGGAGTTAAGAGTGGACCCAGGGAAAGTGACCCAGAGTCAGGAAAGAATAAAGAGGAAAGTTTAAATTCCATGATAAAAGTGAAAATAAAAACAAAATAACTAAAGTCTAGGAATATCATAAAACCGGTGCTAATGAAAGTCACAAGTGTGTGTGTGTGTGTGTGTGTGTGTGTGTCTGTCTGTCTGTCTGTCTGTCTGTCTGTCTGTCTGCACACAAGCCCTTTCCACCCATGGTATGGGACTTTGAGCTGTTAAAAATCACTGCTATCGTCAAGTTCTTTCTATAAGTGCGTGTGTGAACTTGTTGAGTGTGCTCTGCAGCTAGTACTTTCCTGACCTAGAGTTCTGAGAAGGAAATTGAATCCGATCCACCCTAAGATCCCAAACCACATGAGATCAGCTATTCTTGGGACTGGCTGCAGACATAATGTTGGCAGATTCGTTGCTAGCCTAGTTACTCTCCCATTTGCAACTTTTAATTTGAGTCCAAGAAAGACATCTCCCATGACCAAGTGCAGGTTATGTTTTCAGCCAAGCCAAGTTTACTACCAGGTCAGGAGCACGTTTGAGTGCTTTGTCGCCACCTGCTGGAGGAAGGAGGGAAGGCCACCTCAGTCCTGGCGCAGCAATAACCATGTGAATAAAAGGTGAGGAATCTGCAGCAGCTGACCACACCCCCCAAACTCCCACGGGCTCAGTGAACCAGGCTCTAGGGCCTCAAACTCGGACTCCACTATTGATTATTTCTGTGGTCTTGGCAAAGTGATTCGCCTCTCTTTTCCTGTTCACCGGAATTATGTGGTTGTAACCTTCTTAGGTTGCTGTGAAGGCTAAGATACTGTCATGCTTCCATTGTGAGTTGAAGGCTGCCTGTGCATCTGAAAAGTAAGGCTGTGGGATCCACAGCTGCCTTGTGGTGCCATCATTAATCTAGAAATTCGTGCCCAATGCTTTTCTTTTGTCAAGTCTCCTAGATAGGTTGTTGTAGTTTCCCGCTAGTATTTGGTCGTGTATGTGATTTTAGGAAAACACAGATTACATGGGAAGTTTTTTGTTTTTTGTTTTTTTCTGAAAAGTACCCAGAGCTGCTAGGAGCCCTGACCTGGGTAAAGGAATGGATGAAGGAGAGACACACTTCACCACAGACAATGTCAGGGAAAGCACGGGAGGCGAGGCAGAGTGACTATAGGCCTCCCTGATGAGGAAATGAGCAGAGACTAGGGGGTGTAAATGGTCATCGAGATTGATGGCGTCTCTTCTAGAAGCTGCATTCCCCCATGTCCTTTGCAGGCCCTTGGGTTTCTTCCTTGGCCCTGCAGAATATACGCTGCTCTCTGGTGCCACCATGTGGTATAAAGGGGAATCGGCAGGAGGAGCCAGCAGGCTCAGGTCTCCAGGCTCCCTGCGAAGTCAAGACCTCATTTAGGGATGCTGGACCCTTTGAAATGGTGACCATGAGAGGATGAGGCAGCCTAGAAGTCACAGAACCTGTACTTTCCCGGGCTCGTCTGTTCTGGGGTGGTGGTCTGGTTAGGCAGGCTTGCTCTTCCTTCTCTCCTGGGACAGAGGTGGGGGGAGCTTCTAACCAGTGACATCCAATGGGGCTGCACCCTTCATGAGCACACAGAACATAACTCCCTTCATTCTGCCCAGTTTTTAACTTTATAGTCTTCTTCTGGCTGTGAGTTGGGGTTCTGCCTAGATAACCTTGGATAATTATCACTTCCATCCCACCAAGCCCAAGGCTTCATTAGGGGAAGAGGGGGGTGTGCCTGGGACATCTTGGGATGTTAAAAGTCTAATCTGGAGCCTGTGGGTGTGTTAAAGAGGAAACTCACACACATTGATAAGCGTCAAATCCAGCCAGACTGTGTGGCTGGAAGCTGGGGGAAACTGATTCACTATGACAGCTGTCCGTCTTTAAAAACATCTAGGTTGGCCTGACACCCTTCAAATTAAGTACATTGACACGATGTGTTAGCCAATGTTCACCTCATGTGACAGTCCTGAATGCATGGCTTTCACACCACATAGGATGATATATCTCTGTGGGTGAGGGCTCAGTGAGGCCCTTACAGATCCTGGT
The DNA here is from genome assembly GCF_978045245.1 of Mus caroli. Taxonomy (NCBI): domain Eukaryota; kingdom Metazoa; phylum Chordata; class Mammalia; order Rodentia; family Muridae; genus Mus; species Mus caroli. The sequence goes on from NW_028227262.1 coordinate 59,640,271, forward strand.
TCCACCCTGGCTCTCTTTCTCCAGGGGCCTGTGGTGAGAGCCAGTTTCCTCCAAACCTATGGGGGTGGAAGTAGACAACAGGGCAAGCTAGACATGGGCACTAATTCATAACTCATGCACCCTGCTCCTATAGTTTCTCTGGCAGAGGGGGAACCAACCCACATAAGGCCTTGAGAACAGGGAGATGGAGGCAGATTCAGCCCTTGGCCTCAGCAACTGATTAAGACCCAGACATAACTGACTCCTTAGTCATCAGGGCCCTGGTTATTTTCAGATGTCAACTGGAACAGTAGGAGGCCCTGCTTTGTTGCTGGCAAGACACAGGCCAGAGCCACCCCTTGCCCCTTATCCTTTAATATAGATGCCTTCCTGCCTTTCATCGTTTATCACAAACAGTTCCAATACCAAGGAGACCCTGGTGGGCACTGAACAGAAGCAGGAGAGCAGAGGATGTGGCTGGAACAGAGTTCAATCTCCAGAATCCACATAGTGGGAGGATATAACTGACTCCCACGATAAATGAACAAAAAAACCAAACAAACAAACAAATGCAATTAGAATGCATAATGAACACAATTAAAATTTAAATAGAGATTAGTGTGACCTAATTTTTCTTCTATTATAAAGAAAAAAATACAAATCCCATGTTCCTTTACTGGATGAGATAGCTTGGGTCCTAAAATGGTCACCAGAGTGGCCTCTGATTACTCCTTAGAAAGGGACACAGGGGCTGGAGAGATGGCTCAGCGATTAAGAGCACTGACAGCTCTTCCAGAGGTTCCGAGTTCAATTCCCAGCAACCACATCGTTTACTGAATAACATTCAGTAAAAGCCAGACAGGAACGACCAATCTCTGAAAAACAGAGGACTTTAAACATGCCATATGGCCTGAAGGGTGGATGCTATATGAAAATATCTGGGGAATCTGAAGAGAAAGATAAAATATAAGAGCCATGGCGGTTCTACCAGCGAAAACCCAAATCTACACATACAATGCAACACCAGGGAAATCTGTGCAAGGCCTTTAGCATCAGATGGGATGGGACAGGATACAATGGTGGGGGGGGGGGAGTCCCTGGGGCCAAGTCAAGGTGGGAACAAGAGAAATCTGAGGTACACAAAATTAGTTCCAGTGCATCCACACTGTTAGTCTACAAGCAGAAAATATATAACATATTTGAGGAAGATATGGCTGAGAATTTTCCCATTAAGACATCAAGTCATGGATCCTAGAAGCTCAGTAAAGCCCAGAAAGGCTAAGAATGAAGAAACATCCACCATAACTCCCCGTGTGACGCCCTGCTTGACCAGGTTTCAGTTGCCCATCAACTGCAGTCTAAAAACATTAACCAGAAGACCAGGAATATACAGTTCATCTGAGCAGACTCCCACCCCATGGTCCCTCTCCCCCTCCCCCACGCCGGGATATGGAGCCTTCCTTCATGCAGAGTATCCACCGTAGACTCCTCCTTCCCACTAATCAGATTGGCTGCTTGTTCTCAGATGCACCTGGCTTACTACTGTCCCAGAAGCAGTGGCCCTGGAGAGTCACTTGCCCAGAGCAGCTTCCTCCAGAGAGATCATTACCAATATGGAAAGAAAAGTGCTGAGTGCCAGGTTGGCTGTGGTGACCTGAAAGAATGAATCCTCTACCCACAGAGCTGTGAAGAAGGCACGGAAGTCTTCAGAGGCTTGGGGCTCTCATACCAACCACAGAGCAGATGTGGTAAGACAGAAGCCAGCTTGGGATGAGAAAGGCCCTCTGTGTGTGCACAGGACGAGGTCTGGTCCCATCTGTGGATTCGGGTAGCCACTGGAAGCCCTGGGACAAGGCCCTTCCTTTCTGAGCAAGGGGGAGCTCCAGCTGCTGTCTTAAGTATAGCTATGTAGTGATGCAAAAAGGCACATAGAAGGAACTCAACAAAGTGTCATGATGCAGTCACAATGATAATGGACAAGACGACCAGGAAATTAACCCTTACAGTGCTGATAGGAAACACAAGCCAAGCTGGATTCCCCTATTCAGCAAATGTCCTTCAGAAATGAAGATAAACATAGACCTCCACAGAGCGATGAAAGCCAAGGACCAGGTCCCCACCCGGGAAAGCCAGATGGAGATCTGAATGAGCTCACACCAAGACGAACTAGTTGGTGGTTCTTCTCACTGACTATAAATGGGCAATTGCTTAATTCCCTAGATGTTAAACAGGAAAACGTGAGTCCCAGAAGCTATGTGAAGAGGTGTGGGGCCTCCTTCGCCTAGCAGAGACAGGGGCCAGCCAGCATGACAAGGGGATAAGGCTCTGGGAGAGGCAGGCATGGCAGCCATAGCAGGGAAAGGTAGTTGACATCACCGCTGCCTGTCCAGCTCAGCTGTGTGGTCCCAGGGCCTCAGTACTCATCGTGATGACAAGAGTGAGGGTGGGCAGGAGCCTCATGGATGCTTCATGAGCCACAGCCCTGTGCTCACCCTGAGCACCAGTGGATCTACCCACCCAAGAAACACCAAGTGAAATGGGCTCTCTGCCTTCCTATCTTACTTAGTTTTAGATATTTTTTTAAAAGATTTGTCTATATATAGGGGCATTTTGTTTGCATTTTCTGCATACCTGAAGAGGCCATTGGATCCCACAGGACTACAGTTATAGACAGTTTCGAGACACCATGTGAGTACTGGGAATTGACCTCAAGACTTCTGGAAGAAAAGGCAGTGCTCTTAGCGGATCCCTTTCTTGTGGCTGGACATGGCCTTCTGTCTGTGCACTTTAACGATATTTTTAATGAGAAGATAAATGCAAGTTACAGACTTCTTGTCCTTGTCATGTATCATATTGCTGTGAAGAGACACGATGACCATGGCAACTCAAACATTTAATTGGGGCCTTGCTTACAGCTGAAGAGGCTTAGTTCACTATCATCATGGTGGGAAGCATGGCAGCATGCAGGCACACATGATGCTATAGAAGTAACTGAGAGTTCTACATCTGGATCCTTGGCAAACGGAATCAAAAGTCACTGGGCCTGGGTTGGGCTTTAAAAGTTTCAAAAGCCACCTCCAGTGCCTCACTTCCTCCAGCAAAGCCACACCCCTAATCCTTCTCAAGTAGTGCCACTCCTTGATGACCAAGCATACAAATACAGGAGCCTTTGGAGGTCATTCTTTTTCAAACCACCACACCTGAGCCAGGTCCTATTTGTCACAACACACTACCCCGTGACCCTGACACATGGACAAGTTGGGAGTCCTGGCTCTCCACATGGCTATCCCTGGGGACAGTTCCCTCATCTTTTTCTTCTGGAGGTGAGCCCTTTTGGTTTATCACTGGGCAGTACTGTGTACATTGATGCCCATCCCCTTCTCAGGGCCTGACAAAACTATTTGATTGTGTTCACCTTGCCTGGCATTCCTACTTAGACGCAAACTCAGAGGGCGCTATGTACAATGCCCTAGGAAGGTCTGGCTGCCACCATGATGTGCTCCAGCCAGAGCTGAATCCACAGAGCCTGAGTAGCAGCAGCACTAACCGAAGGCCACTGTTGCTAGTGGTTCCGAGTATCTACCAGCTTCTAGTTTAATTAGTCCCATATACAACACCCTCTCAAGTCACCGCTGGTTTCAGCTGCTTTTGCTTCAGAAGACATAAGCCACATTCAATTATAAAGAAGTCTTTCTGCATGGTGGACAGGCCACCTCTGGCAAAGTGCGGATCTGGTCAGCCATGGCCACTAGCCACTCAAGGCAGACACACTGAGGAAACATACATGCTCTAGGAATACAGTTTGGGAGATAAGGAGATGGTTCAGTGGTTAAGAGCATCAGCTGCTCTTCCAGAGGACCAGAGTTCTGTTCCCAGTACCCCATTGTGGCTCACAACTGTTTAACTCCAGCCACAAGAGATCCAGTGCCCTCTTCTGGCCTCTACAGGTACCAGACATGCATACGGTGCACAGACATACATGAAACAAAATACTCACATACATAAAGTCAATCACTAGACCAGCTATGCACTAGTCAGTGTTTGCCTCGAGGGGGTGCATCCAATATGCTTACTCTCCACACAACTGGCCGCATGGCCTCTCTGACACTGCAGTGACCAGACAGAAGTGTACAACACCTAGCCAGCAACTGCAAAAGCACCACGGTGTGTTCCAGGATGGAATCCTTCCCTGAGAACACATTTGGTAAGCACTCTGAACTCACCACTCCCAAAGGGCAGCAGCCATGCACCACCTTTGAATTGGGCAAAAGTGATCACAGGTAAGGGATCCTGGTGGCCTTGGGTCCAAGTGACCTGATACCCATAGCATCCCACAGCAGTGCTTCTGATACGTCAGAGAACAGCCAGCAGTCCCAGAAGCTGATTCCGACATGGGACATTCTAGATACAAAGACGCCTGAGTGCAGTCTGTCCCTGGCACTGGGGTATAGGAGTCATTAGTCAGGACAGTCAGACCCCTCTTCATGGACCCTGCTCCCTCCCCCTCCCCCACATACACACGCCTGCCCCTCTTTTCTCTCTCCATCTAGCCTATGTCTAGTCACACTAACTAGAAACAGACCTCTTTCCTTTGACCTCCACACATCTTCTTACCTGGTCAGGCCTGTCCTTTGGTTGATAGTTCAGGCAGTGCTTGGAGCACTGGTTAGACATCAGTTGTGAAGTATGATTTCCCTATAACATGTGGTGCCAGTCAGCTCAGACTACCCAAGACAATGGATGTGTAAAGAAGAAGGGCCACTGCTATGGTGGTGCATGCCTGCAATCCCAGCCTTTAGGAGGCTGAGGCAGGAGGATTTTGAATTCCAGGACAGCCTATTGTAACACCAAGTAAGACTCTGCTTCAGAAAACAAACAACAACACAGGCATTTTTTAAATTTTAGTGAAGTAGTTTTCAATGGATCATGACTTAATGAATTAGATCACACAAATTGTAGTAAAATCTTTTTTAATAGTACCCTTAAGATAAACATGGAAAACCAATAGCAATACAAGGATTTTTTTTTCCTCTTCTTTGTGATGCTCCATTAGACTAGAGGCTGGGAGGAGAATGGCTCCATGGTTCTCCCTTCAGGAGCTGTGCAAGGAGTGAGGTTTGAGTCAGGCTTCTGACAGCAGGTTATATTAGTGGGAGGCCAGTGCAGCCAACTGCTCTAACCTGGCTCCCCAAACACCACAGATCCATAAGTGCTACACTCTGGGCAACAAGCCTCTTTACAGTCAAGTCCACAACTGAAAAAAGATAATCTCTTCATGGAAACAAAGTGAGGGGTCAAAGCACTAGCAACTGGGAAAGGGAGGTGGGCTCACTGTGCCATCCAAGGCCTCGTGGGGGGAAGTCTAGGCTGACGTGCAGAAGTCGGCCTTGGCTCACCTCTGCAGGTTCCGAGCCAAGGCGTCAAGAATGCAGCCTGGCTGCTGCATGCCGTCAGCTGAGACTCCAGATGCTGCTGCTGCTGGTCCTCTGCCGCCTTCTCGTCTCTATGCCGGGAGAAAGTCCGGCACTGGTCTCCAGTGCCCAAGCAGATGTCATGGGCACAGAGTGAGAGTGTGACAGGGAAACCCAACAGCAGCAGGGCTAGCCTCAGCAGCCTTTCTGAGTAATGTCCAGCCCTGAGGACTTTGTGATTTCCAATGTTGTGAATACCTGTTTGCAAAGAAGACAAGAGATGGCAACGTTACTGCTGCTTTAACAAGGACGTGCTCCAGCTGCACTGAGAGAACACATTGAGTTAGGTTGCTAATATAGAACATACTAGAATCAAAAAATCTCTGACGTCAAATTTCAAAATTGTTTTGAAGCTAGGCTACTTAAAGCCATTGTACCTCACTGTGGGCTGGGGAGACTCAAAGTGGGTAAAGAGCTGGCAATGTGAGGACCCAAGTTCAAGCCCTGAAAGCCATGTTGAATGTGCAAGCACGTGCTTACAAAATCTCCATGTGGAGGTCCTCCCTCACATTGTGGAGACAGAGATAGGTACATCCTGGAACTTGCTGGCCAGCAAGCTTAGGCTATCGGCAAGCTTCAGGTCAGTGTGACACCCTGTCTCCAAAAGAGGTGGACAGTACCTAAGGAATGACACTCAAGGCTGTCCCCTCGGCCTACACACACACACACACACACAAACACGGATACACACAGACATACCCTCCTGTTCCTTACCTCACCACAGGTGGGGTGGATTCCAATGGTGTCATCCAGTAGCTGCTTCGTGAGCCCACATTTCATTGCAGCTGCAAATCCCTGTGTGATTTCACCAGCATTTGGCCCCAGAAGGTGAAATCCCACCACACGTTCCTTTAATAGAGACAGAACGTAGAATTCCCATAAGCTAAGGATCAGAATGGAAGTCTACTCCCTGTCATTCACAGCTAAAATATATAATAAGATCACCCACAGGAAAGGAATTGAGCAGTGAACAGCCTCTCAAAGGATCTGTAGAAGGAGTTGGTAAATGTGTGGTAAGAACTCACACTCAAATTTACTAGCACACTCAATTTGCCTACTGGTGATGGAGCTCATGGGTGTGTATGACTTCTGAATTCCACTGAGACAGGGTCACACAAATATGGCACATATGAAATAAGGCCCTACACTGGTGTGATCCCGGGGGCCATGATCTTAGGAGGAGGATTTGTGGGCTCCGTGAGCAAGTGCCTGCTCCTGACACTCAGTAGAGTTCAGGAATGGCTGGCAGAGGCTGTCAGCAAGGCAACACGCAGTGGGTGTCAGGGTCATGGGGAGCCACAGGCTGTGGCTGGATCCTGGCCTCCATTCTGATCCACCATGAACACAGAGGAAGGGACAGAGGGGACAGAGCCAGGCGCATGAGACGTCCCTGCCTAGTGCCCTGGAACTTCTCTCTGAGGGCCTCCCCTCAGCACTCCACATGCGCCATACCACTGAAGAAACACACGCAAACGTGCACTGTACACAGTGCACTGTACACAGTGCTGGATGGTAGCCAAAGTGTCAGTAGCCACAGTTCTAGACCATCCGTGTTAAACCATGAGCAGCTGCTTCTCCTGCTTCCTGAGAGGTACAGCTGACCTGAGAACCTGCTCCTGTGCCAGCCTCTGCAAACAGCTGAGAGCCTGCTCCTGCCCTGACTGCCATCTTTAAAAATGCCATTAAACCTAACTGGCAAGAATCCAAGCTGTATTTTAAAATCTTAGGGGGTCAGGCTGGAGGTGCAACGCAGAGCAGAGGGTGGACTTTGCACAGATAGGCTCCGGGCCCAACCCTCAGAGAAAATGGAGCAGACGGGAAAGCGCAGCACCCAGCATCTACATACGTTGTCGAATTTGTTGCAGATTATCTTTGCATAACAGGTGTTGTTGTCTCTGCCAGCAACTGTCCACTCGAGAGGCCAAAACAAGGTGTGATACACCTAGACCAGAAGGGAAAAGCTTGAGATTAGCATCATACAAAACCTACTCCTTGATACGCTCTTAGCACCCTAAGCTGACAGGCAGCAACAGCTTGTGTAGCATTGGAAGCCCAGGGTCCCAGCTGGAACACACCGATGGCTGCATTAGAGCCAGGCTCCCGAAATGCCAACTTGTCGATTTTGCTTTGTGCAGCCATTAGTCAGAAATACAAACAGCCTCCTGTCGGCTAAACTCTATTTTCAAGCATTTAGAGTGTTGCTGGCTCCTGTGTGGGCTGAGGTGACTACTGAGACCCCTGCCTAGTGTCACATTCACCCCAAACCTAGCAGATCAGCAGGCACAGAGCTGTCCTGCCTCCTGAGATGAAGCACCACACCCGTGCTACTGACCCCAGCTTCCACCCTCCTTGGATAGCCATGTCTCTGGGGAGGCTCCTCTGAGTCATTATCCATGGGGGAGAGCCTTTCAGACCTGAATTAAGGAGTTAAGACTCACGTACCCGACCTCCCCCTCGCCATAGCTGTATTCTTCCTCTCACTTTGCCAGTGAGACAGAGTTTAGATTCACTTAGAACTCTCCCAAGTAGGCAGATGACTTCTTTTTTTTTTTAATATTTTTTGTTACGTATTTTCCTCAATTACATTTCCAATGCTATCCCAAAAGTCCCCCACACCCTCCCCCCAACTCCCCTACCCACCCATTCCCAACTTTTGGCCCTGGCGTTCCCCTGTACTGGGGCATATAAAGTTTGCAAGTCCAAGGGGCCTCTCTTTCCAGTGATGGCCAACTAGGCCATCTTTTGATACATATGCAGCTAGAGTCAAGAGCTCCTGGGTACTGGTTAATTCATAATGTTGCACCTACAGGGTTGCAGATCTCTTTAGCTCCTTGGGTACTTTCTCCAGCTCCTCCATTGGGGGCCCTGTGATCCATCCAATAGCTGACTGTGATCCATCCACTTCTGTGTTTGCTAGGCCCCGGCCTAGTCTCACAAGAGACAGCTATATCAGGTTCCTTTCAGCAAATGCTTGCTAGTGTATGCAATGGTGTCATCATTTGGAGGCTAATTATGGGATGGATCCCTGGATTTCTCTAACATCAGCACAACACAGACTTGCAAAGTTACAACATAAAAAGTGGCTTCAAGGACAGACAGCTGATTATAAAGGACATAAGGTCTTACTTCCAGATTCTCTTTTTTATACATTTCGATGGCTTTCTCTTCAGACAGTCCACAACAGCCATATTCCAGAGGTGTGAACACCGTTGTTGGGATGTTAATATAATCACACTAGAAGAGAAACACACCAGACTTCTGTGACCTGCTTCCCGGTAAGTTTCGACAACATGGATTCGTAAAAGGCAGCTGGGGCTATGTCAGATCAAAAGGGACTTGGCGGTTATAGAAGACTGGAGAAGCCTAAATCCGCTGGTGAGCATGTAAGAGAGCGTGCCCGAAATGTATTTATTATTTCATTTCATGTGTGTGGTGTTTCCCTGAATGCATGTTTGTATTCCACCTGTGTGTCTAGTGCCTACAGAGGACTGAAAAGGGTATTGGATGCCCTGGAACTGGAGTTACAGACAGTTATGAGTCACTATGTAGGTGTTAGGACTTAAACCTGGTTCTTCTTCAAGGGCTATAAGCATGTGAGCACACACACACACAAGCAAAACAGACACACATGGGGATGTACATGCACGTGGAGGCCTGAGGTTCACTTCAGGAATCTTCCTCCATCACTCTTCCACCCTATCAACTGAGACAGGCTCTCTTAGTCAATCCCAGATGTGCCTGATACAACTAGTCTTGTTGGCCAGCTTGCTCTGGGGATCCCATCTCTGCTCTCCAAGACTGGAATTACAGGCGGGCCACCACACATGCTTTTTAAGGGGTTCCAACTCTGGTCCTTATAAGTGCTGGCAAGTGTTTAGCCCCTGTCCTATCCCCCGACTTAGCTGAACTTCTGCTGAGTTCTCAGGAAGGCCCTACACTAGTCAGAAGGGAAACATCTTTGTGTTTAAGCAGCACAAGCACCAGAAGCTAGAGCAAATTAGACTGACGTCTACCACTTCAAGAACTCAGAAAAGAGAAGTGTATTTACTAGAGCTATTTCAAGGAGAGGAGAAGGCTGAGCGGCACAACTCAGAGACCTGAGCGCCTCGGCAGAGGTTCCTACAGGAGCCACCAGCTGTCTTCCTAAATGCAGCTGGGGAGCACAGCCCACCCCCACCACCCTATGGCACGGAAGAGGCCTCACCATGGATTTCTGGGCTCCAGCCTCCTTCCACTTGTCCACCCATTACAACCACTGCCCTTACAGACACCCCAAGTGCCATGCACACTGTGGGGATGAGCCACCACCTTGCATCTGCCAGCCCTGCCACAGGTCCCCAGGGCTACTGACAGAGCAATGTGTTCCTCACAGAGCAAGGTAAGACTCTATGAGGACACTATTATTCCCACAAATAAGCTCTTATCTGATGGTACAACTCCTAGAAAAGTCCATTGCTTCCTCAGTGGAATCACCCAGATCCCAAATGTCTCACTAAGGGAGACCAATGCTGTTCATGGCTGTCATCTTAAAAAAGATGGAAGTGAAATTGCATGTGAATGGGGTTGACCATGCAGGCAGTGCGAAATGCTCGCAGCCTGATCAGGACACACTCTCCACTGAGAGCTGCAGCAGAGCACTTAGGAAGCTTGTTTCCAGCCTGTCGGATAACTCAGGCACCTCTTTCTGCCCTGGAGCAACTGGGTCGCAGCACTCTGGCATATAACTCTACTTTTGGACTGTTGTATGTGGACTGTCTGAGACCTGTGCGACTCAGCCCCACCTGTCTCGTGAGTCCTAGGGCTAAACCCAAGGTAATTTTCACTATCACAAGACAGCCCAAAGATGCAAAAAACACAAGTTTTATCAACTCTTTAAGTAGTAAGTAACTCAACTGAAAATTATTTCTAAGAATATTTATTTAGAAAATGAGTCAATGAGTGCTATTTGTACTAATTTTGATATCCTAATTTCTGTAAGATACTATGTCTCAGGGCTGGAGATGAAGCTCTGTGGTAAATAATTTACTTGATTTTCCATGAGACCCAGACTTCAGCTCCAAACACGCACGTGGACACACACACACACACACACACACCACAGAGATAGATAGAGAGAGACAGAGACAGAGAGACAGAGAGAGAGAAACAATGTATGCACATATTCACACAGAAAGGCATACACACACACACACACACACACACATAGAAACACATATACATGTTTATGCATACAAACACACACAAAGACAGAGAGACACATACACATGCTCACACATACACACATATGCAAAGAATAAACACACAGATACATAGCTAAACACACAGACATACACACAGACACATAGAGAAACAAACACACATACATACAAACAGGTCAACAATAGAAATAAACTTACCTTTTCTAAAGAGACCCCAAAGAGTCTTCGAGCTAGCAGCTTGCCTGCCTGTATGGCAACAGGGGTGAGCTCTGGTTTGCCGTCCAGTATGTCCCCAATAGCATAAACATGAGGCACGTTGGTCTGCTCCACATCATTTACTGGTATTTTGCCATTCCTGGTGGAGTGAGGAGGACAGCACACACACTAAAGAGCTGTACTGCTAAGTGGCACCACAGCTGGGGACTGCGGTGTTCAGTGACCTAGAAGACAGCTTAGACCATGCTTCCTGCCAATCTGAAGCTTCCACGTTCCCCATGATCACCCAGGGCTTTGGAATTTTTCTCTTTTACTGATCAAAGATACTAAAATTCACTCTAAATCATAGACAGTGGGAGAACATATTTTTATGAATATGTTTTTAGATTGCTATTGAATTCATAAGCTCTTTAAGCCCTGTACTAAGAGTCCCTAATTGGCTGATTAAGATAATAACACTGGGTTGGCATCATATTTATGTTGAGAAATCTGAAGCATTTGAATGTTGTATCTTAGCAATTAGCAGAGTTTTTATGGGGTTATGTTCAGTAACAGTACCACGACCCTAAACTTACTTCTCATTGATTTTGACCCCGATCTTCTCCAGCCCTATTTTCCTTGTACAGGAGTCACGACCAATTGCTAACAAAACCTGCATTTAGAGAGGAGACCAGAAGCATAAATTATCCCCATGAGAAGGACAAGGGAGATACCACTACAGATGCTTGAGGCATTCAAAGAATAACAGTGAAATACTGTAAGTGGCCTAGACTAGTAAATTAGATGGACTCCTTCAGAGACATTGCCTAATAACCATCTTAGTTTTTCTGTGGCTGTGATAAAAAACAAAAAAACACAGTCCAAACAAAAGCAACTTAGGGGAGAAAGGGTTCTGACCACAGTTCATGATGGGGAAGTCAAGGCTTCAAGCTTACAGCAACTTCCACAATCAGGAAGCAGACCGTGATGGACTCGTAGGCTGCTTGGCTCTGTTTATTCATTCACACAGCCACAGCCACAGCCAGGGAATGGGCACAGCTCACAGTGGGCAGATCTTTCCATCTCAGTTAACACAAGATAACCCCCCAAGTATGGAAAGGGGTCCTCTTCCAGGAGACTCTGGGTTCTGTCCAGCACTAACCATCACATTAATTTCACCCACGAAACCTGCAGAAACCTCCAAACCTACATGTTTCTGTACTGGCCCAGAGTATCTCAGCCTGTGACAGGATCTGGAGATAGGGAGGGATCTGGTGATAATTAAAGTGAGGTCACATGGGTATGCCCTTTCTCTGGTTTGGATGTCTTCCATGGGCTCTGTGTTCAAGAGTTGGTCCCAGCCTGTAGTGTCCTTGGGAGCTGAGGAGCCTTTGAGTGGTGAGGTCTATGGAGAGGAGGTGAGGTCACTAGGAGCAGGCCCTCAAAGGGGACTGTGGGACTTCAGTCCTTTCTCATGCTCCTTTTACCCACTGCTCCTACTGTGCACCCCAGCCATGCTGTTCTGCCTTGCCCACACCACACACACACACACAGAGAGGGAAAAGTACCAACAGTCATGCAGTGTCTACCCCATCCTCCTGCCCCCAGTTACAGATAGACACAACACCAGTGGCCCTGGGATGGCCACCTGCATACACCATGGCAGGCACTGAGAGCAAATAGCACACTACAATAGTGTGATATTCAGGACACATTAAGTCTGTGGTGACAGAACCAAGCAGGGGTGGCTGGGCACTGGCAAGGGTGCGGAGCTTTCTGGACTCACAGACATGTTCTACTGCTTTAAAGGAGTATGCCCTAGACCAGCACGTGCATTTGCCAAAAATGACCAACTGTACAATAGGTCTGATCATCCAATTATAAGTCATATATGAGCAACTGTATGCCAATGTGTTGGAAATCTTAGCAGAAATGGACTAATTCCTAAAAGAAGACACAATAAATCAAAAGTCACTATTTTTTAAAAACCTGCATTCACACATTCCCCTGTAGAATTTAAGCCTAGAAGTTTCCATCAGTAAACCCCACCATACATAAAGTCCAATCCTAATATTCCGTAAATGTGACCAGAAGATAAAGAAGGAAATAAACACACTATCAGTGTCTTCCATAAACCAGGACGACCTCGACAGTCAGGTAAGCCTAAACTGTTTACGATGTAATGCTGCAGTAATGTAAAAGACAATTAATTACAAACCAAAACCAGGCATGGCAACACACATAGTTATTCTGGCACTTAGGAGACCGAGGCCGGAAGATCACTATGAGTTTGAGACCAGCCTGAACTACATAGTGAGTTTAAAGCCAGCCATGTCTATTTAGTGAGAGACTGACTCAAAAAAAAGCTGACAAATGCTTACATACACATACATACACACAAACCATACAAGTGTGCACATACACCACACATGAGCTCTTACACATACATACACCCAACATGACTCATAACTATAGACATTTAAATTTTAAACAATCAAATCGAAATCAATGAACTGGGTTGATACCAAGAATTCAAAGCTGATTTAAAAATCACTTAATACTTTGACAGGTTTGAAGGAAACCAACCTAACGTTTCCCAAACACTGGAGAAAAAGTTACAAGTGAATCTCTGAGCTTAATTTTTAAATAAAGAAATAAAGTAAGAAAAAAAAGCCCACTTGGCAAACAAAGCCTAGAATGTCCTCAATTGCCACCGTACACTGAGGGGAGCATCACTCGTTCATAAGAAGCCACCGAAACTTGCCTCTTGTTACAGAAAACAAGAAAGTCACCTGCTGTCTGTCGCCTCTATTTATAAACCTTGCACTAGAGCCCTGGCTTGTAAGCTTTCTATGGCTGTGGTAAAACACTGACCAACCTCCTAGGCAAGGGTTAATTTCAATTTATATTTCCGAGTATCACTTCTGCCCATCACTCAGGGAAGTCAGGGTAGGAACTCAAACAGGAGCAGAGGCAGTAGCCATGCAGGGAGCTGCTCCCTGGCTCATGTCCAGTCTGCTTTCTTACACAACCCAGGACCGCCTGCCTGGGGTGGCACTGCCCACAGTGGACTTGGCCCTCCCACGACATGCCCACACACAAGCCTGATAAGAGGGGATTCCTGGGTTGAGATTCCTTCTTCCTGGGTGTCTCTAGTCTGAGTCAAGTTAACAACAAAAACCCTAGCCAGCATTACAGCAGAGAGGAGACTAAGCCACTTACTGCCAAAGAATATGAATGTGTGCACAGAAAATCCACAGCAATATAAGGAAAGGGCTTCAGATAAGATTCACACAAAAAATGAATAATTTTAAAACCCCACAAAATTTGGCCTTTTTGTATAGCAGCAGCATAGTAAAAACATACAGAGAGAGAGAGAGAGAGAGAGAGAGAGAGAGAGAGAGAGAGAGAGAGAGAGAAACATTTGTAACCACATAACACACAACTCCCAGGAACAAGCCCATGAGAGGCTCTCATCTCCTAGAGGCCTGGGTGACTGCTGGTGGAGCCTCTAAGATCTCAATACCTGGACATTTGTACTCTTCCTGGACGACTGCCACCATCTGTACACCATGTGACCTTAACCAAAGCCTCAGCAGGCAGAGGCTGGTCTTGTGCTTGGCTATGCACTTTCTAGCTTGCCTGTTCCTCCATATATTTATGTTTACTTTTTAGATAACTACATAATGCACACAAATAAAGGGTGCATAGGAAGTGTACAGTTCCTATTAAAACTGCATCTAAGACACCCACTGGTACCCTCGCCTCTCAGGCTATTCATATTCATGCTACTTCAAGAATTAGGAATTGTTTGCCTTTGAAAAGGAAAACTTGATTTATTGATTTTTTTGGTTTATAAAATATACTTGATATTTATCATAAAATTTCCAAGTAAATGTATGTATGTATGTATGTATGTATGTATGTATGTATGTATGAAGTATCTAATTCTCAGAATAAGAGATCAATGTGGTTTGGATGTGAGCTTCCAGAGCTTTCCGTGCACAGTCACATATGCGCACACTTCACACGAAACTCTTAACACATCACTGACCACGAGTGTGGTCGCAGCCTCCCCCACCCCCACCCCCACCTTCTTACCCAGAGTTGGGAGCAGTAAGCTGAAGGTCATTTCCCAATGCCCTGTCTGCTCATTCCCAGGAACACTCACCACACACACTCACCGTGTTGTATATCCCTTCTACTGTTTCTGGTCCTTCGGTGGACTTAGCCACGACTTTCAATTTTCCTGGTAAACCTTTCTCCAACTGTTGAACCTAGTGAGGACACATAAAGTACTGGCTCTAACATGGCAGACAACAAACTGACCAAAGGACATGCATGTAAAGGTGTGCTTGCAGTGTGATGATCGCATGTGTAGCTGGGTACACTTGAGCTCTCTAGACTAAGCAGAGAAAGAATACATCCAGGCTCTGCAGTTTGCAGATAGAATTAAATGGAGGATTCACTGAGACAGGAGGCAGCAAAAAATGAAAAAGAGAAAAGGAACAGAGGAAGTCTTCCAGGTGTTGGCTTATTAAGTAAGTGCTCCACTTGTGTGTGGATCAGAAAGATTAGCAGGGTCTAAGTGGGAAACGTGGTGCTTAAATGTTATCTTGTTAAAGTTGAAGTACTCACGAGGACTCAAGCACTGGTGTCTAATGGGCTTCTCTGAATGCGTGTGGGGGGTTCAGGAGAGACACCTCAACAGGGGCTGTTAATCCAACCCGAGTGCCATTAGTGCTCAAAGAAATCTTAAAGCTACAGATCACCCATAGAAAGTGCAGGCCAGCCATGAGCGCCAGCATCTGCAGGCTGAGCAGACTGGATGGGAAGCCACGGGCTGAGGTTGCACCAGCCAAAGCAGAAAGCGCTCGCTCGCTCGGCAGAGGAGACATGTACTACAAGCAGCAGAGGGACCCATAATGTGTGGACACAGATGTGACCACTGGGCTTCCTGAAAAGCAGTTTCAAAGGACTGAAAAATTGGGAGGAAGCATCCGACTGAAACAAGCAAAAAAATAGAGGTGGTGTGCAGAGGATGGTTTTGAAGGAAAAGGAATGGTGGGGAGCCAGTCAAAAGGCAGGGAGGGCTGGTTTGCCTGAGGATGAAAACTGATGAGAAAACAGGACAGCCAGGAGACTGAAGGCAGGCAGCATTGAAAAGATCAGAGGGAAAGAAGGGAGACTTGGGGCGGGAAGGGGTGTTTGTAGACCTGCAGGTAGATGTGTTACTTTCCTTGCTGTGTGTGTGTGTCAGTGTGTGAGGACTAATGCATTTGATGAAATAAATTAGGTTAGGAGGGTAAATTTTAAAAAGAGTAAGAAAGACAGCAAAAGGTCCAAGCTGCCCAGACTTACCGAAATGGGGGTGAATTTCCTTTGGAACTTTACACCTTGTTGTTCCAGGTAGGATCCCACTTTCTCTGCCATTTCTTGATCAAAGCCACGAAGAAGGACAGAGCGTACCATGACTGTCACATCTAACCCCAAACCAGCCAAAAAGCCCGCACACTCCAGACCAACATAAGAGGCGCCTACAACTAATGTGCATCCCGGGCAGTATGGCAGAGAGAACAGGTCGTCACTGTAAGAGACAAGAGGACAGAGGGCAGGTGGTCATCACGAAACGGGTTTCGGTGTATGCTGATCTGTTGTTAGATGGCAATTTGGTGCCTGAGTGGAAACATCAAAAGAACACAACAGTCACTGGAAGCTTCTAGTTAGATCTGCCTGAGAGGATATAGTGAAGACATGGGCCAGTGAGTTCAAAATCAAATAATACCACAAGCAAATTACTAAAGAAATGAGACAAAGGGCCTAGGAAGAAGGCTCAGTGGTTAAGTGCACTGGCTGCTCTTACAGAGGACCTGGGCTCAGTTCCCAGCACCCATATGGTGGCTCACAGACAACCACTAACTCCAGTTCCAGGGACTCTGATGCCCTATTATGCCCTCTTCTGATTTCTGAGGGCACTGCACACATGTGGTATACAGATGTGCATGCAAACACCCATACACATAAAATAAATGCATTTTAAAAAAATAGAATGGAAAACATTAAATCTGGCATGTTATATGCATGTGGATGATATATAGGGTATTCGTAGTGTATGTGGTGTGTGGTGTGTGTGTGTGAATGTATATAGTGTATGAGAAATGGATAGTATATAGTATGTAGTGTATGTGGCTGTGCTGACATGAATGGTATATGAGATACTATAGTACAGGGTATGTGCAGGTGTGTACAATGTATGCGATACCATCGTATGGGGATGTGTGGGTGTGTATAGTGTATGTGGCATGTGTGGTGAGTGGTATGTTTAACCAAACAATAGTGTGATAAAAATGTATTTCCTCAACACACATCTGCCCCACAGTCTGAAGTCCCTGTAGTGTCATAGTCTCTAACTTGACACCCAGGGATACTGGACTGAACTTGCTTGCAGTCTAGAAAGAGCCAAAGAGCCATCTGCTCTTGACTACCTGGCTCTCTGCTGTCCTGGGCCATGCAACTCACTACTAGATTTCTACCTTTGCTTTGGCCTCTTCTGGCAGTTACCTAGAAACAGCATGGCTTCTGGGTGGGTTCTACCAGTGACCTCACTACCTGCCTGATCTTACATCTCTTCACTTCAGTATGTTAACTGCAGCTGTTTGTGTTGTGTGTACTTCTGTTGTGAACTCAGATTCTTCATGCTATGCAACAGGGAATATATAAAAGAGAAACATCCAAGCACGCAATGCAGCACAGAAGAGATCGTCCATTCACTCTTACCTCGTAATACAGTACTCTTTATCTCCCTGGATTCCCAAGTACCGAGGCCTTTCACCTGTTGCTATGACAAACTTCGAAGCAGTGTAAAACGTTTCCTGCCCTTTCTTATTGGTTGCCTTGAAAGAAGGAAAATACATTTTGGCAAGTGGTCTCGTGTAGACTCATGCAGCATCAGCAGCTGGCTGCGAATGTAGAGCCAGCAGCACCGTGTGACTGGAGCAATGCAGACAGCTCAAGACTGCACAGCACAGTGGTCGAAGCCCTGCCCTAGGGGTGAGGTGGTGAGTACAATGCTAGTTTAGGATGGCTTTGCAGAAGGCCTGGAGACAAGGAAAGTACCAAGTACCTGTGGTGTATTTTCTTGGCTGTGACTGGTGTGGAGAGGCAGTACCACCCTGGAAAGATTGCATAAGAAATCTAGCTGAAAATGAGCCAGAGAGCAAGCAGGAAGCAGCTCACCTCCACAGTTCCTGCCTCTGATCTTGCCTGCATTCCTACCCTGAATGACCTGAACTCTAGCAAGCCTGGGAGGCAGGCTAGAGCTAAAACTGAAGGCTCTCACACACCATGCCACAGATCTTCAGGGAAGGGGAACAAGCAAGAGTTACTGGTTATTTGTGATCGTAGGAATGATTCAAAATGCATTTCCAGGTAAGAAATTCCAACACCAACAATGGCGTTTAAACACATGGAGGCACAACCACCTGATAGGCTACAGCTTGAGTCAGGGACTCCTTAGGATGGTCCTGAAGCAGACAAATGAGGGTGGGATGGGAGAGAAGAGGCTCTGAACTTGAGCCCCGGGGGGAGATGAGGTCCCAGAAGACACTGGGTAGGGCAAGGCAACTCGGCCATCTGCCAAGCCTCAGACAGGCTGAGAAACAAGCCACCTTTAGTTGCTATAGAGTTTGGGAGGTTCAAAGGAACAACTTCCAGTTGACCAGTCCTCAGTAGTCTCAGCTGCTCTCACTGGCCATAAAAGAACCTACGATCCTACAAAGATTACCTCATGCTGTGTTCGCAAAGAAAAGTACAAAACAATTCAGATGAGGATCTGATGGCACAGGGATCCACTGAGGACAGTGGCTGATGTCTTTCCAACTCCAGTTTAATCTTCCTGAGGTCATTTGCATACAGAAATTCGATGGTATACGAGCATCACATGCATAGCCACGGTAAGCCGCCCCGTGAATACTGCAGACTGAAGTTAGGTTTTCATTTTCTAAAAGCTTCCAGCTGCTGAAATACTTATTTTTAGTCGTTTGCACTTCAAGCTGTTTCAATATTTTGAGTAACAATGAAATGAAAGGCAAACAATACCTTTAAATTAAAAGTTCTTTAAAACACACACACTTACAATTTAACGTGACATGTAACCAACAAGCAGAGGTCTGAAAAGCACACACGTGAGGTCACGTGCTGTAAGTGTGCCACGCTGGCTGCGGTCCTTAATGTGCAACAGGGAATTTTAATTTCAGTGCAAGGCCAAATTCAATGACAGTAGAGGAGACAATGAACCCAGCAGATCCACAGCATACCTTTATTTTATGCAGGTCCACAAACTCCCCGAAGGAGTTGACATAGGTCACGCCTTTCTCCCGAAGGGTTACCCTGTAGCCCCAATTCAAGGAGCCAATGTGGCTCTGGATAGCTTCCGTCATGGCCTCCCAGTTGTGCTTCACTGGGAAATAACCAGGATAAAGGAACACAGTGAGGTTTTGTTGCTGGTATTTCCTTTACTTTGGAAACAGGATTTCTCTGCAGCCCAGGCTGGCCTTGAACTTGTGATCCTCCTGCCTCCCAAGAATTATGTGTGCACCACTACATCCAGGCATATTGATCACATATGAGCCACTGTTTTAAAGACAAGATCATGGTGCCCCTTAATCTTTCCTGTTCCTGCTATGCTTTCATCTTTCAGCTTTGCATTACAAAGTGTGGGAGAGAGAAGAGACAGAGTTCTGAGACGAAAAAGGGGAAAGCCACAGAGAGGTGCACATCCCACATGGTCATGCCCACCATGCAAGAGGAGGGCCACTCTGTCACAGGGAGCACGTCCCAGAAGCCCTTCTTACACCATGAGGCATATGCTTCTCCCAGCCCCTAGGGTAGGAAGAAGTCCTCCAGTTGAGACAGACATGGAAACCCTTCTCCCTGGGCATGGACAGGTGCTGAGCACTGTACAACACTGCTAAACAATCACAGGGTATGTTCACAACCTAAGCTCTGCTTCTGGTGTCCATTTGCCTAGAGATGAACAAGGAAGTTGGGAGATGGGTGACCTGACTCCCTCCTTGGCAGCTGTTGCAATGTCCCTTGTGCCCTGGCTGCCATAAGCAAGAGGACATACAGCCAGCAGGATGCCACCACAGCCATTTTGAACACTCTACAGATACCTTAAAGAAACTGTACAACCACCACAGCTGCCTGTTCCAGCTCCTGAAGATGCGGCCCCAGCCAGGGCTGACTCAAACAGTCTGCACCACATTCTCTGCTGTCCTGAGCCTGGGTGACCACTTGATGACTCTGCAGCCACTTTCCGAGGCCCGAGTGGGAGTTCCTCCTCCAGCCACCCAGCAGAGAGACTGCTGTGCCTGGTGCTAAGAGGGACAGTGATTTGACTATGACTGATGCAAATAGAGGCCTTCCTTTGTGTAGAAGGTTTGTTTTGGTCATGGCAATGTCCCTTCTCTGAACATAAGTGTTCCTCTCATTCAGCCAATCAGGGTGTGGGAGACCTCTCCTGTGCTGCCTCCCTTAGGGTTGTAATATTAGGCCAAGTAAAAACTTATCTCAAGGTGGCTACCTTGTGTGTTTTTAGTAGAGCAGGCTGAGGTGAGAACAGCAGCAGGGACAGCAGACTGTGGAGCACCCTCTGCCATAACAGCTGCAACAGAGGTGGAGCTGGGAGAGCAGCCAGCAGGCCAGGCTAGAGAAGAGGGGAGCCAGGTGCCAACAGAGGCCTTGGTAGCAAAGGAGGCAGGGCTGCTCTGGATGAAGTAGACAACCAGAGACCAAGCCCTGATGCCAAGGTCAGGGCTATGGGAACCATCAGAGTTCTTGACAAGGGGCAGAGGTGGCAAAGACTCCTGAAGAGTCAGATCTGTGTCACCTGCAGATGATAGCTGCCTGAGAAGCTTTGAGCTGAGGCAGCCATGACAAACTGCAAAACTCATATCGCCTAGGGATGGAGAATCCCCACTTCCTAAGCCTTCCAAGATACCCATCCCTCCCTGTTACTGATGCGGCTCAAGACCTATAACACTAGAGGGCGCCATCCTGCTGTCACTCCTTCCTGGTGGAAACCACAAACTGCTACAAAGCAACACTCTGGTCCTTACATTTCTTTATAATAAATGAGGTTTGAACTCAGAGTTGCCTTTTGTCTTACAATGTTCTATCTGACACAAGACTAGGATTCAACGGCTGGGCCTTTCTGCCACCCCTGCCTCTTCTAGGTGGGATTCCATCCTGTCTACAAGTGCTGGGTCTAGAAGCTCATACACAACTGCATAGTTCCACATTTATATGACATAAGGGCCTGCCTGCCTGGGGAATCTGGTCATAACTAGATGAGAGTTCAGAAAAAACCAGCAGCCAAGGGTCATGGCCTGCCTCTGCCCTTCCCTCCCTCCCTCCCTTTCTCCACAATCCCTCCCCCCCCCCCCCCCGAAAGCCCCTCTCCTCTCCATCCCCCAGTACAGTCAATGTGGATCTCAGGCCTTCCCAGGACACTAGCTAGGGTAAGGGGAGCTCTAGGCTTTGCATCCTGGAAAGGTTGTTTTATATACTCAGATGCAAAGTTCTTCACAGTGGCACATTTCTAAGCCCCATCCCTTAAAGGCCTTTCCTTCCACTCTCTGGGGAACTTTGACTGCAGGGGTCCTATACAGTCTCTTCACAAGCCAAATGACTTTTACTGTAAAAAGTAGGGTCCCAAACATGGCCGTGCACCAGCCTGCATATCCCTTGAGTAACCATGTCCCAGATCCTAGTTTTCCAGGGAGACTGACTGGCCTGGCTGTGTTCCACTCTGTGTGTTCCTTCAGAGCAAACCGGATGAGAAAAGTCACCCTCTGTTCTGAGAAAGCTCAGCTAGTCTCACAAGTTTATTTTCAATATAAACTTTAAAATGATCACTTTTGAGCTCTGAAGGAAAAAAAAATAAGGTCTCAGATTGTGATGGGTCTGCATAGTCATGAGATAATCTTGAGATATGGCCTCTTCATAATATTGAGACAACCCCTCTAATTCATAGCACTAACAGTCTTCCCATGTACACCGCTAGCTTTGCTCCAAGGCATCTCGTCATTTTTGTCATTTTTCACTGTATTTTTAGCTTGTTATGGCTGGCAAGTAAGAAATGTGATTTTCACACTAACTGAACTAATTAATTCTAATATTGCTAAGCTCAATCTTTTATATGCTCTAGATATACCATATCATAACATCAGACCTTTCCATTAACCCTTTCTTTCCAAGCATGTGCCCTTTCTTTCCTAACAAACTTCATCATGCACCAGCCAACAGCATTACAGTCATGCACTAGGTGGCTCTGGGGCACCGTGCCCATCACTAGGTGGCTCTGGGGCACTAAGGCCATGCACTGTGTCACTCTGGAGCACTGTGGCCAAGCACTAGGTGGCTCTGGAGCACTATGGCCATTCACTAGGTGGCTCTGGAGCACTATGGCCATTCACTAGGTGGCTCTGGAGCACTTTAGCCATGCACTAAGCAGCTCCAACTCATATTTAACATCAAACTCTTCAATAAATCCTTGCTTTTGACTCTTTATCATGAAAAGAAGTTTCTTATGTCAGCCTTGCTGACAGAGTTTTTAAAGCACTGTAGGTATGAGATTTTCATGAAATGACTTTAGGTCACCATCAGATCCTAGGGTTGTGACTGTACATTCCTGACAAAAGTCCCTCTTATTACCTACTGTGAGACCTCAGAAGTGACACAAATTCCTTTAAGACACTAATGCCTGTCAGCTAGGTCACCTCCACAGGCTGAAGTTTTCTGTTTTTAGATTCACTTGGTACTATCGTTACTTTAGCCTTAACTTTTCTTGAGTCTTAAAATATCCCAGCCTCCTGTTTCCTAGTCTTGTCAATCTATGGCCATCCCCAGTTTCTACTTTATCACCATATGCTGTGACTCTGCTTCACAGCTCTTGCCCAGCCCTCTCCCTCCAGACCACCCTTCCCCCAGAGAGCTAGCCTTCTAGGATGCTTGGCAGATGCTTTCAGTAGAATATGAAACAACAGAGGGATTTGTGGAGAAGGAATATTCTTAAATACAGAAATCCTGCCCTGAAACCAACCCACCAGGTACAATGGGCAGATCCTACATTAGTGTCTTCCAGTGAGCTGCCTGGTGCCGTCTATTCTCAACTGAACTCTACCATGCCTAGCTAAGTGGATCACACTCAGCTACAAACTGAGCCTGCCTATGCTATCTATTTCAATGAACCACAGCCTATGCCCATTGTACAGCCTGATGCCTGCCTCTCTTCTCCACCTTGGGTAAATCTACTGTTTCTATAATTGTCCATTACCTGCAATACATCTACATCAAGGTCTCTGGAGAGAGATGATTCATTCATGACTTTTAAAACCTCCACATGCTCTTCTGAAGATGCGACCATGAAGACCCTCCACCTTTGTGTCTAGCTGCCTATCACATCCAGTCACTTCTGCATCTTCAGCATCCCTAAATCCACTTCCCACTTTCAGCCTTGACGTCTTTGTTCAGGCCGGTGGTATTTCTTGCCCTAGCCCTCCCATCTCTTCTCCTCTCTAGGTACCTTAGTGCTTCAGGAGGAAGCTGGACTCCAAGCTGTGCTCTGCCTCTTTCCTGCCTTAGTTCAACATCCCCATCAGCTCTGGGGTAAAATCTAACTGCTTAGCTCTCTGACTCCCACCCCATATACCATATTTTCTCACATCTACAGTTTTGGTCAACCTGCTCCTGGCCCTAATGTCCTCCTCCTCTGTGGCTTTCAAGATGCAGCTTGAACTGGGCATAGTGGTTCATGTCCATTGTCCCAGCTACTCAGGAGGTAGGGGTACTCTTACCACTTGAGCTTACACATTCAAATCCCACCAGGGGGAACCTGGTAAGCAAGCCCCTGCCTCAAAAAGAAAAAGGGGGAAGGGTGGATAACATAACAGAGGTCAGAGGATTACTTCATCCTCCCAGCTTTCTTGGTGCTCCTCTGATGCTGCAGAGGGGCATCAGGGACCCCACAAGCACTCTGCAAAGTTGGTGCTGCTTCTGGGCAGGATCTGCTGTCATTACCCTGCATGGCAGAGCCCAGACAGCAAGCAGGAATGGGACTCAGCCAAGACTCTTATCCTAGATTCAACACTACAACAAACTTTCATTCTATTCTTCACACTCGAAAAAGGTCTGAAAATGGCCATCACTGCCTCCCACCTTCTGCTGAGGGTCTGCTCAAGTTTTGTCTTTTGGCCTAAGTCCAAGGACAACAGCCAAACTGCAGCCTCTACAGCTGATGGGCAGAGTGATGTGCCTACGGAATGCTGACGAACCCATGCAGAGTCGTGGACTCTGTCTGTCTGGGGTGCTCCCACCCTGGCTCACCCCCACTGCTCACCCTGCTGGTTATACTCCCAGCCATATTTCCTGGCATCTTGCAAAGCATGCCCCAGGAGGGCTGCCTGATGCATCAGCTTCTTTGGAATACAGCCTACATTCACACAGGTGCCGCCAAGGCCTGAAAAGAAAAGCAACAAGTCAAGTGTTTCCCAGGGGGCAAGCATGCTTGCATGAGGTTTCTCAATTCACTGCAATGCTATTCAAACATTCTAGAAGTAAAAAGATAAGCTCAAGTAGTAGCAGGGACAACTTTTATCCTCCAAATGGGGCACAAATGGTTAAGTCAACTATCTCACTTGCAATCTGTGAAGAAGACCCAGTAATGTGGGAAAATTCAGAGCTATATGAAAAGCTCTAGAGACAGAATCTAGATTTTTCACTTGTGTCTGATGCTCAAAGGATGAGAGCTGCCCCAGCTAATGTACCCTTGGGCTTCAGCTTCCAGGATCTCTCTGTAACTCTCATTCCTCTGAGCCAACTGTCAGTCCTCGCAAGCTGCCTAGTGGCATCTACTCTGATTGTGACTTACAGAAAACAGGCCAGGCCTGAGTACCCCTTGGAAGGACTCAAGTAAGGAACTCTCTGCTGCACTCCTCCAGTGCGCAGGTGGTAGGATCATTTCTGGGTGAGAGAGGAGAAAAACGGGGAAGAGGCAGAAGGAGGGAAAAGGCCATGGGTAGGCACATGGACAAGTCAAGGAACAAACAAGGAGCACTGCTGCATTCTGGGAATTCCAGACTAAAGTTCTGAATTAGCTTGCATTTCAAACAATGCTTTTTTTTCATACTTTGCCTATCATGGTTCTAGGTGGAACAAGAAATCATAGCAAGGCTAGGTACAGAGTCCATAGAGCAACAATGATGCAGTTTAGACAGAAGAGTGCATGGACAGAGAGAACAAGGGCCATGACCATGAGAAGGGGCAAGGAGCCAGAGGAAGGGCAGGACACAGAGCCAGTGGCACTGACCATGCGTGGCTTCCCAGATGATGAGGCCTAGCATGCCAGGACCCTAGCTTTCCTCCCCTGTCTCCTTACTGTTCCAAACTGACAAAACCCAGTCTGAAACCAGAGACTGAGATGACCAGATGTCAGAGCAGACCAGAGACAAAAGAATGCACTTGAAGCATGAATGAACATTCTACACAAAATCTGCATGCCCTGTTTTATTGAGAAGAGGTGGGGAACATACATACATACATACACACACACACACACACACACACACACACACACACACACACACGGCAAGGTGTACACTCTGCCCTGCAGTGCACAGACAAGGTGCATGGCTGGGACCACATGTGCTGCTCCTGCAACCAAGGGCAACAGTGGTGGACACTGACAATAGCAGCCACTATACAGCCATCATACCCAGCTGTGAGCCTGAGATGGAAATGGAAAGTGACCAGGACACGCATAGCATATGCACTGGGCCTGCAACAGTAAGAGAATACTGACACTTGCATACAAAATCTATGGCAGAAGCAAGGGTGCTGGGCCATGGTACCGCATTCTCTTTGTAAAACTGAACTGTCTGTGTGTTCCTTTACAGAGTCTGTACCCCTGTACAGCTCACCCTGCTGAGTATGGGTGGGTTGCCTGAGATGACAGCAAAGAAGCTACCTGTAAGAGCAGAGGACATGCAGGAACTTACCCCAGGATGTGCCCTGAGGTGATGGGACCACAAAGTCTAGCACCATGACCTTCTTTCCCAAGTTGGCAGCTTCCTACAAAACAACCACATGGAAAGGTGTCTTGTCACCTTCCCACCCCCATTTTTCTCTCCCTTAAGTGAACATCTGAATTTGCCAGATACTATACTCCTTCACCACTCCCCTTAGAACCAGCTATTATAAAAGCATAGCCTGCAAGATTACAGATAACCTTCTGAAAAGTCATAATGGCCACTCATGCTCCCACCTTGGCACAAGAGAGGCCGCCAGAGCCCCCGCCGATGATGATGAGGTCGTAATCATGAGCCGAGTCATCTTGGAGGAGCTTCTGCAGTAAACCATTCTGATGTGCCTACGGAGTACCAGAGGGGACAGAATACCACATGACTCCATCTACAACCAGCTTGGATTCTTTGACCAAACAAATCTGGAGCTGGAGAGATAGCTCATCTGTCAAGAGCACAGACTGCTGTAGCTGAGAAACCGAGTCCAGTTCCTAGTACCTACGATGGGTGGCACACAAGTGCTGGGCGTACAAGTGACCGAAACTGACTTGCCAGGGAGCTGACATCTCTGCCCACTGCCGGCACACAAGCATATATTCTCTCTCCCCGCTCCTCATTCTCTCATGCACACACTTGAAAATTAAAATTAAATCTTTCTTAAAAATCACTCAAAGTGGGGGAATTTGGCTTAGTGGGGGAGCACAAGGTCCCAAGTTTGGTTCCTGGCACAAAAAAAACAAGGAGGAGGAGAAGAGAGCCTCAGGAACAATGGATCAAATATTTGTGCTGGCGCTTCAAACCTATCTAGATTTAAGAAGAGTACAACTTATGCCAATGGATACACACACATTTATGTGTGACTTAGATATTCTGATAGCTAACCATGTGTTGGATGGCCAGAGGGCTGGGCTTACTACTATCAGTGTCAAACGAGGCCACTTTCCATGGTGAAATGATCAAGTGTCACT
This sequence comes from Mus caroli, assembly GCF_978045245.1. Classification (NCBI taxonomy): domain Eukaryota; kingdom Metazoa; phylum Chordata; class Mammalia; order Rodentia; family Muridae; genus Mus; species Mus caroli. The sequence continues at coordinate 59,667,162 of NW_028227262.1, forward strand.
TTTCAAGTTCCTGTTCCTCTGGGCTAGTCTTCATTTGAAATCTGGCTCTTATGCACCAGCGACTATCTTCATGATCTCTCACAAACCTACCTGCATCCCACTGCTGTGCTGGGGGGTGGGGGCTCCTGTTATCACACACATCTATCTACATCCCACTGCTGTGCTGGGGGGCAGGGTTTCCATTATCATACACACCTACCTACATCCCATTGTAGTGCTGGGGGGTAGGGGCTTCTGTTATCACACATATCTATCTACATCCCACTGCTGTGCTGGGGGCAGGGGGTGGGCAGGGTTTCCATTATCACACACACCTACCTACATCCCATTGCTATGCTGGGGATGTGGGGGCTTCTGTTATAACACACACCTCACTGTTTCTTTCCCAATGGCCATAAAGTAGGCTCTGGAGTCTCTTGTTCATTTGACCCCCTTGATGAGAATCTGCCCATAGGCTGAGGCCAGGTAAGTGACCCAGAAACACTGTCTTCATGCAGAGCCTGTTGCTTTGAAAGCAGCATATAAGAGCTAGCCCAGGTACTTTGCACATAACATCAAGATTCAAAGGAGCTATGTAACCCGAGGAATGGTGCCTGGGATGGTTTTTCAAATGGAGAAAAAAACTACCCTGGCCTTCTTATTATATGTGACTCAGGAAAATCCACCTCCTCAAATTTCAGATCCATGTTCTCTGGCATCATCTTTAAGCTTGGGACTGACAGTGCTAGACACAGTGCTAAGGGGCTAGCACTTATTTCCTATGCCATGTTGGGACACTTCCAGGACAACAGAGCTATTACTGCATAATTACATGGATTAGAGATTAACAGTCAATGTGACACTCCTCCCAGACAAAAATTATTCTTAATTAAATTTCAGATATATACTTAGTCAATCACTGGTTACTTGTGCTTACATATATAAGGGATTAAAACAAAACTGAATTGTAATTCAAAAAACTTAATTATAGAATAAGGACCCAATTTAATAAACATCCAGGGGAGACCATGCCCAGGGACTCGAATATGCTAGGCAGCCACTCTACTCCTGAGCCATGTTCCATAAACATCCAGTTTTAATTGGTCACTCTCTACCAAAATGGCCCCTGTGCGTTTCCTGCATTTTAAGAATTAAGGTAAAAGCCATGTGCTTTGCACCCAGTATTGGCAGTCTTGACAGAATTATAATTCCCTAGACAGTGATGTGGGTGTTGACCAACTCTTGCTGGGAAGCAGCGTGCTTCACTCCCTGTCAGGAGGAAAAGACTTGCCCGGGCCCCAGTGACCGATCTGTCACTTTTCCTGGGTTATGAGAACAAATCTCTGTTCCCCTTAGATATGGCACAACAAAAAGATGATTCCAATTGTCATTTAGTGAACTTCTAAGTTTAATTGGGCAGTTGTTAGGAGAGTGGGCAACTTGCAGTCAGCTACACTACTGCATAAGACTACTGTCTTCCTAATTAACAGCTTATCTATCTCTAGGAAGGGATGGGGCCTCATGAGACACCCCATGAGTCATGAGCTGCTCCTGAGCCACCATGAATCCCTCACGGGACTCATGATCACTCATACACACACATAGAGGAGTGGTAGTAGACTCAGTTCTATGAGGGCCACAGCTGCTCTGACTTCAGGCCAAGGATGTCCCTCCTGTGCCTGGCAGTCAGCATTGTATAACTTCTCAGGTATTGATGGAAAAGCTCATTTCCCTTGCATCTTCAGGATTGTCCCATACCCAGCCCCTGTGCCTTTCCACTGCTATGCCCCTTTGACATAGATTAAATTGCAATGTGAACACACAGTGTTGAGGAGCGTGTCTGATGACCATCATTACCTGAAAAGTTCGGTCACATCCACCCACGTGCACTTTATTCACAAAAATATTGGGCACCGTTTTCTGGTTACTGATTTCTGTCAGCACTTCCTGAACACTGGCCCCGTCATCTATGGAATAAAACAATATATGAAGATACCACAAAGGGCCCCTGGCAGAGCATAAGCCTTCCAGTGCTCCATTGCTCATGGCTTGCCTGTTCACATCCATGAAGCCCAGTGCTCCATGCGTTTATGAAATAATGACTTAAGATGGGAAAACAGTGATGCCTTCAGAGGACACCTGAAACCCAAAGGCCCACCCATGGATTCCTTTCAAAACAAAGCATCTGGGTTATATACTCAATGGCTGTGCTGACACCATGGACAAGTGTCCTTTAAGAAGGCAAACCCCAAGTGGAACCTGTCATGATGGCTTCCAAGAAAATGCTTCCTACAATCACATTTAGACGTTTTCATGAGTGTGGTCTGCAATTCACCCCCCATCTTGGAAAATAAAGCTGAGCTGTGACACTTGGGGCTCAAACCAGGAGCACCTCACTTCTTCAGGCAAGTTGGTGGTAAGCTGGTGTCAACAGTTGAGCTTTATTCTGGTCACTATCACATTCTAAATTCTTGCAAACAGCAGAAGCCGTGAAACATTCGGTGACTGTCACACCATAGATGACAAAGATTCAAAACTAAACTAAACATGGAATATGTTCTTCCCCAGGGGCAACAAATCAGGAAATGGAGTGGATTCCTTTTGTTATGACAGCTTAATCAAGGATGCAATGCCTCAGACACTTTAGAGTTAGCAGCCTACAGCTCCTCCCATGGCCTGCCTCAACCATGGAAAATCTTTATCAGGATAAACTGTCTGTCATTTGAAGGTTCATCGTCTGTGGTTTAATACAAACAAAAGGGGCTCATTTGATAAAAAGATGTGAAAATAAACAGAGTTTAATAAAGTGTGTGGAAAAGAGCAGTCATGTTGGCATTCACTGCAAACAGCATTATGTACTGACGGCCACTCACCAACTTGATCAAGTTCCAGGATGTTATAGACCACTCCCAAGGACGAAAAGAGTTCCTTAACCTGTAAGAGAGACCCTTGTGAACTTCATGCTCTCAAACAGTTCAGCAGCTTTGAAAGGTACCCATGTAACATATGGCGATGAGATGTCTGACATGAGTTATCCTTAGGAACATGAGTGTGGCCAACAGTTTTCTCATATTTTCCTCTATATAGTTTCCCAAACTAGCCCAGTCTGCCACTTCTACTCTACTCTTGGCCTCCTATGACTCCTAATCAACTTTCCTGCCCAAATCTCTTTTCTGGCACAGGACAGGTTCCTGGCATTCTTCTATGGGAACCACGCCTCAGTGCAAATCTTCTTCAACCGTGTCATTTCCTTTCTATGCTTCCTCTCAACAGCCATTAAGTCCATCCAACCAAATCAACCATCAGGCACCTCAGACCTGTCAACCACAGTTCCAAGTCCACGAGATGCAACAGTGAACCGGACAAACACACGTTCCACCCTCTGGAGCAGGAATCAGGAGCATGATGAAAGTTTAACTACTGCCCATTTACCTACTGGGACTAAGGAAAACACCCCAGAGTCTGGCCCCTTAGATAAGACTGAGAGACCACAGTATGAGCATCACTCGGTGTAGAATCTGCACCGTAACCACTGTGCAAAGCTCTGGCTAGGTTTCACCTGAACACCTGCCTTGTAGACATCGTCCAGGTCACACTATCCTCCCCACCACCACCCAATGCCAGCAATGGCTAAGTCTTAGTTCTGTCTGCTGAACTGTTCCACTTTCTAGTTCCCAACAGTAACTCCTGGCTTAGATGTTCTTGTCACCATCAACTTTGCCTCCTCCAGTTCTCCCAGTGGCAGCCACTGGTCTTTTCACAGCCATTTTGTGAGACCACCCTTCAACTCTTTCCACCCCTGAGATAAAACCTGGAGGCTCCAAGGCCTGGTGTCATATATCTAACCATGATGATTATCTAAGAGTGACCCTTTCAAGTTTTGAAAATCCCCTAAGAGCATTCAGCAAATGAACATTTATTCCAGAAAATTTGCTAAAGTCTCAGAAAAAGCAGAGGCTATAGCCCTGGGGCCTGGACCTGCCCTTTCTTCTCCTGGCAAGGACTCTACCTCAAGTGAGTGTGGCTCCCAAAATAGTATCTCCTCAAATGGCAGCTCACCAGCACCCCTCAGCTCCACCTCAGCTCTGAGTCAAAGAAGCTTCAAAACAGGGGCTCCCTTCCTCCTCTCAACCCTGAGGTCAAATGCTCTACAGAGGTGCCTGGTAGAAAATACCAGGGCCTTGGTCATGCTATCTGTGTAAGATCAAGTCCCAGGAAGAAAAAGGTAACCCAAGGTGACCAGAGCTACAGGCCCATTAAGAACCCTGCTCGTGAAACTAGGTGTAACTCATTGAGAATTAGGTCACTGTCCCCACCTCCAGCTCAAGAACATCATGCAAGGGGAGAGGCAGGCCACAATAGCAGAGAGTTCCTAGGTGACTTCTTTTGAAGCAGGCCATGGGAAGTTCCAGCTCAAAGGCAATGGAGATGGGCAGGCGAGAAATAGGAGAGGCAACAGCTTTTAGAGCAATGGTTCTCAACCTTCCTAATGCTGTGACCCTTTAATATTCTTCCTTATGTTGTGGTGACTCCCAACCATAAAATTATGTTTGTTGCTACTTCATAACTAATTTTACTACTGCTATGAATTATAATGTAAATATCTGTGTTTTCCAATGGCCTTAGGCAACCCCTATGAAAGGGACTTTCCATACCCCCTGCAGAGGGGTTGAGGACCACTGCTTTAGAGACAAGCTAATCTGCCAGTGAATGAAAGAAGCCACCATGGAAAAGGACAAATCCTCAGAAAAATACAATTAAAAATTCTCTGTAATAGGCCTTTGTTCTCTCATGTTCATTGTAGCATAGCTCACAACAGCCAAACGCAAGGCAAGTATCAACTGGTGCCTGGACTGATAGGCAAGGTGCATGTACACACACAATGGATCATTATTTACCCTTAAGAACAAGGGAAATTCCAGCTCACATTATAAGATGCACAAGCCTTGCAGATATTGCAGTAAGCAAAACAAGCCAGGAGCGAGAGGCCAAACGCCAAATGATGTCACTTACATCTGGCACCTGGAGTGGTCAAACTCATCTTTGGGAGGTGCTTTGTAAGGGCTGGGAAGGTGAAGACATTAGTTACTGTGTTGATGGGTTTAGAATTTCAGATCGAAAGTTCTGGAGACAAGACTGTGGTGGTGGTGGTGGTGGTGGTGGTGGTGGCGGCCAACAACGTGACTCTTTCTAACTGCCAAGGCCTTGACCATGCATCCGGGGACTTGGACCTGACACAGGGTGGCCGGGGAATGAAGATACACAGAAATGGTGGTCTGAAGTCTCCGAGGGAGAACCCTCAGCATCCTCTCCCTAAGCATTTATCATATAGAGTTGAAAGTGGGGATGACAGGCAGGATTACTGCATACAGCTGAATCAAGGAAACAGGCTTAGCTAATCTTGGTAGAAGCATCTCTGGAGGGGAGCAGTCTTCAAGGCTGTAGAAAAGGGGTTAGGAGAGGGGAGCTCTGATAGGCATTTTATGTGCACACTATCTACTTTAGTGCTTTGACCAGGAGGGAAGGCTTGTCGTTTCCCTAAGCATACTCTGGGGAGGCTTTGCCACTTTCCCAAAGGTTTCAGGCTTTGGAGCTCTTGACATGGCTGTTACCCATGTCAAAAGCAAACATTCACTCAGGAGTTCACCTATGCAGGGCTTCCTCCACTCCCTACACCTAATGTCACTGCTTCTGCTCTATTGATATGACAAATGTGTTTAAATATATATCAAGGCATTTGCCCTAGTTTACTTCGAGCTGTCCTGCACATATGCTTTAACTACAACTCGCCTGTGAATCCATCTGTCCCTGTGGCTTACTAGGTTTTGTGTGGCAGCCAGGTCAGATCCTTGCAGGTTGGGGGTAACATTTCTTTACCATATTCTTAAGTCCACACTTACAGTAAAACATCGTGAGACACTTACAAACTTTTGAAGTTAAATTCCAGCCCTTTCCATGGAACCCCACCCCGGTTTCCTTCCTTACTCCTTCTATTGGGCCACACTTCCTTTTGCCCTCTCCTTTCTTTGCTAACATCAATTACTATGTCATGTACCTTCCCGCACAAGCAGACCTCCTCTTTATCTCAGAAGCCCACCTGACCTTCCCTGGGCCTGTGCAGATTGTCTAAATAACTACTGTTTTATCCCTCATTACTACAGCCCTTATTTGTCAAAACTCTTTTTAATGTATGTGAGAGCTGGCTGGTGACAGCTCAGCTATTCTGAGTTCCTGAGGGCCAGATCCATCCATGTTCATGGCTCTACAATGCTAAGAACCCAATAACTAATGCTTGTTAAACAGCATAACCACTTCATGGAAGAATAAATCTTTCTTCTTGATTCTGTAGGGACCATATGTGGAAACCACAATGGATTGTGGGTGACGCATTTAATAGCCCCATGAACAAACTGCCACAAAATCAGCCAGTGATTGGTTACTAAAAGATGGAATTCTAGGACATATCTAGCAACGAGCTGGAAGACCTATCATTCAAACAGAAGCAGGAAAGGCTGGAGAGTTCAAGGCCTGCTTGGACTGGTAAGAGACCCTACCTCAAGAAACGTTTTGCTCCCTGCTATAAACCAGCACACACACCAAGAAAGAGACCAGCACATATGAAGATGCAATCGATAGAAAAGATGGACTCCACCAACAGCCACTCTCAGTAGAAGTCATACTACAAAACTTGCAGGAGTCCAGTCAGGAGAATGTGTTTATGGCTGCAAAGACCAAAGCAGGGATCCTAAATAAGACTTGAAACCCACACACTGTGAAAGGAAAGTGGAGCGGGACACTCACAAGCCTCAGTTACCACAAGACCCAGTCACAAGACTCTGCGAGATTTCCCAACACGTAACCAAAGGATTAGTATTTATAATAAGTAAAGAAAACCTACAAATCAGCACAACAAAAGAAAAACAAGAAGACAGTGGTCTTAATGGTTCACAAGAGAAAACTCCTCAAGGGAGCCATAACACGTAGGCTTCATTAGGGAGATGAAAATTTCAACGGAAGAGCATTACCTAGCAGAACTGAAAAAGTGGAGCACAGCAGCTGTCAGCAAGGCTGGAAAGCAAGACTGGGGACACACTCATCAGCAGAGGCCAAATCAGTATACTTGAAAACGCCCTGCCGCTGGGATGACTCCATGAATCAATGAAAGACGCCCATCGCTTCTGGGCTTTTGGCAAAGATCACATATGGCTCAAAAGCAATTAGGTAAGTTGGCCAGGGTGTGCTCCCAGATGTGTCCAAAGAAAGGTATCTACCCATATTGCTTTTAAGATCAAAATATTAAGCCAGTTGTAGTGGCTCATGCTATAATGCCCACACTTGGAAGACCGAGGCAGGAGGATTACCCTAAGTTCATTGTTAGCCTAGGGAACATCACAGCAGTGAGAGGTAATGAGACAGAGCCACAGGTCCTAACATGCACGAGTCCCCAAGCCAAACTGCAGAGGAAACAGCTGTAAAACATGTGAGTCGACTCACATAAGGCCCATGCAGGCCAAAAGAACAGAGCTCTGTTAGTGAAGAGCAGCATCAGGTACCTCTCCCAGGTGAATAAGGAATGTGGTTAACCCTGGGGGGAGGGAGGAAGCAGTCTGTAGTCTCCACGCTGCCATCCACATTTTATTAGTTTTTAAAATGAATACATATTTTTAATGTATGTATGACTGTGTCTGTATGTATCTTTGCATGCAGGTGCACTTGCAGCTACAGAGGCCAGAGGACAACCTCAGCTATCATTCTCAAAAGATTGTCTACCTTCTTTCCAGTAAACTACTCTTACTGGCCTGATGCTTACAGGCTGTGTAGCCTGGACTTACACTGTCTTACACTGAGGTAAAGTGCACTTCACTACGCCATCTTTTTTAATACGAATTCTGGGGATGGAATGTTGGTCCTGGAGCTGGCACCATTTCGTCCCGTTTCTTGTGGTAGCACTCTTAATAGGAGCCCAGGCTGGCCTTGAATACATGATCCTTCTGCCCAAGCATCTATTTTTTTTTTCATTTAAATTGTGCTAGAAATGGAAGCCAGGGCCTTGCTCCCACTAAGTTACACACCTGCCTTTATTGTTTCAACTTTCTCATAATGTTAAGTAAACATCAAGATATTGAACAGCCCCATCTTGCATCTTCCTTCCAAAGGTTTCAATAAGAATATTTTTATCTAATAATATGAAAACAGTGTCGAATGCCCACCCAGCCCCAAATTACAGAGTGTGCAACAGAGCTTAAACTAGCCACGACTTCCATGGTTCTTAAAACCTCCTCTACCTTCATCTTACAAGGTCCCTGCTAGTTCTGAAACCTGGTCAAGGAGCCAAACATGCTAGTTAACAAATGGGACCTAGATCCAGCTTCAGCTAGCCACGCACTCCCATTTTAATAAGACAACAATTTTAAATATTGTTTTGGTTGTTCTTTTTTTTTTTTTTTTAAACTAAAGCCCATTATCAGGCTGGAAAGCAAATGTTTCCCTAGATGGCAACCTCCCCGGACCCCGTAGTGAGTCAGAGAAGGTAGGCAAAGAAACCTGGGAAAGTGCTACAAAAGCCCTACTCCGTCCACCCTCAGGCCCCGCCCACCTTCCATGTGTCAGCGCAGGACCGCCCGCCCACTAAGTTCCACCCAAACCCTCCCTTACCCCCCACCCCCCATACACTAGGTCCCACTAGGTCCCACCCACAGAGTTCCACTCAGACCCTCCCTATTAGCCCCTCCCACCAGGACCCCTTTCCACGGTTCCAATCCGCCCAATGAGCCCCGCCCAGACCCAATTCCGGTTACGCCCATCAAGCACCCTCCACAGACCTCCACTTCGCCCCACCCACCAACCTTGCTCAGACCCCGCCCACCAGGCGCTAACTACTGAGCCCGGGCTTCGCCCCGCCCACTGCTCAGACCTCTGATCAATCCCCAGATCCCGCTCACGAACTTGCCCAGCCTCTTTATCGACGCTCCTCCCCGCCCCGCCCACCAGGTCCTGGCTTCACCTTCACTTCCCTCCTCCCACCGGGATTGCTTAGACCCTGCCCACCAGGCCACGCCCCAGAGCTCTGCTACGGCCGGCCCCGCCTACCCGCGTGCTGTGTGGACAGTAACTCTTGCTGAAGATCATCACCCTGTTGCTCTCGATGAGGTCCCGCAGGCGTCGCCGCAGCTCCTCGCGGGCCTCAGAAGACGGGCGGCTGGTCCCAGGGGAGGCCAGGCGGGCGCGGCGGCCGGGTGGCGACGACATGAGGCCGCCACGGACAGCACCCAGGCGGCGGTTGGGGAGGACTCCAACCTTCCCCAGCCCGGGCGAGGTCTGCGCCCGAGGAGGCGGCGGCGGGGACGGTGGCTTCTCCAGGGCTTCGTTGTCGCTCCGGGCCGAGCCGGGCCTGCTGAAGAACCGGGACGAGGGCGGCCGCCTAGGGGACGACGCCGGCAAAGCCGCTGAGAACGCTACGCACTGGCCGCGGGCGCACCGGACAGCTACGGGGCCACGCCCCCGACCGCGCGACCCACGGAGAGAGCCCGCCTACCGACAGGCCACGCCCCCGGGAAAGCTTTGCCCCACTTTCAAGGCCTCCACAGGGCTAAGCTACGCCCCCTTAGCTCCGCCCGGTGAGCCAGCAAACTACTCAGTCTACCACCCAGTGGCACAGTGGCAGTCACTTGCTATTTTCAAAGGTGCCGTATCAAGCTTGTATGCTCTGCTCTTCTTGTAATTACTGTTTTCATTATCGTTTTACCACAGTTTCTGCCACCCAGAGGCCTCTCTACAGTTCCATCCGCTCCTGATTCTCCACCAATCTCAAAATAGGTGCTTTTCAGGAAGGGTAGATGTCTCTACTTTATTTCAGAAAATGTGACAAAAACCTTATCTAGGAAATACAGATTCTTTTTAAATTTGCACTACTGAAGCTGAATAAAAATTACTATTGCAATTCAGTTTCAATATGAGGTTCCTAGGTTACTACCTCCCAACCCCTCAACCCACACACACCCACAGCAATTCACTGTGACAGTGCACTGCTTAGTTTTTATCAACTTGGAGCATAATAGAGTCACCTGGAAAGAGACTCAACTGAGGAAATGCTTCCTTCAGATTGGCCTGTAGGCAAGCAAGCCTGTGGAATATTTTCTGATTAATGATAAATGTGGTGGCATTGGCCCACTGGGGAGGGGGTGCCACCCTTGGGCAGGTGGTCCTAGGTGGTAAGAGAGCATGCTGAGTGAGCTATCGAGAGCAAGCCCACAAGCAAGCAGTCAGCCTCTGCTCCTTCTTGGGTTTTCTGACTTCCCCCAATAATGGAGCGTGACTTGGGACTTTTCCCAAATAAACCCTTTCTTCCCCTAAGTTGTTTTTGGTTAGTGTTTTTATCACAGCAACAGGAAGTAACTAGGGCACAATGGAGTCTCAAGCCATCCCCAACACAGGAACCATTTGGAAAGAAGGTCAAATAAGAACAGGCAGTATGCAAACATTTTTATCAACTGAGCCCTCTCCCCGGGGCTCACATTTTAAAGTTATTGCTGTAAGCACCCCTTCTGAAGTTCAGCTTCCTGTAAATGAGCAAAGGCATGGACTCTAATTAGTGGCCACTGTTAGGCAGTTAGCTGGACTATCCTTAGCACCTGTGGTCTGGGACGCCCACTCCACAGAGGCCTTGAGAAAACTGCATGGCCAGTGTAGCTGGTGCCCGTCTGAAGGGCAGGCTCAACCAGGGCTGCTTCAAACATTTGAGACAGACTTGTTATCACCAGCCCTTGAACCCTAGAAGACCCTACAAAAGCTCAAATCTTTTTCACTGCAACCCTTTTTAACCTGAACCATTTCACATGATCTCAAAGGTACATTCAACAGATTCACAAACATTTACTGGTAATAAATCATAATGAATTTAATTTTTAGGAAAATCTTAGGTACCTTTATAATTTCACCCTTTATTAAAGATGAGAGCAAATTTACATTCTAATGAGATGGATGGATAGGGTTGTTTGTTTTTACATAAAACAAATCTTGGCTGAAAATTCAATACCATAGAAGGTAGAACATTGTCACTGTTTTTCATAATTGATCAATATTTTAATTTTATAATTGTCAATACCGAGAGTGTTGCTTTGCATAAATACAAAGAGTGTTTAGAGCTATCTTAGAAATGGTTGGAAGTTCTGCTCTAATCCCAAGCCAACACTCATTTAACATTTTTTTTATGAAACTTAAGTATGCAGCTCAAATAGCAATTTTTGAAATCAAACACTCTAACACAATACAAATCTAAATATATACTAATTTGTTCCTTACATGCTGAGGAACGCTGGGAGGAAAATATTAAAATTCTTTGTTTTCTGTAATTAAATCATTCGTTTTTATAGCAACAGAAAAATCTGCTCTAGACTTAAGAACACTGCCGTGCACAGTATTGCCGTCTTCCATTCTAAGGCATGGTGTTTCAGGCAGTGTTTGTGGACTGTGTGCAGGTTTGATAGCATGCACAGGGCAACAGGCGCGCATACATGGTGTTTGGAACCGAGGCTGTCTCACTGAAGTCAGGTAACAACACTGGCAAGCCCTAACTGACAGACTGACAGAATCACTCATTATGTTTTGGTTTTGAATTGGTTGTTGGGCTTTCAAAAACCTCAGAAAATGTGGGAGGGTAGCTCTCGAATGTGTGGAGTACATGTATGTATGCCACATGTATACAAGGACCCATAGATGTCAGCAGTGGTGTCAGACCTCCTGGAACTGGAATTGCAGATACTTGGAAGCTACCATGTGCATGCTGGGAACCAAACCCAGGTTCTCTATAAGAGCAGTGAGTGCTCTTCGCTGCTCAGCATCCTTCCAGCCCCCTTCAGAAACCTTTTACTGCTGTCAAAATTGTCATACACCCCACATTTTGTGTCATGTCACTTGAGGTCATGACCCACAGCTCAAGATCCTGGGATCTGTGGTTGGAACCTGTTGCAGGCCTTGTGCATGGTGTCATACTCTCTGAGCTCATATGCGCATCAGTCTTGTGCCTAGAAGATGATTCCTTGGATTCCTTCACCTCTGACTCCTACAATCTTCTGCCTTCTCTTCTGCATAGAACCCCATAGTGAGGGGTTTACTGAAGCCATCCCATTTAGAACTGAGTGCTCCAATGTCTCTCTCTCTGCACATTGCCCTGTTGTGTGGGTTGTTGTGTTAATTACTATCCACTACAAGAAAAAGCTTCTCTTTTGGGGCAGTGAGCTGCGCACAGACAGCCTGGTCTCCAGTCGAGCAAAGATCTAGAACCCCAGGGGACCCAATGGGTGATGATTTTCACCTACACGGAACGGAAGGTGTTCGATCATGTCTCCTGGACCCCTGGCTCCTGTCAAAGTTACTAATCCCCACAGCCCCCACAGGAGAGGTGTGTGACTATTAGTCACACAGACAATGTCCCAAGTTCCTGGCATTCTGGCTAGACTCCACCCCCATAGTTACCTGGTAACAACAAAATAGCCCAGCCCACCATAAAAGGAGCTGCTTGGCCCCTCCTCACTCTCTTTAAGCCCTCACCTTTCTTACTCTCTAGCCCTCCTTCTCTCTCTCCATTCCCCCTTCTTTCCATGTGGCCATGGCCGGTCTCTCTCTCCCTCTTTCTACCTTCTCTCTTTCCCCCGGCCTTTCTACAATAAAGCTCTAAAACCATAGACTGTCTCTGCTCGTCAAGGCCCGCAGTGCTTGAACGATGGGATAGACTTTCCCCTAACGAACCATGTCTAACCTCCCACCAGAAGGCCTTCCTATGCTCCAGCCACGAAGACTCTCGCCTGAGTGAGAACCACCCAGTCCCCCCCACCTCTCCTCCCTTCAGTCCCGGGGCTGAATGAGCCTCCCCAAGGCCTCCATTTGTTCTTAGCTCTTCCAAAGTATCCAGCGTAAGATGCCCAAGGCTGAGAACCTAGGACTGCCCCTTGTTCACCACCCACCGTGGCTTCCCACAGCCAGACACCCACCCGGGGCCACATGGAAAGCATGGGCAGTCCTTCCACATCCGCCCACCCAGAGCACTGGAACTCTGGCTGGACACGGGTTTTTCTCCCACTCCCTTTATTCCCCAGTGCCCACTGACCAACATTCTCTGATGAGGATTGAGTGGTCACTGTTCTATGTGTACAGCAATGCCATTAGGAGTCATTTTATCGCTATGTTCCAGAATACTGTTCCAGAATAGTAGGATTTCCCCCAAGAGTCCATGATCTAACTTGTCTCAGGTTCTTGGACACTTTGGCAGTGTCCCACATGGGTGTCATCTTATTGAGTAGGCCAAGAGACTGATGTTAAGTGCCAAGGCTGTGGTTGGTACACACGCAAGCCAATGGCTGTGATTGATCCAGATACCCCTTCTTGGATGACAGAAGCAGGTTGTTCATGCTTGCTTGGTGAGCTACCTGGCAGAGCCCCTCCTGGGCTGCCTCCCCTGGTGTTGCAGCATTAGACTCCCCCAGAGTGCTCTTTCCTTGGTAGTGTGGACTGAGAGGTAACATGGAGAAAGAAGCAGCAGGAGGCATGGCAGCGAGGGCTGAGGCCACAAAAGCTGAGCAGGCTGAGCTCAGAGGGGCCTGGGAATGGAAGAAGGGCAGCTGTATTCATTTCTTTCCTTGTCAGTGGAACAAAATGCCTAACAGAAGCAATTTAGTGGAGAAGACGTGTGGCTTTCAGGTGACTGGGGCAACAGGCGCCTTGCTCACATCTCATCCAGTCAGGACACAGTGAGGCTCTGGCTGGAACTCAGCCTATAACCATAAGCCCTATCCTCACAGTCCTGTGTCATCCAGCAACACATCCCTAGCCAGTGTCGGGAGCCGGGGACCAGATGTTCACATACACAAGCCTGTGGGGACAGTTCACACTCAGTAGAAAGTAGAGAGGCAGCAAGAGAAGGCAGAGAGCTGAGACTGAAGGATAGAAGGCAGTATGGAGCCAGAAACATAAACTGCAGCCCTAGTCACCAGAGGGGCTCCAAAGAACTATAGGGGCAAGGGCCTCAGGCTCCACCCTGAGCTATCACAGTGCCCAGTAGTAAGGACCAGAAAACTTCAACTGACTTCCAGACCTATATAGAACTGTAACAAAGGTTCTGCCAAAGGCTGAGAGATCCTAACAACACCACCATCCTAGGCCACACTTCTGGGATGCCTGTGATGTTAAGGGTTCCAGTACTGATACCCTCAGGAGAAATGTAACACTAGGGGGTGCCACCTGCTGATGCTTTCATCTGCCTGACTGCCACCACCTTCTGCTACAGGGCATGGGGAGAGAGAGAGCTTCTTGCCTATTCTTGAGGTCTGTCTGAGCAGAGCATAAAGGACCCAGGCAGCTGATGGAGATGCTCTGATTGCTGTTGAATTTGAGAGAAGCTCTTACTCGGCAGTGATGACTGATATTACTGTCAGCTTGACTACATCTGAGATCAATAAACACCCAAGCTGCTGAGCACTCCAGTGATGGATTTCCGTGATCATAATATCTGAAGCAGGAAGATCCACCCTAATCTGTCCCATTCCTTCTGGTGGCAACCAGATAAAAGGACACAGAGGAAGGAAAGTTCCCTGTTCACCTGCTTACCCCAACTCTCTCTGGCAAGTCCATCCGTCCTGCTGTTGAGAACTAACATTTGCTGGTTCTAGAACTAACTGCTTTGAGATTCATGGGTGAACTGAAGAAAACCAGTTCTCTAGGGTTCCAGCACCAGATTTAGACTGCTGAGACATCCAGCGTCGTGGCTGAACAACTACTGGACGATTGGCCTTTTTGTCCAGAGACAGCCACTGTTGGACTATTCAAACCACAGCCAGTTAGCTACTCTAATACATCCCCACCTGACATATCTCTAACCTGTCTGTCTGTCTGTCTGTCTGTCTGTCTACCTATCACCTTTCTTCATTTCATCAGTTCTGTTCCTTCAGAGAACCATGACTCAGACAGCAGCCAGAGTTGGACTTGAAATTGCTGGGTACCAAGAATGAGCTTGACTTCCAGATCTTCCTGCGTCCACCTCTCAAGTGCTGGACTACAGTGTCCCATCATGTTGACTTAATTCATGGTTTACTCTTTACTGTCTGCCCCAGCCCGTTTACTAGGTGAGCTCTGAGAGGGAGGGATGAGACCATCATTAGGCCCACAGCTCTAGCCGTAGAGTCTAGCACAGTGCCTGGCTTATAGCAGGGCAGCTGTCCAGGATTGCAAATCTGCAGTGTGTCCAGTAGTGACGTCGGGTGACTTCGCTTCCCCTTCTCATCTTGCTTATGTAGAACAAAGCAGGCAGGTGGCACACAGACAGATGTTTAGAAGCTGCCTCACACTCCCCACCCCTGTCCTGGGCCTGTGTGACCCATGTAATGCCTTTACTCCTCTGGGGCCTAGCCAGAGTTGTGGTAGGACACAGGCTTACTGACAGAGTCTGTGTTGGGGAGCCAGAGTCCTTAAGAGAGAAGCCCAGACTGAGAGGCATGGCTGGAGAGGCAGCTTCACAGAGAAGATTACATGGGAGTTGGTGCTGCCACCCTGAGGCCATCCCAAGCCAAGCAAAGACAGAACAGCTGAGCACACTGGGGAATGCAAATATGGGTGGCAGTGAGAGAGAACTTAATGCCTACAGAGTAAGCAGGGCCCAACAGAGAGCCAAGGCCTGGTACTGCTGTGCGGTCTCCAGAAAACAAATGGGAACCTAATGCAATGACATAAAGTAGAAGAAGGGCAGTGGCCCTGTGGGCTGAACAGGGTCAGGGTTGGGGAAAGTAAGGACAGAAGGTGACAGAATGAGAGGGATGTCCCCATTCTTCTTGTTCTCTCTGTCTCATCTCTAGTCTCTGCTGTGGTTTGTATATACTGTGTTCCCCTGCCCAAAGACACATGCTCCTGTTCTTGCTCCCCTCTCTGCCTGTCGAGGCTTCATTGGCCTGCGATTGCCACCAGCGGTGACCTTGGGGAGAACAAGAAGGCAGCTTCAGTGAGACCTCACCACGGGTCTCACAGCACAAGGATGGAGCACCTCAGGCACCATGAGCCAAAATAAACATCTCCCCCGTGAAGTCAATTGTTTCAGGTGTTCTGTTGGTTCTAGACACAAAAAACCAACACCATCTGTTGAACCGTTTCTACCAGAGCTGTCTGCTTGTCACGGTTTCCACGCTACTGACAGAATCCACATGGCTGTTTATTTGTTCCTCACAATCATTTTGTGTGCACAACACCCCACCACCACCCTCATTTCTCCTGTTGCATTGATAGCTTGTTTTCTTCGATAACATAAACACCCACAGGCAACAGCACGTGTTCGCTAGTGTCTCTCATTCAGACTCATTCAGTGCATGGGAGTGTCAAGGACAAGCACAACTGTGAGTCAAGGGTCATCCCAACTCCGGAAAAATGCAAACCACCACCGGTGTGTGGCGAGCGTTGTTCCAGCTGTCCATACGAGCCTGTAAAATACCAGAAGGAAGCAAAGGATTATCACCTTGATGATGAGTGTTGTCAGCCTCACGGGACCTAGAGTTGAGTGGGAGACAATCCTCTGAGCATGTCTACGAGGGGGCTCCTAGATCAGGTTAACCAGGGTGGGATGACCCACCTCCACTGTGGGAATTGCTCTTTCATGGTATGGGGTCCTGGACTGAACAAAATGGAGACAGTGAGTTGAGCACCAGCCTGCATGTCTTCTGCTTTCCTGACTGTGGACACGATATGAGCAGCTGACACCCACTCCTTCCAGCTGTGATGTGTTACACCCTCAACTGTGAGCCAAAAGGAACCCTTCCTTTCTTCCTTCCTTCCTTCCTTCCTTCCTTCCTTCCTTCCTTCCTTCCTTCCCTAAGTTGCTTTTGCTGGATATTTGATCACAGCTATGACAAAAAGTAAATACTTTTTTTTTTCCCAAATGTGGTCACACTGATTTTAAAGACTATAAATAGAATTTGAATTTAAAAATCTAAGATGAAATGAAGCCAACAGACAAGGGAAGGAGCTAAGGGTCCTAAAATCCCCTCCATGTGTATGTCTCTGATGATTTAACTTCTTCTCACCAGGTCCCACCTCCTAAAGGTTTCGCCGTCCCTCATTAACGCTATAGGCTGAGGACCGAGCCTCCAGGACCTGGCCTTTGAGGCCCTCTGAAGCTGTAAACTGTAACCATGTTCCCTTCTCTTCCTTCCTAGTGACTGTCCTTTTCTTCTGTATATGCCTCTTAGGATGGATATGGCCTAATTAATCCCCTCTTATCCCTTGTAATTCTTAATTAGTTGAAAAGAAATATATTAAAATCAGACTATAGAGCCAAGAATACTCTGTGCATGCAGATGGGGGTTGCCAGAGGCCAGCAAGAGGAAGAGTCACGTGATGTGGGAGTGCTGGGGATTCAAGCAATGGGTTACAAGGGATTTTTAATGCATAATAAAGGTACTTGAGAGTTGATTTTCTTGATTGGTGCAAAACTCATTGAATATAAGGAAGTCTATTTAATTGCACATTGTAAGCCATGAGAGTTATATCTTCAATCTTTAGAAAATGGTAAGGAAACAAGAAAAATAAGTGATTGGTAAAACCCAAAAAGTTTGGAGTACTACTGTCAAAGGGGCAAAGATGACTCAAGTCATTTCAGCACATTTCTATGTCTTTGTAAATACTGTAATATTTGGGCAAGAAGTAAATGTATGCTTCTATTGTGTGTGTGTATATATATGTGTGTGTGTGTGTGTGTGTGTGTGTGTGTGTATGTATGTATATGCATATGTCTTTGTCTAAGAAAATTTCTCAGAGCTGTAGAGATAGCTCAGCAGGTAAGTGTACGTTTCCTGCAGAGGTCCCAGGTTTGGTTCCAGCACTCACATAATGGCTCACAATCTTGTCCTTGACTCAGGGGATCCCATGCCTTCTTCTGGCCTCTGATAGCACCAGGCACACACATGATAAGCATACATGTATGTAGGCAAAACACTCATATACAGAAAATAAAGTTTTAAAAATTTAAACAGGCCTAATATGTACCCTAATATAATAAGGTTAAAAAAAAAACACACAAAGAAAGAAGACAGGAAAGTAAAGAAAGGAAGAACGATCAGTCCGGAGGCCAAGTTCTCTAAGGGAGCCCCAGAGACAGAACAGTTTGCAAAGATTAAAAATACACAGGCCTTCATTTTTAACAATTGCCTTTTAAAAGCCAGTTTTTAAAAACTTCATATGTACGAGTGTTTTGCTTGTATGTCTGTGTACCACTTGCATGTCTGGTACAGACAGAAGCCAGAAAAAGGCATCAGATCCTCTGGGGCCAGAGTTAAAGATGGTTATGAACCTGGGTCCTCTGCAAGAGCAAGGACTCTCAACTGATGAACCATCTCTCCTCTCTCCAGCCCCTCGGTTTTTGTTTTGTTTTGTTTTGTTTTGTTTTGTTTTGTTTTGTTTTGTTTTGTTTTGTTTTTAAATGTAGTTCAGCTTGGTCTAGAGCTTGCTATGGGGTTCAGGTTTTCCTGCTTTATCCTCACAGTTCTGGAATCAAAAGCATGCATCGCTTTGTGCATGTAAAACAAATTCCCTAACTCTGAGCTACACCCCAAGCCCCAGGCCTTCAGCTTAAATGGGGCCCTACCACAAGGGGCAAAGATGACTCAAGTCATTTTAGCACAAAATCTTAGCCTATCAGGGAGAGCAGAACCCTCCTACAACCTTCTAAAGCATACGAGAGGCAGAGCCACGCCCTCCACAGCGCACACTCCCTAACTGCGAGCTAGAAGAAATCAGAGCGCTGCCCCCAAATCCCTGAGCGGCCATAGTTCTAAACATAGACACCGAGAGCAAGCCAATGTTGAGAGCAAAACAGAGACATTCTCAGAAACAGTACTCAGTGTGACCATGCATACATTTCCCAGGAAGTCTGTTGAGGCTGCTTATCAGCATAGTAGCGAGCTGTTCCTGGAAGATGGCCTCTAGGGAGAAGCTGCAGGCCACCCCTGGGGAAATATGAATGGAGGCCCTTAGATGACATTCAGGAAGAAGTCACAGGGGCTGAATCCCAACCTCTGCCCATTTTCACAGCTGCCTCTTCTTGATTTAGTGATTCACCTGGTCTCCCAAGGTGAATGCACCCTCTGCTGACTCTCCAGGTCCACAGAGACTCCTGGATAGCAGATGGCTCCAGAAGACAGGGAAACAACCAGAGATCCAGCTTTGCAACTGGATGAACTTAAGTCCAGTAGTGGAAGGATACAACAGGTATGCTGGTTAGCCATCGCTGCATCACCAAGCATTGGTGACATTGGGTATCCACCAGGCAGCATCACTTCTGAGTGCCCGGTGTTTCTGCTTAGCCAGACTCTGCAGGGGTCTTGTGTATCAACAGCAGCAGTGTGGAGCAGCCATGTGCGATGGCTATGCTCAGATGGGCTCTAACGTGTCTGGAGGCTCAGCCAGGACAGCTGGAATGACTCTCTTGAATCCAGGTGTCCTCTTGCCCTACCAGTCCAGTCCAGAGACCCAAGAGAAAGAAAGCATGCAGAGTTTTTGGAGGCCTCTACTTTATTCAACTTTATTACTTCTGCCACTTTCTGTTCCCCACACTATGTACCAAGACCAACTCAGGTCTATCCAAGGGGTAGGAGACATGCCATGGAGTGTCCTGGGAGCTGCTACAGTTACAGTGCTTGGGAACATAGGTATAGGGAGGGCAGCAAAATTGGGGCTACTTTTGCATTCATTCTGCTATGGACAACAACATTTCTTTTGTTTTGTTTTTTTCTTTTTCTTCTTTGTAAGGTAGCACAAAGTCTCCCTCCCTCATCCACCGTGAGAGCTTTGCTCTCCTATCCCCGCAGGACTTAGGTGTACACGGACCGTTTTACGCTGTTTATGCCGTTATGTTCCACGTGCAGAGAGGCCTTTGGGTGGTTCCAGCAAGGCTCCCCTGAGCTAACAGATGCCTTCAGAGTAACTCCAGTTCATCGCCCACTGGAGCAGAGCACTGTCAGAGAAGACACCCTCCAGCCGTGATGCATGGGAGTCATAGCATTCAGACTGAGACTCTCCTGGGGAGAAGGAGCCCCTGCCCTTCCTTTCCTGCTGAAGTCGATCCTTCCAGAAACCAGCCACAGAGGTGCAGAGGGTAATGGAAGTGCCTACTCAAGCGGAAACGCAGACTGATGCCAGCTGCTCCCCTGTCTATGAAAGGAGACCTTAAGTCACCTTGGAACAGATTCGCCTTATTATTGCTGGAGTCCCCTTAAGTTGTATAAATGAGGGCATCTCAGCCCTGCTGTTTTGAGAAAGGGTGCAAAGAGAAGCTTGTGGTCTGTGGTCTGGAAATGCCTGCCTATCCAGTGTTCTTAACAAACAAAGCTAGGAAGAAGGCCATGGCAAATCTGTACAAGTACCAAGAGCCTTCAGGGGAGAAAACAGCTTTGGATTCTGAGCCTGAGTTCTTTTCATAGAAGCCTGAGGGCTATGTGGGTTATCTGAGGCTTGGAACAGGAAAGGGTGGACAGGCTCAGAGATAGAGAATCTGAGTGGCATGGGGTGTGCCCGTTCTATGACAACCCCTGGTATCTCTGCTGAGCCTGACTTGGGTCGTGCATACAGACAAGAATTCATAGAAAAGGTTGGTAACTCAGGTGTTGGGAACGACTTTTAATGGCTGGGGTGTAGCTCAGTGGCAGATTGCTTGCTTAGCATCTTCAAGGCTCTGAGTTCAATCCCTATGCCACATCAAATGTTATTATTGCTGATAATAACAGTACTGGACAGGAAAGGCTGCAAGCCTGACATTCAGGATTTGTATCAACCATAGCCAGTAAGGGCAAGGAGACAGCATGGATGACTTTGATTAGCTCCTGGCACTTAAAAGTCACTACACAATTCAGCTGGCCTCACTTGGAAGTCCACAGAGCTTCACTTCTGCATTTCTGGCAGACAGATCCTTCTCTGTCATACCCCCATGGTCTCTCTCTGCTTCCTCATTGCAGGACACGGGGCCTAGCATCAACAGAGGGATATAGTGTGGATTCAGTGCACTGTGAAGCATCCTCAGAAAGCTCATTTCCACTTCTAGTGAGCAGCCAGGCAGGGATGAGCTTTGGGAACCAGGATTTGTAGGTTAGACAGAGATGCCACCCCTCAGGTTGATCTCAAAACTGCAGTACCGAGATACTGTTCTCTAGATGACCACTTGGTGGCGCCAAAGCTTCTTATGACGCAGACAAAATAGCAAGGTGCCCCTGTTATAAGGATACTTGTGAGGCTGGCTGCCTACTGACTTCAGCACGCGACAGGGAAGTGGCCACGTGCCTTTAATCCAGTAACAACCACCACCCAGGCGTGGTCAGTGCAGGCAGCCAGAGCAGCTCCCTAGGGAGCTGTGTTCCAGTTCGGTTGACTCCACCTCTTTGGGTGTTGACTTCCTCTAGAATACAGTGGGGAGGGTGGCATGGGTTGCTGGGGTAGGTAAGCAAGCCCTGTGAACTACAGAGGTTGGAGCCTGCAAGGGGGATGAAATGAAAGAGGCAGCTCTTAAAAGCTGTCCTGGCTGGGCTGCTGAGACCCACCCATACTGCTGCTGGGTAAACAGCTAGAAGGATATTCCTGGAGTGGGCACCTTGGCTTTAGGGCACTCAGCACTTAGCATCTATGAATGAACTTATTGAAACTCTGCTTCTCTCTGAGCTGCTGTGCTCACTCTTATTGAGCAGGCAAGGAAACTGAGGCTCAAAGAAGTTGTGAATTTGGTGTTGAGTGGCCAACGTGGAGGCAGAAATAGGAGTGAGGAAAGACTATAAAGAGGGACACCATGAGAGAAGGCAGGAAAAGGGCAGGAGACAGACGACTGTGCTGATGGTCATCTGGTGGTGTCCCTCTCCTCTGTTAGGAATCTGAGCAGGTGAGGTGTTCCCCCATTGAGCATCAGAAACACAGGACCTGGGTTGGCAGAGCCAGAGGCTGTAACTCGAGCCCTGAGAACAGGGGCCCAGATGCCAGGCTGCAGTAGAGACTTGGGGATCCAGGTATGTAGGCTACAGGCCTTGGGCCTTAACCCCCAGCACTGGTTCTTAACACTTAGCTTCCAACACTGATGATTGGCAACAGCAAGCACTGCTGCTAGGGGCCTTGAGCGGTGAAACCCTCTGCTCCGCACCTCCTGGACCAAGATGCCAGGACTTTCAGCCCTTAGGACTTGGTAGCTCCCTTGGATCTTCCAATGAATGGGGCCTGAGATTTCTTGCCTTCAGCCTTCCCTCCCTGGCCTTCTGGCTTCCAAGTCTCTTGGGTCACTTTCTCATTCTATAGGCTCTCCCTAACCAGGTCTGCTAATGATAAACATCATAAGTAAGGAAGAAAAGACCTTTAGGGGGTCTCAACACCAGACAGGAAACTGTCTCCAAGCTGACTCCAAAAGCGAGCTCAACTACCTGCTCATACTGCCCAGAGAGAGAGTAGCAAGGGACCGATGCACAGCCATCACATGCCTTCGCTGAGCTGCTAGGGAGTGCTCCCCATCAGCCTGTTAGAGATCACCAGAGCTTGGGATGGCAGAAAGGTCTCCTGGAACTATGGAAGCAGCGGGCTGGGGCCAGTGCCTTCTGAGCCAAGCTACTGCAGCCAGTAGCTGTGGAAACTTCAAAGCAATGGGACTATCTTAGAGGCAGTCTGGAGAGTCTGCAGGCCCAGAGTTCTCCACTACAGGAAGCCAAGAACATGTGGAAAAGGTCTAACAGCTGCCCACCCCTACCCCCCCCCCACCCCCACGACATCTTAGCTCACTTATGTTAAAAATAAACATTAAAAGTGGTGCTTAGATTAAGTCCTACCGTTGCTATTAACAGCACTTTACCGATACTCACAGTGTTGCTCTAAACAAATGCTCATGGCAGAGTAGGGTCACTTTACAGGTGTGTCACCCGCAGGGTGTTGGGGGACAATATGGGACCCTTTCCAGCTCACAGCCCCCGCCCTAGTTCAAATGAAATACAATAGTGGAAAGACCGATGACCCTAGCAACCTAAGGGATGCTGTCTGCATGGCTTCTGCCTCAGCTCCCTCTTCTGTCTGCATGCCGCCACTATCGGTGGGTGTGTCCATCCAAGCTGCACAGAAGAGCTACCTACAGAGAGTCCACAGGAAAAAGAGCAGATGACACACAGCTGAGCTATGGAACGGACCTCAGGCTCCATCAACAAAGGAGTGGACACAGAAAATGTGGCGTAAACACACAGTGGAGTTTTCCTCAGCCAAACAGTGTAGGAAAGTGAATGCAACAGGACACTATCATTTAAAGCAGATTAACTCAGTCTCAAAAGGACAAACATCAAGTTTTCCCTACACTGGTGAGTTCCACACATGAAATCTACAAACACATAAAATCACATGTGAGAATAGACATGAAACTGTCAACATGAAGAAAGGGGGCTGATGGGAGAGGGAGGAAGGGGAGAGTCATGGGGTGGGGGTATGTTCAAAGTTCATATATACTTGTGAGAAGATGGCTTCATGTAACACTGAATAAAATAATAAATAGATAATAAAATTTTAAATAGGGGCTGGAGAGATGGCTCAGAGGTTAAGGGTGCTTGCGGTTCTTACAGAAGACTCGGGTTCAGTTCCCAGCACCTACTCGGGTAGTTCATCCCCTCCTGTAACTCCAGTTCCAAGGGATCCAATACCTTCTTCAGGCCTCGGTTGGCACTGCACACATGTGGTACACAGGCAAAAACACCCATGCATGTAGAATAAATATATCTTAAAAAGCAATAGATTTATTTTAAAAATCAATATCCTTCACTGAGTCTGAGTAGCAGAAGAGACAAGAGCTTTGCTTCAAGGAGTAAATGCTTCAAGTTTGGGATCTGAAGTAGATTCTAGAATGTAATAGAGGCTAAGGCTGGGACTGGGAAATGATATGTAAATGATTACATATCCAGTGAACAGACTTGTGTAAATGGCTGCACAGACGTACCGATTTTACACAGTGACTAAAAAAGACACCGAGAGATCAACAGTGTCTTTGAGGTTATGTCCCTCTTGCTTCTGCCCAAGCAGCTTTCAGGCTGTGACAGAGCGAAGCATACCTGTCTCATTTTATGGAGATGACTGTCTCAGGTACACAGCCTCGAAGGGACAGAGCTGGCTGCAGACCTAAGCAAGATTACTCATGGTTCCTTTGCAGCCTGCCTCCTTCTTCCCTTCTCCTCCCATCCCCTGAAAAATGGCTCTATCAACCTGGCTCAGCACGTTGGCCTCTCAGGTCTGGTTCTTACTTGCAGGAATCATTCTGCCCACAAGAATTTATTCAGTACCTCCATGGCCAAAGTCCTGTCTACTGCTAAAGACATAGAGTGATAGTTACTGGCCCTGAAACTGCCTTCCTCAGGAGCCAGTATCTAGAGACAGCCAGAAATTGAGAGCAACTTAGGAGACCACTAATTGTCTGTTATTAAAGGCCGGGTGGCTTGTTTATGCGTATTTCTTGAGTTATTTGTGCTTCTTGTTCTGAGACGTGATGTATGGAACAGGTAAGGAGAATTTGCTGAGAGACTGGAATGTGTTCCTTGCCTGCTCTCATCCTTTTTCTTCTTTTTAAACAGCTATAGGAATTAGTGTCTAAATAAAATCAACCAACAGGAAAGTGAGCACAGTGCTGCTTTATAACTCTGACAGATGACGGTAACGGACCGCAAACCTGTAGCACAGAAAACCTATAAAACAGGCCTCAAAGCACAGCGCTTTTGTCAAGTTAGAATGAAGGATGTTCTGGGCTCCCGGGGAACTTAGCAGCCAGGAGCGAGGGAGAGTTCCTCAGGTCTTGTGAGCAAGATGTTTATAGCCTGCAAGACTGAAAATCTGAGTTCCAGAGATGTGGAGGCTGAGTGCAGAGGAAGAGCTGGAGGTTGCTTCATGTATAAGCTCCGTGGGGTTTTGATAGCCCTGCACTTGCCAGGTCACTGGAACACAGATGACTGGAGGCTTTCTTCTTTTTCTTCCCCCCTCCCTCCTTTCCTTCTGACAGCCGGACCATCAGGGCTTTTCTTGCCAAAAGCAAAATGAAGAAGACTGGGAAGTCTGAAAAGTAGGCTTCTGTGTCTGGTCCAGCCCCACTTACTGATGCATAGACCCCATGGTTCAGCAAGGTTAGCACAGTAACACTGGCTAGGGATGACTCTCTGCCAGTCACCATGCTCACCATGGTCTCTATCAGTTCTTTACCAGCCTTGCTTTCCCTTTCAACCACTTCTGCATTGGACAACTGATCTCATTTCCTGACTTAACCTAGAGTCTCTGAGTCTCACATCCTACAGATTCTGACACATCTTGACTCTCTCCTCTTCCTCTGCCTTCCACCAGAAAAGATACCTCCACTTTGCTTCGATTCCTAAGGACCTACTCACCCTCCAAGTCTTACCAAGCCAACCTGTCCAGAAGTGCTGGAACAGGGAAGTAGAGGAGGGTTGGAAGAAGTGTGGTAGGGTTACAGCCCTTAGACACAGTCCTGTGGGAACCTCTGCTCAGCATGCATAGCTATAGGTGCTGCTAGCTGCTCAGATCTGTTTGCAAATCTATGAGCTGGTTTAAGAATCTGAGCATTAGTCTTTCTAGTGCCACTGTGGAACAGCCGCCAGAGTCAGTCAACAGGGACGTGTCGCTCAGGAATCAGACCTAATATAAAGAACAGGAATCTTGAATTCAAATAACGAATGTCTGCAGAACGCTGCCCAAGGATACTGACTTCATAAAAATACAAATAGAAAAATCTTGATTCCTTAACTAGGAAAATGGCTTATCAGGCAGACGGAAAAGTGGAACGAATACAGCCAGGGATCAAGATGGTGACTTGACAATTTGCTGAGGAATTATGCCAGAACAGAACATTAAATAAATAAATAAATAAATAAATAAATAAATAAATAAATAAATAAATGGAGGCACTGGAGAGATGGCTCAGTGGTTACCAGCACTGGCTGCTCTTGGTTCCTGGCATCCGCATGGTGGCTCACAACCATTTGTAATTCCAGTTCTAGGGAATCTTATGTCTTCTTCTTGTCTTTGCAGGTACCAGGCTAGGTGCATACACACATACATATATGCAGGAAAAACACTCATACACAGAAATCTTTGTTGTTTTTAAAAAAGTATGAAGAAACAAAAACACGGGGGGGGGCTGCTGAGTCAATGGCAGAGTGCTTCCCCAGCATGTGTGAAGCTACGGGCTCTATTCAAGGGCCACAGTAAACAACTTAGTAATAAGAAAGGGGCCAGCACATGCCTATAATCCCAGGGCTCAGGAGGCTGAATAAGGTTGATCACATGAGCTCATGTGTTTGATGCCAACCTGGGTAACATATTGAGGTCCCATGTCTGAAAGGGAGGGAAAGAGCATAGGCAAGAGAAAAATGGAAAATATCAGGACACTGAGTTCTAGAAAGAGAGAGCAGACAGAAGGAAGAAAATTATTGCCCAAGAAGTCATAAAAGCAATTCTCTCCAGCACAAGAAGGTGTGAGTTCTGGGACTGACAGGATCCTCAGGGCAGTATCCTCAGAGTTCAGAGTGAAAATCACTTGGAACCTGTAATTACAGACTCAGCCCATTATAAAGCCCATTATCACTCAGAATAAAGACCTTTCAGGCACGAAAGGAGCCTAACATACTTCCCTAAGATAGATAATAGAAGGCTTCTGAAGCAAGAAGAAATGTGAAGATGCACAGAATGGGATGCAAGAAGCACTGATGACCAGATACAACAGCAAAAGTTGTCAGAATAAGTGTGGCAGGGCTGCGAGTTAGTTCAGTAGTAGAGCACTCAGCATGCAGGAAGCCCTGGTTCAAACCCCAGTAGTGAGGGGAAAAACTTGAGTGTTAATATTTTAAGATTTATTTTTAATTATGTGGATGATTGTGTGTGCATATACGTGGAGTGGCCTTGGAGAGGGTGTGAGATTCTCTGGAGCTGGAGTTATGAGGTACCAGATGTAGTTGCTGGGAGGTGAACCCATTCCTCTGGAATGCAGCTAGTATTCTGAAATGATGGGCCATCTCTCCAGGCCACGTGTTAATTACTTAAAAGTATGAAGTTTTAAGCAACAGTTGTAGGCACTGTCTAGGAAAGCTAACAGTGCCACTAATGCTAGCTGCATGTGCATTCCTCCACCAAGCAAGTCTCCTGGGTGTGGCTCCAAAAAGAATGCACAGGTGCCAGCACCCAAAGGGTAGAGTCTAAAATATCATGTACAATACCCCACAGTCAGGCACCCGCACGTGTTCATCAATAGTACAGCAGAAAACCCATCAAACAGTTGGAGCAGAGACCACCTCCCACAGCAGGCCAAGTAGAGCTGCCTCACATCTGTGAGGAATTAAGAGTGTGCTTTCTTGACTCTTGGGCCAACACAGCCACGGAATTGCTTCAAATATAAGCTTATCTATTAAAAAAAAAAAGCAACCCCCCTGAAAATGTGATATAGTAAACTGTGATAAAAGGGAAAAAGAGACAACTAAGAAGCATGGATGGAGATACGGCTTAGGAGTGGTAGAGCACTTGCCTGGGATGCAGGTTGTTAGGTGGATTCCCAGCATCACACAAAGCAAATACATTAAATAAATTAAAAGCACAGTAAATAGAAAATGGAAGTCTCATGAACAACATCAACAATATCAGCCATTATAATATATATGAATGGACTAAATTTGTTCATTAAGAGAAAAATATGTTGTTTGAATAAAAACACATCTAGTTACATGTATGTTATAAACTTTGGCACATCTACCAAAGCTGAGTGGAAAAATGAAATGAAAGTGATGAAGATTGTAATAAAAACAAAGAGCAGGTGTAAATAGAATATAAAATAGAGGAGAGTACCAATGGTTATCCGGGGGACAAGGTTGTTTATCTGAAACATTGCTTAAGGATCTATATTTCTTCAGTCTGGACTTATTTCCTACCCTCCTACATGCTCTGTGTACACAGAGACCTACATTTCATTTTTATCTTTTTTATTTTTATTTTGGGGAGAGATGTGCTGATTAGTTTTAACTGTAAACTTAATATAATCTAGGATCATCTGGAAAGAGTCTTAAATGAGGAATTAATCTAGGTCAGATTGGTCTGCAAGCATACTACTCAGAGACTGTCTTAATTGGTAATTAATGTAGTAAGACCCAGCTCACTATGGGTGGTACCATTCCCTAGGCAAGGGCTCCTGAACAGGATAAGAGAGGAAAGAGGTAGATGAAAGCAAGCAAGATTATATGCATTTATTCTCTTTGCTCCTGACTGTGGATGTGATGTCACAAGCTGATTGAGTTTCTGCTTTGACCTTCCCCTCCCACCCCCAAAAAATGGACTGCAACTTGGAACTGTAAGCCAAGTAAACTCTTTCCTCTTCATGTTGCTTTCTGCTGAGAGTACTTATCAAAACAATAGAAATAAAACTAGAACATGAGGGTTTGAGACAAGGTCTCATGTAATCCAGGCTGGCCTTGAACCCAATCCTCTAGCCTCTGCCCTCTGCCTCCTGAATGCTTCGATTCTATATGAGCTTCTTCTGGCTTGTTCATCATTAGTGGAATTGCCTCTTCTTCCTATGTTCACCTAAGTCAGGGGGCCCTTCTGTCTTTTTCTTTAATTTTACATATTTGTTACCTTTGTGCCAAGAGATTTCTATGAAAATGAGCACTCTCCTTTTTGTGTTTTCTTGTCTTTTTTTCTTTTTTCCAACTAAGGGAAAAATAAAACAACACAATTTTAAAATGTCTTTAATTGAATGCACTTCTTGGTCTTAATTTTAACTTGTCAAACAGATCATTTTACAGTATTGTCTTTTAAGGTAAGCTTTGATTGGTTTACTTTTTAAGAATTGGCAAACTTAGTTCTGCAGCATACTGAAAGACATTTTAGAAATGCAAGTGTGTGCTAAATTTTAGAAAAATCTACCAACTTAAATCATTCTTTTACTAGAGTCCAAGAAGAACTACATAATTTCTTTGGAGTACAAAAATATCTTAGAAAATATTCATATATATATATACATATACTTTCATATTTTCTGAAAAGCTTCAAACAACACACTTAGTAAAATGGTTGGAATCTAGACCATGACAACCCCAGACGCTGGTGAGGATGTGGAGTGACAGAAAGTGTCACTCAGTGGGAAGGTGAAACAGGAAGACAGGCTGGCAGCCTGTTTCAAGACTAAGCACACAGTTACCATTTATGATCTAACGATGAATTCATTGCTTTTACCAAGATGAGATGAGAACTTGAATCTACATTTAAATATGTACACACAAATGCTCACAGATACCTCATAAGTGCCAAGACAGGAGGCGACCAAGAAGACCTCCAGTAAGGATATGGTTAAAAAACTGTGGCACATCCAAACAATGGAATATCTTTACAGCTCCAAAAACAAATGAGCTACAAACCAATGAAAAGACATGGAAGAATCTTAAATGCATGAGTTTATGGAAGAAGCCAACTTTAAAAGGTTGCTTACAAGATGATTCTGACTGTGTGACATACTGTGAAAGAGAAAAATGTGTGAGACAGTATAAGGACCTGTTCTGCCCAGGGCTTGTGGAACAGGTGACACACAGAGAAGTCTTTGGACAGTGACACCATTCTGTGATACTGTAATGATCTACATATAATTATACATTTGTCCAAAGCTGTAGAATGCTCACCACCCTAAGCACCCTCACTTACTGTGGACTTTGGGTGACAGCAATGTGTCCAGTATGACTTCTTCAGTTGCATCAAACTCACCTATGTCAGTGATAGGGACCATGTTGGTGGCAGGGTGTGTGTGTGTGTGGGGGGGGATCCAGTAGATTGAACATCTCACATCTCTGTATCTTTCAATTTTGCTGCAAATCTAAAACTACTCTACAAATACAATCTTCTTAAAATCATGGGTGGGGAGTCCCCAGATAAAGTTTCCAGCCTATCAGCCTATATTGCTCAGTGTAACAATGGTCTTCAGAATGCAAGGGTAGTCGGTATACTGGATGATGAACTAGAAGAAGCCATTTTACCATTATGGTTCTGTCTGGAGAACTGGAGTCTAGCCAGCAGTCCACCAGCCTTTCTACTGGAGTCTGGCCAGCATTATACTATGTATCTTCATTAGGATTTTTCTTGATCAGATAAATAATGGGAGGGAAGGGTTTATTTGGCTTACACCTTGCAATCCATTATCAAGGGAAGCCAAGGCAAGAACTGAAGCAGAGATCACATCACGGAGGAATGCTGCTTATTGGCTTGCTTAGTTTCCTTTCTTATACAGCCCAGGGCCACCTTCCCAGGGGTGGTACCACCCACAGTAGGCTAGGCTCTTCCACATCAATCATTAATTTAAGAAAATGTTCTACATACTTCTTGTCTTAGTTTGAGTTTCATTGCTGTGAAGAGACATCATGACCAAGGTATAAAGGCAAACATTTAATTGGGGCTGGCTTACAGTTTCAAAGGTTCAGTCCATTATCATCATGGTGGGAAGCATGGCAGCATCCTGCCAGACAAGGTACCGGAAGAGCCGAGAATTCTACATCTTGATCTGAAGGCAGCCAAGAGCTATACTCTCTTCCACAAGCAGCCAGCAGGAGGCTCCATTCCATACTGAGCAGAGCTTGAGTTTAGAAGCTCAAACCCCACCTCCACAGTGAAGAATGTCCTTCAATTAGGCCACACCTACTCCAACAATGCCAAGCCTCCTAATTGGTCCACTTCCCATAAGCCAAGCACATTTAAACCACCACACTTCCCTACAGGAAATCTGATGGAGGAATTTTCTCAATTGAGGTTCCTCTTCCCATATATGTTTATACCAAGTTGAACAAAAAACCAAACAGCACACTATGGAAGAAAAATGCTGTGTGCACCAAAAAGAAAGGGACAGAACATCCAGTGGTATCTACAATGCCAGATAGAGGATTATCCACCTTGGAAATGCTCAGTGGAATCAATGGGCAAAATTCAAGAGGGCTTGGCAGTCTAGCAGGTCAACTTAACATTCAAGAGCTGTCTGGGCAGTTGGGTGGAAAGGTGCCTGACTCACATGAGCAGGGCCCAGAGTTCCATCACCATCATCAAAGGAAAAGGAAGATGGTGAGAAAGAAGAGACATCAAGAGGTTTAATTACTCACTCACAAAAGTCAGTTAGAAAAGAAAATGATTTGCATTTCCCTAATGATTAAGGATGCTGAACATTTTTTCAGGTGCTTCTCAGCCATTCGGTATTCCTCAGGTGAGAATTCTTTGTTTAGCTCTGAGCCCCATTTTTAATGGGGTTATTTGATTTTCTGGATTCCACCTTCTTGAGTTCTTGATATATATTGGGTTTAGTCCCCTATCTGATTTAGGATAGGTAAAGATCCTTTCCCAATCTGTTGGTGGCCTTTTTGTCTTATTGACAGTGTCTTTTGCCTTACAGAAGCTTTGTAAAGAGGTCCCATTGTCGATTCTCGATCTTACAGCACAAACCATTGATGTTCTATTCAGGAATATCTTCGAGGCTTTCCCTTACTTTCTCCTCTATAAGTTTCACTGACTCTGGTTTTATGTGGAATTCCTTGATCCACTTAAATTTGACCCTCCCCTGAGATTCTACCTCACACCAGTCAGAATGGCTAAGATCAAAAATTCAGGTGACAGCAGATGCTGGCGAGGATGTGGAGAAAGAGGAACACTCCTCCACTGTTGGTGGGATTGCAAGCTTGTACAACCACTCTGGAAATCAGTCTGGCAGTTCCTCAAAAAATTGGGCATAGTACTACCGGAGGATCCCGCAGTACCTCTCCTGGGCATATATCCAGAAGATGTTCCAACTGGTAAGAAGGACACATGCTCCACTATGTTCATAGCAGCCTTATTTATAATAGCTAGAAGCTGGAAAGAACCCAGATGCCCCTCAACAGAGGAATGGATACAGAAAATGTGGTACATTTACACAGTGGAGTACCACTCAGCTATTAAAAAGAATGAACTTATGAAATTCCTAGGCAAATGGATGGACCTGGAGGGCATCATCCGGAGTGAGGTAACCCAAACACAAAAGAACTCATATGATATGTACTCACTGATAAGTGGATATTAGCCCAGAAACTTAGAATACCCAAGATACAAGATACAATTTGCAAAACACATGAAACTCAAGAATAATGAAGATCAAAATGTGGACACTTTGCCCCTTCTTAGATTTGGGAACAAAACACCCATGGAAGGAGTTACAGAGACAAAGTTTGGAGCTGAGACAAAAGGATGGACCATCTAGAGACTGCCATACCTGGGGATCCATCCCATAATCAGCCTCCAAACACTGACACCATTGCATACACTAGCAAGAGTTTGCTGAAAGGACCCTGATATAGCTGTCTCTTGTGAGGCTATGCCGGGGCCTAGCAAACACAGAAGTGGATGCTCACAGTCAGCTATTGGATGGATCACAGGACCCCCAATGGAGGAGCTAGAGAAAGTACCCATGGAGCTGAAGGGGTCTGCAACCCTATAGGTGAAACAACAATGTGAACTAACCAGTACCCACCGGAGCTCATGTCTCTAGCTGCATATGTATCAGAAGATGGCCTAGCTGACCATCATTGGAAAGAGAGGCCCATTGGTCTTGCAAACTTTATATGCCTCAGTACAGGGGAATGCCAGGGCCAAGAAGTGGGAGTGGGTGGGAAGGGGAGTAGGGGGGGAGGGTATGGGAGACTTTTGGGATAGCATTGGAAATGTAAATGAAGAAAACACCTAATAAAAAAAAGAAAAGAAAATAAACAATAAACTCATTTTTAAAGATAACAAATGGAGCTGGAGAGATGAGATGACTCAGTGGGCCTATGTTCAGTTCCCAGCACCCATGTGATGGCTCCCAATTGCCTGTAACTCCAACTCAGGGGATCAAATACCCTCTTCTGACCTCTGTAGGCACCGCACATGAACAGGTAAACATACACACACATAAAAAAGACAGACAAACAAAAAGTGTTAAAAGGCAACACTCTCCTAAATACCTCATCAGAAACCCAGTCAAAACATCTAAACTGGGCAGACACAGTGGTGTCTGCTGGATCCCAACAGGCAAGGCGCAGGAGCAAGCTATGCAGGAATAGGATCTCAAAAAAACTAAAACTAAGCTAGACATAGTGATTCAGTGCTTTCATCCCACTACTTGGGAGGTAGAGGTGGGAAGATTGGGTGTTCAAGGTCATCCTCGGTTACATAGTGAGTATCCACCTGACCTTGGCTACATAGGACCTTGTATCAAGAATAAAACAAATGAACAAACAAACAGAACAAAACAAGGAAAGTGACAGAGAGGCACCGGGGCACAGAGAGAGTAGTGGGGTGGGGGAGCACGAACCAAGACCTACATAAGGAAAGTACGCAAGTTCTATGGAATAGCTTCTGCCACATCTCTTATGGATGTGCCAGTGGACCCAATAGAACCCCACCAAGAATCTTAGATAACCTGTCAGCCATAGATAGCAAGATGATTTCTTCCTCCTGGAAATTTGTTAAAATAGCTAAGAAATTTTGAAAAATAGAAATAAAATAGGGAATAACTTCCCTTATCAGATGGGGACTCAAATAGTTTCTAAAGTTATGGCAGGGAAACACATGGTAATTTTTCTACAAATAACCAAAGACAGAGAAGTAAACCATAAGCAGAACACGTATATATGAACAAACAGCTCATTGTGAAAACGACAAATTCCAAAGCAGGGAGCTGGAGAGATGGCTCAGTGGTTAAGAGCACCGGCTGCTCTTCCAGAGGACCCAGGTTCAATTCCCAGTACCCACATGGCAGCTCACAATTGTCTATAACTCCAGTTCCAGGGTATCTGGCACCTTCACACAGAAATACATTCAAGCAAAGTATCAGTGCACATAAAAAAGTAAATTAATTTAAGTAAGAAGGAGGTCCCAAGGGGGGATACTTGGACCTCACTGAGTAGAGGAGATAGAATAGATATGGGGGTGAATGGAGGGAGGCAACTGGGTGTAGGGGGGTGTGGGGAGGGGTCTAATGTGGAAAGGGTGGAAGGAGAGAGAACTGGGGGAGCATGGGTGGGGGAGCACCTCTGGGGACCCCTAGCTAAGACTTCTAGCAATGGAGGATATGAAACCTGAAATGACCATCTCCAGTAACCAGAGAAGAGTACCAGTGACGGACTGGGACCCCAAACTAACCACAGAACCTTCAACCCACAATTGGCTGCTTGCAAGAGGTAAAGGGGGGGGGGGGGTAAAGACAGCAGAAACTGAGGGAGAGGTTAACCAATGCCTGGTCCAGTTTGAGAACTATGCCATGAAAGAAAGCCTACCCCTGACATGATTATTGATATTTTGCTATACTTGCAGACAGGTGCCTAGCATAAATGCCATCTGAAAGGCTTCACCCAGCAACAGACTGAAGCAGAAGCAGAGAACCATAGCCAAACATTAAGTAGAGCTTGGGGTATCCTGTGGAAGAGGGGGAAGAAGGATGGAAGGAGCCAGAGGAGTCAAGAATACCACAAGAAAACCTAGAGAGTCCAGTAACCCTATAGGCCTATAGGGGCCCACAGAGACTGAACTGTCAAACAGAGAGCATGCATGAGATAGACCTAGGGCCTTGGCACATACTTAACAGTTGTGCATCTGAGTCTTCAGGTGGGACTCCTAACAGCAGGAACAAGGGCTGTCTCTGACTCCATTGCCTGCCTTTTGGGTCCCTTACCCCTAACAGGGCTGCCTTGTCTAGCTACAATAGGAGAAGATGCACCTGGTCTTACTGCAACTTGATATGCCAAGGCCAGTTGATATCCATGAGAGGCTTCCCCTTTTCTGAAGAGAAAGGGAGGACGGGAAGATGGCGGAGGAGAGTGGGTTACTACAAGGAAAGGAGGGAGGGAAAGCTGCAATTGAGATGTAAAGCTAATTAATTAATTAATAAATAAAAATGTTCATAGTACAATTACAAATTATTCAATAAATGCTTAGAGGGGTGTACGTTTGGTTGTCTATACAAAAAAGTCCTATGTAGTATAATCCCAGAGCATAATGAAACCATAAATGATTCTAAAATATATATTTGAAAAATTCTAGTTAACAACCCCAGTTAGAGAGACTTTCTACTAACACTTAAAACCTCATGGCACCTAAGATGTATGATTTAAAGATGTATCATAAACAATTTAAATTGTGTTTGTCAAAAACTAATCTTTAGGGGCTGAAAAGATGGCTCAGTGATTAAAAGATATTCTTACAGAGGAGCCAAGTTAGGTTGCCAGCACCCACATCAGGCACCTGCAACTCCAGCTCTTGGGTATATGATGCTCTATTGAATTCTGTGGGCACCTATACTCACATGTGTTTACACACACACACACACACACACACACACACACACACGTGCATGCATGTACACACACAATTTTAAAAAAATAAATCTTAAAAACCTCTATTTAAAAAAAATTTTTTTTTACGTGTCTTGCCTATGTCTTTACACAACATGAATATCTGGTGCCGGCAGAGGCCTGAATCAGATTTTCTGAGAATGGAGTTACGATGGTTGTGAACCACCATGTGGGTGCTGAGAATTGAACTTGAGTCCTTTGTTAAAGCAGCAAGTGGTCTTAGCTGCTGAGCCATTTCTCTGCCCCCCTTTAATGTTTAAATTTAAATTTTTACAATAATATGCAGTGGCAGTCTGGAATTAAATAGCTAGAACACTTGAAAAAGAGAGATAACAAGGATATATATATATATATATATATATATATATATATATATATATACATATATATATAACAAGTCAATTATATATCTATATATATCAAGTCATATATACATATATTTAATTTACATATATATATATAAACAAGTCAAACAAGTCAATAATAAAATGATTAAAGTAGTTAAAATCTATAAAAAGGTAACCCATAGACAGAAGACATATAAATAGCCAATCAAATGTAAAAGACACTTAAGTTTAGATTAGGTATTTTGGGAAATCCAACTGAAATTGAAACTTTTTTTTCATTTTCATATAACAGAAAGTTAGGTAGCAGCACCTGATGTGGGGAGATGAGCATTTACAGACTTAGCTGGTTGGTGGGAATGTCCACCCAGCATCTTTGCAGGGAAACTTAGGAACATCTACGGAAGCTAAAGGAATGCATATGAAGGAGCAAGTCCACTCCTAAGCTCTGTTCTTCAGCAGTCTTTCCGTAGCCAGGTTTGAGTTCATGACCATGAGCCATTGGTTAGGTGGGGAGAAGATCACCGCAGGAGAGGACAGCGGTGTCCATCTGCCTCCCCTGACTTCCACACGCTGCACCTGCCCAGAGGATCCTGGAGTGCCGTGTGTTCTATCACCCCAGTCCCGGCAGCCAGCAGGAGAGTTTCCAGCAGGCTCTAGGTGGGTTGTCCCGATGCGGTCTGTCTTCACTGGTTACAGTTGTGCATAGGTTGGTTTCCATCTGCCCCATGGTTATCATTCCTGTGATGGAGATTCTGTAGTTTGGCTCTGGAATGTCTCCTGAAGGACTGCATGTAAAGCTTGGTTTCCAGCATTGAGCTACAGGGGGTGGTGGGATCACTTAGAGGTGGGGAAGCCTAGGGAGGTTTTAGGCCACAGGAGATATCTTGATGAATGTGATGCTAGGGGTTTGGGGATGTTGCTGTTGTAGAGTGCTTATCTAGCATGCTGGAGGCCATTCTTCTATGGCATCGGTATCCAGCCTCGAGAACTGGGTGTGATAACACCATTTGCAATTCCAGCACTTGGGAGGTGATGAGAAAAGAGGTTCAGGTCATCGTGAAGCTAGCCTGGGCTACATAATGTGTGGAAAGAAAAAGAAGGAAAGAAAGGGAAGAGAAGGGAAGGGAAGGAGATGGTGGGATCCAGCCTCCCCTGTGATGACATTCTTAAGAATTCTGGAACTTTGAAACCTTATAAAAATACACAAATATTATAGAAATATGTTCTAATTTTAATCCCAGGTGTAGGGATATGGGGCTGCTTCTCAGCAGCTATGATGTACCTCCTGCTTGAGCAGAGGCATGGTTTTGCTAGCTGCAGATGGTTTCTGCAATTGTGTTACATTTGGAATTCAGGGAGCTTTTCAGAGGGTATATAAATGCTGGGGCCCTATAGGTGGGGGGTCACTGGTTGTTGGTTCAATGGGATTGGTTGCAATTTGTTAGTAGTTGTGCTAAAAGAAGAAACAAGAAGAAATAAATTAGATTCAAGGATCTCTCCCCACTCCCTTCCTCTAGCCTTTTCCTCCAATCTAATGATAGGAGCTAAAATGGGGGGGGGTTAAAAGGTGGGAAAAAAGAAGAACCTACAAAGTAGCTAAAACCAGCTACATTCTCCCCAAGAAACTGCTTCCTGTAATGACAAAGTCCCCTCACTGCCCGAGAGCAATGATCCCCATAAATCTTGGGCCACATGTTCAGATGTGTGAGCTGAATGCCTGCACTTTCCAGGCCGGCTGTCCCAGGCGTGTTTAACAATGCAGACATAGGAAAGAGTTACATTGCTGACATTTACTGTGGTGATGGCTGCAAGGGTACAAGAGAACTTCCACCACATCTGCGCATGCCCCTCTTTCCTCACCCGCTTTCTACCACACACATGGGACACGAAGCCTCTGTGTGGGTGGGATGCTCCATGGAGGACTGGAGGCTGACAGGAGACCAGGACCAAAGATCACCTTGAGTTCAAATCCATCCAGGAGACACCAACTTCCAGCCCTTCCTGCAGGCATACAGAACCTCTCCTGGCTCCTGACCCTGCACACATGTGACTTTTAACTTCGGGAGTCCATCATGAACTTTCGAGGGCAGGCAGACAGATGCAAATGAGCGCAATTATGCCAATTCCACGGTGGCCTGTGGAGGGCTTGGGGACACAGAAGGCCAGTCTTCTCATTTGCATTGGAAATACAGGGTTTGTGCTTAGGTTTGCTTAGCAGGGGTGAGAGACGGGGAGTATGGAAGGCCTCCAAATGCCCCTGGGACAGCCCTTTTGGATGTGTGATTCCAATAGTGGTCTTGAATGCAGAGAAGGGAACCTACTCTCCCTCTCTCTCTGGTCACCCCTGGTCTCTGAGGAAGACACCATGCAGTTCTTCAGAACACATAGGGTACCCAGAGGTCCTACCCTCCCTTTTCAGGCTGAGGAACTGCAAGAAAAGCAGGAAAACCATTTGGCCTGGGAGGCAAGCGGAGTTACCACCGAGCTCTCACAGGGACTGTGCCAATTTGTAGCTCTCCTTGCAGAGTAGCGCTGTTTCCTTACAAGTTTGCAAGCACGTTTAATGAATTCATAAAACTCCAACTGCACAGATCTCATGGTGGGGAGGCAGGATGCAATTCTGTAACTGTACATTTGCTTAACTGCTTGGGGTCACAGAAACCCTGTGAGGGGTTGGGGGTGGTGAGGGGATGGGGGAGGGAAGTACACTTCTTTAGGGAGGAACCCTAATGTCCACATTCCTTCTGGATCCTTGGAATGTCACCGTCAGGTAAGGCATTAACTAGTTACCCTGAAGCAAGTCCTATAGTCACTGATTCAATAATTTAATGAATGTCAATGAGCCCTGGGCGCTGTCCTAGGTGCTAGGTCTAGAGCCAGAAGCTCAGCTGGCTGCCCTTTGGGTCCTGTGAGCTCTGGCAAAGCTCATGGCTGCTCTTGAGTCTAGAGCCTGTATTTTGGTCTGGCTATGGCCACCGAAGACTGGACCTGTTTCAGGTGAGCTAGATATATGCAGTTCCCTTCAGATACGGCCTGGGAGCAGAGCAAGACCTCGCAGACAGAGACCTGGAAGCCCAGCCTTGCCCTTCAGATAACAGAATTAACTCACTCTCTCTCTCTCTCTCTCTCTCTCTCTCTCTCCCTTCTCACCAATCACCCCCACCCCAAACCCCATGTGTGTAGGGAGGAAGAACAGAGAGGAAACAGTCCAGACTGAACAAGCCAGGCTCACAGCAATCCCAGAGAGCTCTGAGCCCATTTGCTTTATCAAGCTAACTTCTCTTTTTTTCCTGAAATTCTCGGCCATCTATGTTCCTGTCCTCTCCCACACCCAGGCATCCCTGTCTGGGAGTGCTCTGAAAGGTGATTCCTGTGTCAGAGTCCAGGGGAAGCTGGCCCTCCAGAGCTTAGCTAAGCAGCCATCCACTTGGTTAAACAGTCAAATCCAGGGCCAAAGCTGAAGCTTAAAACTCTGAAAGGCAAAAAAGGAAATTGGGGCCAAGGAGGTTGCTCCTGACTTTCTGCTTGAGCCACTAAAACCGCTTGGCTAATTTCTCCCATCTGGAGGCTTTGTCTTGCACTGAGAATTTCCTGGTTTTCCGGGAAAGCAGGTGGGGACCTCAGCACACGGCTTTGAAACAATGGACTGAGCAGCTTCATTGTCTGAGCTGACTTACTCCTTATCTGCAGTGACTAGCGCACAAGCCTGTGTGCACGCACACACACACGCACACATACATACACGCACACACTTGGCGCAGACGCAGCATACTCCCACTGCATACACAGCAAACAGCTAACAATCCAGCCTTGGCAGGAACAGATGGCTGTGCAAATGGGGGCTTATCGGGGCTTGGAGAAAAGGGCTGTAAACAAAGGTGGAGTGGGATGGTTTTTGTAAGGGATGAATGATGATAGTCTCAAGGAGCCATAGCCCTCTCAGGTCCTTTGGCATGGTCTGGTTTAGGGGTAAAATGTGTGACCAGGACTGGCCGGCGGGACTCCAGAAGATGGCTTTGGGAAAGATTTTCTTTGTGTGGAGAGAGGATGTTGTGTCCTGAAGCCTGGATAGCATGCACTTTATGGACTGAGGCATTAATCATCCTCAACAGTCTGAAAAGCACGAGCCCCACCCCCACCCCACTGTGTCTCATTCTGTGTCGCGGGTGGGAACTGATGCTCCAGTCAGCCCTGCTGAGAGATGTGGCTGAAGAAGCTAGGGTTCAGCTGCAGGAGGCTGGATGTTTGCGCCACCTGGGCCCAGTCCTTCCAGTCCCTTCTCCCTAGTGGCACTGGACCTGGGGTCCACCCAGTCTTTCCATGGGTGCATTCTTCATTTGGCCTCCTTCTCCATGCAGGGGCCCACTCCTCACCTGAAGTTTTCGGACTTCAATATAGGGAGTTCGTTTGTTAGTTTACGTAATTACTGAACAATGAAACAAAAGAACAAAGGCAGGCCATGGAAGCAAGTGTCTTTTAAAACCCTGGCCAGGTGACACCTCCTCCTGAGGTGGAAGTTGCTGGAAACAGAGCCTCCCTCAGCAGGAACATACAAAAACACTTCTTCCACACAATCTGCTCCTGAAATGCTGTGCTTTGGTTCTTCATGCTCCTCCGTGTGTGTGATCTCCTGCCTGCTGCAGGCCTGTTTTCTCAGATGGACTCGAGAGGCTGATGAGCCCTGTCACTGTCTGAGTCAATTTCCTCTTCCTTCTTCAGGACAGACAGCTCCTCTCAGCCACTTCAAGCAGGGGACTGTGTGGCCAGTCCCACCAGAGGAATGGCAGGGACATGTGTGGTCCCTCCAGTCTCCCAGCCTTGCTTTTCCTGCTGACTTGACCATGGAGTCGTGTTTCCCCACCATTGGTGTAGTTAAAGCATGAGGGGGTCCTGTGAGCCAGGATTGCCTTCCTGTTTATCCACATTTTGAGTGAGAAATAAAACATAATTGTGAAATGTCATATTACCAAAGAGATCTTCAGATTCAGTGCAACATTCATCAAAATGCCAATGACATTCTTCACAGGACTAGAAAAAAGAATCCTAAAATTTTTGTGAAAGCACAAAAAAGCCCAAGTAGACAAAGGGATATTACAGGGTTTGCTAGAGCAGTGGTTCTCAACCTTCCTGACGCTGGGGCCCTTTAATACAGCTCTTTGTGTGGTGACTCCCCCAACCATAAGATTATTTTGTTACTATTTTATAACTGTAACTTTGCTACTGTTATGAATTGCAGTGTAAATTATCTGTGTTTTCCCGATGGTCTTAGGCAACCCTTGTGAAAGGGTCATTTGATCCCAATGGGCTATTGACCCACAGGTTGAGAGAAGCCTGTGCTAGAGGCATCTCTATATCTACCCACAAACTACCACAGAGCCGTAATGACAGGAACAGCCCAGGCCCCAAAATAGACACAAAGACCCACAGAATAGAACAGAGGACCTAGAAATAAGCGCTGTAGCTACAGCCACCCAAGTTTTGACAAAAGTGTCAAAGCATACATTGGAGAGAAGACAGCTTCTTAGTCAAGTAGGGTTAAAAAAAAAAACAAAACTCTGGATATCCACATGTAGATGAATGGAGATAGATTGGTCTCTAACTCTGCACCAAAACCAATATCAAGTTGATCAAAGACCTCAATGAAATATCTGAAACTCTGAAACTGTCAGGCAGAACATGTCAAAATTCAGGTACCCAAATACGTTCTGAAAAGAATCCGACTAACTTAGAAAATAATGACAAAAATTGGCACATCGAATTGCATGGCATTAAAAAGCTTCTGCACAGCGAAGGTAATGATGAGCAGAGTGAAGAAAGAGCCACCGAGAGGGAGAGAATCATATACACCTGACAGGTGAGTAACATCCAGAGTCTATAAAGAACACCAAAAATTAGACACCAAGCGTTAAATAGATAGGCAAATGAATTGAACAAAGAGTTCTCGAGAAAAATACAAAATGTCCAACTAATATATTTTTTAAAGTTTAATATCCTTAGCCACCAGGGAAATGCAAATTAAAATGCATTGATACAATCCTCCCTCCAGCCACAATGCCTAGCCTAAGAAAATGAACAAGGATAGGAGGACCCAGGACAAGGGGAGACTTACACGCTGCAGTTGGTATAGTGGCTCTTCAACAACTAAAGAACGGCACTGGAGAGATGGGTCAGTAGTTAAAAGCATCTGCTGCTCTTTCAGAGGACCCAAGTTTGGTTCACAGCATCACCATGGCAGCTTACAGCAGCTTGTAACTTCAGCTCCAGGAGAATTGACGACCTCTCCTTTTCTCAAGGGGCACTGCACATAACTGCCACTCCACATATACACATAAATGAAAATAATAAAATATTTTAGAATGAAATAAAACAAACCTAAAGATGGAAACAACATATAATCCAGTTATTCTTGGGTATATTTAAGGGATTCTAAGTTATTCTAAGGTATTCTAAGAGGTACCTGTGTATCCATGTTTA
This sequence comes from Mus caroli, assembly GCF_978045245.1. NCBI lineage: Eukaryota > Metazoa > Chordata > Mammalia > Rodentia > Muridae > Mus > Mus caroli. The sequence continues at coordinate 59,709,364 of NW_028227262.1, forward strand.
CTGCACTGATCACAATAGTCAAGATAAGGAACCATCAACAGATGACTGGATAAAGAAAATGTATATATATGTATATATATATGTATATATATGTGCATATGTGCATGTATACATATATGTAGTGGTCTTTTAATCAGCCATGAAAAAGAATGAAGTCATCTCATTTTCAGGAAAGTAGGTTGAAGTTTGTTGTGTTAAACAAGCCAGGCTCAGAGAGATGTTTTCTTTCTCCTATGTAGAATATACATGCACATATAAACTTATATGAGACATGTCAGAAGAACAAGGGCTATGTAGGGGAAAGGAAGAGTCTAGAGATGGGGGACAGGTTTGAGGAGAGCAAATGAAAATAATGTGTTTTGTCTCCTGTGTAAAACCTAGATTTGTTTGTCTGCCATGAAAGCAAGAAAGGGACTATTTGGCCAGTGATGACTTGAGAGAGTGCCAAATATGAAGTAAACTACAATGGCAAAGTTCGACCCCCAGGACCCAGATGGTGGAAGGAGAGAGCTAACTCCCAAGTTGTCCTCTGCCCTATACATAACTGATAAATGGTGTCCTCTGCCCAATACATAAGTGTAAAACATTTTAAAAGAAAATGTCATGATAAAACTCATTCTGTATACTAACAGAAATATTAATAAAAAACAAGAGAAATAGCCAGGCATGGTGGCACACACAGGTAATATCAGAACTTGGGAGATGGAGACAGATGCATCAGGAGTTCAAGGTCATCTTTAGCTAGAGAGTGAGTTCCAGACTACCCTGAATCATGTGAGATCCTGTCTCAAAACAAAACAAAACAAAACAGGAAAACCCAACCACCACCAACAACAAAGCAAGATCAAACTAGACAAAACCCTGTCATGGAGGGAAGAGATGGACACAAAGTCCTAGCCCCCCTCCCCCAGCTGCGATAGCTGCCAGGCGAGGGAAAGTTAGTTCTCTTTAATGGTGTGCACACTGGCAGGTTGCCCATGCTCTAGTGGGTGGTCGCACACCCAGGGCAGCATAAATTGGATTTGGTGGGTTTAAAAAAGAGGAAGACACAAAGTTACAGGGGGGACTGGATCTGAGAGGAGGTGGGCAAGTGAGGAGAATACGATTAAACTAAATGCCTGAAATTCTCAAAGAATTAATAAATACATTAAAAACAAACCTCCAAACCCCAAGAGAAGGGAAATAAAATATAGTTACCATGGTAACTATTGGTAAATGTTGATACCACAGCTGCTCCAAACAGCACACAGACTGGTGGACTAATATCTAGACTCTACAACTCCAAAATTCAATGACCCCAAAGATTCACCTACAAACTGTTGTACAGAGCCGCAGTGGCAGCTGCAGCACAGTGCAGGCCCAGACAGAGACACCGCCCAACAAAACAGGAACTTTCTTCACTCTCCATCCTCATTCCCAGGAAATGGTATTGTATAGTTTTGGGGTGTACAATTTCACACTCTATGGTTTTGGATTGTTCTTCCTATATAGAAATAGAAGCCAGTTATTTTGTGACCTGTGACAGTTTAGAAAAACTGTGCAATCCCTGGGGTTTTTCTATCTGTGAGATCCCATCACCTGTGAATTGAGAATAACTGCTTCTTCCTTCCAATCTGGATGGTTTGAGTTCCATTTTCTCAGGCCTTGCTGACCTTCCTAGGGTTGCTAGTGCCATACTGAGCAGAGGCAACAGGAGCAGCCACAGGGCTCCTGACTAAGGCAGGAAGCTGTCAGTCAGTTTCTAGAATGGACAAGCTAGTTGCTTCCACATCAGCTTTCTTCCTTTCTTCTTTCTTCTGATTCTGAAGAGTCCAATCCATCACAGGCTGCCTCAGAGAGGCTACTCCAGGGCGCTGTCTACTCTGTTTGCCAAATTCCTAATTTAAAACTCAAGCCATTCACCCTTGTCATGCTCACTAGGTCTGGGGCCTTGATTGTTCAATGTTTTGTAACATGAGAGACATGAAGCTTGGAGAATCCCTAACTTGCTCAAGAGTAGACACTGCTCTGAAACCTTCTAGGCCAAAGCTAGGTCATGAGATCGTGTAAAGCCGCAAGAGACAAGCACATCTCAGAGAGTTGTTTCCCCCACCCAGTTCAGAACTTTATTTTCCTATTATCTTATTCTGAAAGCATCCCAAGCTCATTCAAACAATGAAGTAATGTAATGGACTGCAAGATATATTTCACTTAGAATCATCTCCTGACACTTTTCCCCTCGGAACCATCTGAGTGTAAGATGCAGACACTCTTGACACAGCATTCTTAAATAGTTTGGCACACATCTCCCAGAAACAAGAAAATTAAGATAGAGGGACTGGAGAGAAGGTGCGGCAGATAAGAGCCCTTGCTAGTCTTGCATCCTGTCCAGGTTTAGTTCCCGGCAGCCATATGGTGACTCACAACCTCTGTACCTGGAGATCCAATGGCTGTGATGTTCTCTTCTGGCCTCTACAAGCACTGCACACATGTGGTATGCATATCAGCAACCAGGCAAACAATCATATATGTATAAAATTGAAGCTTTTTAAAAAGAAAAAGAATGTTGATTCCAAAATAATTACCGAATAGTATTAATCAATGTAGAAAGCCAGGGGTTTCACTCAGTGGTCCAGTTAACACTTAGTGTGTGGGAGACCCTTGTGTCAATCTCAGTTGCAATAACAACAATAACAAACCCTATAGGATGTTATATTGTATGTAAACTTTCCAAGGGGCTGGGAAGATAGGTTAGTGGTCGGCTAAGAGCACTGACCACTCTTCCTAAGGACCAGAGTTCATTCTCAGCACCCACTTGAGGTGGATCCAACGGTCTCTTCTGGCCTGTCTGGGCACTGCACTCATGTGTACAACCCTCCCCACCCTGACCCCATCCCACACTTTTAAAAATAAATCTACTGGGGCTGGGCTTGGGGGGATTTATCCCCCCTACCCCAGTACATTCAGGGCACACACTGACTGGAACACTCCACAGCAGCTTGCTACATAGTTCCGCTGAGGAGCACACATTTTTTTTTCTCCCAGAATTTTTGAAGCATGATCATTAAGTAAAAGCAGTGACCAGCAGGCCTCCTCATCATAATACAGCATTTACTGGTAAATAGTAAGACATCTTTCAAAACTAAAAGGCTGGGTGAATGGTCTGCTTCTTAACCTTCCATCTAGTGGCTTTAATATGTTTTGATGACTTGCGCCAGCTTCATTAAATTTCACTGAGGGTAGCAAAATGGCAATTTAAAAAAAATCTTAATATTTTTTGGCATTGACTAGCTGGTATTTTTATTTATAAAGAAGAGATTTTGGGCCACTGAGATGGCTCAGCAGGCAATGGCACTTTGCCCAGTGTAATAACTTGATATCAAGCACTGGACTCCACAGGGCAGAGGGAAAGAACTGATGTCTACAAGTTTTCTCCTGACTTCTACACCTGCTGTGGCATGCATGTGCCCATCTGCACAAATACGTTCAAGTCTTCAAAAGGGGAAGTTTGCATCCCTTTACCATTTCTGTCTCCGTTTCCCTCTTTAGAATGGGATAATGGAGCAGATGAGGATGGAGAGATGGCTCAGTGGTTAAGAACACTGTCTGTTCTTCCAGAGGTCCTGAGTTCAATTCCCAGCAACCACATGGTAGCTCATAGCCATCTGTACCAGGATCCAACGCCCTCTTCTGGTGTGTCTGAAGACAGTGTACTCACATATATAAAAGAAACAAACCCTTATTTTTTATAAAAAGACAGTTTAGAGCTGATGAGTTTGCTCAACTGGCTGAAATGCCTGTCTGATAATCTGAATTTGATCCCTAGAGTCTATAGTACAAAGAGACATCCAACTCACATAAGTTCTCCTGACCCCCACATGTGCACAGTGGTACATGTGAGCTCCTACTATATCATATGTGTGCTCACACACTTTTAAAATTGGACTAGTGGATTTTTAAAAATATTAAATGCATTATAAGCCATTATTTTTATCATTCATTTAAAAAGGTTTATTTTATATATATGCATGTACCTGCATTAGTTTATACGCACCACTTGTGTGCAGGAGTCTACAGAGGCCAGAGTTACAGACATTATGGGCTGCCATGCTGGGGGTGAGAACTGTACCTAGTTCCTCACTAAGAACAGTAAATGCTCTTAATTGTTGAGTAATCTCTCTGGCCTCATTTACTGTCTTTCTTGATGTTCAAATTGACTCAAATTTGACCAGTGGGAACCAGGCCCCTTTTCCTAGAGGGGTACATGGCTAGACAGAAGGAAATTGGCATTCTGTTGTAGGGAGAGGGATGGATATGTGGCAGCCAGTAAGAGGTGTCACACTTTACTTTCTCCAGAGCCTCAGTTCCCTGGGTCTTAGGTGGGATCATAGCATTGAGGATTTTCAGACTCAATTAATCGGTCGTGGATTAATATGGACAGCATCCTTCCCTGCCCTTTCCTCTCCGTTCCTATCACATTGCCTTTGTTTCAATGTTGTCAGGAGCTGGGAGGTGAAGCTCAGTGACAGAGTGCTTGCCTAACGTGAGATCCTAGGTTTGACCCCAGCACCAGAAAATGCAGTCATCTTACTTTTGATTTATAGCACTACTTTTTTTCTGTTTGCTCCTCAGTTATCTGTGAACTGGGCATGTGCACACCCTCCCTGGAAGACTTGTGGTATCTCAAGGGTCCACTAAGATCTCTTACAGCAGCGCTGAAGGCACAGTTTCAGGAGTTCCCTGGCTCTGACTCATTTTGCTGACTTTTTAGGGGGAGGTCATTGTATTAGTCACTTCATCATCTGACCCAGACTTTCCTGAATGGAGAATCCATTTGACTCTCCTAGGAGACCCTGAAAATGTCTGGGCCATGTAATGGATATTTGAGGTTTCTCACCGAGATTTTTGTTTACTGACCACTGAGACCATTTCCCAGTGCTATGGGTGTGGGATATTGATGAGTCACAGATGTCACCTTCTCTAGGGAACTATCCTCAGCTGCCAATGGCTGGCTGATGTGACATGGTCAAAGCTGGTGACAGGCTTCAACCTGATCCTACAGGAGCACTAGAGTATAACTTTCAATAGAATCATGCCTATGTTTGGACACCAGAGCACCCCAGCCCAGCTTATTATGTTATAAATGACAAAATTGGGTATATTTAAGATATACAAGACTTGATGAATCTTGACGAAAGGATCACCACAATCAAGGTAGTTAATCTAGTCATTGGTTACCACCAATGTGTAGTTACGATCAAATTTTAATCATGGAACAATATTCAAGAATATTTTATGTGTTTGGGTCTTTTCCCTGCATGTATGCCTATGCACCAAGTGTGTGCAGTGCTTAAGGAAGCCAGAAGAGGGCATCAGATTGAACACCTTTAATCCCAACATTTGGGGGGCAAGTTTGAAATCAGCATGGTCTACATAGAAGTTCTATGTCAGCCAGGGCGTCAAAATAAGACCATGACTCTAACAACAACAAACCTAATTACATATATTTAATTAATAAAGATCATATACATTCAAAGAGTACAAGGTGTGCAAACACATGCTGTGTAATGCTTATTACAATCAAACTAGTCAATATGTCATTCACAACTCAAGCTGCACACTAGATCCCCAAGCCTTTTCATCTTATAACGAAAGTTTATATTCTATTCTATTATCAACACCCCCATATTCACTGCAGAGCAAATAACCTATGAGTTATAGACATTTGCTCCCTCGCTGTGGCCATTGTGTGTGTGTATCCCCCACCATATTTTAAAAATGTGAGGAACTTCTATATCCTTTCCCATATTGGGTGTACCAATTTATATTTCCATCAACTGTGTGCAAGGGTTTCCTTCCTGCCAGTGTTTACCAATAGCTGTCATCACTTGTCTTTTTGATAGTGGTCATCCTAACAGACAGTGGTGATAGACTGGTTTGGATCCACATTTCTGAGCTGACTGGTAATTTTGAACACCAGAAAATACATGTTGTTCATGTGTTTCAGTGCTATTTGCATGATATGAGGGGAAAAAAGGACATGTTCTGGTCCTTTGTACATTTTAGAGTTGGGTTACTTCTTGCTTTTAAGTTAATATCTTGGATATTATTAACCCTTTAGTAGGAGTTATCTAGCTGGCAAGTAATTCAGTCTTTAGGCTGCATTTTCACTTTCTTAGAAGCTTCCTTTGCTATGTAAGACTTTTTAATTTTAAAATTACATTTACCAGTGTGTGTGTGTATGTGTGTGTGCGCACTCGCATGTACGCACACGAGAACACATACCACATTCATGGCATGCATGTAGAAGTCAGGGGACAGCTCATGGAAGTCGTTCTCTTGATCCACCATGCAAGTCCCAGGGAACAAACTCAAGCACTGGCAACAAGCACCTTTGCCTGCTGGATCAACTTACCAGCTTGTACAAAGCCTTCTTTGTTTTGTTGCTAAAAAACTTGTTTTTAGGTTTATTCTACTTTATATGTATGAATGTTTTGCCTGTGCCCACAGAAGTCAGAAGTGGGTATGGGATCTTCTGAAGCTGGATGCATGGATGGTTGTGAACCACCATGTGAGTTGTAGGAATTGAACCCAGGTCCTCTCTAAGAGCAATCAGTGCTCTAGACCACTGAGCCATTTCTCTTTAATGTAGTCATACTTGCTTATTTTGCTTTTGTTGACTGTGGTTTTTGGTGTTATATCTAAAGGATTAGTGTTAAGATCAATATTAAGGAGCTTTTCTTCTATACTTTCTTTTAGGGGTATTTCAGGTTCAGATCTTACATTTGAGTTTCTGACCTATTTGTAGTTGATTTTTGTGCACAGCTCAAGAAAAATTGTATTATGTTGAGTGTGAAAAGCAGTTTTACTAACATCATTTATTAAAGACTTCCATTTTCCCACTGTATGCTAGCACCAATGATTAGTTAACATGAATTTATTACTAGGCTTTAGACTATGTATTCTGTTGTTTTGACTACATTAGCTTTGCAATATATTTTGAAGCCAGGGAGTGTGGTGACTGCAGTGTTAGTCTTCTTCCTTAAGCTAATTTTAGCTGGGTACCTACTAAAATGGGCCATGTTCATACGAAGACTGTGAAGGAGGTGGCCTGGGTCATCATCAAGAAGTACTATATGTACTTGGTCCAAGTGCATGTATGAGGGGATCACCATCATCACCAGCAAGAAACTCTGCAGCAAGATAGAGAGCCCTGCTATGCATCTAACGAAGTGGATGGATTCAGAGAGGTCGTGGAAGAGGTACCTGGATCAAGTTGCTAGAGAGAAACAAAGAGAGGAGAGATAAAATTATGTTCCCAAGGTTGCTTAGCCCTAGATCAGGAGGTCACTGAGGTAGATCCTGACAGCAAGAAAGTGCTGAAGCGTCTGGACTTTGGCAGCTTCTCCAACCTGCAGGTCACAAAGTCTACAGTTAAAACACTGCATGGAGCTGTTTGAATCTGTTCTGTATTATTTCCAATAAGCCTGGGGACAACTTAAAAATAAAGATAATATTAATGGAAATGGAGAGGTGACTCAGTGGGTAAGAGTACTTGCGACTCTTGCAGAGGCTCCAGGTTCAGTTCTCAGCCCCAGCACAATGCTCACAAGCTTTTGTGATTCTAGTTCGAGGGGATCAGGCACCTCTTTTGACCTCCATGGATTCCTAAATACATGTGGTACACATAAATACACTCAGGCATGCATACATACACAGAAAATGAATATCTTTTTTAAAATAGCTTTTGGTAAAAAACACTATTGAAAATTTAATAGTAGTGACTCTAAGATTATTTGGGGAAGTTTGAATATGTTAACAATATCCTTCTTCCAACTGATGAAGATACTGCATTTGTCTTCTATAATATCCTTCATCAATGTCAGTTTTTGTTAATCCCACCAAATGAGAGTAAATACCATCACCCAGGTTCTTTTAGTCAAATTAAGGAAGCTATACTTTCTGTCAGACAGGGTTGTCTCCCTAATGTAGCACTGACCACAGAGAAACAGAAACATAAACAGTGGGTTTTATATTGGCCCCAAAGCTGCAAGGCTAGGGGATTCTCCAGGAGAAGGCCTCCATAGACTGATGCTTGTGTTTGTTTGTTTTTGTGACCCTTCATTCAGGCAGTCCACCTTGGGGCATTGGCATGTCTCCACAGTGTTCACCCTTAAGGAGCAGCTCTTCAGTCCCAGAGGACTGGAGGAAAGGGTCCTGGCTATGAGTTTCTGAATTTGGGTTGGGGTTTAGATCATGATGAGGCCTCCACATGTTAATCCCAAAGATATGAGGAAAAAGACCATTAACACAAATCACCATAGCCAAGTTAAGTAAGTAAGTAAATTAAAGAATACAATTAAAGCAAACTTTTATCTATGTTCACATGCTGCCTCCCCTTAAGGTGGGATTCAAGAGATGAGACTTGGATGTGGGGAAGATAAGGTTTTTATAGCTTAGAGGTATGGGGTTTCCAAATTGGAGGGTATGGCAGGCAAATAGGAGAGGTTATAGAAGCAGAACAGACAAATTGGTCGTAACAACCTCTTGTGGAATAAAGACATAGTTACAAGTTAGTCATAACAAGGTGATCATCATAACAGGTAATCATAACAAGGTGGTCATAACAAAAGTTGATTTGAAACTTACAACACTGGGTTAATAACTAAAAATTTGATGCTGGGGCCTAGCAAACACAGGAGTGGATGTTCACAGTCAGCTATTGGATGTATCACAGGGCTCCCAATGGAGAAGCTAGAGAAAGTACCCAAGGAGCTAAAGGGATCTGCAACCCTATTGTCGGAACAACATGATGTACTAACCAGAACCCCGGAGCTCTTGTCTCTAGCTGCATATGTATCGAAAGATGGCCTAGTCGGCCATCATTGGAAAGAGAGGCCCATTGGACTTGCAAACTTTATATGCCCCAATATAGGGGAATGCCAGGGCCAAAAGAATGGGAATGGGTGGGTAGGGAAGTGGGGGGCGCTATGGGGGACTTTTGGGATAGCATTGGAAATGTAACTGAGGAAAATATGTAATAAAAATATTAAAAATTAAAAAGAAATTTACACATAGGTAATCTTATCATTTAGGTTGTAAAACTCAGCACCTAGACAGCACCATCAGTCAAAATGAAAACAAAGATCTAATCTATCAAAGTTTGTAATTCTGGAAAGTCTCCAAATGAACTAACTTTAGGTTTTAATCCCTGTAGGTCTGCTTTCAGCTAACTGTTCTTGTTACCTGAAATATGTCAAACCAAAACATGGCTTTTATGCTTAAGAGCTCACCCTGAAAAGGGGGTATCAGAGACTTAATGTATGCTTAGCTCTTCCGTGTCTTTACTCGCTTTGTTAAGCTTTAGCTATTTTTGATGAACCGAATCGTACAAGAAACTAATCTTCTGCAATAGTGTATATAAAAAGACCAGGACAATAAAGTTGCCAGGCTCCCTCCGGACTCTGTTTATGATTAATGCTTTATTCTGATAAGCTTTATTTAGTTTCCTGCATATGTTTTCAAGGTTTGACCTAAAACAAGTAACTAAAAACAAGTAAAGTTTATTTAAAATCAAGTATACTTAATAGATGGCCCTCAAAACTTTTCAGAGATCTGTTAAATACAATATTTAAAATGTTTAACAGAAAAAGCTTCCTATGATAGACAGAAATGCCAGCACCTAGAGGTGACACTAAGGTCTCTAAAGAAGGTGCTTGGGTACAGACAATTCTACCTGAATTATGGTGATGCTAACCAGTGAGAAAAACTGCCCCTAACATCAGGGCTCTGCTCACACTGTAAACATTGTTAGGTTAACCACTCTGCTTCATCACAGTGGGTCAGTTATCCCAGGTTCTTCCTTCACAGGAAAATCTCTCAGACTTCCGGGTCTGACAGACAGAGGCTATGTTGTCATGAGCAGTAACTGAAGATGTAATGTTGCCTTATGTGACAGCTGAAGACCGACTACTTCTGCCCTCAACAAAGCCACAAAGACCACAGAAGCCTAGGATATCTACCCAGGTAATGGTAAGTTGGTGTAATTTTAATTGATACATATGCTATTTGGATTATACTTCCTGCTGTAATTTATCCTTCTCAGCTCTCTGATGATGTTGACAGCTAACTGTAGCATTATCAGTTTATCAGCTGCCCCACCCACTCCAGTGGAGTCTGCAAGACAAGTCCAAAAGCTTGGCCGCAGTCCTGGGGCAAAAAGTTTCATGGAAACTGGTCTCCTGGAGTCTTTGGTGTCCCATAACACAGATGTGGTCCAGATATGTTCTTGCGATAGTTGGTGAAGGGTTTTGCGTGCTTTCTTTCAGTATTGTTTTATTATAGGTGCCCCCAAGGAATGATTTGACAAATAGCCAAGTTAGATTGAACATTGCTTCCTGACCTCCACCAGTGTCCCAATATCAAGGTGAGCCAACCTTGGGCTTTGAATTTTGTAAGACTATTACTTATTCAATGCCTCTAGTGCTGATAGAGAGATAGTGAAAGAAATCAGGCATTGCAGTTTACTGGATAAGAGAAATCTCAGGGCAAGTTCAACCAAGTAAACTTAGAATTCTCATTACAGTCATGTATGGTAGACTACATAATAGTAGAAAGAAGGTGGGTTGTGGTTTAAGAAGGAACTAAAGTAATACTTAGAATAACAACTGAATCACTTCCATATACAGGAATTTACAATGTCCTAGGGAGAAGGTGGATTATACAATAGACTAGAATTGGAACTATGACTAGGGTGTGAAGCCCTTGCCCCTGGCTTCTAAGAATAAGCTGACCTTAGATAGGGCTGATTTTTATCTCAGTTGTAAACACTGCCTGGTTTCTGCTAGCTTTTATGTATGTATTCCTCTGCTTTGTGTAGAGTCATTATTCATCAGATGACCTCAATGTATCACCTACCTTCCTTGTTTTCTTCTGTAATATAAGTCTGACACTTGCTTTGAGAAATTACACTCAGATTCAGCACTCTCTTGTGTTCGTGCCTGTTTGTCACTTACTGACGCCTTGCCCACCTGAGTACCAGAACCCTGATTCTCCCTAGGTTGAGGGACTCTGATTGGGTTCAGCCTGTGTCAATCAGCAACTTCCTGGTTGATGCATTTCATATATAAAAACCAGGACTTGCTTTTCTAGAGCTATTAGGTCACCTGATGAAAAAAGCAAATTTACAGACAGGTTTGTCTAATGAACAGGCTTCATTCTAATGGATAAACAGGTTGCTTTTACTATTTAAAGGAACTTGCCTTGCAATGAACGCTAATAGTAATCAACTATTTATGTATGTTTAATGGTAAATAATTAGATAAGTTTAAATTTTATATAAATTATATAGGTCTAAAATAACTTAAAATACAAACATCTCGAATGCCCTTCAGCCTGGAGTGTGGAGGAAGATGGTAGCTCTGTCACAGTGTTTGTAGTCATTGTTTTTCTTATAGTTGGAGTTGAGGTCAAACCTCACATGGAACTTGCATCAGTATGATGAACGAATGACCTGGCCATGAGCCCTTAAAATTCCTGCCGGATGAGGTCCTTCTGCCCGAGCTGAAGGACCCGAGGCTTGTCTACATAGGCTTCCTTGGCTACTGCACAGGCCTGATGGACAGCCTGATGTGGATGAGACCTGTGATGAAAGCATCGCCAGCTTCTGTTTGCTAATTCCTTTTTCTTTGCTGGGTATTTTTATTTAAAATGTTAAGACGATTGATGTTTGTATGCTGTGAAGGACCATGACATGTTTGGCTATATAAAATTACATCCAGAAGATTTTCCCGAAAGAGAGAAGAAAACTTATGCTGAAATTCTGGAGCCATTCCATCCAGTGCATTGAAGTTTTCAAAAGGCTTGCCCCTCCTGTTCCTCTTCACCACAACTTGAATATTTTCTGAGTTTTATGGGATATCTTTCTGTGACAGTGAAGTTTAGGTGAATATGTTAACCCTGTAATTAAAATAGTTATTATGAGTAAAAAAAAAATCTCAGGATATGAACATCTAAATAAGTTATCTAAAATTATTTAGGGAAAAAAATACAAGTTACTCTATGCTACTATTATACTAAGATTTCAAAAGTTCAAAGTTTTAACATTAATCAATAAAGTTCTGATAAATGGTTAAAATACTGACTACTACTATCAGTCACAAGCTCACGATTTTAAATTATGTCTGACTGTCTTCTCAGTAGAGACTTAAAATGCTTACCATTATACTAAAAACACCTCTGTCCAGTCTATATATACCCAGTCCTCTGAACAGAAAAAGGAAGTGTTCACGCCTTTAACCTAAAGCCATAGCTTTCGCCATAATTCTGAGGTATGAATCCACTCCAGCTGTTTTCTCCAATGTGGATTTCAGTACAGATTACAAACTATGGTAATGTAAGTTTCAGGGAATTAAGAAATTCATAAAATTAATTAATTAATTCTACCTCTCACAGGTCAGACTCCAGATAAGTAGTCTTGTCAATCAACAATCTCAGCTTCCCAGCTCTTGTCTACACCTGAGGGGAAAGCTCCAAATGTAAAAGCTTCCTTAAGTTCTTTAACTTCTGGACCTAGTCTACATCTGTCTTGGCTGGAGTTCCACTCAGTCAGTAGACACCATTCAGAAATCAGCTGTGGGCTACAAACTGCTGTACAAACTGAAAAGTGATGCAAACAGTCCCTTTGATGTGACTGCTCCCTGTCTTTTCTGCTGAGACAACAAACTAGATAGATGCTTCTGATGAATGCCCCCTTGCCCTGGCCTCTCACCAACATCCCAGTCTTCCCCGTCTCGACAATGGTGCCCTAATTTCAGCAGGACGTAGTCACAGAAGATGATGCTCACCCCTTATCCTCAACAGATGGTTGGAATATTAGATCAAGAGGAAACTCCCTGGCAGAAGGGACAAAAATGACTACCTATAGTACCTATTGGCATACCAAGATTATATGATCTTAAAATTTTTGTTCTATGCTAATCCAATAGATATAATTTATGAATGAGCACTGTATCTTTTGATGCATTGCAAATTTTGCAACCCCCTCGATAAAAAATTCTAAGACCCTATAAAGAATTTAACAGGGACGCATGAGACAAAGGGGGATGATCAGCCAGCCTGCTTCTACCTTAGGCTTGAAAGACATTTTATAATAAAGACAAACTAGGTTAATTTCAGTTTATGATTAAATCTCTGTTTCTCAAGTATTAGGCTATGCCCCACCTATAACCATAACTACAAATGAATCTATTCTGCATGTTCCAGGAAATGTCAACCATGCTTTTGTTTCAAAAGTTTTTACGACCACCTGTTGCTATGACTACCTTGTGTAGGCAAAAGGTTATTGTGCACTGTGTGAAGATTATCCTTGTTTTATTCAAATGCTAATTTCTGTGCTCACATACCTGGCTGCAATCCCTATTCTGAGAACCTCCTGTCTCATTGTTGTATAAACAATGTCCTCAATGTTGGGAATTTTGGCTGGGAGGCAGCCAGATTAGTTTAGTTTAGAGGATTAAAATAGATTAATACTGCTCAGTTGTTGTGCCTTAAAGCTGCTAAATAAATCTAACAGCCCTGTATCCATTATTTGGAAGCTAGCTGAGTTAAGAGAAAATCTTCAACACTTATAAATTATCGTTAACAACCTTGTTATGGGTACCTGTTGTTATGACTTGATCACTTTGTTATGAGTACCTTATTAGGACCACCTTATGAGAGGATCTAAACCACTCCATTTTAGAACAGGCAGCCATATAGGCCTTAAGTTTCAGTTTCCCAAAGAAGCAGGAAAGACTCCTTGGGAGAGTCACAGACAATGGATCGTTAGTCAATACGGGTCCTGACTTTTGGCTGAGAGGGAGAATGAACCAGAACTGAGTCAGTTCCTGGGACATCTGGCTGAGAGAGATAAAAAAAAAACCTCTGAATTAGGCTAGTTACTGAAATTTCTGACCAGAAATGGTAAAATTAATATAGCAAGCAATCAGAAATTGTATTAATGTAACTGCCGTACACCTAGCTAATCATGTTAGAGATTACTTAACCCTTTAAGCAAATTCCACTAGCCCTGATTAAGAATCAGTGATTTTCAGACTTGCAACCATGTTATGGCAATTTAAATAGGAATGGCTCCCATAGACTCATGTGTTTGAATACTTGGTCCATAGAGAATGAATGGTGGCACTACTGGGAGGTATGGCCTTGTTGGAGTAGGTGTGGCTTTGTTGGAGGAAATGTGTCACTGGGGTGGTATGGGTTCTGAGGTTTCAGAAGCTCAAGACATCTTGCTTCCTGATGCCTGTCAATCAGGATACAGAACTCTCATTCCCTCCTCTACCACCATACCAGTCCTAGGTTTTTGGTTTTGTTTGTTTTGTTTTTTGTTTTTGTTTTTGTTTCTGTTTTTTGACAGGGTTTCTCTGTGTAACAAGCCCTCCTGGACTCTCTTTGTAGACTAGGCTGGCCTCAAACTCACAGGCCTGTTTCTGCCTGTTTCTGCCTCCTGAGTGCTGGGATTAAAGGCATGGGCCATCACGCCAGGCTAAATGTTTTCCTTTTTAAGAGTCACCCATGGTGTCTCTTCATAGCAATAGAAACACTAAAAAACATGCCTTTGTTTCACAAGAGGTTAAGACTAACTAGTTATATTTTGCGTCTATTTGTCTCCCATACCCCCCCACCCCACCTCAAATTTGGAAACCCCTTATCCTTGAGCTATAAAAATCTTTTCTACCTCAAAGTCTGACCTCTTGAACTCTATCTTAGGAGGAGACAGCCTATGGACAAGAATTAAAAGTTTGTTTTAATTAATTTGCCCAGGATGGTTTGGGTCGGTGGTCTTTCTCCTTCCATCGTTGGGATTAACAGTTGTCCCTAGCATAGTACTTTATCATCTCATGGCAAACTACACTCACCTTTAGGTCTTAAAGGCTCCATCTGTGAGGCTGCCACAATTTATTAATTCGTCTCTCGGTATTACAGTGTCGTTTCCCATGCACTACAGTAAATTCACTTGTGTTTGAAATTTGTTTCTTTTATGACTGAAGCAGGTTACATGGGGTGGCTCAGTACTAGTCTGCTGAATGCTTAACATGAACATAGATCATTAACAGTTGTCTTAGCATCTTTGGTAGTTTATTCTCAGAACACGACTTTTACTTTGCTTCAGGGATAACATTTATAACAAACCTTGACCTTGTCTCAGCATCTATTTGGCTGGCTCTCGGTCCAATTTTCCAGCCGACAGGTACCCTTACCTCAGAGAGCCACGCCCCCTTCCAGAGCTTTTTAATGGCGCCAGAATGCTAGACTACAAATCCCACAGGGCAACGCGCGCCAGCCCCAGCAGCCAATAGAGCGCAGTGTTGCTGGCCTGTGTCCCGAGTAACGAGCGTAGGCCGCTGAGCAGCGTCGTCCTGGTTGCTGTGGAGCCGGCTCGCGTGGCCTCACGCCCTGCCCGCCTCCTGTCATGGGCAGCGCCGAGAGCGCCGAGGCCCGAAGGGTGTCCTTCGAGATGGATGAGGAGGAGCGGGTCCGGGTGCTGCAGGGCATCCGGGTGAGCGGCGCGGCGGGAGGGCGCGGGCAGGAGGAGCGTGCGGGCGGGAATGGGAGCCGCCGTCCCGGGGACCAGACACATGGAGGGGGCCTCTGGCACTCAGGGGCAGCCGGCCGCCTCAAGTCATTTTCCACCGCCTTGGCTCTCTGGGTTCCAGTTTTGTTCCGTGCTCTACCCGGTTTCACCTGTCTTGTGCTTCTCGTTGCGTGTGCTGCAGCACGTTTTGAAAGTGTTCATCCATTTCCAATCTTGTTCACGTGCCTTTCTCCGTGAGGCAGCAAAAGGAGAGTTTCAGCTACCATATATTAGGTCATATGCCTTATCCGCTCTTCAACTAAAAGCCTGCAGTTGGTCCTTACCACGTCGAACAGGAGGGATAGCCTCACTTGGCTTTTACAAGATGTCCTGCTGCCCACTGTCCTTCCCATCCCTACCCTGGCCTGTTTTCTCATCTTCATAAGATACTTATTTTTGCCTCAGGACCTCCTTGTTCTTTCCATAAGATCCCAGGTGTTCGATGTTTCTTCAGTTATCGTTAACCTGGCTGTCTTCTTGTTACAGCTCAGATGTCATCCAAGAATCCTTCCTTGACCACAGTCTCAAGTGACTTCCCACACCACTGCCACACGTTTATGATTTTCTCAGCATCCAACACAGTTTGAAACAAATTGTGTTTATTGTGTTTCCCATTAGAGCTCTAGCTGATAGCTTGGCTGAAGTTCTTGTGTGATTCATGACTTTATCACCGGAACTTACAAGAATAAAAGCTCTTGTTTTATTTCAGACTGGCAGCTCTTTACAGGTAATATTTAATTTTCAACTGATCAATGAGCAGTAGAATTGTTAGTACCTTTTCCTCTGTTTTGTTTTGAGACAGGGTCTCAATATTTAGCTCAGGCTAGCCCAGGACTCTGTGTCTGCTTGTCTCATGAGTGCTAGGATTAAGGAGGGGCATATACCACCAAAAGTCCGGTTAGTCCATTTTGTAGCTTATGGGGAACTGAGGCCCTATTGGCATAAGTTGTCCAAGGTCGCACAGGTAACAAAGTAGGAGACCCAAGACTATAAAGTAGGTCAGCCCCAGAGCTGTTTGTTAAACTTCTTGCTAGACTTCCTTATATACCTGTGCATGGCACTTAGTGTGTACTTGGTCGATAATTGTTAAGTAATTACATGAGTGAACTCAATGAAATAAACTTCAAACAAAATGCTCTGAGTTGGGTCTAGGTGAATTAGAGAGGAGGTTCAGAAAAAGGCTTCAGAGGGTCTGACATCTGTACTCCTTAATAGAGCTATTTTTTATTTAGCTTACAAGAGCTATTTTTTTAATTTGAGAGAGAGAGAGAAAGAGAGAGAGAGAGAGAGAGAGAGAGAGAGAGAGAGAGATATGTTTGGAGGTTATCCTGGGTACTATCAAGGATCAGATGAAGATGTGTGTGAAGCAATGGAGAAGACATGCAGGATGCTTTGTGGGGGGCCTCAGAATGTGCAACATGTCAGGAGCTGACCAGCTGGAATCGTCAACCTGGCTTGTGGCAAGAATTAAGCAGGGGAAGATGGCTTCTACTGAAAGGCTGAGAGGGAAGGAGTAGGGTAGATTCTAGGAAGACAGCTTTGACTCAGGATACCCTTCACATTTTTTTTTGCTGGGTCTCCTGTTTCAGGGGGGATGCAGGCCTGAGTCTTCAGATGTTCAGAGAAGCACCATTGGAGGTGGCTCAGACTTTTAATTTCTAGTTCTCTTAGTAATTCTGTAGAGTACAAAGTCTTTACATTTTTTTCTCTCCTTAAAATGTTGTGTGTGTGTGCGCACATGCTTGCTTATCTGTATGTGTACCACACGTATGCAGGTGCTCAGGGTGGAAAAAAGATATGAAATCCCTTGAAACTGGAGGTACAGATTATTGTGAACTGCCAATTCCTCTTGAAGAGCGATAAGCATTTTAAACCACTGAGCCATTCTTCCACACCCTAGTACAAACAAGATGGAAAGTCAAGCTTAGAGACAGTAAGGACTTCCTAAGGCGCCACTTGAGTAGTGTTTGGAACTAATCTAATTCTATCAGACTTCCCACCAGCCGGAGGACACATGTCTTAGAAGTCTGAAATTGTGACATTGCTTCTACACGGCCTGACAAGGATGCTAAGACTCTGCTTAGTTTTACCAGGCAATTAAAGTGGAGTGAACTTCAGTAGTTGTTAGCTTTCTTTTCTAGTTAATCTAAGAGAATAATGGCTTGGCCAGAGATAGTCAGTGAGGTGGTTGGCCCAATGTTGGGAAAACATGTCTAGTGTGCCTGGTTTTAAAGAGGAAGATGGAAGAAAGAACATTATGGTAAATATTTTGGTGATGGTGGGGTCTCTTATGAGTAGTTACTTGAAGATTTAAGAGTTCCTCTGGTCTTAAGACAGATGAGTAAAAATCAGTATAAATAAATAAATAAATAAATATTTTTAAAAATCAGACCAATAAAGAAAGTAGTTGCCCTACTGAACACATGAGAAGTCAGCAAGAGGTAGATTCCAAGAGAATATCTGCCCTAGTTCCTTCAGAGAAAATTAAATATTCTTAGAGACCACTTGTATTTAATCCCTGGGGCCTGATCCCAGTGCTCTCATTTCCTTAAAATTAAGTGTTAGGGCCTTGCTCATTTGTGTGTGAATTTGCATAAATTTACATAGCAAGTTCAAGCCCTAATTCTGTGGAAGGTAAAAGAAATTTAATTGATGCAAAATGCTGCAATTATATTCAACTCCTGATTTCAGAGCAGGCATGCACAAAATACATAAAGATTGTTTCAGCTAGTACATTGAACCTCATGGTCTTCTAAGAGAAGGCAACAATATCTTACAAATGTCTATTTTCTTCTTTTTCACTCTGTATAAGCAGCCGTCCTCTTCATTCAGCAGAACTTGGTTGATTGTTGAAATCCAGACTCCTAATAGTTCCCAAATCACTCCCCCTTTTCAGCGATTCACCTCTTATTTTGTCACATGCTTCGGAAACCTTCGTACGGAGCCAGATGCCTAAGCTCATTCCATGCTCATTCCATCCTTCTGGCTAGATCAACTCTATCATTACTCATTGTTCCTCTGAGGCAGGTTCTGGACAACTCGGGAAGGGAATACGATGAAAGATTAGTCAGATACACAAGAGACAGTCAACATTTGATGCCAGGGAGGCTATTTGCCAGTGCACTACCTGAGCTCCTCAGCAAACACTGCCAAAGTGCTTACCCAACACTGGTCTGGTCTTACAGAGATGGGGCACAAAGCCAGGCTCTCTGCCATCTTGGACACTGGAAAGAAAACAAAAAGGCAAACCAAAACAGAACACCGAAAAAACCAAAACAAACCTCCCAAACCCTGAAAGTTCTGAAGAAGAATTAAAAGCATGCAAAGTAGTAAGATTTAGACTTGTTTGAGGTGAGCTGGTGAGGAAATGCCTCTCTGATGAGGCAACATTGCTGGTATATATGACCTGAGCTACCACTAGGAAGAATACATATGTATACTGTGCTAAGTGCTGTGCCAAGTATATTAAGGACATTTCTTCAGGTTCTGCGCATGCTGACCTTGTGCAATGTCATTGTCCCCATCCGTTTTAGAGCTCAGATGTCACATAGTTAATTAGTGGAAGATTTGGCTCAAGCTCTGACTCTGAAGCAGCATTAAGATGATTGGCCTCCACGAGGGGTATCCTTGATACTTGGGAAGCCTTGCCATGTGGCAGGATCAGCCTGGGCTCAGGAAGCCAGCCAGGTAAGGCTGTGAAACTTTAGTCTGGAGGCCACATTCACATTGCAGATCCCGAGACAGTAGCAGTCTTCAAAGACTGTGTGGTCATTTTAAAACTGTATTGAGATGTATTTTAAATATAAATTTACCACTTTTTTTTTTTTTTTTAGTAAATGTACAGAATTGAGCAACTTTCACCTAATCTACTTATAGAACATTTACAAGATGTGAAAGCTATCTTATTCCTAAGACACTTCCTACTGCCTATCCCCAAACCTGGGTAACCATATTCCTCTTGCCTCTGTAAAATTGCCTTTCTTAGAGAATTCATATAGGTGGGTTTGTATATCTTGCAAGCCTGGCTTCTTTTGCTTAGTGTAATTCTTTGTGCAGTGTGGAGGTAGAACTTGTGCGTTCTAGGCAAGTGCCCCACTACTAAGCCACACCTAGCATGCTAAACTTCCTTTTTTTCCCTTTTCACTTTTTATTTTATGTGTATGAGTATTTTGCCTGAGTGTACATCTGTGTGCTTCATATGCACATTGCCCACAAAGGCCAGAAAAGGGTGTCAGATCCAGTTGGAGTTACATGCAGTTGTGAGCCACCAGTGTGGGAGTTGGGAATTGAATCCAAGTCCTCAGAACAGCCAGTGCTCTTAACTAATGAGCCACCTTTCTACCCCTGTTAAACTGTTGTGGCATTGCTTTGTTGGTAGTTGTGTTTACCTGTTATGTGAGAGTTTTAGTGGCTGAATCTACTATGTTGTGTGGATAAATAGTGCATTTGTTTATCCAGTCACCAGTGGGTGGACATTTGTATTGTTTTCATTCTTTTTTTTTTTTTAAAGATTTATTTTTATTTATTATATGTAAGTACACTGTAGCTGTCTTCAGACACTCCAGAAGAGGGCGCCAGATCTCGTTACGGATGGTTGTGAGCCACAGTGTGGTTGCTGGGATTTGAACTCTGGACCTTCAGAAGAGCAGTCGGGTGCTCTTACCCACTGAGCCATCTCACCAGCCCTTGTTTTCATTCTTGTTTTTTTTTTTTTGTATTTGTTTTTTGTTTGTTTTTTTTTCGAGACAGGGTTTCTCTGTGTAGCCCTTGCTGTCCTGGAACCCACTCTGTAGACCAGTCTGGCCTAGCACTCAGAAATCCCCCTGCCTCTGCCTCCCAAGTGCTATTGTTTCCATTCTAGGCTATAATGAATAAAGCTGCTGCAGACATTTCTTATTTATTTATTTATTTATTGTCCTGTCCCCCCACGTACATTATCTTTTCCTATGGATAGAAACTCAAGAGTCTGTTTTCAGGATCATTCTTATATGGTTACATTTAACTTTAAAGAAACTTCATTTGATCCTCAAGATATCCCATTTTCTGGTTTCACCAGCCATACTTGAATGTTGTTCACGTCCTTTCCACACTTGTTCTTGCTGTTGTTTTGATTGCAGTGATCCTAGTGCTGTGAGAGCATCCTGTGATAGGTTGAACTCATTTCTCTGGGGAGGAGCAGTGGGTATCTTTTTTGGGCTTATTTGCTACCCACATGCTTTCTTTGGTAAAATGTTTATTCAGTCATTTTCACATTTTAATTTGGCTGTCTATTTTATTTTATTTTATTTTATCATTCAGTAATGTTTTGGTTTTGCTGGATCCAAACCCTTTCTTCATTCTATTTTGAAGCCATTTTTTTTTTCAAAATGTGGCTTGCTCCTGTTTTTATAATAGTTTTTGAAGTGCAAGTGTTTGTAATTTTAAACTTCAAAAAATATTGACTGTACCTTTGGTGTTGTATCTAGGAAAACTTTGCCTGCTTTAAAGTCATAAAAATGTCTTTTATTTTTCCTTCTTTGAGTTTATAGTTTTTGCTATTGGGGCTATCATCTGTTTGAGTTAGTTTTTTGTGTATGGTGTACATCACTGCAGTTTTTATATTGAGATTGACAAAATCATCCTAGGAAGGACATAGTAAGTACTTGGGTTTTGTATATCAGAAAGACTTTGTCATAACTGCCTAGTTTTGCCATCAATGCATGGCTGTAGCTATGTCCCACTGAAAACCTGTTTAGGAGGTCAAGTGGTGGGTTAGGCTTCACTCAAGAATATTTGCTGAATTTTGAGAAATATAGCTTTTTTTTTCATGAGATACCTATTTTTTTTTTTTTTGATGCAAACTGCAAGAAGTTTATTCAGGAAAGACCAGTGCACTGGGGACGACTCATATCCCATGCAGGGGTAGAGGAGTCAACCACGAGCTCAAGGGGTAAGGGGTTTATAAAGGCAAAAACCGCAAACACCTGGCATTGGGCTATAGAAAGGTAAAAACTGCAAACACCTGGCATTCAAACATTTCCTGGAACAATGGAGCAAGTTAAACTTCTACTCCCTGCCATTAGTGAGGTCTATTTTGGACACAGGTCTAGGGGCTTAAATAATTTTTCACTCTCTCTCAGGATCTTTCACAATTAAAAGGATATTGTCACTCTAGGGCCATGACAACTCAGGTGACTAGGTTTAATTTCTTTGTGACTAGGTTTAATATTCTTTTCCAAAATAGCATGGGATAGCAGTAATGAATTCTTTTTTTTTTTAATTAATTTTTTTTTAGGTATTTTCCTCATTTACATTTCCAATGCTATCCAAAAAGTCCCCAATACACTCCCCCCCCCACTCCCCTACCCACCCACTCCCACTTTTTGGCCCTGGCTTTCCCCTGTACTGGGGCATATAAAGTTTGCAAGTCCAATGGGCCTCTCTTTCCAGTGATGGCCGACTAGGCCATCTTTTGATACATATGCAGCTAGAGTCAAGAGCTCTGGGGTACTGGTTAGTTCAAATGTTGTTCCACCTATAGGGTTGCAGATCTCTTTAGCTCCTTGGGTATACTTTCTCTAGCTCCTCCATTGGGGGCCCTGTGATCCATCCAATAGCTGACTGTGAGCGTCCACTTCTGTGTTTGCTAGGCCCCGGCCTAGTCTCACAAGAGACAGCTATATCTGGGTCCTTTCAGCAAAATCTTGCTAGTGGAGATACCTATTTTTTGTACTGTTTGTTGAGAAGACTTGTTTTTTCCCAATGAGTTACCGTATTGCCTTCATAAAATGCACTGAGTGAACACGAGGTTATTTCTGGGTGCTCAGTTCTTTCCATTGATCCCTGTGTCTACCTTTGTGCCTGGACCACACCATCCCAATTGCTACAGTTCCATAGTTTCAGAAGTTGGCAGTGCAAAATTTGTTCAAGATTGTCTTGAATCCTTTGTGTTTCTATATACATTTTAGGATCAATTTATCAACTTTTATAGAAAGAAGCCTGTTAGGTTTCAATCTGCACTCCGCTTTGGGAAATTGCTGTTCTTACTTTTGCATGTGGATGTGTGCAAACACAAGTACATATGTGGGTGGGTGAATGACATGTACATGTGTGCATGAGCTTGTAGAGGCTCAAAATTGACTTTGGGCCCTCAGTTGCTCTCCATTTATCTTTGCTGAAGCAAAGTCTCACTGTGAGCCTGGAGCTTGCTGTTTCTAGCTAGTCTAGGCACTCACTTCACTCCCAGACTCCCCTGTCCTTGCTGGCCCCCAAGTTTCCTTGGCTTTTCCTTGGCTCTTGGGGCTCTGAACTCCAGTCCTTACACTTGAGGGACAAGTGCTTCATTTACTGAGCCATCTCCCCAGTCCCCACATTGCTTGTTTAACCGTAGCATTGCCTGCCTGTGGATCTGAGAGGTTTTCCGGGTGTAGGGGAGCCTTATTTATCTCAGCAACACTTTTTGCTTTGAGTGCACAGAAAGAAGTGTGCTGCTTTTCTTCAGTGTAATCCACAGGTTTTGTTCTTTTGATATTATTGTGAGTGAAATTATTTTCTTAATTTTATCCTAGGTTCTGCCATTGCTTGTATGTAGTTGATTTTTGTATATTGATCTCACAGACTCTTAAGTTCCTTTATCCTAGCAGCTTTTTTGTTGATTCCTTAGAATATTTTATGGTTAAGATGATGTATACAAATGGATTCTCTCTCTCTCTCTCTCTCTCTCTCTCTCTGTGTGTAACTTTTAGGGGTTTGTTCTCTCCTTCCAGTTTGGGTTCTGGGAATTGAACTCAGGTCATCAGGTTTGTATGTTAACTGCTTTTATCCTCAGAGCCATGTTGCCAACCCTCTTTTTCTTTTCTTATTCCATTGGCTAGACTCAGTAGTGTATGTTGAGTGGAAGTGGTAAGAGTAATGTCCTTGCCTGAGCTTAGGGAGAAAACATTGGATCTTCCCTCACTAAGCATGTTAGCTATGGGTCATGGGTAGGTTTCCTTTAGGGTTTGATGGCCTTTTAATCGTCTGTCACCCCTCCCTTCCAGCTCTTGTTTACTGTTTTTCTCTTGGAAATTCTAAGAGTACAAAGATTAACTTTTAAAAATTGGAATGTCTGGTTTATTATGCTGTACATTTTAGATTCCAAACTTGACTTAAGGAGTTGACAGCCCTTCTATCCAAGCTGACATGTCAGCTGAGAATGAGGGTCATATCTTTCCAAGGCTTTATGGACTTAGGGCGTATTCATGCAGAAGATTTCTTCCCACCATGCTAATGTCAAGCAGTGTTGCACCGGCCTCCTCAGGTGTCACGCATTAGTGCTGTGTATCATGTTCTGTCCCATCCCACTCTCCTGTTCCATGCCTTTATTTTACTCTTGTTAGATGTTACTCTGTGCTTAGTTAGGGTCCTGTCCAGTCTACCATGTTTGCTCTCTGGTTGCATCCTTTATCTTAGTTTGACTTGCT
This sequence comes from Mus caroli, assembly GCF_978045245.1. NCBI lineage: Eukaryota > Metazoa > Chordata > Mammalia > Rodentia > Muridae > Mus > Mus caroli. The sequence continues at coordinate 59,733,415 of NW_028227262.1, forward strand.
TAAAGTCAGTGAGACAAACCAGTGATCTCAGAAAACCTGGGCAATGGCCTTGCTCCTGGAGAGAGGGCAGAAAGGATGTGGCATTTCATGCACCACTTAAGGACAGATGCACACAAGGACTTGAGCACAGTTCCCCTCTAGTGTCCTTCAGCTGCAAAGCTCTCCTTGACTCACAAGTGAGTATAGTTTGATGGATCCACAAAAGGAAATGCCAACTTGGAAAGCTAGGAGATAGGCAGCTAGCTTCTCTTCCACTTTTGGAGTTCAGATTTAGAGTCCAGCAGCACATAGTTGCTGAGTGCACATTGCCTGGGCTAAGAGCTTCACTAGTCACATCTTGTGGATAGTTTTAGGTGTTAGAAGACAAAGCAGAGCAAGCTCTCATGGGAGGCAGAACATTTTAGGTCTTTCTGTCCCTCCTCAGCTGAGGAGGCAGAGGATTTGAAGGCCCTTGCCTTTGGTTCCCTCCATTCTCCTCACTCCTGGTTTCCAGATTGACATTTTGTGTGATGGCAGTCAAGAACTGTGCATGCAGTTTGAGATACTTGTACTGCTTTTGACCCCTCTATAGCCAGCAGTAATGCTTAAACAGGACAAAGAGATGCAGGGACTTCCATCTGACCTTCTGAGCTGGGGATGCTACCCTCATATAAGATGAAATTCTGCACTACACCTTAGCTGTATCACAGAACACTCCCCCATCCCCCCAAAACCAATGTAGATGTAGGGTTGGCTGTTGGAAGGCTGATGCCTTCATTTGGGAAAGAAAGGTGTAGCCCCGGAGGCATCCTCCATCCTTGAAGATGGCAAATCCTGTCTTTTGGCAGGCAGAGCTCTACTTTTTCTTAGTATTTCTGGGTCTAGGATGATAAATGCAATTTCTGTATGTGGTACCTAGTCTTGGTTGTCAGGAAGAGAGAACTTCACCTGAAAAATTACTTCTATTAGATTGGCCTGTGGAGGCATTTGCTTGAATGCTAACCAGTGTAGGCGTGTGATGCTGTGAGCAGTAGCATCCGTAGGCAAGTGGCCCTGGGCTAAACAAGCAAGGTAGTTGAGCCTTGAAGAGGCTAGTAAGCAGCTTTCCCTCATGATTTCTCCCTTTGCTCCTGCTTGAGACCTGCCTGTAATTTGTAATAAACCCTTTCCTCCCCAGGTTGATTTTGGTCAGAGTGAGTTATCACAGCAGCAGAAAGGTATCTAGGATACTGGGGTTTTTGTTTTGTTTTGTTTTGTTTTGTTTTTTTGTTTTTTTGCCTGAGTCTGACAGAAGTTTCAGGGTATTTTCTTGTTTAATCTTTTGCCCCTCCTGTACCCTGACCCCAGTCATCCTCTGTTGTCCTCATTCATTAGCTGATAACTTCTGAGACTTGAGTTTCCAGCCCAGAGCTGTTACAAATGGCCTACTCATGACTTCTTGCACAGCACATGCGCTGTGTGTCTATCTAATCCACTGTCCACATGGGATCTGCCTGCACCCGTCCTTACCTCCCTTAGAAAAGGACCCATTTCTTAGGTTAATGGCTCTACCCTTTTGTCCCTCACCTATAAAGTCAGCAGTCTTCTTCATTTTTTCTTTCAACCTTTAGTGACAAGTCTTTCCAGCAGTTTCTGTTTCATTGTGCCTTTGTCTTTACTATTCTTTCCCCAGCTGCCTGTACTAGGGATGGATCAAAGGCCTAGTGTCTGCTAGGCAAGCTCCCCTGAACCACATCTCTAGCCCTCTTCTTACTACTTCCCCCTCACTTCAGGTCCACACCTCTGCTCTTCATCTGACTTTTGGGCTGGTTTTCTGGTAAATGGTCATAAAACTCAAGTTCAAAGGAGGCAGGTCAGGAAACCTCATCCTTGTGCCCTGGTTTATCCTCCTCTCAGAAGCAGCCCATTTCCTTTTCTTCTGTCAGAGATTCTGTTCAGAGTCAAGGCTGATTGTGTCACAGTTGAATTTTGCTACTGGGTTAAAGGCTATTGCTGTGCCAGGCTAACTGGGAACTCCATGTGCTGGCACACTTTCATCTAGCAGGATTGCAGACAGCTCTCTGCTGCTGTGCTCTGTGCTGTTCCCTGGTCACCCTATGGCGCTGTCCTCTGGATTAATTGTTTTTTCTCCCCCTTTGATTGGCTGGATCTCCTTCTTCCTTAGGACACTGGGAAGGGACTGCCCACTGAAGGAGCCTTCCTCTGTAGCACCTGCAGACCCACTAGCTTCTCACTGCTTCCTGCCCTGAGCCAAAATTGCTCTTTCTTGCCCCTTCCTTTCTGCTTGGTGAGCAAGAGTCACTTGGATATGGCTTGGTGCCTGCTACAGATCTGTGTGATACTAGCTGGATAGAATTTGAAGATATTGGCTGGTTTTCTTGCCCCCAACCGTGAGCCCAGAAACTTTATGTTATTAATAGGTTTGAATTAATTGCTACCAATTAAAAATTGGGAGGCTTTACATAATTTGATTTTTAGCATTTTTTGGAAGGGGGAAAAAAACTATTGACAGTCTGGTGTGTCTTTCCGTATGGCAGCACTTTGTGTGAGTGACAAGTCTGTTTGTCCCCCTTTTGCCCTCAGCACTATTCTATTCCCACCACAGAGCTTTACATGATTTTTTTTTCTTTGCTATGCCTGTTTTGTTTGCTTCTGTCACCTACCTGGCCCCAGCAGGCACTTATGTGTGCTGCTCTTGGTGTCATGTGCCGTGCTTGGTGTTGGAGGTCCCCGAGGGCTTTTCTTGTCCTGACATTCTGGGATTTACATCTGTGCTGAGCAGCCGGTGGGTCTAATTTCAGCCCATAAGAAGTTGAAGGACAAGGAACGCTGTCTCCAAGGCAACAGCCCCGCTAGGAGAGGAGGAGTCTTAAACACTACAGGAATAGGCAGTGCCTCTTCAAGGATTGGGGTATCTGGGCCTTAGGGGCTTCACACAATGAAATATCAGGTAAACTGCTTCCTTTAGAGATCATGTAGCTGACATTACCTTGGTGCAGGGCTGAGCCTGTGCCTCTGCCCACAGGAGCTGTGGACCTAGGCAGGGAGAGGGCACAGAATAGATTTGGTTTCCTAGTTGCCCTGGGCTTGCTACTGCCTGCACCCAGTGAGACCTTAGAAAACATGGTACTGCATGGGCAGACAGTTCACATAGGCCTGGCTAGCCTGTAAGCCACTTCCTATCCCTAGTGCTCTGGTGACACCTCTCCTGCCTGTAAGAGAGCTGACACCTTTTTACTTCATGAAGTGACAAAAGCTGCCTCCACACTGTTACCTCTCAGCTGTGTCTACACAGTGAGATTTGTGAGGCTAAGAAATGCACTAATATTCATACAGCTTGCTTGCTGAGCTCTGTAAAGCCTATTGGTGGAAGCAATGTGGCTGAAGATTTCTGGCCAGCCCTTGCATAACATGGTTTTTCTACCTCCAGGGAGCATCATGTTCCTACCTTCCTTGGTTCAGGTGTCACATTATTCCAGAGTTTAGGTTGGGCCTTAGCACTTAGGACATCTGTGATCGTGGTTGGCTTTCTAGCCTCCCTGACTGTTTTTTGTCAAATGGCAATGCACAGAGAATACATTTAACTGGAACCTTGCATGTTGTGTGTGCTCAGAGTCCCTGTAATACACAGATTCATTTAGGTCTGATGCTGGGGTATGCCTGCCTCTATTCCAGCTTTGATGATTGTATTAGACAAGGTTCTCTAGAACAGTGGTTCTCAAATTGTGGGTTGTGACCCCTTTGGCAGTTGAATGACCCTTTCACAGGGGTCACCCTAAGGCCATCTTCACATCAGATATTTACATTATGATTCATAACAGTAGTAAAATTACAGCTATAAAGTAGCAACAAAATAATTGTATGGTTGAGGGCTACCACAACATGAGGAACTATTTTAAAGGGTCACAGTGTTGGGAAGGTTGAGAAGCACTGCTTTAGAGTAACAGAGAAAGAATTTATTAGATTGATTTACAGACTGTGGTCCAGCTAATCCAACAAGGGCTGGTTGTGAACAGAAAGTCTTAAGAATACAGTAGTTGTTCAGTTATGAGGGTAGATGTCTCAGCAGGTCTTTAATATATACTGGAATCCCAAAGAAGTAGGCTCAAATGCCAATGAAGGAGAGGGCAAACAGGCAAAGCTCAAAAGCTCCCTTCTTCCATGGCCTTCTAGTAGAAGGTGTGGCTCAGATTAGATCTGGATTAAAGATTTGAATTAAAGGTATGTCTTTCTCAAGATCTGGGTTAAAGGTGTGTTTTCCTACCTCAAAGATCTGGATTAAAAGATGACCTTTCTATTTCAAATCAAGCAAAAGCTCCTCACAGGTGCTTTTGGGGTTTTAGTTTCAGATATAGTCATGTTGACAACCAAGAATATCCATAACATTGCCCTCTACTGGAATTTGAGAAATGACCTCCTTCCTCCAGTCTGCCTCTTGGCTCTCTCACAGGGTCCCTCATGACTTCTTCCTCTATGTTCAACAAGTTTTGCTTCTGGAGTGGCAGAGGGTCAGAGCTACTTGGGTGCATTCGGAACACTTCACACATCAGCTGTTCTTGGCTCAGCCATGACACCTCCTCCTTTACAGCAAGCCAGGCTGGAGTCTCACTGTCATCTTTTCTCTCCTCCATTACTTTATGACTTTTTTCTTGCAGAATACATCTTATTTTTAAATGCCAACTGTTCACAATTTCTCATGAATCCTTTCAGACTTTCCTCAAGCCTATATACAATGTGCTCTTCCCCTTGGCTTGTGCAGTGAGATGTGGTGTTCTGTGAATTGCTCTTTCATTTGTCTGTGCCTTCAGACAGGTCCTAACTAATTTCTCTTCCTTGGTATCTTCAGTGTTTACCCCTTCTGTCCACTGTCCAGCCAGCGCACATCCCAGCCTCTCTGTGCATCCTGTGTCGTCACACTTTCTCCATGCTTTCATTACCTTGAGCCCCCTTTCTCCTTTGCCAGACTTTTGTGCAGAGCAAATCCTGGCTGGGCCCCTTTCAGAAGCTTCAGTGGTTCTAGTTGATGGCAGAATAAACTCTAGCTTCTTGTCATTTGGAAGCCTCATCAGGTGGAGCCCAGCAATCCTCTGCACCTTAATTTTTAAATATACCCATTGTGCTCTTTGTGACAGAATCTCAGGACTTCTGTATTCTTTTCTGTGTGCATTTGCTTGTGCCATTCCCAGCTCTGGCAGGCCACCCTCCACCTGACCCCTTATTACAAAGTATATTTTTGTTCTACCCAGAATTGTGGGATATGTTCAAGGCCTCATTTAGGCATCTCTCTAGGGGATAGAGCTCTTGGAGCACTTAGCTGAACTGCTTGTGTTTCTGTGATTGTGTTCTGGCTGTCCTTTTCATCCCTGTCTGATGACAAGCTTGTTGAACAGTTGAAGCTAAGGAACTTGGCATGCTTCTTTGGTTTGGATGTTGCCTCTGAGGCCATGTGCTGAAAGCTTGCTTCCAGTCTTTGGTGGGACTGGGAGGTGGATCTTTAAGGTGTGTCAGTTCTCTGAGAAGGAATTTAGGTCATTGGAAGTGTGGCTCTGAAGGGGTTGTTAGGACCCCACTCCTCGGTCATTGCTTCTCAGATGCTCTGGAAGTGAGTAGGCTTTGCCCTAGCTTTCCTTCTGTGTGATAAAATACTGATCTAAAGCAACTGACACTTCCAGGTCTCAGTCCATTATTAGGGAAGTCACAGCAGGAAATTAAAGCAGGTACCCGGAGCAGAAACTGTAGATGAATATTACTTGCTGACTTGCTCATAGGCTCATGCTTAGCCAGCTTTCTTAGATAGCCCAGGATCACGTGCTTAGGAATGATGTTGCTCACAGTGGGCTGGGCTCTCCAAATAATTAGTATTTAAGACAACCCCCCCTGCCCCCCCCCCCACACACACAGACATGTCCACATGCCAATCTGATCTAGGCAAATCCTCAATCTAGGCCTTTTTCTCAGATGACTTGATCATTAAAGCTAAATTAGGATGGGCCTCCTTTGCTAGAATGTACTGGGTCACAACAGGCCCAAAACAGTGGAACCAAGGACCCTGGGCTGGATGAAGCCATGAGCCAGAATAAACATTTTCTCCTTTTAAGTTGATTATCTCAGATAATTTGTCATGGTTATAGGAATTGACTAATAATACTCTGTTGCCTGCATGTAGTGTTATGTACATGAACCTTTACTACATATTTAATTTAACAAGTATTTTAGCATTTCTAATGTGCCTGGGGACTTTTTGAGGCACTGAGGATGCAGCTAGAGCATAGTGGAATCCTAGCTGTTGTGATTGGGGCTTACATTCTGGTGCTGGTGGACAAGAAATCAAGTGTATGTTGTGTCAGATTGTGAAGTTCCATGAAGAGAAATCAGGCAGAGTACTGAGAGTGGGAGGTGGAGGCAGGGTTTTGGTCAGGGAGATGTGCCAAGTTTCCTTGTGCTTAGCCTACTCTGGACTTCGTTGTGTTCCCTGTTTTTTTAGCTCACTTGCCATCTCTGCCTAATTCATGCCTGTGTGAGCCATGTGTGTGAGCCATGTGTGTCTGAGGGTCATATGGAGAGAGCTGTATCTCGAGCATGCCTTCTTGCTCTTGAGAACAAATACTCCATTGCTCCAGCACAGAGGAACACCATTTAAAACATGGACCCAGAATTCCAGTGGCCTGCTGTGCTGGGGTAGCTTCTTCATCTGCTTTGCACCTTGATTACCAGGGGTGGGAGGTGGGTGTGAGGGGTGCCAGGCATTTGCTCCCTGGCACATTAGTGCATACATTGTACTTCCTTTGACTCTGATCTTCTTTAGTTGGATTAGAGGATGCAGCTCATCTGTCAATAGTTGTTCTGTTGGGTACTTCACTTGGGAAAGCAGCACTGGCTCTTCACAGCTTTCATTTACAGGGTGGCCACATGACTGGCCCAGACTATGTAACTATCTGCATAGTTCTTTATGAGTGGCTGGAGAAAGTAGGAAAGAGGTCCTTCTTTACCTCACTCTGGGGAATTTTGGAAGTGTCAGCCTAGCATGCCACAGTGTCAGGAACAGACTCCTTCTCCTTAGGGTCCCTTGCTACAAACAGCATAAGTTCAGGTCCAGGTATCAGACTTGGATGTTATCAGACCCAGAAGGTGTATTAAATAGAACCTACAATCATTGGGTATGGATTCTGGGCACTATGGGAAGAGACTTGCACGAGGTCAGTAAAGCCTGAGCACACTGCTTTCAAAGTTCCTTGGTTCAATCCTTTCTTTACCTGTGTGCACTTGGCATGTGTGTGGCCTGAACTATAACCCATGTTGGTTTGGTATGTACCAGTCACACTGAATAGCTAACATTTATGGTTTTCTTTGTGCAAATGCTTTCTGCAGTTTACCTCAGTGAAGCCCTGAAGTCACTGCCATTATTTCCTCATCACAGATGAAGAAACTGATTTAGAGATAAGAAGGCCCCTGCCCAACGTCATGCAGCTTAGCTAGAATTCAGACCCAGATGGGCCTGACTGCAGGACTCTTTCTCCTGAGCTGTATGGAAGCCAGTAGCCTGAGCATGCTTCTGACTTAGGTCAGGAAAGGGAAGCGCAGAGATAGGAAGAGATCCTTGTCCCTGATCCCTTGCCACAGCTCTCTGCTGGCTACATGGGACACTTTCTTTCTTCCTCTGGTGGTACAGTGACCAGAGGTCTAGTGGCACTGATCACCCAGCCCTGTCTGGCTTTGGAGTCCTCTGTTCTGGTTTTGTTGGTGCAGGGAGCATTGCCCAGATGGTGTTTATTCTCGCATGACTACTGTGTGTGTGTGTTTGTTGATTAAAAATATTACTTGCTGTATTTTGTAGCAACATTAAAAAATATTACAAATTTCTTACCGCCAACAAGAACTGTGCCAATGTTTTCCTTAACCCTTCATTCACCAGGCAGTGTGGTTCTGTTGATGCCACCTATGCCAGGGCTGGCAAATCAGAGCCTGTGACTCACTGTGGCAGCCCTTAACTTTGACTTCCTCTTCTCCTGGAGTCAGGGTTGACCTCTTACCCTGATCTACTCCCCGCCCTCCCCTCAAGAACCAATTGGTAGTGTTTTCTGATTTCTGAATTTCTGTAGTAGAAATACTCCCTCCCAGGTCAATTTCAAACAGCTATCATGATGTCAATTAGTTTGCTAAATTTTCTGAAAACTTAAAAATCAGCTTTCAGGAGCTGTTTCCTGCACAGTGGTAGGATGGCCACATACTCTTTCCATCTTGTTATGTTCTCACCTCAGAGGCTCCCTTCGGGAATACTATACTCAGTGTACCCTAGTACGCTGACTTCAGTATGTGTCTGCTGCTTCTTGCTCTGAAACTGACCTTCACTTCCCAGTTGTGTTCAGAGAAGGAACATGACCTCTGAAGGCTCTTTCCCGTTTCTGATCTCAGGATTTTTGGTATCCACACAGTAGTGTATTATTTTCTTAGTGGTTTCTCTTCACTTCTCCTTTACCCATGTTCTTTCAATAATGTGGGAATCACATTTTTTCCTTTTAAGTCCCAGCTCTCATTCATTCCTATTAGACAAAACAACTGCCACTGGGCTGTTCATGTTTGTGTTTCCCAGTGGGGTACCCCAGATACTTGTTGTCTCTCCTGGCTACATGCTCATGGTCCATCTTCTTTCATGGCGGTGTCTTCTCTCCCCTTTCTTCTTCCTACTCTGGTCTCTCCCCCAGCCAGGTTACTCCAGACCCACCTACCTCTAACCCCTCCAGTAATTGGCTGTAGCCAATGTTATTTAACCAATAGTTTTAAATCAAGGGACAAGGTTTGCACAACAAAAGCTTGTAAACATGATAAGTCACTCGTAGGCCTAGACCTTCAAGTATAGAATTTAGTATTACAATACATAGCAACAGACCAAACCCTTAACTGGTGCTATGTCTGCTTAGTGAGCTTCTGGCTACATCATCTCATGGCATGTCTGCAGAAGTTCCACTTCTCTCTCTCTCTCTTTCTTTCTTTCTTTCTTTCTTCCTTTCTTTCAAGATTTATTTATTTTATTTATAGGAGTACACTGTAGCTGTGTCTTTAGACACACCAGAAGAAACCATCAGATCCCATTACAGATGGTTGTGAGCCACCATGTGGTTGCTGGGAATTGAACTGGAGACCTCTGGAAGAGCAGTCAGTGCTCTTAACCACTGAGCTATCTCTTCAGCCCTAGAAGTTCCATTTCTAAAAGAACATGTTAGAGAGACATCACATTCCAGACTGGAAGCCAAAGAGTGGAGAAGAGTAATGGTTGTCCCCATGCCCACTTCTTACAGGTCCTATCACCCTTCAGCATGGTTACACTGAGGACCAGTGTACCATAATCCAACAAAAACCCCTGGGACCAGACTTAGCCATATAACCCTTTGAACCATCAGTTGGCCATAGACATACAGGTTCATTCTGGGCCTTCCTGTTTTTTTTCCACTGATGGGTAGGATTGTCCTGTATCACTAGTTACTTGATTTTTATATCCTCATTTATTATAATTATAATTATTATTCTATCTTCAATTATTAATATATTCTCTAGATGTCAGATGATCATGGCAAGAAAAAATTAAGGCATAAACCCACATACAAATACATATAGATACACATAAACATGCATACACGTTGTCTTAGTTTGAGTTTTATTGTTGTGAAGAGGCACTATGACCAAGGCAACTGATATGGGCAAACATTTAAATGGGGTTGGCTTATAGTTTCTGAGGTGCAGGCCATCATCATCACGGTAGGAACCATGGATGGCTTTGTGCAGGCAGTCTTGAAGCTGGAGTTGCTGAGATTTCTACATCTTGATCCAAAGGTAACAAGGAGGAGACTTTCTTCTGTAGGCAACCAGGAGAAGAGTCTGGATCACACTGGCCAGACTTGAGTATATATATGAGACCTCAAAGCCCCACCTCCAAAGTGACATACGTCCTCTAACAAGACTCTAATAAGGCCATACCTCCTAATTCTGCCACTTCCCATGGCCAAAGCATATTCAAGCCACCACACATGTGTATATGCACCTTGCCCATTTTCTCTTCAGAACTTTGGTGAGGAGCTATGTGAATTGGCCTTCTGAGCAGAACCTGTGAATTCATTTGTGCAGAGATGTGAAAAATCACTGGATTTATGTTTATACATGTGCATGTGTGTATTTAGTTAGATTTGTTTGCATCTTCATAGTCAGTGTCTTTTCATTGCTTTGAGATACAGGGATAGAGGACCTGCAGAGGTCAGCAGCGGGTCACGCCCCTTCCTGATGGTGCATGCATGCCTTGTCTCTGGCATCTTCAGTGGCTCCTGACGTTTCACAGAATATATGTGTGCACGGAGTTCTTTAACCATTTCCCTCCTGGATGTTCATATTCTGCAGCTTTTTTTTTTTTTTTTTAATTTGTTTTTCGAGACAGGGTTTCTCTGTATAGCTCTGGTTGTCTTGGTACTCCCCCTGTGGACCAGGCTGGCCTAGAACTCAGAATCTTGCCTGTCTATCAGGTGCTGGGATTAAAAACATGTGCCACCACACCCAGTCCTGCTGCAACATTTTGGTTTTGTCTTTCTCCCACAATGAGCATCCTAGCACAACCCTTTGCTCACAGGGGACTGCTTTCTTTCCATAGGTATCTGGAGGAAGAACTGCTGACTGTGCCTTTTGTCCTGAAGCTATTTTTAATGTCTTTCCCTCAGCTGTGCTTTATGATGGCCCGTGAATGTTAGGCATTTAATAAATATTTACTGAAGTGAACTCTTAAGGGTTTTTATCTGGGACTTATCTCTAGCTCACTACTTCATCTATGTAAACTGTTTTATGATACCCTCAAGCCCATTTTACTTCCTCTGAAATGAGTGAGCTTTTCAGTTACGCAGGCTTCATTAGGGGAATCAGGTGAAATGAATCAACAAGTATTTTGATTATCTTCCCTGTGTGGCGGCGGCTGGAGCAGGTGAGGAATGAGTGCCATTTGGCCCAGTGCTGGAGCTTTCCACACACCAGCAAGCCAGGCCTGCTGCTTCCCTGGCGTGCATTGTAGCAGTGGGCACAGGGGTGAGAGAGCTGGAGCTTCACCCGAGTGCATCCGAAAGCTCCTGGGAAGGGAACATGGATCTGCCCTGAATGGAGCACTGATGATGAGCAGCAGTGGCCATGGGGGCTGGTGAGGTTGAGAGGGTCAGTGTGAGTGAGTGCACAAAAGGGAGGGATTTGAGTCATGTGACCCCAGGGTACGGTGTGTCTAGGGGGTGACAAGATGGGAGAAGAAGCTGCAGAGCCCAGCTGGCCTTCCTGGGATGGGCTTGGGATTCCTGGTGGGCTAGCATTGAGCCACCATGAGAGGCTCTTGAGTAGAATTCTATTGCTGGGGCTGGTCTTCAGAAAACCTCAGTAGTTCTGGGACATGAATTTTCAAGGTTTCTATGATGTAACTTTTCCTATTCCTCCCTTCTTCCCAAAGCTGTCTGAAAGTGTTGTGAACCGCATGAAGGATTGCAGCCAGCCTTCAGCAGGGGAACAGCTGGCTCCTGGTTTTGGTCCTTCATCTTCTGCTCCTGTGCCCACTGTCCCTGAACCAACCATCTCTGTGCCCACTGTCCCTGCACCTACCACTCCTGTGCCTACTGCTCCTTCATCCTCTGTACATGGCCCGCCAGGAGGCACCTGTAAAGGCCCTCTGACAGGTATGTTGGGAGAGATATGCCTGGCTACTGCTAGGCTTGCCTTTACTCTTGAATCGTGTGAGTCACTGCCCTCTGTGCAGCAGACACTGTCTGGTGTGGTATAGGCTGCACCATAGTTAGAGCTTGTATAATGTGGCCAGACTGTTTTCTGCAGTGTTTTCATGTCTGCACATATAAAAGACGAGGCAGAAGGTAGTGGTGTGACAGCTCAGGTAGGAAGCCATCTGCTTTTCAGGATGCAGAAGAAGCAGAAGTGTTTGTCACTCAGTTGTGGCAGCTCTATCTTAGCTGCCAGTCAAAGAATGAGGCATATGAAAATAGGCCATTGAGGTACAGTAGTGAGTGGTGCTGATACTGGCCTCAGACACCCTGAGCCAACCCTTCCAAGACACCTTGGCCACAGTGGAGCTGTGCTATTTTGTTGAGCTCTTCCCCAGCAATTGCTTATGTAGCAAACACAGAGAAGCAAAAAGCCTTGAAGAGAAGGCTTCGAGGAACAGTAGGGATGGTACTCAGAAGGCTTTGGAGTGCTTGCCGTTCTAGTCAGTGAATCCCTGTGAGAATCTGGTCTGTTACTTAGGATTTATTTTTTGTTTGTGTTTGTTTTTAGTTTTGTTTTTTTAAGTAAACAACTGCAGAAGGCAGACTCTGCCCAGGGTAGCCCCTGTGGGAGCTTTGGCATGGCCTCCAGTTGCTGCTGCTCTTCCTACCCATTTTCTTAGAGGATTGTATTAGAGACTGAGAGTGTCCACTTTTGTCCAGTAGCATTGCTGGGACACAAGGCAGTAGCCAGCCCCCTCTCTGAGAGTGCACACAGCTCTGATTAGAGTCCATATATTCACCCTGGGGCTCATGACATGGCATCACCATGTCACATCAGAAGCTCATACCAGCTGCCTAAGGCCAGGGGTGGTAAGAACAGGCTCCTTATGTGAGGTAGAGGCTGCCTGCATATGGGAAGACAGGGCTGTGGTGGGTGGGGTTTTCAGGCAGGTGAACAGTAGGAGCAGAGACTTAGAGCTGGGCTACAGCCTGGGCTGGTGAGGAAGTAGAAGCAGTTTGCTTTCTCAGACTACAAAGTACAAAGGAAGGGGAGACATTGGCTGTGGTCACCTTCAACAGGGCCTAGAGGGCTCTGACACTACTCCATTGTGTTGTAAGCCTCAGGGCTTCTCACAGGCCTTAGAGCCAATCAGAGCCTGAATTTCACTCTGGACCTTAAAGGACTGAATAAGCTCAGCCTCCCAGTCCCCATCCCCATCCTGTACCCAGCATGCCTTTTCCCTAGGAATTCTGTACCCAGCATGCCTTTTCCCTAGGAATTCTGTACCCAGCATGCCTTTTCCCTAGGAATTCTTTGCCCTAGAGGTGAGAGAGACTGAAAGGGGTCTAGCTTGACCCAGTGAACTTTAATAAGCAGATTAACTGAAGAGGGAGAGAACTATGGGAAAATGAGATTGTCACAGTGTATTGTTATCTCAGCTTTGGAGAATATGCACTGACTAGTTTCAGCTGTTTGAAAGGAATAATGGGACTTTAGTTGTCACTTAGTTTTAGCAATAACAAAATATTTTGTATAGTGTATTTTAAGTTTCTGAATGTGGAAAAAAAAGATTCAACAGAAATGAACCAACTTAAAATGGGCTGATTTTAAGGTACCTTTTAAGCATAGTTTTTTGCCTTTATGTTAGATAGAACAAAGTTAGAAAACACCGTTAAAATTAAATCATTCCCTCACATGGTTGCTCAGTTGCAAGAGCCAAAGTCATCGAGATGCAGAGGTTTCAGCCACCATAGCAGACTACAAAGGAAGGGGTCATCATAAGAGAAGTCCCTAGCAACCCAATAGTTCTAGATAACTCTAGAAATAAAATAGGTTTAATAGAGAGTGCCACACCAGCATCTGTAGAAATGGATATTCTTTTCAGTTACTGTAACTAAATACCATAGATGAGATAATTTATGAAGAAGTCAATTTTTGTCTATAGTTCAAGGGGCTGGGAAGTCCAGAATCAAAGGGCAGCATTTGGTCAGGGCTTTATTGCTGATGGGAACTGGGTAGAGCCCTGAGGCAGCATAGGACATCACATGGAGGACAGAACAAGTGTGAGAGCTGAAGGCTTTCCATCATCTTACAAAGTAAATGATACCATCCATGGTAGGGAGCTTTCTAGTCCTAATTACTACTAAAGACCTTGCCTCTTACTGTTGTTAGAGTGTAGTTAGACCATCTTGAGTTTTAGAGGGGCAAGCATTCAAACCATGGCAGGTTCCAAAAGAAACAGGATACAAGCATCTCTGCCTTCCTCTTGCAGATACATGACAGAGAGTGATTACCCTCAGCCATCTCTGGCTTGTGGGTTAGGAGGTAGTCTCTGAGTGCTAACAAATGTGGGACATGTAATGGTGAACCTGAAGGGCAGCACTCAGGTGGTTTGCTGCCAGCCCCACATTGAGGGTGTCCTGCTGCAGAACCTATGGTCAGAGCAGCCTCCTGTCATTTGGCTCTGCACACTGGTTGATTTGAGGTTATGCTCCTATCTGCCTCTAGAACTCTGCAGTCTGTCCATGGGGCATGCTTTTCCTTGGGGACATGCAGAGTGTGGTTTCCTGAGGAAGTATATTGATTGATGTGTGTGTTTGTGTGTGTGTCCTGTCAGTCCTGGCAATCCTGGGTGCTGTTAATTGGCCCTTTTCCTCTGGTTCCATTGCAGACGTTAAAGTGCCCAGTGCAGAGAGTGGTGGTGGTCTGCAGTCCTCTGCAGTGAAGGAGGATCTTAAGAAGTAAGCCCAAGAGTCTGTATCCCCTTGCTGCCCCCAACCCCCAAAGCTGACTTCTTCCAGGTATACACTGCCCCCTCCCCCAACACTCCCCCCCCAACTCCCTGGAGCACAATGCCTCATGTTTTTAATGTTGGCTTGTGTTGAAACAATGCCATGGTGGCTCTGGTCCGTTGGAAAGGGCACAAGGGAATTGGTTACCAGAGATGGATTCTTAAAAATCCATCCTTAAAATCCAGAATTGAGGAGGCAGGTTCTTGGAAGAATGAAGGAAGTGGAGCTTGCCTGATAAACTTCCTGCCAACTCAGGCCATGATCTTGAGAGCTCACAACTGTCATGAAACAGTACCATTTTCTCTGTCCCTAGGATGTGTAGAAAAGTGCCTAGGGCACAGAGGCCCCTTATGTTTAGGCCAGCTTTCTGATTTTTTTGACCCACTAGTTGTTACCTAGAGAAATCACTGCAGAGGAGGGTGTTCTTAATAGAGGCATAGTCAGGGGTAAGTACAGTACCTGCCCTCTGTGCTCTTTATGCATGGGCTTCCTCATTGTCTTTGAGGAAATGGCCTCTCTATGGTCCCAGGGCCCAGTTTGCTGGGGGTTTGCCCTCCAGCACAACAACCCTAGGTAAAGACTCATGGTCTCAAAAGTTACCCTCCTGTATCCCAGTGGTATCTCCAGGAATATACAACTTCCCCATTCCCTTCAGTAACTTTTAGCAATTTTAAAGTAATACATGCTGATAAAAGATTTTTTAAAACTACATAAAATAAAAACAAATCTCCATAGACTCATTATCTCAGTGCAACTGCTGTGGCTCTTCTGGGTGTCTCTTGCAGTCAATGTCTTTACCTTAACTTGTTTATATTAACGTCCTAGGCATTTTCATATCTTGCTGCTTACTTTTTATTATAATTACTTTCCATTAGTTACACCTGCTTTCAAGCACATTTATTGCTAATCAGATTGTTTGTTCATTCTCAGTTTTTAGATTCAACTTGTTACATATAAATCCAAGTTAGCACTGAAGCTGTGGTATAGCTTTTCATGATGCTGTGGCCTTTTCTCTACCATGACCTTGCTGCTTGCTGCTTGCGCTATTTCACTTCTATGAACAACACAGAGGGCATCTTAGTCCTCCTAGCTTTTATCTGCTGTGATACACTAGCAGAATGCCAGAATAGGTCAAAGGTTACGATTGTACTCCAGACAAAGTTAGGTGTTTAAACCTCAAAAGAGCTGCTGTCTAAAACCTTCAGGCTCTCAGCCAAACAAGAATGCCATACCCCACCCTGCCTACTTGTTTGAAAGGATGGCTCACATGGGATTCAGCCCTGCCTGGACACTCATTCTTTGCCTATGGCTAGCTCTCCTGTTCCTGATCTGAGTTGTCCTAAATGTCATTGTCCCTTGACTAGGGGGCTGTCACTGAAGCTTCCACTCAGGTGAAAGAATTGGCTTATGGTTTCTTATTCTGTTCTAGGCAGCCAAGGGCCAGAAACCCCACCCCTGCTTAGACAGGTACAGTGAGCAGGCAGGTCTTTTCCTACCCATGTTCTTCTAGCCATGCCTTCTGCATCAGCTTCTCTCTGTTTCTCTCTGGCCTAGGTTCCAACAGGAGCAGTTGGCAGTCCAGGATGAGATGGTCAGGGTGGCAAAAAAGGAGAAAGAGGCAGCTGAGAAGCACTTGAAGGCATCCCTGCCCAAGAAGAAGGCCAGCCTCACCCACGAGCAACAGCAGTCAGCTCGACTAGTGAGTGTGTCTTTCAGAGCTGGCCTGTCTGCCAGTGTATGCAGGAATGGGCAGCAGCTGGCTACATCAGCTGTGGCTTTGAGGTGTTTTCCAGGCACTGGCAATTTGGAGTCTTCGGACTCTTGACTCACTGGTTTGCTTTGCCACCTTGTCAAAGTCTATTCTTGTGGCTTCAGGCCTCTAGAGCCATGGGGGATTGAGAGTCTCATTTGTCATAGCTATCACTGGTGTAAGGGTTGCAGTGCTGTGTGTGTTGAGAGGGTATAGGGTGGGGTTTGGGGGCATGCAGTGTATGATACCAAGAGCATCATTTTCACAGCAAGGCAGCCCAGGTGCAAAGCCTAGCCCTTTGCTTACAGCTTCAGCACATTGAGCCTTGTTGGAAGATCATGATGCTCACACACAGGATTGCCCCAGGGGTCAGAGATAATAGCTACCCAGGGCTTAGCAGGAGCTGGGAAACAATGAAGGAGTGCTATGACTGCTGATACTGTTATTAATGCATCTAATTGATCGGAGCTGTTAGTCAGGATTCTTCAGCTTTAATGCAGAGTTTATTTTACAAGTGAGATGTCTAGGAGCACCCGGTGGGCCAGTTCAGCAGCTGCTGGCATCATCAGGGATTCGGCACTCCTCCTTTCCACTGTTTCCCCAGTCAACCAGCCACACTTAGGATGACTGTTGCTACAGTTCCATGATAGCTGCTGCCACCTCATGATTACAACAGAAGAGCAGCAGAAGAGAATCTGTGCCAGCCTGTCTGTGTCAGCAAGGACAGGTTTCCCAGCAGCACTGGTCTTCCATTCCATTGGTCTGAATTGTACTGGGCACCCAGGGCTAACATTCAAACACAGAGGGACTAAGGAGACTGTGCTATCTGCAACTAGGATCCTTTCATTGCCATGATTGAGAAGTGGACAGACAGACCCAGGCTGATGGCAAGTGGGGTAGTCTGGCTGTTGGCAGCATCTAATGACAATTGCTTTGGAGACCATGGGTTTCAGACTAGGGGCAGCTTTGCCTCAGTTATTAGGTCAGCAGCCTATGCACACAGAAGACTGCAGAAATTGGGGTGAGATTATAACTCTGGGATGAGATAAGCTAACAGACCTAATAGTCACACAGCTGTGGGAAGCACACAGTGGGTGAAATGCTCTGGAAGGTATAAGCCTTTAGCTCCTGGCTCTCAGAACTGGGGAGAAGATAGAAGTTTGAAAGAGGCCAGATGGTTCAAGTCCAGTGTTAAGTGGCAGAGATGAGTTATTTGGGATTGTTGTGACCTGCTGGTAGGCAGAAATGACATTGACCTTCTCCCTGGAAGATGGGTAGGATACAGGATGGAGACGGTCAAAGCCTGAAGTCAGATTATGGAAGGCTTTGGGTGACTTGATGAGCTAACAACAAAGCAACCCTCAATGCCTCTAAAACAGTAGAGACATTCTAATAGTTATAAGGATGGGAATGGGCTGTCTGACTTGTGCTTTTACAACAGAATCTGAGCAGTTTTTAGAACAGTTTCCCGAAGAAGAGGGTGTCTGCAGAGAGGCAGGTTGTCACCTTCCTGCAGGCAGCCTGACAGCTAGTAATACAGAAGATCACTTTACAGAGATATAAGGTCAATCATGGACTGAGCAAGGCAGGTGTCGTTTACTTGGGACAGTTGTAGAGCAGAGCATGCCGTCTGCTTCATTCTCACCTGAAGGTGATAATTACAGTGAAGGGAGTTGACAGCCTCTCTTCCCTCCACCTGCAAAGGAGACAGCCTTCCCTCCTGTCTTTGCTTTCTGGCTGTCTCTAGGGGAAATGTGGGAAGGACTGAGTGCTCCTGGGTGCAGGTGTTGGATTTTTGTGTGCTTGGTAATGAATTGCTACCTTAGGATGAAGCAAATGTGCCCTACCAGCTTTCTCCCAGCTTCCTAGATGGATAACGCCCTCTGCAAACTATTTCCAGGGAATAGTAGAGCAAGTCCCTTCAAGCTGAAAATATTTTATCTACTTTTGTAGGCACTTCTACTTTTGGCTGCTCAACATCTTTTTCTCCTTATGACTAGAGTTCAGATCTTCTTTCAGGAGCTTTCCTGTCTCCTGTGGTTTCGGTCTCAGTAAGATTCTAATTTCAGTGCCTCTGTGGAAGCTAGATCTGGGCATATGTTCCAAGTTCAGCCAGGGATAGATAGCCCCTTCCTAGGGACTTTTGTCTGAACTGAGTACACAGGGAGAGTGGGAGGCCAGGGTGGCAGTTATTTATTGTAGCCTAGGTGGGCTGTGAGGCCCCTTATGCTGTTAGGCTATGACTTTTGCTCTCTCCTACCACTCTAGGGTACACTTGTTTTCGCTCTGGTCCTCCTGCAATCTTGAAGATCATGTCATTTGCTGAGAGCTATCAGTTCACTGTTTTTTGAGTTTGCTGGAGTTGGTTTCTGTAGGCAGTGCTGCAGCAGGTGCACCTCTTATACGAGGACCTGTGGCAAGTGCATCATGGAACTGTCTAGAAGAGATGCTATAGTAGCTGGTTCTGGAGACCTGCGGCCACCTGTAGGAGAAGGGAACTAAGGCCCCTTTTTGTGTCAGCAGTTAAAGTGCTGGGCAGGTGCTGTTGCCATCAGTGCAAAGGAAGCAGCTTGCTATGGATGGGTAGGGTTGGCAAGTGCGTTCAGTGGAGAGAGTTTTAACTATGGCACATTTAAATGAGAGGAAAAAACATTTAAATGAGAAGAAAAAAGATGGAGAAAAAAACTTGAACTAAGTATGGAGATTTTTTCCCTCATGCATGCCTTCTATGCTTCCTGCGTACAAGTGCTGAAAGGCTAGGGATTGATTGGCAGCCTTCAAGGCAGAGCTCTGGTGGCCTGGTAGTCTGGAAATGTGTGTGGGTCTGAGGCACACCTAGTGACTGCTGGAGTGAATTAGCTCCCAAGTCTCCTTAGTGCCTCTGTGACTCAGTGTCCCTAAGTCCTACACCCTTGGGTCTGTTGCCCTGTCTGGACTTAATGAGAGGCATCAGGTATTTGATGCACTCTTCTGCCCTCTCTGTTTCCCTCTCAGTTTTATAGTATTGATTTTTCATCCTCTTCTGCATGAGGGAATGATTGAGTTCATTATTGGGAAAAGTTTCATAAAACTAATGAGAAGGAAAGGTAATACGTTTTATAACTTGATTCTGCTGACAAGTGTTAACACTTCCCATCTAATGCAGCAGTAATGACCAGTTAGTTCTGTGTGCCACACCTGCTCCTGCCCTTGCAGCTGGGTTCAGACCCAGCTCTATTGTGAATGAAGGCCATGAGTGTTGGTGGGGCCTATGTGAGCTGAGACTTCCTTGGTGTTTGTGGAGGAAGTCTGGAATTCAAGTCAAACACTCTGGTAGAGACAGGTGAAAGTGAAATGGTCTGGGGAGCTGAGTCTTCTGAGACATAGTGGATAGAGACATGAAGTCCTGGCAGAGTGGTATCACAGTTTTGCCTGCTGCTTTCAAGGTGGGGATTAATAGGTATGAGAGATCTCAGTGCACCCAACACACAATAGAAACCTTCCTTCTTCCCTCCCTCCCTCCCTCCCCTCTTCCTGATCTTTTGTGTGTGTGTGTCTCTCTCTCTCCATAACATTCTAGATACTGAGCTAGTTTTCTACTCGATGGAGATAAATAGGCAGCTCCTGTGCTTAAGCAGCTATATTTGTTAGGATAGTGACAGATTCTCCTGAGGGGCACAGCAAAGTTGAAAGGAGGGACTGGAAGATGCCGGAGAGGCAAGGTGATGAGCTTCTGGAGGATGAGGAAGGCCTCTAAGAAAAGGAGACAGTTGAACTGGGTCTGAAGAATTGTTAAAGGTGCTAGGTGAGGAAGAGGAAGGATGCTGGGGTGAATGAGCCTGAGACAAAGGCTGGTAAGGAGGGTGGATTCTCTGGCCAGAGTGGAAGGTGCAGCAGGCAGGGAGGCCACTGAAGCCCGTTGTGCAATAACATTCAGGAAGGTTGAGAGAGAGCTCGGGAGGGGCATTTCTCCTCACAGGATACAGAAGGAACGAGCTCAGAATCAACTCTGGGAAGTACTCAGTTCCAAATCCAGCCATGGGCTCGGAGGTCCTCGGAGTTGGTGGGCCATTCCATTCTCAGATGGCCAGTCTAAGCCTAAGAGTTCACCTATATACTGGCTGTTCTGTCCACTCCTCAGATAAGAAGGTTCTTTTGGTCATTATCGCAGTTCTTGCATTGTTTGAATGCTTCCAGAAACTGCCACATAATAAGCTGTGTGAATCTCTAGCTTACGATGTGAGGAAAACATTAAGAAAGGCTCTAAGTTGCAGTTTTCCAAAGTTAATGTGGCAGGAAGTTTTAACCCTTCTCCCAAATATCTCCCTCCTATAGTTTTGTAGGCCTTTCTGCAGACGAACCATTGGAGAGTAAGAGCTGTGTGGTGGTGTGCTGGTCTCTTCACTCAGCAGGTAGACAGACAATGATTGACTGATGAACAGCAGAGCTGGAAGGCTACTGCCCTGTAGTGACAATTTTGGAATTTTGGTTTCTTACACACACACACACTATAATAATGTGCCTTCCTTCTAATGCCAGGTATGGGGATGTACACTCACACACACACACACACACACTATAATAATGTGCCTTCCTTCTAGTGCCAGGTATGGGGATGTGGAGCTGCTTTAAAGCAGCTGACTATGATTTGCCTCCTGATCCAGCTGAGGCATAGGTTTGCCAGCTGCAGATAGTTTCTGTGATGGTGTGATGTTTGGAATGCTGAGAACTTTGCAGAGGGTATATAAATGCTAGGGCCCCAATAGGCAGGGTTGGTGGTGGTTATGGACGTTGGTTACAGTTTGTTAGTAGTCATGTTTAAAGAAGAAACAAGAAGAATTTAAATTCAGGGTTCTCTTTTTCTCTGTCTCTCTCTTTTCTTCCCTCCCTTCCTCCTCCCCCTCCCACCACCCCCACCCCCATCCTCCTTTCTCTCCTATCCTAGTGAAACTGGGAGGAAAAAGAAGAATCCTCAAAGTAGCAAAGACTGGTTAAGCTGCCCAGCTGTCCTTAGGGTCTCATTGAGGCCTGCTGCTGAGAGTGGGAAGCAGGTGCCTATCACAGCTATCACAGCTAGGATGGATAGCAATACAAAGTTTTAGCACTTTCAGACAACAATAGCAGCAGCAGCAGCAGCAACCCCAAATCAGGGACAGGTGTGTTTTATTGCACTCTAATCCCAGCATTCAGGAGGCCGAGGTAGAAGGATTTCCTTGAGTTTGAGGTTAGTTGGAACTACAAGTTGCTACTGTGTAGCAAAACCGTATCCCAATGGGAGGGCAGTTAGGTGGTAGGGGAAGGTGCTTGCTGCAAGCCTGATGACCCGAGTTCATCTCAAGGGACCCGCATGGTGGGAGAGAGCTGACTCTTGCAAATTGTCTCCTGACCTGTACATGTGTGCCGTGGTACAGACACACAGAGAATGAATACATGTAAATAAAAGTTCATGAGAGCCGGGCGTGGTGGCGTACGCCTTTAGTCCCAGCACTCAGGAGGCAGAGGGAGGTGGATTTCTGAGTTTGAGGCCAGCCTACAGAGTGAGTTCCAGGACAGCCAGGGCTATACAAGAGAAACCCTGTTTCAAAAAAAAAAAAAAAAAAAAGTTCAAAAGAAAACCAACTAAGAAGATGTTTATTTGATTGTTAACCAGTGACTTAGTAGACTTTAAGCTTTATTTGCCAGGAAGCAGGACAAGTGGGTTTGAGGAATTCAGGCCTCATGTCTTGAAGTTGGGATAACATTTAACTGAGCACCTTGGTGGTCTTGTCTACAACTAGGCCTCTTCCTGAGATCTTGAATTCCCATCTATGTCTATTTTGCTGGTACCCAGATGGCAGATAAAAGGTTAAACTGGGACAACAGCCTTGCCATTCCTCTCTTCTGTCCTTCAAGTCCTTAAATCTTTGTTTGTTTTGTTGTTGAGCCTGGTCTTTAGATCAAATCAGATCAGAGGCTGCTTGTGTTTTTTTTTTTTTTTTTTTTTTCTGTTAAGATCCAGAGAGGAAATACTCCCAGCTTTACAGGCCATACACAATCTCTGCTTGCTTTTGTAGTGTTTAGGACACTAAAATACGCCTGGACTGTTCTTGGATCAGAGGCCATATCAAAAGAGCCCCATGGCAGGATTTTACTGTATTGCAGAAAAACTGACCCACAGTGCTCACCTCTGGGGATTTTATTTTGTTTTTCTGCTTTTGGAGACCTGGTCTCTGGAATGTACTGTGTAGCCCAACTGGCCTCAAAGTTGTAGCAATCCTCCTGTTTCAGCCTCCAGACTACTAAGATTTCAGGCCTGGGAACTACATCCAGCTGGGCTTTTAATCTTAAAAGTATCCCTGAGTACCCAGTTCCTTGGCTCCAGTCTTTTCAATCTTTTGATTTAAAAAAAAAATTAAAAAAAAACTTATTTGTGTGTGTGTGGGGGGGAGCGAGAGCAAGAGAGGGAGAGAGGAAGAGCAGAAGAGAAGGAGAGAGGGAGAGATTGAAAATGAAGAACTTGTGTGTATGTGCAGAAACCTGCAGAGGTCATAAAAGGATATCAGAGCCCTTGGATCTAGAGTTACAGGCATTTGTGAGCCACCTGATATGGGTGCTGGGATCTAAATTCTGAACCTAATCGAGTAGGGAGTGTTTTTCACCACAAAGCCATCTGTATAGCCTTAGTCTTTTTATCTGTAAAGAAACATGGAGTTGGGTGGCCTCAGTTTTGTAGTGGGAGGATTTTGTGTTGGCTGGTGTCTGAGCCCAGGTCTTCTTTTCAGTGAGTATTTATTGTTTCTCTGGAGACAAAGAAGTGATCTGTGTGGGGACAGCCCCAACTCCCCTTTCACTCCAGTTTGCTTCTCTTGCCATTTTATATAGTGCAAAAAGTGTTCCTCCATTAAATACACACCCTTTTCTGTGTGTCCCCCCTCCAACATATACTGTGCCACCCTTTTCTGCACATCCTCTGAGCACAGGCATCCAGAAGATGCTATAGTTCTTACATCTTGGTCATCTCTAAATTTGGCTCTGTCAGATGACCAAATTCTAACACTGGTTGAAAGAGCATACTTGGCTTTATTTTCAGTTTAGAACTGAGCAACACTGTATGTGTTCCATGAAGTAGACTAGTATTCTAATGGCTGTAAAGGGGGTCTGAGCAGTCTGACCAGAAAGATTTTCTGAAGGCAGTAGAAACAGATTCAAAAAGGAGACTGGTTGCACTATGCCAGCCATTTCTTTCTAAGGTGAGGACAGGGAGACAGGACAGATAGATCACTTGAGAGTACTGTGTTTTGTGTAAGGATTTGGAGTTTTGTGGTCAGACTGATTCATATTGGTCTGTGTGTAAGCTTCGCTGTTCTCTTTCTAATCCTATTTCTGGGAAGGTTGGATAAACAGCTTACTTTCAGCTTGACAGTAAGGAACTTTAGCTTGAGTGACTCCATTTTCTTTTTAGCATGGTCCATACTTGAGTTTAGTCCAAAACTCTCGTTTCTACTTAACAGTTCTATTGGGTGTTTTTCTTTTTTTTTTTTTTTTTTTTTTTTTTGGTTTTTCGAGACAGGGTTTCTCTGTATAGCCTTGGCTGTCCTGGAACTCACTTTGTAGACCAGGCTGGCCTCGAACTCAGAAATCCACCTGCTTCTGCCTCCCAAGTGCTGGGATTAAAGGCATGCGCCACCACCGCCCGGCTGGGTGTTTTTCTTTTTAATAACAAGCCACCTTTTTCTATTTTTCTGTATATTTCTTTTCCTGGACGTCATCTGTAAAATAATACAGGACAGTGCTCTTTTTCTAGCCCATGGTAGCTTGGGAAGGTAATCAGCTATCTCTAGGGAAGGGGTGCAGGTACCCTGAGCTTATTAGCCTTGTAGGAAATAGCTATCAGGAATTTGCTGCAGTCAGAAAATGATTGATGTTGGTGATCCCAGGTGAATCCCTGGACCCTGAGCAGCACCTGCCACCCAGGCCATGTGGGAGGCTAGTACCAGAACAAAAAGGACCCTTTGCAAGCTATTCTGGGGCACATGAGATATTATTGCTGGTCCTCTTACTGATATAGGTCACTTGGGTATGTCCTTAGGCAGGCCCAATAGGCCTGCAGGTGGAAGTTTCAGTTTCTCTCCTGGGAAACTCATTTCTCACCTGAATCAATGTGTGGTAATGACATCCATGCCATCAGCCTCCAGGCAGCTAGTGGTCCCTTGGTAGAGGCCCATGAGGTTAGTGTGAGAACAAGGTAGTGAGGCTAGGGTAAGTGTTAGAACAGGAGTTGGTGTAGATAAGGTGGCCTGAGTTGTTCTACAGAGGAAAGGCAGAGTTGGGCAATAGTCTCCCCAGGATGAGGCAGGGATCCTGAGGACCTGTTTTAAGAAAGCTGTTGCTCTGTGGTCTGCTCAGAGTCACATTCAGTGGAAGCCCCATTTCTCAGTAGCATAAGTGTGCACATTGTATTCCAATGAAATAGTAAGGATTTGGGGTGGGCTTCAAGCCTGGCCCCTATCACAGGGTTATAGACACCTTCAGCATGGCCTCATAGAGCTGTCTGGGGGCACCTCAGTGCCCTCCACTGTGTGCCCACAGAAGCAGCAAGTCCTCATTAGTGCGAACTTTGTTAGGCAAGTGGCTGATTGTGGTTCCATTCTCAATGTCGTTACTTTTAATTAGCAGATTGCAAGTCTATGAAAATTTATGTTAGCACTAGGCACAAATGAGCAGGCTGACAGCTGAGGCTGGGACCTGGAGAAAATTCTTAAGGAAGCATTTTCTCTTCAGTTTCTTGAAGACCAACCAGGCTGACAGTTGCAGTCAAGCCCTCTGCCTCTGTATATCCAGTGGGTTTCCAAGGAAGTGAGCTACTAGCTGCCAACTATAGGGGTGTCAGAGTGATAGGGAATGCCCTTCTTCACTTTCCACAACATTCTGACTTGTGGAAGGCCAGGCCCAGCTGGTACTCTGGGCAGTGTTTTGAGCAGAGCTATTGGTGCCATGCATAAGCCCAAGCTTGTGGGACAGCTGGCTTCAGCACTAGATCACCCTCCTTGCCTGTGTGAAGTGATAGAGAGATACCCAGGTGCCCATTCTGCCCTCTTCCTGTGGTGGAAGTCACTTACCTTGCATGTTGTTGTTCCTGTTATCTTGGCTGTTTATGCTTTTTTGCTTGGTGGGAGGGCCTGTGTCCACGTCTGTGCTGCCTCTAAGAGGCTGGTAAGTCTGGGTATGAATGTCCCTGTGACTGCATAATGCCACCTTTGCCTTCTTGCTTAAGCAAACTGTTTGCCCCTTGGATAGATGCCACTGCTGGCTACCGGGAAGGCAAAGCATTGAAAAAGGTTGCTAATCTTACCAACCAACTGAACAGGAGCCTTAGGATCTTAGATTCTCATCTGTGTTGTGTCCACTCAGTGGCTGGACCATGCCACCATCTTGTGTTTTGATATACTAACCTGGGCACCAAATACAGAGAGGTTGTGCTGTCATAGAAGCCCATTTGTTAGTGGCTTAAAGAGTAGGGCATGTTTATCTTGTGCTTCAGATACCCAGGAACAGATAGTCCAGGCAGATGTGGTAGGTTAGTGTGTCAGAGGGGGTGTAGTCTCTTTCTGATCCTCATTGTACCTCTCCTCCTGGATGTGGAGTGGCTGTCACATCATTTTCTAGTTCAGAAAGAAGAAAGGTCCTAAAGCCCATTTCCTAATGAAGCTTTACTACTTTCTATTGAAAAGATCCAGGAAGTCTCTGGCAGAACTGACATATGAACATCTCTGGCTGAAAGGAAGGTTGGGATAGTAAGTCATTTTAGCTGGGCATAGGACTTTCTGACACCAAGACATTGGGGTTATGTCATTCAAGAAGTGATAATATGGTGACTGGTGATAGTCACCTTCTACAGTGTGGCAGCTTAGAAGTGGCTGACCTCTGGACTCTGACTTGAAGACTGAAGGTACTATTGCTGTGACCTGTGCCTGTTGTTCTGCCTCTGAGATTCAGCTTTCTTTCTGGTCACGTGGCACACTTCCCCTGCAGTCACCAGGGTGCCTCCACCCTGAATGCCAGACTCTAAGCATCCCTTGTGCTCTGCTCTGTCAGGTGAAGTGGTCAGTGAATTCTTAGCATGGAGCCCAACCTCCTCAAAATGCAGAGAAGACCAGCAGGTGACTAAAAGGGGACAAGAGAATCTAGGCAGGTCATGTTGTTTCAATATAGCAAAGAAGGGGCAGGCACAGCACTCCAGTGGCACAATGACAACTGCTTTAGGACACTGGAGTATTTTTGCCTCCTACTTCATCCCCTCTCCTATGGTCTTGTGTTCTCTCAGAACCATCCACTTCTCTTTGGTGCTCCCAACTCAATCTTGGAGCACTTGGAGAGGAGGCTCAGCTTTTGGTTCTTGGCACTCTTGGTTGCATCCATTTGGACACTAGGACTTGAGAGTTGTTAGCCATGGACCCATGTGAAGCTAACTAAGGAAGGAGGTTGTGGGTGCTCTGTTTCCTGGGTACCTCTGCATCCTCTGGCAGTTGCGTTGCCCTGCCCTCTTCAGCCCTCCTCTCAGTGCCACATCCCAGTAGGACTTCCCTGCCATTCTTCTGTGGTACCCTTGGCTGGAACCTGAGGGACAGGGGTCAATGTTGAGGATAGCAAGAGACAAAGATCTAATGATTTTGGGTTGAAATGCCCTGGGAGTGTTAGTGGTGTAGTGTAGGCTTCTGTGACTATATATTGTCCTTTCACTTGGGAAGGACCATCCAGGGCTGGGCTGCCTCCCTATTCCTGCCCCTGGGTCTCCTGGGCCCTGCCTACTCCTCTTCCCAGCTAACCTGTCTGCACCTCTTTCATGGTGTGTGGAATGGGTTGCCTGAACCTGGCCTTGAGCTGCTCTCTTTGATACTGCCACACTGTGGTGATGACAGCCAGTGCTAAAGCATACACGGGCAGTGGGGCCTCCATTCACAGGCATCCAATGTCAGGCAGTGTTGAACATGGGCCCATTCTCTAGCTGACTGGTTGGACATGATGTCGGCCCTTATCTCTGCTCTGACACACACTGGACATTAATAGAAATACAACTCGGCAATGCGTGGATGGAATTTCAAGCAGCCACACCAGGCCAGTGCTCTCTATGGCCATTGTGTGCTTAACCTCTGCCGAAGAGGTTTTTGATGAGAAACGAGCAAGACTGTTAACTCGGCAGCTGGGATGTGGCAGGCTTCCTTCTTTCCTTTCTTAGCCTTTCTTCATTCAACACAGTGCCTCCCTAATCCTCCCTCAGGAGAGCTGGCTTTGCTGCCTCACAAGTTTATTTAATCCACTGTTACAGGGTGACACTCTGTTGCCCAGGGGCCTTGGCTGTTCACAGGTATAGTATCCCTGTGGTGGTCACACAAGGTGGTCAGGGGTGGCAGGAAAGCCTGCACCCTGTCTGAGGTGTTTGACCCAGGGTACCTGCTCAGGTCCCCTATATCCCAAATATACACAGTGGTTTTGGGCCTGCAGGCTTGCTTCCTTTCTCAAGCACACTCAGTCTTCCAAATTCTTTGCTTTCTCCCCTTTGCTTACCTCCTATTTCTTTTCAACTGCTGGGGTGATGTGTCAGCCCTTCTGACCAGAGCCAGGACTCACAGTTCTGGGTGTACTGCGTGGGAGCCAGTTGGCCTGCTAGACTGCTGATATCTGTGGGACAGATCCCCCATTCTTACTGTGACAGAAGATAACAGGATGACAAACCCTCAACAACAGTGACCCCTGGGTCCTGATAGCCAGGACAGCAGGGGGGCTCTACAACAGCATTCCTGATTCTCTTTCCAGATCCATCACTGAGCCTTCCCACATTCTAGGGGCGTCTTTTTCTGGACTGCATCTCAAGTCAGAAACTGTGCTCACTTTCTCCTTCTTGCCCCTCCAACTTCCTTTCTGGCTTTCTCCAAGGCCTGCAATGTTTCTAATCTTGAGCATTTCTCCTGTCTGACAAGTTTGTGTTGAGAACTGCTTCTGCATGTTGTTTTATCCCATTCCTCTAGGCCTGCCACATTTGACTGTTCAGCCTGGGTGTTTCAGTTAGATGCTCCTCTACACCTGGGCCTAGCTCCTGAGGGTTGTGAGAGACCTTGAGGGTCTAGAAAGATAACCTTTCCTGGCATCCCATTGCAAAGACTCCCTGCCACACCAGCCACACACACCTTTCCCTAGCCTCTTCCTAGCTTCTAAGTCTTTGCTTCTGAGGTACCTTGCCTTCAAGTGACCTGGGTTGGATCCTGGACTTAGTCCCTTCCTCCTCTCCAGAGCCCCATTCTTTATACTTAGCACCCTTCCTGAAGACAATATCCTTTCCTAAGCAGCCCTTCTAGGTTCCTCCCTCCTCTTCCTGTCCCTTTATCATGGAGGGTGGTGGAGGTGCAGTGGTAAAGCTGTGATCTCACTTCTCAGACAGTTTGGCTTCTACTTCCATGAATGCCTCCTCAGATGTCTCTATGATCTTTCCAACAAATCTGTCCATTGAGTTTCACTGTCCTCACATGGATTTCTGTTATTCCCTGTGCTGCAGCTGTCTATCTGGGCTTTGTTGTCTTAGTGTGTTGGACATGCATTATTGACATAGAACCTGCTCTGCTGTGGCCTAGACTCCCCTTGGAAAAGCAGACATAAAACAAGCAAACACTCTTGAACTACAAACTGAGCTAAGAGTGATGCTAGTGAGGAGGACAATGCTTAGTGAGAGTAGCAAAAAGGACCTAATGTAGGTTGAGGTCTGAGAAACTGACACTTGGACCAAGCCTGAGGGTCAGTAGGACTTAGACTGAGGGAGGAGGGGGGAGGTCTGAGGATGAGGAGCGGCAGCACTACAGTCAAGATCAGAGGAGGAGAACTTGTTGAAGAGCCTGGGGGCATAAGCTGAGAAAGCTGTGACTTAAAAGGGGCAAGCAAGGGAGCCTTCAAGTCACAAGGTTTCTCAAGCAGAGGGGAAAGTCAGGGTTGGAGATAGGAGGGAGCTTATGGTAGGTCTTTATCAAGGTGGAGGAGGGCTCAGAGTGAAGGAGGCAAGATCAGTGGGAGGCTCACCAACAATCCCAGGGGAAGTTGTGATGATCAGATGGGACACTGATTGTCTTTGAGGACTGAGTAGATAGGTAGGATATTGACTGGGAGCCCAGCGGCACAGTGAGTGACACAAGTAGAAAGACACAGCACCTTTTTCCATAGCTTGGTGGTCTGGGCTAGTGGGGTTTCCAGCCTCAGCATGTGTGGCTTCCAGGTGGTTGCTCTAGCTCTCCCTGGTGGGGAGGGGAGCCTGGTGAGATCATGGCCAGTTTAAAAGCAAGAACAGAACTGAGCACACCATTTCTAGACATGTCCTGTTGGCTGGACGGTCCTGTGGCCTCTCTCAGCTATAGGCTATTTAGGAATTGTGTCTAACTGGCGTCAAGCTGAAGCTCTGTCACAGTGGAGGAGGGAGGCATGGCTGTTGGGGACAGATGGAAATTCTCTCTGCTGTTGCCTCCTCACTGCCCCACCCTCAGTGACTCCCACATTCATCTTGTTCTGAACTCTGTGTGGCTTCTGTTCTCTAGGAGCCATTAGGAACTGTGCTGGCCACGGTGACAAGTACTTGAGAGATACAGTTGAAAGGGAGGCACCGCTTGCTTGGGCTCATGGTTTCAGAAGTCTCTGCTCATAGCTGGCTGTATTTCTGGCAGTGAGGAGACAGGTGGAAGGACATGGCAAAGCTAAGTTGCTCATCTCATCCTGGCTAGGAAGCAAAGGGAGGCAGAAGGCCCAGGACATTGACGTATACTAGGTCTGTGCAATCCTCTACCCTTTACCAGACATACTCGATCTGGGTTCCTATCTTCCTCTAGGGAACACCTCTTGTGTCCACAGTGAGCCACTTCTTATGGCCATGTAAAGTATTTTCTAAGAAGTTCATGTCCTGGAATCTCTGGAAGGAGCAGCATAGAAGGGCATTTGGAATTGGTGTGCCTATTCCATGGACTTCCTTTCCTGTACTGCCATAGGGCAGGTGTGGGCAGGGAAGCTGCTGTCTGCTCTTGGGAAAAGTTGGGAAGGAGGACAGACTCATAAACTGACTTCTTTCTGAATTTCACTCTGACTACTGGGTAACTGTTTTCTCAAAAGTTTGGCTTATTGCACAGCTTGGGAGAATCCCACTGAATCTTGGGAATGAGGTCACACTGCTGTATATCCACCCCCAACCTCTCTGGGGTCTGGCCCCTCTCTGTCGTGCTTATTGAGCAGAGCCCACTAGGTGGCAGTCCTGGGCCACTTGTTGGTGGGGACGATTGAAATGCTGCAAGAGATCCAATGGGATGGAGAGCAAGGGTCCTCTTGCCCAAATGCCTTTTAGTGGGTCTGTAACTGCTGATTCTAGAGACACTGAACCTGGTTAGGAAGCCAGAGATGCCTTTTCTTCTGGCAGACTCTCCACCTCTCTCCTAGCCTTTGATTATGCTAACTCTACTCTCCTGTTGTGGCTGCCCTAGGCTTGCTTCAGTTCAAAGAGTCCAAGTGGTGCCCCTGGGAACCAGAGAAGGGGATCTTCCAGCCCCTGTAATGCACTTGGCTGGAGGATGGGCTCCCTCTTCTTGCTGTGGTTTGCTTCTTTCTGAGGATGTTGCTGGTGGCAGCTTGGCTTGAGTCCAGAGCAATAGAGGCACAGTTGGGCTTAGATGGGGGGCAGGGTGAGAAATGCTGAGGTTTGAGGAAGGATCGTCTGGGTCATTCCCTTATCAACCATAGGTTACTGTTTTCCCGGGCTGTGTAGTCCAGGCTGCTCATAGCCTAATGCCTCAAATTAGGGTGGGATTAAGGGTGGCTCTGTGGACTTTGTCCTCAGACAGATGGTTAGGAGACAGAGGGTTCCTTGCACCATCTTCTCTAAGAGCTGGTGACATCCTTCAAGTGCCTTTTCTTGGCTTCTTTGTACAAAACAAGCAGATTCTGACTTTCTTGTAGGCGGATGGACTGCCAGTTTTGGCAGCAAGGGAGATTTTTTTTCAAGGCCTGGAGAAGACATGGAGGGAACTCAGCTAACCTAGCGGTGACTTGAACTGTGGTGAATAGCAGTTAGGTTAAAGGATCCTAATGCTGACTCCCAGTACAGCCACTGATGCTCATTTCTCTGAAGAAGCCAGGGTCTAGTGGCAAGAGTCCTATTCTTCTGTGTCCTTCTGGAGAGTCTCCAGGAGGATGACATGGCAAGATCATCTGTGACATTCCTATGAGCATGCTGTAGCTGGCCTGCATGCCTACCATAACTCTGGCTTGCCCCGAATTGGTTGCTGCCAACTCCACAGCAGGGTGGGGTCTCATGTAAATATGGAAGGTCTCTGTAGGGACGACTTTCTCAGAGAGCTGGTCCTAGCCATATTCTTCTCAGTTTCTTGGCAGCCACTCCAAGACACTGATCAGCTGCCCCCACCTGTTTTGGCCTAAATGCCTTTGTTGCTTCCTAGTAGTTGCTCAGAGCCTTCATGACTGTCCTTTAGGTAGCAGTGGGTGAAGAGAGAGATCTGGGTTTGGTCCTCCTGTCCTGCAAGCTCTTGTACTACAGTGGTCTCAAGGGCACAGCATAAATACATTCCCAGCTCACTAAAAGTTGGTGTTACTCACAAGGTGCCTGCCATAGTGACTGTCATTCCTCAGGGATAGGGAGGAAGGACTCTGCTGCTTAGCCTTTATGGGGGAGAATACTGCCTTGAAAGTGGTGTGGCTATGTAAGTTCCAGATGGAAGAAGAGAAGCACATTCCTTTGACCACAGCAGTGCTGATACCCCCAACGTTCTGTGTACAGTTTCTAGAATACAGGTAGAAAAAGGAAGGGACTTAATATGCATATCAGTCCATAAATCATCCTAGCAATTAGAGTTCTGGTTCGTTGTGTTACAGAGTCGCCAAAGAAGAAGTGGGATCCAGTAGAACTCCCCCTCAAGGGGAAGATGCCTAAAGCTAGCCATGGTTCAGCTCTCAGGACTGTATACTTCTGTGCTTGCCTGGACACTCCCTCATGGCAAAGCTGTTGCTAAGGTGCTGAGACTTAGCAAACTGGGGAGAGAGGAGGTAAAATTATTCAGGAACATTCTTCCTGATGTTTCCTTCCAAAGCAGACTGTTTAACTGCTCCACTGCAAAGTGAAAAGCATGTGTGCTACCCCTAATTGGTTTACAAAGAGATTGATTTCTGCCTGTGTGATGCTGCCAGGAGCCCCAGGGTCTTTCCTTAGGGATAACGTACCTCCAAATACATTCCATCTGTAGCCACTTTAGATATGGAACGAACCCCAGAGATGAACTGTTAGACACCTTCAGCTGAGCCTCAGAGCAGTACCCGTATTAAGAAGCTGGCCAGCAGTAGAGGAGATGGCTACCATGAGAAAGCAAGGCCCCTGCCAGTCTACCTGGGTTTGGCATTTTGCTCAGAAGAGGTTGCTAGCTATCATATTCAGAAATCCTGGAGAAGAAAGATTGTAAAGAGAATCTGAGAGACTTTCCTAAGTATGTGCAGAAAATGTCCTAAAGAAAGGCCAGCTTTCCTGGCTCTGCCAAGCACTATGAGAGGTATCAGCATAGGTTGTTCTGACCAGGAATGGGGAAGAGAGCAGCTTCCAGGGATGGAGGGTAGGGTTCTCCACAGCAGCCTCCCTAGCTGTAGGCAGCAGATCTATGTCTCCAAGGGAAGGAGATGACAGCCATAGAGCATCAGAGTGGTATTCATCTTGCTAGTCTCAAGAGGGAGGTGAAGGTCACCTGTGTCTGCAGGCTCCTGAGTCCTGACTTGGTACCCTATCTGGAGGGTCAGTCACTTCTGACACTGCAGTGCACAGCTGGTATCTGGAAGTATCTTTCCCTTGCTCCTGAAACCCTGTGGGTGTGCACTCCCCAGGGATTCTGCAGGGTGTCTGCATTTGAGTCATTGTAACTCTGTTTTTGGCAGCTTGATTATTTAGGCTTGACAGGTAGGCACAACTGTCTCATTAGATGCAGATATATTTATGTGGTTTGAAAAAATGGAACATTCCATTAATCTATATAAAAAAAAAACACCAGCAGCCCCCTTTATTTTTAAACTCAGTATATCAAAATCTGTTGTCATTAAATTTAGGAAATGGGAATGAAGTCATCACTGGTGACTTCTTTTCATCAACACCTAGGTGTTTGTGGTTGTGTTGTACATCTGTGGCCATGTACCCCCAGGCCTAGATCCTGGGCTTTGTATGTGTTATTTGATCCTTAGAGTCTCTGTCAGGTAGGGACAGTGTCACTCCCATTTTGAGGTTGACACTGATGCTGCCCTGACCTCTGTAGTAGATGCATGTAGAACTGTACAGTGAAGTTCTGCTGTAGCTAATGCCTATCTATAGATGTTGACATTGGAGAGCCAAGTGGATGTGGCAACTACAAAACAGGACAGAGCTTCTGGTTTGGGGCACCACCTCACCTGATCCCTCCCTAGCTCTATGAGAGATATCAGCATAGGTTGTTCTGACCAGGAATGGGGAAGAGCACATTAATCTATATAAAATACATTAGAATTTGGGTAAAAGAGTAGGAGGGGAAGTAGAGATTTCAGAGGTCAGGGTAGTTCTGTTAAACATGCCCACTACTGAGAATCCAGTCTATAAAAGGAGAGCTGAGAGCACTGTTAAAGCACTATGCCTTAGTGTCTAGCAGAGCTACAGAGAGCCATGCTGCTGTATGCTTACCTTACCTCTACCTCTCCACCCCCAGAGAAGATCCTCTGATCCAGAGGCTTGTGTCTTGCCACATTCTCTCAGAATCATTCAAAATGTCCTATGCTCTTTCACACTCACATTGTAGGGTGCTAGTGGAACATCTTAAGCATGTGCCCTGTCCCTTGGGGCCTCAGGTGGCGGCTCATTTGTAACATAGAAGTTACAGAGTATAAAGATGGAGAGAGGTGTTGCTCTTTCACCTGCTTGCTACTCACCCAGCCATTGCCTACTGCTTGGGGTCTGCAGGATAGAAAAGGCAGAAGCTCCATGGTCCTCTTTGTAGTGTAGGAATAGGGTGGGGCCACAGGGCTACCCCATGCATCTGGAAGAGGTAAGAGCTTCAAACTTTAAATTCTCTCCAGTAACAGAACGATAAGTCTAGCAGGAATGAGGCCTGTGCTAGTTGAGCCCAGGGATGCTGAGCTGCAGGCACTGGATCTAATGTCAGGATCTAATTTAGCTTTTAAAGGGGAAGAAGGAGGAGAGGAAGAAGAATCACAATATAAGGATATATGCAAAGGAAAGGCAAAGGCCATTGTGGCCCAGTGCTGCTGGATTTAAGCTGGTTAGGTGAACTCACTGTCAGGTTTGGAGGTGTAGGCGATAAGGTATTGCACTTACATTAAGACTGACTAAGCTCTGGGGCCCTGCTGATAACCTTCAGTTTGTCACCTGTGAAGCAGGCCACCACCAGCTGTTACACGTCTGGGGAGCGTTAAAGTCTTGATTAAGAGGGCTCAGCTAAACAGAAGATGCTCCTGGCAGACTGACAGTCTTTCCATGGCCATCAGTGCCCCATCAGCAAGTGCCACCCCAGTGTCCTCTGAAGCCTGTAGCTGTCTGCTATTTTTAGCTCTTGTGTAACTCCATTAACCACATCCACCTTCTTGTGCTGCTTGTCTTATGTTTAATTATGTAAATGGCATTACAAATCACAGTGGTGTTGAACTACAACTCATTTCTCACGGCAAATCAAATCATGATATGCTGCCCTGTTGGCTGTCCACTACATCCAAAGGGAGATGCAGCAGAGAGTTTTGAAAAATAAATAAATAAATAAATAAATAATAATAATCGGGAAAAATAAAAGTGTCTGTACAGAGTTCCCATGGGATGAACACAAGCTCACCTCAAGACTGGTTGTGGGCCAGTTCACTGCCAGTGTGTTTTTGGGCTTTGGCTTTGATTCTCTAACAGCTGCACTACTGTGTGTGTTTATGTGTGTGTGTGGGTGCTGGTGGGGGGTTGGTTGGTAGGCGTTGGCCTATAGAGAAGGGTCAGCAGGACCTAGAAGACTATCCCTTGCTGGTCACCTTAAGAAAGGACATGATGTACTAACTAGAACCCCGGAGCTCTTGTCTCTAGCTGCATATGTATCGAAAGATGGCCTAGTCAGCCATCAATGGAAAGAGAGGCCCATTGGACTTGCAAACTTTATATGCCCCAATATAGGGGAATGCCAGGGCCAAAAGAATGGGAATGGGTGGGTAGGGAAGTGGGGGGCGCTAAGGGGGACTTTTGGGATAGTATTGGAAATGTAATTGAGGAAAATATGTAATAAAAATATAAAAAAAAAAAAAAAAAAAGAATGATCCCATAGGCTCATCTAATTAAATCCTTAGTCATCAGGTAATAGTGCTACTCGAGAAGGATATGATGTGCACCATTGTTGGAGGAGGTATTTGCTAGGAGTGGGATTCAAGGTTTCAGAAGACCAAGACAGGCCCAAAGTCTATCTCTTCCTGCTGCTTGTGAATATAGATACAGACCTTCCAGCTACCATGATTGACTGCTTGCTACCATGCTCTCTGCCATGATGATAATGGACTAAACCTCTGAAACTATAAGGAACCCCAAATTAAATACCTTCTTTTATAAGAAAAAAAAAAAAAAAGACTCAGATTCTTTTCCCTACCTCCTTGAGAAGTAAGTCTTCCAGCTCAATTTTCCTGCTGTCTGCTGTGACCCTCAGGTTATCATGTGACGTGTCCTGGATGGACAGCTGTGAGGAGGCCAGGCTTCACTCTCCTAGTCTCTGGCTGCTTCTTGTTTGCCTGTGGGACTTGTTTGCTTATGGGACTCTTGCTGCTTCTCTTCCTGATGCAGTGGGCATCTGACTGCTCCCCCTGAACAACCTCCCTGCTGTCTTCCCAGCCTCCTCGGCAGAGACCCTCAGCTCTTCTTGTTTATTCCTTTGTACAGTTTTTAATCTTTGACCAACCTTGTTACTCGTTGGGAATGATCTCTGGGTGCCTTTCCTGCCCTCTTCATGCAGCACTTTCTCCCAGTCTCTCTCCATCAGTGTTGTGACTATTGAGTCATGCAGGATGACTTGATACCCTGTCATTTCATCCTAAACACTTCAGCTTGAGTCTCCTTTCCTAACACAGTGGACATGCTGCATATCTAATGCACAGGCCATGGACATTCTTCCTGCCTGCTCCACCCAGTCTGCTGAAGTTCCTTCAGAATTTCATGATATGGTCAGAGGACACACAAGCTTGTATTGTTACAACTTTTGGGTTCTTCAGCCAAATGGGAAGGTTGTCCAGGCCTTGTTCAGTTGTTTATGATATAAACATTGTTGAAGAGTGTGGGACAGTGGCCTTGTAGACTATCTCTCTCTGCATTTATCTGACCTTTCCCTGTGTCTAGATTTGGGTCAAGGTGCCAACCCAGCTGTATGACTAAGGGTGACATTAAATTTGGTGACTTGGTTAAGGTGATAAAGGTGCCTTTTTCTTTTTTAAATGAATGGGTAATGTAAAACTGTACCTTGTCCCTTGAAACAGTTCTTTATTCGTGACTTTCTACCCATCAATGTGTTCATGTTTGAGATGGGTTTCATTGTGTTGCCCAAAGGGTCCCAGAACTTCCTGGGTTTAACAAGATTCTCGCTGCCTCATTCTCCCTAGTAGCTGAGATTATAGGCACATGCTTATAGCTCCTAATTTTTTAAAGGATTCTTTTCTTGGGGTAAACAATGCCACTAAAATTTGTGATTTAAGCACACGGTTCAGTGGCATTAGTTATACTCACATGTGTAATGTCATTACAAACTGTAGCCATAAATGACATTTGTCCCCTTACCCCCCATCATTGGCAGCTGCCATTGTACTCTTCTTACTCTCTGTAAATTTGACTGCTGTAAGGGTGTAACGCACTTTGTTCTTTCGTAACTAACTCATTTCAATAAATTTGTTTTCAAGTTTCATCCACATTATATCATGAGTCAGTATTTCCTTCCTTTTCAAAGCTGAATAATATTCCATTTGTGTATGTACTGTAGTTATCTTTCTTCATGGTAAAATTTCTCCACAACATAATAACTTTATTTTTAATATTTTGAAGACCTGCTATAGTAGGTACATAACGTGTAAAAATTTTAACTTAAAAAATATGTATGGGTGTTTTGGCTATATTTATGTCTGTATATCTGTCTGTTTCCTCAAAGACCAGAAAAGAGAATCACGATATCTTGGGTCTGGAGTTAAAGGCAAACATGTGCAGCCATGTGGGTGCTGGGAATTGAACCCAGATTCCCTGCAAGAGCAGCTGCTGCTCTTATCTGCTGAGCCATCCCTTCAGCCTCCACTTTAGCACTTTAAAGTAGCAGTAGCAGTTTCTGAGGGATTCAGTATCCCTACATGCTTGCTTGAATATTTGTCTTTTGTAAATTATAGCCATTGCTGTCTTGGTATGTACAAAGTTACCTCATTGAGGTTTTTGCCTTGCATGTCTCTAAAGATGGCAACCATCTTTTAATGTGCCTGGTAGATATTTGTATGTCTTCATTAAAGATGTCTGTTTAGATTCTTTGCCAGTTTGATTATCTTTTTATTATTGAGTTATGGGAATTTGTGTGTGTGTTGGGGGAGGGGTAAGATAGTCTCACAAACCTCATAGGCCCATCAGCTTATTGACCTTAAATTCCTGATCCTCCTTCTTCCACCTACCAAGTTTTGGGACTGCAGGTGTGAGCTACCACATCTAAGTTAAGTAGTGGAAATTCTTTTTCTTTCTTTTTTTTTTTTTTGGCACAAATCTCTTATTAGGTGCAAATATTCCACCTTACTCCACCTCCTTTCTTGGGGGTAGACGTAAAACTTTTCAATGTTTATGAAATCCAAATTACTACTACTGCGTTCCCCAGCCTTTTCCTAGTGCTTTTGGTATTTATGGTGATGTGAATTAAAATGGCCCCTATAGGCTCATAGGGAGTGGCACTATTAGGAAGTGTGGCTTTGTTGGGATAGGTCTGGCTTCTTGGAGGAAGTGTGTCTCTGGGGGCAGACTTCGAGGTCTCAGCTATTCAAGCCAGGCCTATTGTTACTCTCTCTTCCTGCCAATCTGGATGTAGCACTCTCAGCTCTTTCTCCAACACCATGCCATCATGCTTTTTGTTGTGACAATAAGAGACTGAACCTCTGAACCTGTAAGCCAGCCCCAATTAAATGTTTTTTCTTATAAGAATTGCTTTAGTCATGGTGTCTCCTCATAGACATAGAAACTCTATGACAGTACTGTATCAAAAACTTGTTTCTGAATACAAGGTCACAAAGATTTACCAACTATGTTTTCTTCTTAAGATTTATGATTTTTCTTACATTGAGATTATTTATTTTGAGTTAAGTTTTTGTATATGGTGTGAAGTTAGTCACTTTATCCTTCTGCATGGGAAATCCCATTGTATCAGCATCATTGTTGAGTAGATCATCCCCCCTCAAATCGCCTTGATATCCTTATCAAATTAATTAGTACTACATATTTGGATTTATTTTTAGACTTCCCATTCTGTTTCATTATGTATGTCTGTTGTTAAGCCAGTCCCACATTGTTCTGGTAACTGAAGGTAACTGTTTTAAAGCTAGTAGTTGGTATTGAAGTGGGTTGTTTTATATTGGGTTCTCTAGAGGAACAGATGATTAAATAAGTGTATATTAAAGGGGTTTACTAGGTTGGCTTACATAGTAGGGGCTGGGTAGTCCAACAATGGCCATCTGCACTGGAAGAAGCTTAAATTGGTAGCTGCTCATTGCATAACCCTAGGTTCCCCAGAAATCTCCATCTGGAATTGTAGGAATGAGGGATACCCGGAGAACCACTGTTCTTCAGTCCATGTTGGAAGCTGAAGAAGTAGGCTGATGTTTGGGAAAGATGGTGGCAGCAGCAGCAGCAGTGGCAGAACAACACAGATGAATTGAAGAAGGTAGATGAACTGGCTAGTAAGACATGAAGGCAAGCAGTCAAAGAGCAAAAGCTTTTCTCTTAGACTTCCCTATATCTGGACCTCCAGAAGGTGCTGACTATATTTGGGCAGGGCCTTCCCACTTCAACTAACATAATCTAGAAAATTCCTTGTGTATCCGGAGACTTGTCTTGTAGTTGATTCTACATCTAGTCAAGTTGAGACAATCAAGATTGGCCATCACAGATCCTCTACCAATCTTTCTTCTTTGATCCCCTTCACAATTCTGTATGGATTTGATCAACTTTT
The DNA here is from genome assembly GCF_978045245.1 of Mus caroli. Taxonomy (NCBI): domain Eukaryota; kingdom Metazoa; phylum Chordata; class Mammalia; order Rodentia; family Muridae; genus Mus; species Mus caroli. Next base: position 59,772,873 of record NW_028227262.1, read on the forward strand.
GCATTTTTAAAAGCCAAGACTTAGAATTTGGTGGAGTTTGCATTGGATCATTAGATTGCTCTGGGTAGTGTGTTCATTTTCCAGGGCTACTCTGACAGTGCTATGACTAGCATGGATTTAATAAGCTCTGAACCATCTCTCGCAGTTCTAGGGATTGAAAGTCCAAAATCAAGATGTTGCTGGAGGCCCATCTCTCCTAAGGATCTAGGTAGAGTCTGGCCCTTGCTTTTCTCCTGGATCTAGCATTATCTGAAAATCATTACTATGTCCTGCCTTATACCTGAATAATCTAATCTGTCTCCATCTTTATATGGTTATTCATTCTTCCTACCTTTCTTCTTCCTACCCTTTTCCTTCTTCCCCCATCTTCTCTTCCTTCTTGTCCTCCTCCTTGTTCTCCTTTTTCTTCTGCTAGGGTCTGACTGTTGCAGTACAAACTGGCCTTCAGTTCTCAGATCTTCTTGTCTTGCCCTCCTGAGTACTGGTGTTACAGAAATGCACCACTGTGCCCAAGTCTGTAGCTTTGTTTTTCTGCAAATAGCAGTTTTGCTTCTCTGTTACCAATCTGAGTACCTGTTGTTTCTTTTCTTATTGACCTATCAGAAAATTCTAGTTAAAACATTTCTGTCTCATTCCTAATTCTAGGGAAAAGCTTTTCCTCTTCTACCATTGGCTTCCTCATATATATATCTTTATGATGAAGTGTTCTGTGGTGTTTTGAATATGATGGGACCCATAGGCTCATATACTTAAATGTTTAGTCATCAAGAGGTGGCACTACTGTAAGATCGAGAATCGACAAATGGGACCTCATAAAATTGCAAAGCTTCTATAAGGCAAAAGACACTGTCAATAAGACAAAAAGGCCACCAACAGATTAGGAAAGGATCTTTACCTATTCTAAATCAGATAGGGGACTAATATCCAATATATATAAAGAACGCAAGAAGGTGGACTCCAGAAAATCAAATAACCCCATTAAAAAATGGGGCTCAGAGCTAAACAAAGAATTCTCACCTGAGGAATACCTAATAGCTGAGAAGCACCTGAAAAAATGTTCAGCATCCTTAATCATCAGGGAAATGCAAATCAAAACAACCCTGAGATTCCACCTCACACCAGTCACAATGGCTAAGATCAAAAATTCAGGTGACAGCAGATGCTGGCGAGGATGTGGAGAAAGAGGAACACTCCTCCATTGTTGGTGGGATTGCAAGCTTGTACAATCACTCTGGAAATCAGTCTGGCAGTTCCTCAAAAAATTGGACATAGTACTACTGGAGGATCCCACAATACCTCTCCTGGGCATATATCCAGAAAATGTTCCAACCGGTTAGAAGGACACATGCTCCACTATGTTCATAGCAGCCTTATTTATAATAGCCAGAAGCTGGAAAGAACCCAGATGCCCCACAACAGAGGAATGGATACAGAAAATGTGGTACATTTACACAATGGAGTACTACTCAGCTATTAAAAGGAATGAATTTATGAAATTCCTAGGCAAATGGATGGATCTGGAGGGCATCATCCTGAGTGAGGTAACATATTCACAAAGGAACTCACACAATATGTACTCACTGATAAGTGGATATTAGCCCAAAAACTTAGGATACCCAAGATATAAGATACAATTTGTTAAACGCATGAAACTCAAGAAGAACGAAGACCAAAGTGTGGACACTGTGCCCCTTCTTGGAATTGGGAACAAAACACCCATGGAAAGAGTTACAGAGATAAAGTTTGGAGCCGTGAAGAAAGGATGGACCATCTAAAGACTGCCATATCCAGGGATCCATCCCATAATCAGCTTCCAAACGCTGACACCATTGCACACACTAGCAAGATTTTGCCGAAAGGACCCAGATATAGCTGTCTCTTGTGAGACAATGCCGGGGCCTAGCAAACACAGAAGTGAATGCTCACAGTCAGCTATTGGATGGATCACAGGGCCCCCAATGGAGGAGCTAGAGAAAGTACCCAAGGAGCTAAAGGGAACTGCAACTCCATAGGTGGAACATTATTATGAACTAACCAGTACCCCAGAGCTCTTGACTCTAGCTGCATTTGTATCAGAAGATGGCCTAGTCAGCCATCACTGGAAAGAGAGGCCCATTGGACTTGCCAACTTTATATGCCCCAGTACAGGAGAATGCCAGGGCCAAGGGGTGGGGGTGGGTGGGTGGGGGACTGGGGGGGGGGAGTGTATTGGGGACTTTTTTGGATAGCATTGGAAATGTAATTGAGGAAAATACCTAATTAAAAAAAAAAAAGAACCCAGATGCCCCTCAACAGAGGAATGGATACAGAAAATGTGGTACATTTACACAATGGAGTACTACTTAGCTATTTAAAAGAATGAATTTATGAAATTCCTAGGCGAATGGATAGACCTGGAGGGCATCATCCTGAGTGAGGTAACCCAATCACAAAAGAACTCACATGATATGTACTCACTGATAAGTCGATATTAGCTCAGAAACTTAGAATACCCAAGATATAAGATACAATTTTTGAAACACATGAAGCTCGGGAAGAACGAAGACCAAGGTGTGGATACTTTGCCCCTTCTTGGAATTGGGAGCAAGGCACCCATGGAAGGAGCTACAGAGACAGAGTTTGGAGCTGAGACGAAAGGATGGACCATCTAGAGGCTGCCATACCCGGAGATCCATCCCATAATCAGCCTCCAAACACTGACACCATTGCATACACTAGCAAGATTTTGCTGAAAGGACCCTGATATAGCTGTCTCTTGTGAGACTATACTGGTGCCTAGCAAACACAGAAGTGGATGCTCACAGTCAGCTATTGGATGAATCACAGGGCCCCCAATGGAGGAGCTGGAGGAAGTACCCAGGGAGCTGGGGGGATCTGCAAACCTATAGGTGGAACAACAATATGAACTAACCAGTACCTACACCCCCCCTCCCCCCACAAGAGCTTGTGTCTCTAGCTGCATATGTATCAGAAGATGGCCTGGTCGGCCATCAGTGGAAAGAGAGGCCCATTGGTCGTGCAGACTTTATATGCCTCAGTACAGGGGAACACCAGGGCCAAGATGTGGGAGTGGGTGGGTGGGGGAGTGGGTGTGGGAGGGTGTGGGGGACTTTTGGGATAGCATTGGAAAGGTAACTGAAATAAATACCCAATAATTAAAAAAAAAAAGAGATCATGAAATTAAAAAAAAAAAAAAAAGGTGGCACTACTTGAGAGGAAGTGTGTCACTGGAGGAGGGCTTTGAGGGTTCAGTGGCTCTCTCTGCCTGCAATCTGGATGTAGAACTCTCAGCTATTCTGTCTGTTCACAGGAATAGAAGACTAAGACATATTTTAATTGGGGTTTTCATGAGTCTATTGGGGCCATTCCTTTTCAGACCACCACATGTCCTAAGGGTGTTGTTGTTGTTCTTTTAATCTTTATCATGAAAAGGTACTGGATTTTGTCAAATACATCAGAATGATGGTGTGGATGCTTTTCGTTGTCTGTTAATATAATTGAATATAATTTCCCACTGTTTTTTTAGTGTTGAACCAGCCTCGCATTCTTCTGTTACATCCCACTTTGGTTGTGATCCTTCTGAGATGATGTCAGACTTGCTTTATTGACAGTTTATGGAGGACTTTACAGTGGTTTTATTTTCTTGTGATATCTTTAGCTGGGTTTGCTTTAAGGATAGTGCTGTTCCCATGGAATGAGTTAGAATTTTTTTTTGCAAGAGTCTGAGAAGGGTTGTTATTGATTCCTTATAGGTTTGATAGAACTTAACATTACAGACATCTGTTTATGGACTTTTCATAATGAGAAGCTTTTGATTACTTTGGTTACTTTTCATAAAAACGTTACTTTTACTAGGTATTTAAACTTTTCTATGTATTTTTAGTGTAACAATTTGTGAATTTCTCAGAATCTCTTACTTTGTCCAGATCATCAGCACGATCTGTGATGTCTGCAGAGTGATCTTATGGTTACATTTCTGCAATGGCATTAATTGTGCACCCACTCCTTGTTCTGATGTTTCTATCTGCTTTCATTTTTACAAGATTAGCTGAAGATTTGTCAATTTCTTGATTCCTAAGAATTGATGTTTTTGTCTTATCTCTTACTTTTCTATCTTCTACTTTATTTCCACTCTGATGATTATTTCCTTTTGCTAGGTTTGGATTTAGTTTGAGACTTTTTTCCAGTTGTGCAATCAACTCCACTGCCTTACACATGCCAGGTAAATGCTCTGCTTCTGGCTACCTTCCTACTGTAAGTTTGTTCTTCTCTCTGTTCGTGTAAGTACAGGCCATTGGACTGGACGTTTTCCTTTTAATTTAGGCATTCAAAGGTTTCTACATATTATTACAGCTCTCTTTAGTTGCTTTTTGCTTTTAAAACAACAACAACAACAACAACAACAGTCTTTCAGTTTTAACCCATGTACTTGTTGCTAAAGTAATCTACCTGTAGGAACCAGAGCAAACAGATAATGCTTTCCATCCATTCTTCCTGTCTCTGCCTTTTGAATGGAGTATTTGATCCATTTACATTTAAAGTAATGATTGAGAAGGATTTCTCTGCTGGGAATAAAGGCATGCACTTTCACTGCTATAACACTTTACATTCTTAAGACTCCTGAAGTCATGTACTTAAAAATATCTGCTGTGATGGTTTGTATATGTTTGGTCCAGGGAGTAGCATTATAAATAAGGAGGTGTGAGCTTTAATACCCTAGTCCTAGCTGCCTGGAAGCCAGTATTCTGTTAGCAGCCTTTAGATGAAGATGTAGAACTCTCAACTCTTCCTGCACTGTCTGCCCAGATGCTGCCATGCCACCTTCCAGACAGAACCTCTGAACCCGTAAGCTATCCCCAATTAAATGTTGTCCTTTATAAGACTTGCCATGATCGTGGTGTCTGTTCATAGCAGTAAAACTCTAAGACAGCTGCAATGGTAAATTTTTTAGTAATTTATAAAGGTTCAAAAGTCAACATAACTAGGCCCTTAGTTTTCTTACTGTCACAAATTACATTTATACATTGTTTCCTAATAGCATAAATTTGTAACTGTTGATGCCCTTGTCTTATAAATCATAAGTAATAAAACAAGTGTGTATACAAGTCCAAAGCACAATTCTACAGGTCTACCTGACTGAAGACCTTGATTTCTTGATGCAGAGCTGAGGTCTTGTCTGGCATTCTTTGCTCTAGGTAGGAGAACCCATTGGTACACATTCTTGTCACATAGGTCTAGAAGAAACAAACCCCTTCTTATTTTGTCTACTTGGAATTTTTCTAGGCTATTCTGCATGTTTTGAATGAGGTTTACAGTTTGGTTGAATACAGTCATTGATATTTAAGTCTGTTATCTCCCTGCCTTCTTGTCAAGCAGAGCTCCTGGTGGGCTGTTAGATATGTCTCTACCTTGCTGCTTTGGGGATTCTGTTGTAGCTCTAGCAGTTTGCCATTATGTATGGGCGTGGGTTTCCAATTCAGACTCCCTGGAGTTTAGTGAGTATCTTAGATTTGTGGGTGTTTATCATCAGATTTGGGGAATCTTCAGTCATTGTTTCTTTTGTGTGCTTTCCTGCTTTTCCTTCATCTTTTTTTTTTTTTCCTTTGTGGGACTTTGGAAAAGGGTGTTGTTATCACACTGCCCCCTTGGCTGTGTTCCCTTGTATTATATTTTTCCCATTTGCTCCCAAGATGCCATGATTTCCATTGTTACAGCTTTGTTTTCACACAATTCTTTCTCCTGCTTGTTGGGGTTGGATGGTAGAGCTATCAACTGTCTAGTCACAGTTGCTACTAACTTGTATTTAATTCTTTGAGCATATTTAAAATAGTTGTTGTAGGTATATCTGTAGTAAGTTTGCTATCTGGACTTTGAAGACATGTGACATTCATTAAATTTGTTTCTTTGAATGACCATTCATGTTCTATGATAAAAGTGACTAAGTGGCCATAGTCTGAGCCTTAGCTGGAAAGACTCAAATACCTGAGAGCTGGAATGTGTAGGTTCTTCACCCTGAGTAGGGTACCTGGAAGGCTGAGCTCAGTTAAGAAGACCTCTTATGACCTTCCGTGGGGCTTGGAAGGGAAAGGAAAGAAGGAGTGTAGGTACTTCTGGACAATTGTTGTGTAAAGCTAGCTCAGGGAGAGAAGTGATCTGAGAGAGAGTCTCTGAGGAGAAACCTTCAGTGAAAACTTGTCTCTCTAGGAACTGACATAACTCAAGTGGTACCTCCTCGGCCTTGTCCTGTGAGTTGAAATAGTCATGATCTCATTCACATTGAGGGGAGATAGGACCCTCACTTCCTATAGGGACTGTAAGACAGGTATATAAATAAAACATTTACTGATTAATAGACCATAAAGAAATTTATTTGAAAACAATTCTTTGGAACACAAATCATTTACCATTTTATTAAGAACAAAAGAAAGTTTGGGAGTAAAATGAGATGGCTTAGTGATTCAAGAGCTTGCTGTGCATACCTGGGGACCCAAATTTGCATCTCTAGCCCCCATGTAAAAATCCTGGTGTAATGGGCTGCATCATGTTCTTGCACTTCCATTGCTGGGAGGTGGAGACAGGCAGGTCCTGAAGGCTTGCTGTCTAGCTCATCTAGCCAATGAGAGATCCATCTCAAAACCAAGGTGGAGAATGATCGAGGAAGACACGCAGTGTTGACTTCAGCTCTCTACAGGTATGTGCACAGGCACGTGTACTCATATACTTGTGCAACACACACACACACACATACACACCAGTATAGTTATGGAATTATAGTGGAAATTACTTTTTGGCTGAATACTTGATAACAGTAGGACAGGGAGCATTTATAGCATTTTTTTAAACTGGTTGATATTTTGGTTTTGTAATCAACAATGTTGAGAACTTGTAAACAGGACAAAATGGCAGAATTATGTTTGAGGCCATTTCGGAAATTGTTGAAGACTGTGGCCTAATCCCAAAATTCCTTTAACAGTGTTTTAGGAAATACAAGTCAGCAACTTAGACAGCAATTTTTAAGCTCAAATATTCTGACACAATTCAATCTAAAGACATACTGATTTGCTACTTATATGCTGAGGAATGCTGGTAGGAAAACATTGAAAGCTGTTGTTTTCTGTAACTAATCCATTTTGCTTCTGTAAGAACAGTACTTCCAATGAGGAAGCTGAGGGGTTTCAGACTCTTCATTGGTGGTGTGTGGTGTAATGACACTATGTGTTCAGAACCAAAGCTGCAGTGACGTCAGCCATGTGATATCTTGAGTGCTGCCAAGCTGTCTTGGGTTCATTGTGCATTTGATTTTGAATTAGTTTTTGGTCATTACAAACCTTTCACTGAACCACTCCATATGTAGTTGTGACCCACATTTTAAGCAGTGGGTTCTGGTGGTATTCTGAAATCAGAAGCAATAGAAACCCCATGTATAAGCCTTCTGATGTGGCTGCTCCCACAGATGTCTAAGGGGACTTGGTGCTGAGTCATGAGGCCTTTGGTCAGACAGCCTTCCTTTTATCACAGAGTCATCTTCTGGTTTTGTGCTAGCTGGTTGTATAATTCTAGTTATACTCACAGAACGAATAGGAAGGCATGAGTGTACTGCATTGGTGCCTCTTTTTAAAAATTTTTTTTTTTACTTAAATTGTTAAGATTTGGGACTAATACCATCAGTTCCTTTCACACACACACACACACACCACAGTGAGGAGGTAATGTATTGCCTATCAGCTATAGTCTAGTACTAGTAGTCTAGTCAGGAGATAGAAACCAGAGCCATCTCTGGAACAGAGCGAATTTGTTAAGAGCTGATGAGGGGGCAGGTTGTTAGCAGGTTCCTGATCGAGTAGGAAGACTCAAGTTGTAGATTCCCTTGAGTGACAGGCAGCTGCACAAGCTGAATTGGGATTTACTACCATCGAGGGCCAGGTCAAAGAATCTAGCAGAGACCAGAGATGAGAGCCATGGCCTAAGAACTCAGTGTTGTTCCATGATGGGTGCTGCCTTGTGCGCAGGTGGGGTGGGAGACCTGAATGTACTCTGTACTGAGTTGTTTGGAGATTTCTGTTCTTTGAATAGTTCAGACATTTCACCATAGAGAGTATGCTTTTAAGCTGTAGATGTTTCTGTTTTGATACAATATGGCTTCCTAGTTGCATTTTGAACATGTATAGTTTAGTTCATTTTGTATGCTGGTAACCATGTTGAACACTACCATGCAACTTGAAGAGAGAGCCCTAGAGCATATTCCCAGAGTAGTTTGGATTATAGCTGATATATCAGCTATAGCACATCATCTGTGAGGCGCATCTCCAGTAACCCAGGGAACCTGGAGGGTACATTTGTTAAGTATTGATAGAAATAGCCATGTGTTCTATATGGTTAGTGCTCACCTCCTGCCAGCTGGTAAGTAGTGGCTAGCACTGCATCTAGAGTTCTGAGATGAATGTTGTTTCCAGTCCTTCACTATTGACTTTTGTTAGTGGTGTCTTACCTGAAGTGTGTTTTTCTTTGTGGTGATAAAATGGTCGTATTCTTTCTTACAGGTGGTAATGTGTTAGGTTCATTTGGGTATAATGTTCTTCTTAAATTGGGAATCCTAGGATGGGGTAAAGTGAGGACAAACACAGTATCAGACTTTGTCAAGCTTCAGAGTCCTTCCTGCCCTCATCATTGGCTGCCTGTTACCTGCCTGCCTTGGCCGACCACCTCCACAGCAGCCTTCTCTGCCCTCCAGGCAGCTCTTTTTCTCCTCCTTGAAACCTACCCATTTCCTAAGGTTCCTACCTTGCTAGGCTTCTACACTGAATTCTAACTAGAGTCTGATCTCCACAAGGCATGGAGGCCCCAAATCAGCACTTGAGGTTAAAGCCAAACATGGTGCAGCTGGCTGTGGGAGCCTCTGGGAAGGAAGTCTAGTGAAGCAAGTTGGGAGAATCCCTGTTTCAGCAGCAAATCAGACCAGGTGTGTTTTCAGCAGATTTTTCCTTAGCAGATCAGTACTTTGTTCAGCAGTTGGTTGGAGCAGGTGGAATCAGCAGCAGAGTTTGGGGATAGGTTGAAGGAAGAGTTCTGATGACCAAATGCTAGACTCGGGAGTGTGGGAAAATGTCCTCTAACAGAACCAGGGACTGGGGCTGTTGAAAAACCTTTTCTGCTTGCACAGTATGCAGTACCTCACACTCAGGCTCTGCCTGCATGAGAGCCCTGCAAGGCTCCCTTAGCTCATCTCTAAGTCTTTGTTCATTGAAATGATATCAACATTCTCCATTTCCAAATATAAAACAAAATTTCTAGTGTGGTAGTGCATGCTGTTAATCCAGTGCTTGGGAGAGCAAAACAGAGAGAGTAATCTATGTGTTTAAAGTTAGTACCCCAAAGAAAGGACAATGCTTTGATTTTACTGGAGTAGATAATTATTCTGATTATAGATTTGCCTTTCTTAAATGTAATGCTTCTGCCAAAACTACCATATCACAATGGTGGACCGAATGCCTTATCCACCATTGGGATATTCTGCACAATGTTACTTCTGACCAAGGAACTCACTTTGTAGCCAGAGAAGTGCAACAGTGGGGCCCACAGTCGTGGAATCCACTGGTCTTACCATGTCCCAGACTGTTCTGAAGCAGCTGGCCTTTAAAAGGGTAGAATGGCCTTTTGAAGACCTGGTTACAATGCCAGTTAGATGGCAGCAGCATGGAGAACTGTGGTAGGATTTTCCAGAAGGAAGTATGTGCTTTGAGTCAGCATCCATTATATGATACAGTTTCTCCCTTAGTCAGGATCCTTGGATCCAGGAATCAAGGGGTAGAAAGGGAAATAGTTCTTCTCACTGTCACCTCTAGTGATCTACTAAGAAAAGTTTAACTTCCTCTTCTTGTGACCTTAAGTTTTGCTAGCCTAGAAGTTTTGGCCAGCAGAGATGAGAAGGCTCCTGCAAGGAGACATAACAAACATTCCACTGAACTGGAAGCTTAGGCTTCCCTCTGGCCACTTGGTGCTTCTGATGCCTGTAAGCCAACAGGCTAAGAAAGGAGTAACAGTCTTAAGAGGAATGATTGATCTAGATTACCAAGGAGAAATTGGATTGCTTCTCCATAATGGAGGTAAGAAAGACTATGTCTGGCTTGCATTTCCTTTATGGTATCTCTTGGTGCTACCATTGCTCTGTGATTAAAGAAACAGGAACAATCTAGGCAGGATGACAAAGGGCACTGACCCCTCAGGAATGAAGGTTTAAGTCACTCTTCCAGGAAAAGAGCCAAGACCTGTTAGGATGTTTGCTGAGGGTGGAGGAAATACAGAATGGGTAGTAGAGAAAGTTAGTTATAAGTACCAGCTAAGGCTACATGACCAGTTACAGAAATGAAGATTATAATTGACATGAATGATTGTTGTATTTTGTTAAGAATGTGTTGTACAAATCTGGGCGTGGTGGTGCATGCATTTAAACCCAGTACTTGGGAGGCAGAGGCAGGTGGATTTCTGAGTTCGAGGCCAGCCTGGTCTACAGAGTGAGTTCCAGGACAGCCAGGGCTACACAGAGAAACCCTGTCTCAAAAAACAAACAAACAAACAAACAAACAAACAGAATTTGTTGTACATATATTTGTATTTTCTTTCCTCAATTTCTTTATAATGTAATATAATATTAGTTAAGAGAATATCATTAGCTATCAAATATTTAAGTCCAGGGATATTACCACCATTCTAAATTTATAATGCTTTTGTGATTCTATGAGAAATAGTTAAATAATGTAGATGTCATTATGACCTAGTTATTGTTTTTATTTGGAAATTAAGCATGGCATAGGATTTGATTTTGTGTCGAGCTGACAAGGGGTGGACTGTGATGGCTATTTTTGTCAACTTGACTACACCTGGAATTAATTAAAACCTAAGTGGCTGGGCATACCTGTTCAGGACGTTTTTCTTCTTTCTTTCTTTCTTTCTTTCTTTCTTTCTTTCTTTCTTTCTTTCTTTCTTTCTTTCTTTCTTTCAATAATTTATTTACATTCCAAAAGTCCTCCCTCCAGTTCCCCTCTCCCAGAGTTCTTCACCCCATCTCCCGATCCCTTTTGCCTCTGAAAGAGTGTTCCCTCCGCCCACCTATCCAACCCCAGGGTGTTTTCTTAATTAAATCATTTGAAGTAGGAAGATCCACTTCTAAAGTGGATTTTTGAGATGGGAAGATACACCTTCAATCCAAATCTTTTGAGGTGGGATTATCCACCTTAATCTGGGCCACACCTTCTGCTGGCAGCCTATATAAAGGACGTGGAAGAAGAAACTTGTTCTTTCTCTGCCTACCTACTCTTGCTCTTGCTAGCAAGTCCATCCCTTCACTGGCATTAGAGTTTATGATTGGAAAGTCCAAGAATCCAGTAGTTGTTTAGTTCACAAGGCTTGATGTCTTAGCTAGTCTTTAATATATACCAGTAGCCAGAAGAAATAGGTTCTAATACCAGCAAAGGAATGAACGTTTCAGTGACAGTGAGGGCAAGCAGGCAAAAAAGATGTTTCCTTCTGCTGCCACCAGAAGATGAGGCCGAAATTTAAAATGGATCTTTCCACCTCAAAATTTCTGGATTTAAGGTGTGTCTTTCTACCTCAAGTGATACAGTCAAGAAAAATCTCTCATAAGTATACCCAGCCACTGTGTTTTAGTTAATTCCAGATGAAGTAAGTTGACAAACAAGAATAGCTACATTATCCATCAATGACAAGTTAACCTGGTACACTTGTCAAAAACGGGGAGAGTCTTACTGAGCCTGTGCAGTTTGTTCTATAAGAAGTACTAACAACACCTCAACTATATTTTAGTTTATAAATGCTCTAGAACATGAGAAGGAGATATCTTGTCTGTCTTTTTTTTTTTCCTTTCCTTTCAATCCAGCTCAGTATAGATTGTACATCAGACTTCCAAGTAACTGGAAGTGAGTAGAAAGAGCTTGCTCCCATGGGCACATGCCAGCATCCCTGTGCCACAGGATGTCCCAGGCCCACCTAGCAGGTGTTCCACACTGGCTGCCCCAGGCAGGTTGTGTAGTGACTGAGATGCTACCTCTGAACTTTAACTTCTGATTACTTAGAAAAACAAGCACAGTGTCTATATGTTACAGTCTATCTTCCTCTTTAATGAGAGTATGTGACAAGTTCAGAAGCTTGGGCCTCATCTAGAATCTGAGTGGTTTATTTTCATCATTTCTACGTGGTTTTATACATAACTTCTATTTATGGCAAGTGACAGTGTTTTCATTCTTGGTAGTTATTTAAAGACTAAAACCAATTTAGGTTTTAAAAAGTGAAAGTAGATTAAAACCAAACAGAAAACCAAACCAAAACAAAACAAAAAATCTCTACCAGACACAAAGTGAGAGCACCAACAATGTAATGCCCACAGTGGAGTCTCTCTCTTCTTTGTGTGCTAATTCTACTTTTAACTTTATTTTTGAGTAGCTAATGCATTGAGATGGCCAAGCCAAGAACTTAGTAGGTTTACATTAAAAGGTGCACTACCCAAGTACTCCAAGTGCCTGACTCCCTAATCTGGGAAAAGATTAACATTTATTTCTTTTGTACTCATCTAGTGGCCATTTGATGATAAGGAAAAAGTATCCTATTTAACATTCCCCACTTGTCTTATCCAGATCAGCGCTTACTCCAGGTCTCACTCTCCCTCGCCTTGCAGGATTACCTTCTTGCCTGGCTTGCTTCTGTGGGTTGGTTGTGGCCAGGATGGCTCCTTCCATACCCAGCTGCTCTGCACTGGGCTTCTTCCCACCTTAGCAGTGTTGAACCAGAGGCTTTCACCATGCTGTGGATGAGGGCTGCCATAGGCTGTAAAGGGCAGAAGGTACAAGCAGGGGCTTAACAGCCAGCAACCACTGTATCTTCTGCTGAAGTACTAGGGGAAGGATGGGTACTGTGGGTGTGTCTGCTCAGTATGGGAAGGAGCGAGGAGGAAGGTTACTGGCAGCCTACACATAGCCTCATTGGTTACCGGAGCATCTCTGCGCTGGATGGATTGGAGCTGGATCTCAAAGCCTTCCTCACAGTGGCCAGAGGGCTGTCTTTTCTGAGATGGAAGCTTCTACCTCCCGCAGACCGTCTTATGGGGCTTTTATGGTAGAGGGGCACAGATGCTCTGGAGACAGGCTGCCAGAGGGATTATCCAGCTGGACCACGGAAAAGGCCAGAAAAAGGCCCAGGCAGATGTCTGCTTTGAAAAGCCTCAACTATCATTGACTTGCACAGCTCAGAAGAGGAAGCAGAAATGGTGTGATCCAGACGTGGCTAAGGCAGTTTTAGCACCGAAGTAAGGTGGACTCTGCTACCAGGAGGCTTACTCATAGACCCATTTCCCTAGTGTGGTCCCCTTCCAGGGTTGCCCAGAGGGAGGAAGAGCTAGTAAAATGCCTTCCAAAGTACTTCCTGTGCCTGCTGTAAGAGAATAAAAAGGGCTCTGCCCTGACCTGCAACTGAATCAGAGGGAGTAGCTGGGCATGGGCCAAGGGGTAGAGATGGGGCAACTGGTGTCTGTAGGAAGATGCTGATCCAGAGAGGGTCCTGTGGCCAGCCATGTTTTTTGAGCTAAGTGTTTATGCTGCTATCCTCTGGTTCTTCTGGTCCCCACCTAGCTCATCCATATTTCTGTCTTTCTGTCATCTTGTCACAACCCATCCTCAACTTCTGTCCCACTCAAGTCTCCAGCCCTTGGAACTGAGACCAGAGGCCAACAGTGTTAGGAGCCCTATTGTCCCAAGCAGTGAAGAGTAGGAGCACTGCTAAGAAGGTGGAGACTAGGCAAAAAAGAGTACAGCAAATGGGAAACAGGCGTGGGCTCTGGAGTGGCTTCAGGAAGAGAAGATGAGGAGCTATGAGGCTGGACTTTGGTGGTCACAGTAGTTCACATGGTCAGTGCTTCTGTGGTTTCATGTGCTTATGGAGTAAGCAGTTCCCACAAGGCAGTGCACAACAAGGCAATGATTAATTGCCCCTTTTAAATTGTAATTATGTCACTCACCAGAACCTGTGAACACTAATTCTTGATCTGCAGAGGGAGTAATTGGATAATGAAGGGCTGCCTGTTTGCTGGGCTCTGTTCTTGTCCTTGCATACTCACCATGCCAGGCCCTTCTGTCTCTAGTCTTTGGCCGTCGCTCACTTTCCTGGAGGTTTCAGTGCCTATTCTGGCCTTCTGACTGTTGCTCCCTGGCACTGCCATCCATTGATGGCAAGTGAGGCTCAGGTTGTATGTGCCAGAGGAGAGTAAGCCAGTCACTTGGGAGCCCATCTGATGCTGCTAGGTTTTCTTTAAGCAACAAAGCCTGCCTTGGTCAACTCCAGCCAGAGAGCCAGAAGTCTTTCTTGGAAGCAGGATAAGCTTATATGAGGCAAGAGGACAGCTAAAGAAGCATACCTTGAAGGAGTTAGGCACCAGTCATCAGGCAGGCAGGCCACAGCAGCACTAGTGTAAGTACAAGCTTCCATGTTTGCATTCTGCCTTCTCATACTTGGCCAGTTCAGGCTACTCATCCAGACACAGAGACAACTTGACAGTGGGCACTTCTGTCTCTCCAGCAGTTCAGGCATTGTGAGGGGAGTGGTTCTCTTGCTGTACTTCATCCCTCACTACCTGAGAGGGAGGATGCTAACAGGCAGTTATTGCATAGGCCCCGTTGCTTCCACCCCCAACCTTGAGGGTAGTCATCTCTTCTTTCCTGTCGTCACATGGAGAAGTGTTTCCTTCTCCACAGGAAGCGAGCTCACAGGTAGAAAGACCGACACCATATGGGTGTGAAAGTTTTTCCTCTCTCTGGGCTCACATTTTAGTCTCCCTTGTCAGTTGACATTTTATTTGCTGAACTTAGAGTATAAGAATGTATAAGTTACATTCTTCAGGTTAGGTACCCCAAATGTCCATTTGATCCCCCTGGACACCCTGCTTCACTCCCCACAGTAACCATATGCACTAGCTCTGACATCACTGGTGTGTGTGTCCCTCCTCCCCCTGTTTTACTGATTGATCTATTAGTGACAGTGAAGTTCATTGTTCATTGTTCAGGGCTTTTGAGCCCTGGTGTGCACAGTCACACTAATGAGCACTGACACCACAGTTTGCTCTTTGGTGTGGAGTCATAAGAATACACCAGCTTTCCTCTTGGTAGTTTCTAACATGTAGTGCATTGTTATTGGTCTTAGTTACATGTTGTGTGTTAAGTCCCCTGAACCTTTTTTACTTATATGTAAAAGTTCATACATGTCTTTAATCAACATCTCCCCTGTCCCTGTCTCTCAGCTCTAGTAGCCACTTTACTCTCTTTCTCTAAAGAAAGAGTATCTATTTGAGATTCTGCATGTGTGTGGGAGCAGGCAGTATTTATCTTTCCTTGACTGGCTTATTTCACTAAAATCCTTCATATAATCACCTCAGTTGGTATGCCATCCTTTTATAATACAAACTCTAGAAGTCATATTGCTTAAGGACACAAAGGCAAGTGTGACAAGCCCACAGCTGACACACTGGTGAAGAATGAAGGCTTTTCCTAGGAAAGACTATATGGTTGCCCACAGTAAGTCACTATTTCTACACAGCACAGTACTAGAAATGCTAGCTGTGACTCTTAGGCAAGAAAAAGGAAAGCATCCACACATAAAAGGAAGGGGTTCAGTAGTCTCTGCATTTGAAATGATAACATTCATGGATAGTCCTAATGACCTCAGACAGTGTTGGAACCAACAAACAAATTTAGCAAAGCAACAGGACCAGATATGAACATACATAATCACTGTGTTTCTATATGTTTACAGTGAACTATCTAAAAGGCTGTTTGCAAAGTCCTCAGCTATAAATTTTGAGAATTTTTTGCAGGATTGAAACTGTTTGGCCTGAAGTTTCTTAGACTGTTTTTTTCTTGCTGTTTTTTTTTTTTTTTTTAAATCCTGGAGCCTCTTAGACATTTTTATTTGGTTGGTTGTTTTGTTGTTTTTTAAATCAGCTGCTGTCACAATAGTTGTGGACGCAGGGAGGCGGGGTCTGCAGTCAAACATGTAGGCATGTCAGTTTAGATGTGGTGTTGGACATAAAGTTGAGATCCATGGTCTTGACCTTGTAGGTAAAGAATAAATTATAGTGAAGCTGGAGAATTGCCACTTAATAATGGTGTAGCTTTTGTAAACTACACCACACACACACACACACACACACACACACACACACACACACACACTGCAACCCTATATAACCTGATGGAGTGATATTGATGCTGTGATTCTGCGCAGTAAGACCCATGATGTAGTGAGCACCCAGCAGTAGGAGTCTGAGATGGAAGTATTTTAAGTTTGAAGCCAGCCCATCTCAAAAACAAACAACTGTGGGGTGGGGTAGGTGGGGAGGCGGATTAGTACATTCTCCAGGTACCTCTTCTTTTTGCTTAATTACTTATCTGTCTAGATTGCTCTATTAAGTAATGCTTTCAATTATGCTTCTACAGTTGGGCCTTGTGAATTTTATCTGTTCTGATCTGAAATTTTACTTTACTCTTTGCAGGTAACATATAAAACTTCCAGGACCTCTCAAAGCATTAGCTCTTTGACAAATCTCCCTCCTGCCTTCTGATGTCTAGCATGGCCAGGGAGATCTTAGATACAACACCCATCCTCCTACTGTGGGCACTCCCAAAGCAAACCTCACACTCTGTGGTTTCTGTTGAATGACTAGAAGCCAGGAGTATTGTTTACTAATCAGAATGACAATTTTGCTAGATACAGCTAATGTCAGTCAGCAGATACTCCATGTGGGAAGCTGGACTTGACCTGTGCCCTTAGGACTCTGTTCTTGCTTATTATTACTGTTATCCTACTTTTTTTTTTTTGATTGAACATACTCTTGTCATTTTCAGCTACACAGTCCTGTCCTGTATACAGTCAGGGAGTACAGTTTTACCCTGTTGTGAGTCTCTGCCTGTTTCTTGCTCACAGGAGCTGGTGGCCTGATGGGAAGATGTGGATGGACTTTAAGTGCTAAGATATCAACTGAGTCCTCCCAAGTTCTGAAGTTTTATTAGGTGTGGCCAGGCCAACAATGATATGTTTTGTTAAGCGTGGTATGGTATGTGGTATGGTGGGAGGGGTTGCCTCAGTGGGCGAGTGCTGAGGCATCCCCTCCCCCTTCCCTCAGGTACCAGCCATATGATGAGTGTAGTATAAAATAGAGTTTATTTAGGGGCGTGGGAAAGGGAGTTGAGAAGGGAGTAGGCAGAGAAAGAGAGGGGACAGAGAAGGGGACACACACACAGAGGGAGAAGGAGAGGATGGGAGAAGAGGCTGGCTGGAACATGTGGAGGGGGGAAGGGGAGAGAGGAAGAAAGGGGGCAGAGAGAGTGAAGAGAGGCCAAACAGTTCCTTTTATAGCAAGCCAGTCCTACCTGGCTGCAGCCAGGTAACTGTTGGGCGGAGCCTAGAAGGAATGCCAAGAAAGTAACAAACCAGGTGTTCATTCCTTTTTGACTTCAGTTTCTCTCATGTGAAATGAGTTCAGAAGTGCTAGCCAGGGGGTTATCCATTGATAAATCAAGATGTTACAGATCTAGTGTTGGCAAGCAGGTAGCATTCAGCAGGCTCTGTTCTTTCTCCATTTCTTTCTGAAGCTTGAGAATTTCCTTTCCTGGCTGGGTTAGGAGTTGAGTGTACATTTGTTTGCTGGTGTGTTTCAACAGAGGAAGGAGACAGAAGTTACTCATAAAAGATTCTACTTGGTTCTGGGTTTCTAGAAATTTAAGAAGTTAGTTCTGGTTTGGCTCTTTGTATAAGACTTCATCTTTAAAAAGCTTTTTGTCTTGGTGTCATCATACAAGGGCGTCATCACGAGCACCGCTCCCCCAGGTGTTACGTACTGTTATTAGGCATTATGTGAAGAGCAGCACAAGAAGTGAGCAGTCTCCAGCTTTAGCCAACACTGAATGTTGATTAAACCCAGTGCACACCTCTCAGCTTTTCACCTCCAGAGAGTACCTCTAAGATAGTTCAACTCCTTCTGTTCTGACTTGTCACTTACAGTCACAGTATCTATGAGGACCTGCCTGTGCATGTGTGCATGCATGCATACCATGTTTGTGTGCCTGTGTGTGCCTGGTGGAGGTGGAGTGCAGGTGAGAACTTACTTGTAGGTGCCAGGTGTGGGTTCCCCTGCAGCTAGAAAGTGCCCGTGTTTCTCCTCCTTCTTGTTTCTGGGTGGCCCCTCACTTGCCAGGAACACACTGTTCTGTCTGCTCCCTCTTTTGACTGAATCCCCCTTCTTTCCCTTTTCTTCAGTATACAATCCTATGTATTTCTGGCTGAATATTTTACCATCTTCTTAGAATGACTTAGACATTTTTAGAGGAAAGTTCTTTAAGGAGAGCCATAGTCTCCAGAATACTGTGGAGTGTCAAGTTGACTGGCTGCTGAGACACTCCAACTGGCTCTGAGGTGCTGTCTGATGAACATGTTGTGAGGGTGTTCCTATGGACAAAGGCTGGGTTTGTTAGCATGGGGACATCAGAA
The DNA here is from genome assembly GCF_978045245.1 of Mus caroli. Lineage (NCBI taxonomy): Eukaryota > Metazoa > Chordata > Mammalia > Rodentia > Muridae > Mus > Mus caroli. The sequence goes on from NW_028227262.1 coordinate 59,791,416, forward strand.
TTCTCCCAATAGTGTGTTATGAGAGTTTTCTGTGGAAGAGTCCCCTGACTTTTGCCCTTTCTTGGCCTCCCTGTGTGGCCAGAGAGGAGCTTGCCTTTGTGCATACTCTGCTGAGGACCCACTCTGGCTATGTGCAGCCTTAGGCAGTGGGGCCAGGAGCCCCTTTGAACATGACTGAAACTAACCCAAGAAAAGCATTCTCAGGCACTTTACGACTCCTGTCTTTTGCTCAGTATTTTTCAGGCTCTGTGGGTAAGTTCTTCCCTTTTGACTTCTTCATTGGGAGGTATAAGATCATGGTGGGCCCCTTAGTTTCTCAGGATTTTGCAGGGCGTATAGGAGAAGGAGGTACCAGAAAGCAGGAAAAAATGGGTCTGCCTAGGATGGGTGGATGAGGCAGCAAACAGGATCATTTCAGAAGAAGCTAGTGTTACATAAGTGCTCTTGGTTTGAGGTGGTGATCGCCAGGTCCCTTTCTGGTAGATCATCCCTACCTGCTTGTGGGCAGAAAATGGAGTGTGCCTGGGATGACCTGAGATTGAGTCTACTTTAGGGCTTAGGCCTTTTATTTACCTTAAGCTCTTTCTTTACTCATAAATTATAAATGTGGTATGTGCTTTCAAGTATAACACACTGTTTTAAGATTTCTTTTTAAACCAGATAGAGATGCTTCATGCCTTTAATCCCAGCCCTTGGGAAGAAATGACAAGTGGATCTCTGTGAGTTTGAGGCCACCTTGGTCTACAGAGTGAGTTCAAGGACAGCCAGGACTACAAAAGAAAGCCTGTCTCATGCTGGTTGTAAAAGTTATTTACCCCCACCGTGTGTGTGTGTGTGTGTGTGTGTGTGTGCGTGCCTGTGCAGGTGCAAGTGCCCAAAGAGGACAGAAACATCAGATCCCTTGGAGCTGGAGTTACAGAGCTGCTGGAGGTTGATACTAGGAGTTGAACTTGAGTCCTATGGAATATCAGTACATGTTCTTAACTGCTGAGCTCTCTCTTCATATTCCATTAAACACTAACATGCCCAGAAGTTCTTAAAATAAGAAGTGAAGGTCTGTCTGTGTACTCTCCTCCTCCCCAATGTTACTCCTAGGATAGCTTTGGAGGATGGGTTGCTGGGAATCATTCTGGACTTGTTTTTACTATGTGAGCTCCACCACCAGGACCCGCTGTCCTCTGCCTCCCTGATGCCAGATGTGGTGCAGTTACAGGAGGGACAGAAGGGAAAGTGTCAGGGCACCCCATGTTTGTGCCTGCTGCCTTTATCAGAGGCTATTGGGAAGAGAACACTTTACTCAGCTGTGCTCTTTTTTCTCAGGCCTATGCTGTTAATGTGCATTTAATAACATTTCCCTTTCTTTAAAAATGCTTTATATTTTAAACCACAAAGTTGTAGTAGAGGGAATGGCAAGGAAACCCAGGTAGCCTGCTGGTAGGAGAGGATCTGAGCTCAGAGTGACAGTGCTGAGGGTCCCCTGCTCCCAGTCTAAGACTGAGAGGCCACTCAAAAGTGAGGTTCCTGCTTCCTCTGAAAAGACAAGTTAAAGGGAGCTGGCATTGAAGTGACTTTTATTTTTGTCTGTCTAATTAGAGAGGAAAGGAGAGAGTGAACCCAGTAAATCCTTGTTGTTGTTCAGACATCAGAAAGTGGTTTCAAAGGACAATGGATATGCTAATGTGGAAGGATAAATCTTAAGGGGCCCCATTCCTAGTTAAAGAAATAGGGAGAGATTAATGACTGATGGGAGGGAGAGAGAGTAGTCATCCCCAGGAACCTGGTGACTCTGTAGCCAATATTAAATGGTAAACCCTGAAATCATGTACATATAAACAGCACCAAACAGACAAAGCTGATTGTATCCATAAAAAAAAAAAAAAAAAAAAAGTGGTTTCAGTGGAGAGAGAGCTTGAGCTTGCCAAGGTTACCTGGGCTATTGATCTGGAAGCTAGCTGTGCCTCCTAGTGCACACTGTTCCCATCTCCCTGCTTTCTTTCAAAGCTACACACTCCCAGACCAGTGTTTGTCAAGTTCCCAGACAGATTGATGTCTGTCACAGTGTGCCCAAAGCCCATGGCTAAACTGCCCACTGAAGGCAAAGGCTGGGTCTCAGCCACCTGCTTGGCCTCTGGAGTCTTTTTTATTTTGTTTTTAAAGATTATTATTTTTGTGTGCCTACATATATATAAATGTACCACATGCATGTAGTGCCAACAGAAGTCAGAAGAGGACCCCTTGGAACCAGAGTTATAGAAGGTTATAAGCTGCTACGTGGGTTCCCTGGACAGAAACCTGGGTCTTCTGTAAGAGCATGGAGCATTTTTAACCACAGTGCCATCTTTCTCTCTCCCTCCTATGAACTCTTACTAACAAAGGCAGAATCTCTGAGGTCTGCAAACTACTGCTCAGCTATTACACATAGATACTTGGTGATTTTACACAGGACTCAGGAATGGCCAACACTATTCCTCACTCTGTGTGGCTCCCTGTTCTTGACTTTCTAGACCAGAAAGTTTTCTAGTTTTGAACAATCCAGGTACTTTTATTCCATAGATAGTTGCTCCCATACCCCAAGACATGAATTTCTTACATCAAAAGTAAGCTGCCCATGTTCCCTGGGTTGGTTAGATGTCCTGGCCTTGATTTCATCATTTACATTGTCATATTCTTCTCCCGAGTTCCCAAAGACATAGTCATCTCTGAGTCTGTAGCATTGGGCCAGGAACTTGGTGGAGACTCATAAAATAGGCATTGGGTGGCTGAAAGAGTCTTGTTTGTAGCTGTCTTTGCTACATAGGTAGGGGTACCAGGGGCTGTAAAACACCCATACAAGAGAGCTAGAGGGAAGATCATGAGACTGGAATGCTAGGTCTGAAGTTATACGGGCTGTGGGATGTTTGTATCTGGTCATGTGGCTCATTCATTTTTTTTTTTTTTTTTTTAGTGGAACACTAAAATAATGTTCATGTCCACAGTGTTTATCTGATGAATTGTGGCTCATCTTACCTTGTCTGAGACAAAATGTGAGGCAGAAGTTGTTGTTCAAAGAGGCAGAACCCAAACAACTTGTGGTGACGTGAGACCCAGAGGTAGTGGTAACCCTACTGGCCTCAGCTCCAATCTTCTTATGCAAGACCCCTGGAAGGCATCATAGCATAGCCCCAGCCCATCTGGTGGATGACAGACCACTGTACTTTTCTACCTTTTATCCTTTCCCTTCCCAAGCAGCAAAAGTAGATAAACACCAGGACTGCAGTTCTGAGGGAGAAAGAGACTGTAGAGTCTTGGCCTCTTTCAGGTGTAGATGGTGCACAATATACCATTTGTAAACAGCCTTTCTCATTACAGATTTTGGGAGGGAGGGAGGGAGAGAAGAGGAGGAAGAGGAAGAGAGAGGAAGAGGAAGAGAAAAAGAAAGAAAAAGAGGAGAAAGAAAGAGAAAAAGAGAAAGAAGAGAGAGAGAACATATGTACATATGTACCACAGTGTGCATGTGACAGAGAAAAACTTCTGGGAATTGGTTCTTTGTTTCTACCATATATTTTATACATTCATTTTCATTCTAGGAAGTCTTTAATTTTGTTGTTTCTGCCTTGACCAGTGTCTTAGTCAGGGTTTTTGTTCCTGCACAAACATCATGACCAAGAAGCAAATTGGGGAGGAAATGGTTTATTCATCTTACACTTCCATACTACTGTTCATCACCAAGGAAGTCAGGACTGGAACTTAAGCAGGTCATGAAGCAGGAGCTGATGCAGAGGCCATGGAGGGATGTTCTTTAATAGCTTGCTTCCCCTGGCTCACTCAGCCTGCTCTCTTATAGAACCAAGTCTACCAGCCCAGAGATGGCACCACCCACAAGGGGACCTCCCCCCTCGATCACTAATTGAGAAAATGCCTTACAGCTGGATCTCAATGGAGGCATTTCCCCAGCTGAAGCTCCTTTCTCTGTGATAACTCCAGCCTGTGTCAAGTTGACACAAAACTAGCCAGTACAACCAGAAATCATTTGGTACAGAGTTGTTCAGTTTGCATGAGTTTATAGGTTTTCTGTTGTTTCTGTTGTTGAAATCCAGCTTTAATTTGTAGTGTCTAGTAGGATACAGGGAATTATTTCAACTTTCTAGTATTTGTTGAGATTTGCTTTGTGACCAAGTATGTGGTCAGCTTTGGATAATGTTCCATGAGGTACTGAGAAGAAGGTGTATTCTTTTATTGTTTGTGTGAAATATTCTGTTGATATCTGCTCTGTCCATTTGGTTCATAACTCTGTTACCTCCATTATTTCTCTATTTAGTTTTTGTCGGGATGACCTGCCTGTTGTTAAGAGCGGGGTATTGAAGTCTTCCACTACCGATGTGCAAGGGCTGATGTGTGATTTAAGTTTTACTAGTATTTCCTTTACAAATGTCGGTGCCCTTGCATTTAGAACATAGATGTTGAGCATAGAAAGATCATCTTAGTAGATTTTTCCTTTGATAAGTATGAAGTGTCCTTCCCCATTTCTTGGATTAATTTTGAAGTCTATTTTGTTAGCTGTTAGGATGGATACACCAGCTTGTTTCTTAGGTCCATTTGCTTGGGAAATCTTTTTTCCCTTTACTCTGAGGTAATGTCTGTCTTTGAAGTTGTGTGTTTCTTGTGTGCAGCAGACAGATGAATCCTGTTTTCACATCCATTCTCTTAGACTGTGCCTTTTCATTTGGGGATTGTGTCCAATGATACTGAGAGATATCAGTGACCAGTGATTGTTACTTCCTGTGTTATTTTGTTGTTGGTGGTGGTGCTGGTGTGTTGTGTGTGTGTGTGTGTGTGTGTTTGTGTGTGTGACCCTTCTTTTGGGTTTGCTAGTGTGAGATTATTTCCTGTATTTTCATAGGTATAAATTACCTTAGAGTGGAATTTTCCTTCTAGTACCTTCTGTAGGGCTGAGTTTGTGGATAGATATTGTTTAAATTTGACTTTATCATGCAATTGCTTGTTCTCTCCATCTATGGTAATTAAAAGTTTTGCTGAGTATAGTAGTATAGGCTGGCATCTGGGGTCTCTTAAAGTCTACAGGATGTCTGTCTAGGCCCTTCTGGTATTTGAGAAATTGGGTGCAGTTTTGGTAGGTCTGTCTTTATATGTTACCTGGCCTTTTTTTTTTTCCTTATAGCTTTTAATATTCTTTCTTTGTTCTGTATATTTAATGTTTTGATTATTATGAGGAGAGAGGACTTTCTATTTTGGTCCAATCTATTTGGTGATCTATAAACCTCTTGTACCTTTATAGGCAGGTCCCTTTTTATTATTAAAAAGACCATCTGTTTATTTGAGTAGATTCTCTGTACATGTATGTTAGATAGTATAAAAAGTCCCCTCATACCTTTTTTTTGGAAACAGTTGTGACTCTTGCTGGATTCATACTTACAATATACCACAGACTGTCCTTGAACTTCCAGCCATTCTCCAGCATCAGTCTCTTGAATGGTGAGGTTAATGTCTTTTTTCGTATGTATTTTTTACTGTTCTCCAAACTGATATTTGCAGCAGATTTAGCAGCTGATAACAGAAATTATGAAAATCCCAGCTAAAATGAAAAAGCCAAGGCAGGATCATCTGGATATGAAGAAACTGATCAGCTCCGTCTCTGAAGAGGAAATGAAAACACCAATAAGAGAAAACTGCAAGTAGCAAAACCCCTACCAATTGGAATAGGATGAAGCTTTTTGAGGGGGCAGCCCCCTCTTTAGGTTAGAAAATCTCTTGTATGATTTTGTTGAAAATATTTTTTGAGTCTTTGAACTGGATTCTTCTCTTTCTTTTATTCCTAACATTTCCTTTTATGGTGTTCCAGATTTTCTGGATGTTTTGCATTAGGAATTTTTTAGATTTAAGATTTTCTTTGATATGTCTATTTCTTCTATCATATTGTCAACACCTGAGATTCTCTTTTCCATCTCTTGTATTTTGTTGGTGATACTTGATCTGTAGTTCCTGTTAGCTTCCCTCAATTTTCTATTTCCCTCAGTTTGTGTTTTCTTTATTGCTCCTGTTTACATTTTTCAGGTCTTAAACACTTTTATTTGTTTCCTTCATAAATTTATTTGTTTATTTTTTCTTGGCTTTCTTGAATTTCTTTAAGGGATTTATTTCTTCTTTAAGGGTCTCTATCATGGTTTTAAAATTGGTTTAAGGTTATTTGCTTGTGCTTCAGCTGTGGTGGAATAGTCAAGACATGCTGTAGTAGGATTGCTGGGCTCTGGTGGTGACATATTGATTTGGTTGTTGTTGTGTTCTTAAGCTGGCATCTAGGCATCTAGGTTTGGGGTAATTATTGGTCTGGGAACTGAGTTTGTCTTTGTTGGATGGGTAGTTTATCTTTGATTTCTGTTTCTTCTTTCCTCTTCTGCCTGGAGTGGCCTGTGGTTGCATAGAGGGTCTCTACAAGAGTTGGGGGCTGAACTTCTGGTGGCTGGCATGGCGCCTGGTTTAGCCAAGGTTACTTTACTGGAGTTGGGGCTTGGAATTCTGGAGGCCAGCTTGACCTCTGGTGGAATAGGAGATTTCTGGTGGAGTTTAGTCCAGGATGTGGAGGTAAGGAGAGGCAAGGCTGTTGCCAGCAGGCTGAGCAGGCACTGAGGCAGTGGGGGATTCTCTAGCAGGGTCCTTATCTTGATTTCAAGCAGCAAGTGTGATCTCTGTTGGAGGAAGGGGCTTCCTTTGTTATTTTCTTTGGGGTAAATCCCTAAACATGGAATTTCTTATTCACTCTAAGAAAAGTCTCTAGAAAAAATTAACTTAAGTCAATCTATTTGTTTCCTAGAACTGTTATAACAAGTACCACAAACCAAGTGGCTTAAAACAAGTAAAATCTATCGTGTGGTAGTTGTAAAAGCTAGACATTTGGGGGCTGGAGAGATGGCTCAGTGTTTAAGAACACTGGATGCTTTTCTAGAAGACCAAAGTTTGATTTCAGTCCCCATGTGGAAGCTTAACAACTGTCTGTAACTCCAGTCCAGTGTGTCTGATTCCCTTTTCTGGCCTTCATGGACACCAGGTATGAACATGGTGCACAGAAAATATATGCAAACATAACAAACACACACACATACACACCCACACACGTTTAAAAAAAATGAAGTTATGAGGAAAATACTTTTCAGGACCCACTCTGTTCTTTTGGAAGCCTTAGACATTCCTTGGTCCTTCATGTGTCTGTCTTTACACCCATCTTTCAAGTACTGTGTGTATAACCTCTCACATTTTGTCTATTTTATCAGGACCCCAGTCATATTGGGTTTGGGTTTATCCCACTGACCTAATTTTTACTTGATAACCCATGCAAACATCTTAGTTTCAAATAAGACCACATTCTAGAAGTAATGCGGGTAGAGCTTCCCATTTTTCAGGACCACAATCCAGACCCCAGTAGTTGGAAATACTATGTTTGACTTGCATTTTAATCTGACAACATGGATAGTGGCTTTGATGGAGGGAGAGAGACTAGAGGTCAAGGAAACTGGGGAACTAGCTGTACTTTGATGAAAAATAAGGGCCTGGCCTGTAGAAACAACCATGGACTTGAGAGGTGATTAAGAAGATACCTAGTAAACAGAATCATAGAGCTCAGTGATCATAGTGTATGAGGATTAGAACAGCCAGGCTGTCTGTGTAAATGGCATAATGAGCATAGCCAGTTCTTTAGTTTCATCCCCAAGTCCAATTAAAGCAAGAGTGAAGATATGGGGCAGCAGCAGTGCTGTGAAGTTGGGGGATTAGATGGCAGGGTTGATTGCTTAGGTAATAGGAGGCCTGCAATGGGGAATTATGCCCATGGCTGCACTTCACATCTGCCCCAAAGCTTTAGAATTGAAGGGAACCTTAGTGCTAACTTCTGTGGGGTTCAAAAAGTAAAGAACGGAAGGGCTGGAGAGATGGCTCAGTCAGTAAAGTGCACAAAGACCTAAGCTCTGACCCCCAGTATCTATATGAAAATTCAAGTTCAGCAGTACAGATATGTTCCCAGCTCTGGAGAAGTAGACACAAATAGGGTCCTGTAGCTCACTGCCCAGCTAGCCTAGCTGACTTGGTGAGCTTTAGGTATACACTAACACACTCCTACAAGAAGAGGTGCACACATACAGCACATACACAACAAAATAATGGGAGGAGTTAGGTTGAAGTTATATAAGAAGTGTCAAAACCTGTCCTTCTTGAAGCTCCTTTCCACCAGCAGACCAAACCCTTTGATGAGGTAAAAGTGGAAGGGTCTGGATGCCTGCAAGCTTCATGGGGAGGGTTCCCTATGAGTAGGAGGGGCCTTCCATCCTAACCTGTGACTCTTTCTTTCTCCATTTGCTCCAAGAGTACAGGCTTAAGCCTCCCAGGCTAGAGACTAAAGAACCCAGGATAAGGCCTGTAAAGACTGACAATGTAAAGCTTCTTATGAAGTGTTCTGATAGGTCATCTGGCAAGTGACAAGCAGGTCCTGGAGAGAAAGAACATGGAGCTGCTTACTTCTGAACTTGAGAAATCAACTCTACAGAGGGATCATTGATAGCTAAAATATAAGCCGATGTAAATGAAGACTAACACATTTAACCTCTGTACAGAGTTTGTAAATTGAAAATAGGAATAATGTATGGAAGCAGAAGAAAAAATAAGATTAAAAAAAGGCCCTCTGATAAAGAAAATACTATGTATTCCTGAAGGTCGGAAAGCTATTTTAAAAACAACATAGAAAAAGAGCTCTTAGAGTTAAAAACACAATCACAGAAATAGGAAATTCTATTGAAGGGCTAGAAAGTAGAATGGAGGAAATTGCCCAGAAATGAAAACAAGTGGCAGAAAATATAAAAGAAGCTTAGAAAACAAGAGCATTGGGCTGGTGAGATGGCTCAGCGGCTAAGAGCATTGACTGCTCTTCTGAAGGTCCTGAGTTCAAATCCCAGCAACCACATGGTGGCTCACAAACACCCATAATGAGATCTGACACCCTCTTCTGGTGATGTCTGAAGACAGTTACAGTGTACTTATGTATAATAATAATAAATCTTTGGGCCGGAGCAAGCAGGGACTGAACGAGCAGAGTTGACCCGAGTGAGCAGAGGTCCTAAAAATTCATTTTCCAACATCCACATGAAGGCCCACAACCATCTGTACAGCTACAGTGTATTCACATAAAATAAAATAAATCTTTTTTTTTTAAAGGAAACAAGAGTATTTGCTTAGGCAGTCCAGCATCAGAGTGAAGAGATGCCAGAGACCAGCAGAGTGTTAGCAAAGTGACTGCAGAACCTTTCACAGACCCAGCAGATGGAATAGCCCATTAGCTGTGGAGAATGGATCTATACCAGGTCCACTTCATGAAATTCTAGAATATGGAAGAACCTTAGCTGCCCCAAAAGCATACAGAGAGGAGCACAGTAGTATTTTGTGCTGCCATCAACTCACCCCAGAACCTAGAGTCCCTTGGGATCTACTGTAGCACTCTGTGTCATGATAATGCAATGGCAGCCACAAATAGTACTTGAGACAGTGGCTGTGGCCATTCCTGTCAGACAGTTCGGAAAGTACAAGTTGGGACAGGGCTGTGGCTCACTGACTCTGGGTTGAGAATATTAGTGTTCATGTCTCAGAGCTTCTATAGCTTTGCTGGATCTTTGGGCTCTAGATCACCCAAAGGTCCTCAAGCAAGGAGATTAAACCATCTGTGAGCTTTCTGGGTGTATCTGATTCTACTCTCATTTCATGGGTTTTGGAAAATTTCTGTTTCTGTGGGCTGCTGGATGGGAGAGCCTTGGCTCCTTGCTTCTTGGACTTCTCCTTGAGACAGCTTGTAACATGACAGCTTGCTCTGTTGGTGAGGGCAAGATGGACAAACAGCAGTTCATGTCCCAAATCTTGGGTGATGTCCTACCACTTTTACCCTGTCAGTTTTCAGAAGTGAGACCACAAGTCCAGCCAGACGTCAGAGAGGAAGCTGCCATTAAAGGTGTGTGTGCTTTAACCAGTTGTTGCTTAGTCTGAATGCTGAGATGAAGATGATGGAATTGGATGGAGAAGATGGAGATCATGAGGCTTTTTTTTAGCAGGCTATGGGAAAGAGAGGGAAGAGGGGAGAGGAAGGATGGGAGAGGAAGTAAGAAAGTGGGAGAGAAAGAAAAGAAAAAAAATGACAGGTTGTATCAAAGAATCACACTAACTCCAGTGTACTGGAAGCCACAGGATAGAGCTGGTAGAAGCTGCAGAAGGAGCTGTCTTTTCAAAGTTCCCAAAAGAGAACAAAATTTGATTCTGCAGAAAACAGTTATTCTAGAAAAGAAATCTGAGAACATTCCATGGCTCAGCTGTGAATAATACTGGCTCAGTCATAGCACACTGTATTCTGCAAGTGATGAGGGCTGTAGACATTCAGAGGCATCTGTATGAAAAAAGTCAGTAACTGGCAGGATTAGAAACATGGAGGCAAATACTTGAGAAGCAACTCAGAGGTCTGAGTCAGCCTAGGAGAGTGGAGAGAAGCTTAGTGTGTGTGATTTGATTTTAATAGGAAACACTTGCCAAAGAGACAGGATCAAAATGTAAAGTGCTCTCCTATCTTGGATTCTGGAACACCAATGCTAACAAAATGATGATAGTGGGTAAACTTGGACTTAATGAACTTTGGTGATGAAGTAAACTCAGTTTAGTTTGACAGAGGAACCCTGGTATTGTAAGATGCTCCCTCACATTGGGGAGTGTGCTTGTACTCTACAATGTCTTCACAGCTATTTATGTAAGCCTACAAGTATTTCTCAGCGTAAAGCTTGTTTAAAGAGAGAGCGGTACACACAAGATGAAGGTGTCTCTGTATTAATGGGCAACTAAAGGAATGGTACATGCCTCTTAGGCTCCTGAACACAAAGGAGCAGGCTGGTCATGGGAGAGGATGGCTCAGCTGTGGACACCTCAAGCCTAAGTGTCCAGGCATATCAGATGTCCTTATAGGCAGGACTTCTGGTTTGAGACAGTGTCAGGCACCAGCTCATGGATAATTGGTCAGGAGCAGATGGGCTGTGTCTGTGGGAAATGAGAAGAGGAATTAAGACAGCACTAATGAGTACCAAAAACATTGGTGGAGGTGCTGTTCTTGCTGCTTGGTTTTTATTGCTGATTGTGCAGGCATATCTTTTTCCCTGTGCTTTGTTCTCCTGGTTTTGTTTGCTTGTTTGTTTACAGCTAAAGGTTTGTATCAGGCTGCATCAAACAAATTTATTAGCAGCACTTTATCAATAATGTGTGCTTGCTACCTATCTTTGTGTCGTGAGGTGATTCCTACAGTATTTCAAGCTTTCTCGTGAGTATTGTATCTTTTGTGTTGATCTGTGATGTCATGGCTGTAATTATTTTGAACTATGTCTATATAAGTCTGTGAATCTAATCAGTTGGTATTATATCACACTGCCTTCTACTTTTCAGGCTTCCCTATTTCTTAAGATACACCAGTATTAGGTCAGTTACATAGTAGCCTTTATGTTTTCAGTCAAATACTACTGATCAAGCTTAGAGAGGAAGGGTGTTAGATGCTGTGATGGGCCAAAGGCAAGACCTGGCAACAAACAGGCAAATTATGAATGGTGAGAAGTGATTGGTGCTAGGCAGAGACACAGGAGGAGAGTGGAGCAGCCTTGCTGCTGGTGTGGAGAAAGTATTAGTGGATAGATGGAAGCTCAAACCACCCACAGCATTTCTTTCAGCCAAAGCCTAATCCAAAACAGCCCTAATTTTCTTCAGTCTCATAGAGGCCAAGAAGCTGGCAGAGACTGGTTCGTGGAATATAAGAAAGGAGGTATCTCCATAACAGTAAAGTGTAAGGGAAGCAGCAGGGGCTGAAGTGCAGGTTGCAGCAAGTGACCCTGAATGTCTGACTAAGGTCACTAGTGAAGATGGGTGTAAACCACAGTGGGCTTCCAGAACAGGTGACATGGCCCCACATTAGAATACAGTGCTGTCCAGGACTTAAATAGCTATCAAGAAGAAACCAGTGCCTGTCTTCAAAGCTTCAAAGGACATGCAGATTCTCTTTTGAGGGGCTGATGCAGCTGGTGGATGACTAAGCCAACCAGCGCTCATTTGCCATTCTAAAAATCCTAAGACTTATTATTCTGCCTGTGCTCCATAAATGAAACAGCAAAGTATATGTGCTAGCACATCTGGTTACAGCATGGGTTGCTGGGTTTTTCAAGCTTATTATTTAGACCTGCTGCAACCTGACAATTCCTGTGGTCACCCAGAACTCTGATGGAGAAGAACAGTGATGTCAGTGTTGGCACATCTCCATACATGGCATCTATTCCCCAGCCAGACAATCAGGGAGTGATTTTGACTTTTAAGTCTCATATTTAAGAACTGCTTTTCATAGGACTATAGCTACACCTGAGGCATTTCTATTGATGATCTGGCAGGTTCAGCCAAAAACCATCTAGAAAGAATTCACCACTCTCTGCCATTAAGAATGTCTGTGAATCACAGGAGTGGTGATGTAATAGGGCTTTGGTAGTTGACTCTGGCCTTTATAGATGACTTGCAGAGGGTTGAGCCTGAAATGGAGGCAGTGAGTGCATGTGTGGTAGCAATAACAGGAAAGCTAGAACTGAGAGTAAAGCCTGAAGATGTGCTGACTGGCAGAACCTCATGAGAAATGCAGTTGATGCTTGTTAGGATGAACAAAGACAGTCTACTCTTAAGATAGAATCTACTCCTTGCAGAGAAGCTGTGATTTTTGTTGAGACCACATGGTAGGTTCAGGGTATTATAGACATACAGTTGATAAGGCAGCATCAAAGCTGGGGGGCAGGGGGCAGTTAACTCTTTACTTTAAGCAGAAGTTCTATGCCAGTAATTTGCTGTCAAAATAGCAGAGTTGCCCAGAGAAACCATTTGTAAGAAGAGCCTTGCAGCCTATAGCAGCCATTACCCAGATTTGCCAGCAAATGTTAACATGGAGGGGAAACTCAGCACTAGCAAAAAGATTAGTCTTCTCTGAAGGCTCAGATAATCATTAGCACATTTTAGCAACAATGTTTTTTTCTTTTAAGATAGGGTTTCTCTGTATAACAGCCCCTGCTGTCCTGGAACTTGCCCTGGGGACCAACATGGCCTCAAACTCACAGAGATCTACCTGCTTCAGCCTCCCGAGTGCTGTGATTAAGAATGTACACCACCACCCAGCAAAATAATTTTTTTAATCTAAAAAATATACTTTGTTTAGCCCCACAGTAATGGTTTTAAAACAATAACATTTACTAAGCAAATTGATACTCTACATTAATTTTCCATCTGACATATGCACTCTATGATGTAAATGCAGCATTCAGAAGTGTGTCTTCATATGTGCCTTCTTTTGGTGGTTTTTATTTTTTTAAACTTTAAAAAATTCCTTGTGAGTTTCACATTATGCACCCCAGTCCCACTCATCTTTCTGTTCCCTCATATCCACCTTTCACCCTTGTAACCTCCTCCACCCCAAAGTAACTAACACACACACACACACACACACACACACACACACACACACACACAGCATAGAGAACATCTCATTGTAGAATCTATAGTACATCACAGTATGTCCCACAGTATATTCCTCTTTCCATACATCTTCATCTGTACATATTCATTGCATTGAGTCATTGGATCTGGCTCAAGATCTTTGGTTTCTATGACACCTTCAATATTGGACTCACACTAGGACTCCTTCCTGTCATCCCATTGCTGCCCTGTGTCATGGAGATCCTACAGCTTTGAATCAGCAGAACTAGCCCTTTCACATATCCTACTCATTCATAGATGATATAGATTTGGGGGTAGGCCAACTCAGAGCCCTTGGTCTGGGCCTGGGTGACAGCTGAGCTGTTCAGTACACTGGCTTTCCATTATCTGTACCACCAGAGTGAGCTCTCCAGTACTGCCCCAGCTAGGCTACCCAACGCTTACATTGGTAAGAAGTGAGGTCAACTCTCTTGCTCTCATGCCCTTGGGCCAGCTCACCTGCGCCTTTGTCATCCGGGCCAGCTCTACTGTGTTGCCCAGGTGAGGTGCAGGACCCACTCTCCTCGGTGCTACAGCCAGTAAGGAGGCAGGGCCAGCTCTTCCACTCTCATGCCCTCAGAACCTACTCTTCTGACAACTGCAGGTGGTGAGGGGCAAGGGAGGGAGAGCATCACTCCTGCACCCATACCATTTTACAGCTCTCCATCACTCTTACCTTGGGGCTGGCTCCCTGCACCCCTTCTACCAGGACCAGCCCTACCGTGTTGCTCAGGTGCAGTGCGGGGCCTGCCCTCCAAAGTGCTGTACCTGACAAAGTACAGGGCCAGCTCACCCACTCTCATGACCCTTTGGGCAGCCCTCACAACTTTTGCAGCTGGCAGGAAGGGAGGGCAACATGCTCACACCACCTCATGGCAGAAAAATGGTGGGTTCAGCTTTCCCACACTTAAGCCTTTGGGCCATCTCATTCCCATCCATTACCTTCCCCCACAGCCCCCTGCCATCAAGGCCAGCTCCACTGTGCTTCCTGGGTAAGGTGCCTGGTTTCCCAAGTGCTGCTGCCTGTGAGAGGTGAGGCCAGCTCTCTACGCCACCTCAACTAGTGAGGAATGGAACCAGGCCTACAAAGCCCCCGGACATCCCTGTGGTCCCTGTCTGTTGCCCCAAGCAGGGGCATCCCCATATTCTATAGTGGTAATACAAGCCACAGACATTGACACACTGACCCCTGCTGCTGTGTATCCACAGACCCAGACATAGCCCTTAGTGGCAGCTGGGGCTGGAACCTCATTATGGCCCCAGGTGGCAGAGCTGGCCATAGGATACTCCTCTACACCCTAGAGTCTCCAAGTGCACTCTTCATAATGCTCAAGCTGCTCCACTTCTCTTTCTTTCCCATCTGACCACATGGTGACTCCCTCTGCAGGCTGGCCATGCATCTGGTGTGTCCCTTAGGTGACATCCTCTGTGATGGTTTGAATATGGTGGCCCAAGGAGTAGCAGTATTTGGATGTGAGGCTTTGTCAGAGTGGGTGTGACCTTGTTGGAGTAGGTGTGTCACTGTGGGCCTGGACTTTAAGACCCTTATCCTAGCTGCCTGGAAGCCAGTCTTCTCCTTTTACATCAAATGAAGATGTAGACCTCTCACCTCCTCTTGTACCATGCCTGCCTGGATACTGCCATGCTCCTTCCTTGATGATAATGGGCTGAACCTCTGAACCTATAAGTCAACCCCAATTAAATGCTGTCCTTATAAAAGTTGCCTTGGTTATAGTGTGTGTTCACAGCAGTAAAACTCTAAGACATCTTCCCTCTGTTCTATGTGGTGTGGCACCAACTGGGTATCTACAGCCAGCCTGTGCTGTGTGCTGGAGGGCAGGTCTGTGGGTTGCATGACTGTCAGTAGGTCTCTGCCTTCCTCCTCCTGCACTGTGTTGCATAGTGGTAGGTGGGGCTCTGTTTATCGATATCCCCCCAAAGGGACTGTTTGGAACCATGTTTGTTGCAAATAACTTTGCTGGTGACATAACACCAAGCAGGCTAATTTATAGCTTTATTTGATCTTGCACATATTCATTGAAGAGCCTTTTTCTACGAGCTCTGAAATGTGGTGAGAGACTCCTGTACATATGACTCTTCCAACTGGGTGGGAAGTAACTAGAATCTAGAACTCATAGTTTCCTGAAAGTTCCTCAAGCCACAGTGAGTGGCCTTCAAGTCACTAATGCAATTTATTCTGGCAACAAACTCCTATGGTCAACCTAAACCAGCTCTATGCCTTTACAGCTGGTGTATGCTGTGTTGAAGGACAGAGCAGAGAGTGAGAGAGTGTAGGTAAGGAGGGTGTAGAGCAGAGGGATGTGTTTTCTAAGGTAGCCCCTTGCTGCTCCTGTGGCCTCATTAGTCCTGGTTCTCTTGTGATTGCCATAGTTTCCCACTAAAAGACTATGTGATGGATATCTTTCATTTTTGTGGCCAAATCTAACTTTTTATAACTTGGAAGCCAAGGTATGTGGCTGTGCCTCTGCTGGCCTCATCCCTGCTTTCTCTAGGAGAAGACATACCTTTGTTGGAGGTACGAGGAACTCCTCAGCATGTGCAGAGCAATCAACAGTTCAGGAATGATTATTCAGATGGCATTTCCCCTTCCCCTGTCCAGAAATAAATGTCTATCAACATCAAACACCTCCCTGCCCTCTGCATTCTGCCCATGCTCTCCTTCCCATCTCCACCCTGTCCCACTCCTACAGCAAGGCCGCTGGGATACTCTTGTGCTCTACCCCTGCATGAGGACACACTAGAGGCCTATATGAGCAGGAACACTGTTTTAACAATTTCGGGCATTAGCAGCAACTACCAGTTGGATGCTTGAGAAAGATTTTTCAGGGGAACTACAGGGAGCTTACATGGAAGCTTAGTGCTTTCTTGTTGGCTATGTTAACTGCCAGTTGAAAGAGTGATCATGTTGCCATTGTTATGATCTGATGGGGTGTGATGATCAATGGCCTCAACTGGCCAGCACCCACTGTCACTGAGGGAAAGTTGAGGGCCTTCTAAAGGAGCTAGTTCTCAGAGATTTAGGGCTCTGTAAGTGCTGAGTGGGCCAGGATTCTTGAACTTCCCTGATTCAAGAATTGACTGTTGTTGCACTTTATCCTGGGAGTAGCTTCACCTAATGTGGATAGAGCACAATGGACTTTTCCTTCTGAGTCCTAGAGGATCCACAGCTGGGAACTTGTAAGGATGAGGAGGCTTCTGCAGCCTACACAACCTCCTCTCACTTTTAGTAGATGGCAACATGTGATCTGGATCCCAGCAGCCTTGCAAAATGTTGTTGCCTGTCTGTGCTGATGCCTGAAAGCCAGAAGGCAGCAGAGCCTTATGCAAGAGGGGAGTGTTGTTGGGTTGTTTTTTCTTTACAATCAAGTATGTTGGGGTTTTGCCAGATAGATTTTCCTCTTGCTTTTTTACATTTTTTTTCCAAATGAAAAGCTTTTCTGGCAGATGTCGTAAAGCCACTTCTAGGGCATTGATAGTTACCTAAAAAAGCCCCTGGCTTCCTCTCCCCGCCAGCTGACTGTGCATTTCAGTGCCCCACATCTGTGCTGTTTTTCACAGAAGGCTGAGCCTGCAAGTGCCTGCTCTGGTGAAGGCCTGGCCTGTGACAGCGGGCCCCCAGCACGGGTCTGTTCCTCCTGCTTAGACTCTTATGACCTTACTTTCACCCTCCCTCTGCTGGACCTGAACCTGCTACAGCTTTCACGACTCTCATGGCATTCAAGGCCCTGTGAGATCTGCCTGCATCTGGTCTTTCCTTTATCTCCTCATTTGCTGATTCAGCTTACCTCTTCCTTCTCTCATTGGCCCTGTGCTGTGCTGTGCTGCCTCTTTTGCTGTCTTCCCTGATCTTCCTCTACACCTTCTTCCCCACTTCCTATTAGAGAGAAGTCTGTCCAGATCATGTTTCATGACAGTTATGAGCAGTAGAATGTACCTGAGGACAAGGCAGAAAGGCCAGGGTTGTGTCCTGTGTATCCAGTCCAGCTCTTCACAGAGCTTTTTCCTTTAAGGACAGGGTGAATGCCCTGGTAGTCTTGGTAGGAAGAGTGTCTAAGGTGACCTGTAAAGCAAAGAGTAGCATCAAGACATGCCTCCAGATGTCTGCCTGCTTTAGACAACTCTCCTATGCTGCTGGACTGGAAGTCCTTCTCTCTATGCCCGTGCCTTAGCAGCTAACAGGTAGAAGTAGTATTTCTCACTGTATTGCAATTGTTTGCAAAAGGCTCTTTTCCCTCCTTAAACAGGTGCTTTGACCTGACTATGTTGGGCTCATCCTACACAAAGCCACTCAAGCCCTTCCTAGATACCTTGTTCCATAAGTATGTGCACAAGGTGTACCACTAAACTCAGAGAGTCAGAGTCAGGCTCCCAGAGGTGGCTGCTCCCCAGGGAGATAGGCAACCTTCCTCTCTGCCTTTCATTATGTTTATTACCTGAACTGATTTTGACTCTGTATTAAAATGTATTTGTAAAGAGAAAGTAAGTGAAGGCCTTATAAAGGGAGTCTGTCAGTGTGGGGCCCAGTGTTCTCTAATGCAGATCACCATGGCAACATGGTAGCCTTCACATTTCACTAGTTAAGAAGATGAACTCTTCTGCCCACAGAATCCAACCGGATTGGCCACCATTACTTAGTGCTCTGTGCAGCAAGTCTTCCTGAAAGCCAGCAGACCTCATTACCAGGGACCTTTCCTCAGCAGGGATCATCATCTAGCTGTCTTGGTCCTTCATGTCTCCCTCTTGACCCCCTCCTGCATCAGGCCTTGTAGCACTGTCTAAAGCAGGCCTGGGGTGAGCAATGGCCCATATGGCTTTTATCTGCATGCCTGCTGCCTCTCTTCCAGGCCTGTGAGAGCATGGTGAGGTGGGAGTAGATATTTCTAAGATGTTTGTGTAGCAAATTGGCTTGACCTCAGTGTGGTGTCATCAGCCTTACCACACCTCTCAGCAGCTTCCATGTTCTCTGGAATCTCTCTGCACTGGAAGATGCCAGCTTCTCTTAAGTACTTATTCATAGGGAGAGAGGATCACTGAATCTGGACCTGAACTTTTAAGTCCTTGTGCTAACTCTTGAGTGCTAGTGGTAGGATTTCAGTTATGTGCCACCATGCCTTGCACAGACCCTTTTGCTGTCAGCTCACTATCCTCTGAAGTTCTGCTCACCATTCCATTCTCATGATGGAAAGACAGGCTTATTCCTAGCCTTTTCTCTGTTTTGTTTGTTTTTAGGGGAGGGCAGTAACAAGCTATTAAGGCTGGATGAAGGCACAATAAGTCTAAATTTTACCAGGAGCAATCCAGAAGAACAGAGCAGCTAACTCAGTTCCAGAATGCTGTGTGGCACCTGGGGTTCTGCATGCTGCACAAATGCAACTCTAGCTTGGGCTGAAGCTGACAAGGCTGGAAGATCATAGTCTACCTCTTGATATGATACTTGCAACAGGAAGACTGGCCTCTCTGCTCCTCTCCCCTAGTGTCAGGCTACAGCATAGCCAGGTAGTGACTACCATGAAGGTGAGGAAGCCAGCTGGCTGCGGCCCACCAGAAACCTGCTTTCCTTGGCTCTCAGTAGCTCTTTGTTGACCAGGGTCTTAAGAGGCCACACCTGATAGAGGTCTCTGGGCAGATGGAGGCCCATATGCCCATTTGAGTGCTAGCTTTTTATGTTGGACCCCCAGGGAAGATTGGGCAAGTCTTGGAATCATTTGGGCATATGGACATAAGGGCATAAAGACAATATACCTAAGCTGAGATTCTAGCTGTGACTGGTTACCAATATATAGGAACTTGCTGGACCTTGTTCTAAGGAATTCTCTGCTGATAAGGATACTTGAGGGTTGTCTAATAGAAGGCGCCTGGGAGTCTACTTTGGATAGCTGCCTGAGTTGTTCTATCACAGGGAATGGTAGCTATGATGCAAGAACCAGCTCTGGAAATCCCCACTCTGCTACCTGCTATCTGTGTGTTGTTGATATGGGTATAACTTGCGAAATGCATCTAGCCCTGAATAATGCCTCTGGAGGCCATTACTATGCTCCAGCCATTTTCCAGCAATCTTTCTTGGAGATTTATTTCAGATTATCTCCTCTTTGGTCTCCATAGCCACAGTGGTTGATCAGGTATTTCTTTTCTTTCTTTCTTTTTTCTTTTTCTTTTCTTAACTTTTTCTTAAGGCATGACAGAAGGCATGTAAATTTGAAGCCATCAACTCCAAACAGTTTTACACGGGCATAATTACTCTTTGACCCAAGATGTAGACCATTTCTAGCATCACAGAAGGGCCACCATGTTGACCCTGTTACTCCCGACTGGCTTGTGAGCCTGTGGAAGTATGTGCCATGGTGCCTCTGGCTCTGCAGTGTGCTTGTGGGATTTACCTGTGTTGCATCTGACAGCTTTCTGTTTGTTCCCAGTGTTTCATAACATTTCCATCTGACTGTGCCATGGCTTACTTGTCCAGTACATGTGCTGGGTGCTGAGGCTGTCCAGGGCTAGGCTAGTATGAATAATGTTGCTGTGAATTTTAAAATTTTTTACTCTTAGATTTATTTTTCTATGTGTATGAATCTTTGCCTGCATATATGTAGGTGTACTACATGCTTGCCTGTTCCTTGCAGTAGTCAGAAGAGTGTGCTGGATCCCCTAGACTAGAATTTTGTATGGTTGTGAGCCACCATGTGGTACTTGAAACTGAACTTAGATGCTCTGCAAAAGCAACAAGTGCTCTTAAGCTCCGAACCATCTTTCCAACCCTGCTGTGAATATTTTATAGATGAGCTTTGGTGGGTTTAAGTGTTTATTTTTGTTAAGTATTCACCTAAAAGGCAACTGCTGGATCTGAACATGTGTATGGCTTTAGTAGATAAGACTAAATAGTTTTCTGAAGTGATTGTACCAGTTTGTACTCCCATAAGTAATGTCTAAGAGTTCATTTATTCCATGTTCTTCTTCTCAACATTTATGGCTTTGATGTTCATTGTCTTGGGGGGAGATTCAACATTAGTTATCTAACTCAGGACTTATTCCATCCCCCCAAACACTAATCATGAACTCTGGACTTCTCCATTTCATCCCCCCAGCCCCACACTACAATTGCTAACTCTCACCCTTGTCTAGCCTGCAGAAAAATTGATACGCCTTCTGTCTTTGTAGATAGTCCCATTCTGGACATTTCATAGAAATTGAATTGTCTGCTATGATCATATACCATGTAGCCCTTGTGCCTGGTGTCTCTGGCTACACACATATTTAGGGTGCATTTCTGTAACATGTGAGTGTTCAATTGTGTGTGAATAAATAATACTGTATTTATTCCTTAACTGATCAATATTTGAGTTGTTTCTATTACCTAGTTTTTATGAATGGTGCTTATAAGAATCACAAACCAAAGCTGGGCAGAGGTGGCACACTCCTTTCATCCTAGCACCTTAGAGGCAGAAGCAGTCTGTTATTCCTGAATGAGCTCTAGGAGAGCCAGGAATACAGAGAGAAACCCTGCCTTGAAAACACACCCCTGAAAAACAAAGCAAAACAAAACAAAAATTAAAAAAACCAAAATCTTTTAAAAATGTATCATGAACCAGTTGTAGAGTGTATGCTTATTCTTTTGTATAGTGGATATGTAGACTCTCTGACTTGGCAATTCAGGATTAGCCCCTTGAGACACTGCCATGACAGTTATTGAAAGCTATTGTGTCCTCTCGATTTCTACCAGGAGCTCAGGTTCCTGTCTCCCATCCTCTGTCAGTGCCTGCCTGCTACTCTGTCTCTTTGATGATGGTGTCACAGTGGTGTCACACTGCAGCACAGATTTGCACTGTACTTAGGATTAGCAGGGCCACACGACTTCTTACATGCTGTTGTGCCTCTGTCTTTGAGGAAATGTCTGCTTCCTCTGCCCATACAGATTATTTGTCTTTTGGTTTTTGAGTTAGGTTGAATTCTCTTCATATTTCAAACACAGATTCCTTACAATGCATGATTGACAGGTGCTCACTCCCATTTTGCAGATTCTCCCGTTACCTCTCGTTTTGTTTTTGATTTTTGCTTTTGTTCTTAGGTGTGTTTGAGGCGTCTCACTGTGCAACGCTGGCTGTTTTGAGATCCTACCTAAGCCTCCAAAGTGCTATGACTGTGAGCCCAGGCCGCCATGCTGGATTGTCTTTTCACTTTTTTGGGTGTCCTTTGAGACATGGAAAGTTTGTTGGGGTGGGGTGGGGGGCTGGGAGTTGAAGAATGGTTCATGCTTTTTGGTGTTGTATCTAAGAATAATTGCCAAATTCAAGATCATGAAGGTTGATTCCTGATTTACTTCTAAAAATTGTATAGTTTTAACCTTTAAATAGTGAGGTTTTTTAAATCTGTTTTGAGGTAGATTTCATATATGGTGTGCATTTTTTCTCTTGGAGAAAAGTTCAACATCACTCTGGTGTGGACTCTGCGCTTCCTTGCAAGTCATTTGACTTAAATATGAAATATAGGGATCCTACTCCAATGCCACACTGTCTTTATTTGTAGTTTTGAAGCCAATAAATGCAAAACCTCCAGATTTTTCTTTTTCCTAACTTAGCTATTTGATGTTCTTTGAGACATCCAGTGTGAATTTAGGATTGCTATTCTACTTCTGAAAAATAGGCAGCTGTGCTCTTGGTGGCAATTAGACTGAATCTGTAGATCATTTTTATACAATTCTCATTGGTCTCAGACAGACACTCTATGAATTAGCCTATGTAAGGTGTCCAATGCAATGTCTATTCACTCATGATTCCTGCCTGTCTTTTGCTCATGGGACTGCAGAAAGGCTTTGTGGATCATTCTCTATGAGGGGCTGCTTCTGGACTGTCCAGCTAACGTGTTAAAGTTACACTGCTCTGTGCTGCTCTCCTGAACTGAATGGTACTCTTTAGCTTTATGATAGCTTGTACCTTGTGTGTGTGCCCTTCATTTGGCTGTACTTCAAGATTGCCTTTTCTTTTGCAGACCCTTGTCTTTTCTATATCTGTTTTAGAATCAGCTCATCAAATTACCATCTACAGATGGGGATAGACAGAATTCCTGTCGTGACATTCTTGGGTCTTGCCGTCTATTTTCATGTGTAATGCTAGTATATAGAGAAGACACTCTAAGACAGTAGTCCTCAATCTGTGGGTCTGGACTTCTTTGGGAGTTGAACTACCCTCACACAGGGGTTGCATATCAGATAGTCTGCATGTTAGATATTTAATTCACATTATGATTAATAATAGTAGCAAAATTATAGTTATAAAGTAGCAACAAAATAACTTTATGATTATGGGTCACCACAACTGAACAATTGAACAACTGTATTAAAGGGTTGCAGCATTAGGAAGGTTGAGAACCACTGCTCTAAGATAATGATCATATGTACAATACATAATGCAAATCCACATATATGGTAGAGTTTACATTATATGTGTCATATGTAGTCTCTGTATTTGGGTATATTTGCACTGGCCATGAAGCCATGCTTCAGGTATTTCTCTGTAGTATCTTAGGCCTTTTTAATCAGATATATCCCAGGTTTTTATTTTATTTTTACTAAGGACAGTGTTTCTGGTTTTGTTATTTAAGATAAAATCTCCTGTATCCCTGACTGGCCTCAAACTTGATGTGTAGCTGAAAAATGACTTTGAACTTCTGATTTTCCTGCCTGCTTCCCCCAAGTCCTGGGATCACAGATTGCACTTGTGTAGTATTGGAAAATCAAATCCAGCACCTCCTACAAACTAGACAAGCACATTCTCACCTGAGATATATCCCTAGGCCAAAATGCTATTGTTTTAAACTTCATTTCCTCATTTTCAATTTTGTTTATTGCTGGTAAATAGAATAGAATTGATTTTTTTTTCTATGTTGACCTTACTCTGCAACCTTGATAAATTGCCTCATTACTTCCTGTCATCTGCAAGTCATGGCAAGCTTACTCTTTCCTTCTGGTCAGTAGGTAGGACTTTCAAAGACTTTCTCCTTATCTTTGGCTGTTGCACTGGCTGCACATCTGGGACAGTCTGAGCAGAAGTCACCACAGTGGGCATTCTTCTGTGGGTTTCAGCTGGGGGTGGGTTGCTGGTAGCTGACTGTCCTTTGCTGTCAGCTGTGGGTTCCTGCAGATGTCCTATCAGGTGTGCCTCCAGGTTGCTTAGGATTGTTTTCAAGACCGCTGTTAGCCTTTCCTGATGTGTTAATTGCAGTTCAGTTCTGTCTCACCAGCTCCTCATTACTGCTGTTTATTGTCTTCTTTTTGGCTAGCGTGCTCTCTTCTTTCCCTGCTTCTTGTAGTGGTGGCTTGGGCTGTTGATTTGAAGTGCTCTTCCCTGGCTGTCTTCTGAAGCTGACCATGCTCCTCTAGACACAGTTTTGATGTTTTTATATTTATTGTTATGTAACTCAAGTTACTTTCTAATTCTTCCGTAACTGTGTTTTGATTTGAGTCTTGGGTTTCAACACTTGGAATCTTCTCAGCTGCTGAGCTGCCCTTCTGCTGTTGAAATCCATTTTTTGCAAGATTTCAGTCAATGAACTGTATTATGGCCCATGTTTAGTTCTGGAAACTATTCTCTTATTTATGGATGCAGCATGTGTTGCTTTGGGGTTTGGTGGTTGCTGTCTGCTTCCTGTTATCAAGGTGACTGGCTCAGCACTGCTGTCTGTCCTCAGCTCTGCCGTCGATTCTCACTGATACTAAAACACCTTTTCCTGCAGGTTCCTGATGGTCCAGTCTCCACTCATGCTTTATGGTTTGTCTATTTCTCTGTTGATTCTTGCAAACCTCTACTTTTAATATAAGAAACATGTAAATCATCATTAGTCACGTATTCTCCCATGTTGGAGGATGATGTCATGTAAGTCTTTGTGTTTGCTGAACACTCTCCTTGCATCCTTTGTATCTAAAAGTGTGTCCCTTGTGAATAGCCTCTTGCTCTAATTCCTTGCTTCACTCTCGGCTTTAGTCTGCCCACCTCTGTGCTACCTCTTTCAGAGCCATGCAGGCAGCACATTCACCTGCACCACAGGTACCACAGAGAATGGCATCTG
Source organism: Mus caroli (assembly GCF_978045245.1). NCBI lineage: Eukaryota > Metazoa > Chordata > Mammalia > Rodentia > Muridae > Mus > Mus caroli. The sequence continues at coordinate 59,816,046 of NW_028227262.1, forward strand.
TGCTGTCTGGATCATCCTCTCCCTTCCCAAGTTCTTCCTGGGGATTGTATGCAATGCTATGGTAAGTCATGGTCTGACTCCTTGTAGTTTTTAACTGTAAGTAGTGTGCTAATCAGGATCATAGGAGAACAACCTCCACAAAAACCTCAAGTCTATAAAAGAGAAAACACCTCTTCCTTCCAGACCTAAAAACTGGATAAGTTAATTGGGCAAATGTGCAAGTGACTGGCTGAGCTCTAAACTCAACTACGCCATCCAGGAACTGAGGACCCCTCTAATATGTTGGGGGTATCATGGTGCCCCATCCTTATGGGCAACAGAAAACAATCCTCCTGCCTTAGCCTCTCAAGTACTAGGATTACAGATGTGTACCCCTACACCTGGCTCTTGCCTGGGTCTTACACTATCCTTTGGTAAAGGACATGAGCCTCCCCTTGAAGAACTGCTGCATCTTCACTTCAGACGCTCCTTGGCTCCAAGGGGCTTCTCATGGTTGCTTCTCTCTTTTACTTCTTGGCCATGGAAAAGCTTAGCTGTACCTTTTGTCCATGTTGCTCAGTCCCTCTGGCAGCAGTTTGACCTGACCAGGTATGCTGAGCTGCTGCTGTCACTTGGGACTTTAGTCAAGAGACAGTAGAGACAACTAGTTTAAGTAGTAGGATATTCACAGCGGAATGGTGCCTGCCCTAGAGCCTGAGAAGCAGGAACTTCTATCTTGCTGGTCCACCCAGTGGGCGGGAGGAGGCCAACACTTTAACCTCAAGCTCTTCTATTCACAGTAGCCCTCATGGGCTTCTTGAGGCCTCTGGCAATAAAAGGAAAGGATTGTTAGCCTGGGGATTATGTAGGTAGCAGGTCCTTGTAAATGTTTATTTCAGCCCCCCCCCCAACCCCTATATTCAGGCCGAGCTGCCTTTAGGGAGACACCCTCCTCAAATATGTCTAGCAACAAAGTCCTTTGTGTCCTACTCAAGCCTGGGAGCCTATACTGGTTTCTGTTTTATTGCTATTTTCAGTTTGCGAGTAATGACTGTGCACTGCTTGTGACATGATAATGTCCCTCTGTGGTCTCTGGCATGGATTATTTGTGTTCTCTACTTGTGGCACAAGGTGCTGTCCCTCCTTTGTCTCAGGTATTGATAGTTTGCATTCCTTGTCTTGATCAGTCTTGTTTGGAATCTATTAATTCATTGAGCTTTTCAAAGAACCAGCTTTGACTGCATTTTCACTGTTTGGTTTATTCCTCTGTTTCCCACCCATGCCTTTAGTACTTTTACTTTAATTCTTCGATTTTGTTTGGTTTTCTTAGTCTTGAGTCTTCTACACCGTGTGGATTTGGTGTATTCCTTGTGTACCTGGGGCTCAAGTGCATACTCCTTTTAAGGACTTCCTACTGTGTTTTACAAATCCTGCTCTGTGTGTACTTCAGGGCCATTAGATTTTAATCTGTGGAAGATAGGACTTCCTTTCCAGGATTATATTTCCTCATGTGCAGATGCTGTGTTACCTCAGTCTGAAATCTAGATATTCTGACTGATTTCCAAGTTCCTGGGATACCACCTGGTGAGAGCTGGTGAGCAATGTTGAGGACTATAAGGGACCCAGCTCTGTGGTGTTGGTACTGACACTGTGTGTAGTGTGGGTTCCACAGAACAGTGGTAAAATGTAAGGCCAATGTTTTGCAGAATACACACAAAATTTACCACCAGGTGTTAATATAAAAAAAAAAAAAATGAAGGGAAAAGAACTTCCCGGTAGTGAGCTCAGCCAGTGCCTCCCTGTTCATGTATTAACTGCCCAGTCTCCACTACTGTAGGTCATTGTCCAGGGTTGTGGTCTTCCAGTTTTTCCAAAATGTATCATTTATTTTCTGTAGGAGATGTTATGGAGCAAATGTCTATGTCTTCCCCAAATTCACAGGTTGGACTCAACAAGTATACCCTGGGTCCACCACACTGGGAAACTAATTGACACTGTATATATAATCTTCTAGTTCCCTAAAGAGGAAGCTCTACTGAATTCAAGGAAGGTTACCCACTAGCAATCTTTACTCCCCAGTCCCTTATCATAAAAGAAAGTATGTTTGGCTTAGTGTCTTAAAGGGAGGATGCCATGGAGTTGAGGTGAGCAGTGTTGAGGACTATAAGGGACCCAGCTCTGTGGTGTTGGTACTGACACTGTGTGTGGTGTGGGTTCCACAGAACAGTGGTAAAATGTAAGGTCAATGCTTTGCAGAATACATACAATATTTGACCACCAGGTGTTAATAAAAACAAATGAAGGGAAAAGAACTTCTGACTAGTGAGGTCTCAGGATGCCAAGGCGTTCCCATTTTTTAAATCAAGAACAGAGAGAAGGGCTGGCGAGATGGCTCAGTGGGTAAGAGCACCCGACTGCTCTTCCAAAGGTCCTGAGTTCAAATCCCAGCAACCACATGGTGGCTCACAACCATCCGTAACGAAATCTGATTCCCTCTTCTGGAGTGTCTGAAGACAGCTACAGTGTACTTACATATGAAAATAAATAAATCTTTAAAAAAAAAAAAAAGAACAGAGAGAAAAAGTGAAGCTCCAAGAGGTGAGGCACTTTATCTAATACCACATATTTACTGATGTTCAGAATTGGGATTCAAAAACAGTCCCCTTTGATTCTGAGAATTCAGTGGCATGTTTATGTGACTGTGTTCTACTACAGGATCCTGAGTAAGTATCCTGTCACCTCCGCTCTTCAAACTCTCCTGTTCTGACCTGTGCTAGTCTATCTGTTAATATCTAGTGTTAGGGATGTCTCCTACAGGACTTAAGTCAAAGCACCCCCATGTACCAGCTTCGCTACAACAGTTTCAGAGTCTTCCCAAAAACATCTGGTTGTATTCTAGAATTCTGAGTAGTGACAGCCTCAGAGCTTGCCACCAAGAGAAAATGAGATTCCCGAGGAGCCTTTTGTTCTTGGAATAGACACCATCCCTGTGTTTCCCTGTCTCTTGCTCTTTCTGCTTTATATAGAACCCTTAGGAACAGGACTAAAGTAATCCAGCCTCAAGAAGGGAGGAGGTCCAGCCAAGGTCAGAGCCAGCTGATTTAGGGCCATTGTCTCACTTCTTAGAGGAACACTGGGCTATAATGGTGTGATTTCTCCCACTTGAGATCTGCTGATATAGGGTTGGCCTTTCATTGTCTTCAGAGGTTGGATCATGTCTACTGGGTGTGCCCCACATGGTTAAGAAGTTTAAAGGAGGATTGGAGAGATGGCTCAGCAGTTAAGAGCAACTGTTGCTCTTGTAGAGGACCCAAACTCAATTCCCAGCACTCACATTAGGCATTTCACAACTCTCTGTATATAATTTCAACTTCAGGGCATCTGATGCCTTTGGCCTCCTGAGCCACTGGAACTCATGTGCCACCTGCCTGCACACGACATACATACGTACACATAATTAAAAAAATTTTTTTTTAAAATAGAGGTTTACAGGAAAGACATAGTGCACAGAGATATGTTACTCCCAGGAGCAGAACCATAACTCCCCCAGGCACAATGGCAAGTCACCAGTTGTATGTGAACAAGTCACAAGTCACTGTATATGAACTTTACTATCCCATAGGCATCTGTATGATTATATCCCTCACAAGTGTGGACATCAGTGTACATATACACACATGTATACAAATGCAAAACACAGACATACAGATGCATGTATGTGCTCGCCCCCATCCGGCATGCACACAAGTATAAGTGGGCTTCAGTATTCTAAGTGAAGTCAGAACCCTATTCCAAAGGGCTACTGTTGTAGGATCCCTGATAGGAAACCACTGTCTTTGACAGGTGGGTACACATTTGTACTCTGGCAGGCTTAGCCTAGAAGCAGGAAGATAGATAGCTCTTCTAGAAACTTGCTAACCCACTTAAAGGAAAAAGTGCTATTGCTGTTAAAGGTCTGTGTGTGATTATTCTAAGCAATTTCTAAACAGTGTTTTGTGCAGCAGCAGCTTTGTAAAAAGTTTGTACTATCCTCTGTGTTTGTGGGAGGGTGGGTGGGTGGGAGTGCGTGCGCACCTGTGGGGGCATTCTTTGATGATAGTGAATGGAAAGAGTATTGGTTTCACACCCACACCAACCTGGGTCCTCATCCAGCATAGCCACCTGACAGCTGTGAAGTCTGATCCCAGGGTCCTTATTCAGCACCTGCTAGATGGACAGTAGCTGTCAAAATGATGAGTATTGCTCATCATTAGTTGGAGAATAAAGATCTGACCTCCTGATACAATGTGTGAAGATTACAGCACAGCATTAGATGGCCTGAGCCATCTAATATCAGCATTTTTTTTTTGACCATTCTGTCTGAGAGTGGACTAATTAGTGCAACTTGAAGATCTAAATCTACTCAACACATCTGTGTGATGTGTTACCTCCCAGGCCCCATGGGACAGAATTGACTGAGGGTTGTTGGGACGCATCTGGATGATCAATAGCTATAGATAAATAGTGTAATAATAATTAGAATAGCTATAAAAGATACTCAAGTGCTATAGGAGTACAGATGGGAGGTGCAATTCTGTTCAGATAGAAAATAAAAAATAGTGTCAAGCATCTTAATTGCAGTCATAGAAACCAGCTAGGGCCATCTTGAACACAGAAGAAATGGATTGGATTGCAAGTCTTACCAGTGGGTGTTGGGAGTGGGCATCACACCTGCCACTTGGGTTCTCGTGCTATGCCTGCCATAGCCCTTGGCCCTGTCAAATCAGTCTTCATCAGCCTCTGTCTTTACAGGATTTAGTTTTGTGAGATGGTGACTGTCTGAGTCAAGTCTGACATTTCTCCTTGACCAGTTCATGGCAAAGGACATACACATATCTGGTCCCTTTCACAAAAAGGGCAACTTCTTTTCTCAAGATGCCAGCATGCAGTTTTACTAGAGTATGGAAGTGTTTGATTGGGTTCTAGACATTTTTTAAAAAGCAGAGAGCATTTGAGCAGAGTCCTAAAAAGTTTCTAGGCAGTAGGGAGGAGAAGGTTTTTTGTTTGTTTGTTTCTTTTGTTTTGTGTGTGTTGTTTTGGTTTTTGTTTGTTTGTTCGTTTAAGGCAAAGAGCAGAAGGAGCCAGAAGCAAGGACCATGAAAACCCTGGTGTCATAGACAGCTAGAGCTTGGGTGTGCTAAGGACAGTATTTTATAGCTGGCTATGGGTTGGTCAATTTCTGATACATTTTCTTACAAGAAAGACCCCAAACCTAGATTCTAAGTGGATCCAGGTTTTACATAGCTTTTAGGTTCCTAGTGGGACAGCTTTCCTAATGACCAAGAGGATAATCCAGACTCTGTAAGCCCCATTTTCCCTCTCTGCGGGGGAAACTCCATGTTCACCAGCACTGTCTCAGCCCAGGCTGTGGACAGTATTGATGCCTACACAGCCCCTAATTTCCTTAGGAGATGGGAGACAGCTGCCCTCCTGCTTATCTTTATAGACTGAGGGTGGCTTGGGCCAAGCAACCTTTCTCTGGTCGGTTGCACATTGCTTCTCTGACTCTCAGTCTCAGAACACTCTGAAGACCCTTTCTAACTTACAAAACCCTCGGAAACTTACAAAACCCTCCACTCTGAAGTTTCAATGAGTGTGGGCCATGTCTTGCTTTATAGGCTCTGAACCTAGAGCTCAAGCTGTGTGTTGTAATCCCATAAGCAGGGGTCAAAATGCCTTTTCATAGGGGTAGCATATCAGATATTTACATTATGGTTCATAATAGTAGCAAAATTACAGCAATGAAGTAGCAATGAAATAATTTTAAGGTTGTGGGTCACTACAAAATGAGGAACTGTTTTAAAATGTCACAGCCTTCTGAAGGTTGAGAACCATTGTCTTAGAGAAACCCATGGCTGGCTATGGATTTCCTTCTGATTAAAAACTGGGGCTATCTCTCAGCCCTTGTTCTCTGTAAGGAGTCGATTGTCACACTGTCACGTTAAGCAACTTCTCTGAACACATACTCCTCAGAGATGCTAAGTGAAGCAGCAGGCCTCTGAATTGAGCACTGCATCCATTTCCTCTCCCCAGCTGCCTTTCTAGCCTGCAGAATCAGGTCCACCCATGAGCTCTACGCTACTGGACTCTGGCTTGTTTCAAGTGGCACATTGTTACAGTGCACTCAGAGACATCCGCTGCCTCCCTCACAGGCAAGGATTTTATTCTCCATCATTACTTTTTAAAAGGTGTTCAGCTAGAAAATTGCATATTATTTCCTCTGTAAAGGTTTCTCCTTGCTGCCTTTGTGCAGCTACAGCTGTCATAACCACAGTTGATATTTTGTGTGCCCGTGCATGCAAGTGCTTGGTGTGGAGAGAGATAATCAGGCCGTCCTCTTGGGCAGCCACCTTCCAGTTTGGCTTTTATGAACTGGATTTAAAAAATAAGTAAGTCAGATCATATCATTCTACTGCTCTCACCTCATAGAAGTCAGCATGAACCTTTCACCACAGCCTGCCAGCCCTGCTCCTCTAGGCATCAGCCTGGTTTTTATGCATTTGCTCCTGCCCGCTTCCCAGCTATGTGCTATTGTGTTTGTTATATTCTTGCTTCTATCCCTTGGATGTACCAATGTTTGTTTCTGCTCAGAGGCCTCTATTTTCTCCTTATCCACTGCTTTAGTTTATGTTCATTCATCTTCCAACACTCCTTGTCTTTCTCAATTCAGTGTGGTACCCCAGCTCTGGGAACAGTCCAGGACTATGGGTATTCAGTGAGGTGTCCTAGCTCTGAGAGCAGTCTCAGGCCACAGGTGTTCAGTGCATTTTTGTTTTAGACTGACAGTAATAGAAGCCTAAAGTAACAGCAGGATTGCAGCAGGACTTGGCCAAAGTGCTAACAGGAGAGAGGGTATTATAGGGAGGTACAAATGGGTCTCTGCTACTTTGCCTCTGCTGGTCCTTCTTTGTCCCCAGCACCACACTCTGGTGACATAGCTATGGGAAGGCAGCAAGCCAAGGATGCAGATAGGAAGCACAGTGGTAGGGGCAGGAGCAGGCTGGGTGTAGTGCCAGCAGTCCCACCCTCAGGAGATTTTATAGTATGAGATGTCCTGTGTGGTTGTCATTCTGTGCAAACCTGGGCTTTGTCCTAGCCTGGGGCAAATGGGGCATATACCAAATGAGTGTTGTGCCTGTTTCCAACCATGTAGTTTCCCTTCCTGGGACTTGATGAGACTATAAAGTGATAAATGGCTTAACACAGTCTTGCTTGAAAAATTATATACCAGGTGGACTTTTTCAGAAGAAGGAACATATTATGTGATATTTTTGCCATGTATTCTTGCTAACCAACCCTGAAGTGCCATTAAGAGAAAGAAGGGTTAGGTGCATCCTCTCCCAGGACTGAGTATTTGTGTGTGTGTGTGTGTGTGTGTGTGTGTGTGTGTGTGTGTGTGTGAGAGAGAGAGAGAGAGAGAGAGAGAGAGAGAGAGAAGAGAAGAGAAGAGAAGAGAAGAGAAGAGAAGAGAAGAGAAGAGAAGAGAAGAGAAGAGAGAGTGAGTGTGTGTGTGTGTGTGTGTCAGCATTTGGCATGTAAATAAATAATTTTTTTTTAAAAAGGAAGAGGAAGAAGGTGCCAATGGGTACGCTGCATAGAATGTATCAGGCACATAGCTGCCTCTGGAACTTTCTGTTGTCTGATTTCTATGGTTTTGTTCTTTGCTTCCATGGACCACAGGGAATATATCATATACCATGTTTTGGCTGTATAGTCCCTCACAGTCCCTCTTTTCTCCTGTCTCTAACATGGACAGTACATCCCCAGTCTGGGTGGGAGAGGATGTATACCTTAGCATGACAGCCTGTGAATAGAATTTTTGGACGGATGTAGCATCAGAAGGCACCGTCTCCAAATGAGACCTATTTTCATGCCTCGTTCTCTGGTAATAAAAAGAAATGGGGGCTACAGAGAGAGTATATGATAGCTCGGCAGATGGTCTTGTAATAGAATGTTTTCTCAAAGTTTTCTGCGAGGCATCAGTGAATCTTGGGAACACACGTGGAGTAATGAGGAACAAAAGACAGGACTTTGAATGTCCCTCTCAGCTGAACATTTATGAATTGGATCCTTTCTGGCACAGGTACATGGTTGGAAGATGAAGGATGTGATTCTAGAAAAGTGGTCTTCCCTGGATACTTTATGTACTCTGGGAAGTTGTCACCTTATCCTGTGTTATCACACAGCAAGGTTTTTCTTGGCTTCTGCCTGTTCCATTTGGGTTTGATTTAGCCAGGCCATCTGACAATGAATGAAAGATCTGTACCTCTGTAGCCCCTTCCTGAACAGTGCTGACTCTCAATGTGGGTATCAAGACACGGCTGGGATGGGAAGGGAAGAAGGAAGAGAGGACCAGATCCTGTAAGATGGTTTCTCTTCAGACCCAGAGCAGGCAAGCACAGGCATGTCCAGGACCCCAGCACCGGAGCATAAATGCACCAGTCCCCCACAGCAGCACTGCAAACTGAGGAGGCTGGAGCAAAGCAGCACCACTCAATGCTCATGGCAAATCACTGTTAGTGCCCAAGCTGCTGAGCCATCTCCCTCACTGTTCATGTCTTCTCCTACATCAGCAGTGCTGTATTCCTTCTGTCTTCTCACCACATAGTAGCTGTGTGTGGACGTGGAAGACAGTGTAAGGACCTACTGGTAGGAAAGAGTACTGGCAAGTAAGCAGGCAGACATGTCCACATTCCCTCTTTGCAACTTATGTCCTAGCAGACACAAGAGCGCACACAGTAAGTTCATTTCTGGCAGTAATTTGGCAGTTGGATGAGTATTCCTTGTGCTAACTGCTGCACTCTATTATTGTGGTGATGATGTGACGGCCATTTAGGAAAGAAAGGCTGCCGATGGCACTTATTATTATAGTATGGGTAGGTGTGGCTTCCCACATCAGGCCAGAACCATAAGGCCTTGTGTTCTGTATTCACTGACAACAGCAGAGATGGTTGCTGCTGCTTTCTCTTCCTTCTCTTTCTCCTCCTCTTCCTCCTTTTCCTTCTTGCCAGTTTCTTAATTTGTATCCTTGACTGACCTTGAAGTCGCCCTGACTCACTCATCTTTGTGTTCTTCTTTTTTCACCCATCAAGTCAAATTTCACCCATAGATTCTTGTAGTATAGCCTTCCACTGGAGAGTGGTTGACTTACCAGTGTCTATACACTTATAGCTCCTTGGATGAGAGTGAGACTTTATATCCACCTTCCCCTTCTTGCTTATATTTGATCTGACTTGTGCTTGCACAGGTCACAGCTGCTGTGAATTCATAGATGCTGCTGCTATACTGTGTCTGGAAGATGTTGTTTCCTGACACCTACCACCTGTAGCTCTCACAGTCCTTCCTCCTTTTCTTCTGCAATGACCCTTGAGCACTGAATGGAAAGGGTATGATAAAGATGTCCCATTTGGTGATGAGCCTTTTATATCTCTGATTTTCTGAACCTTAAAAAAGTGTGGGTCCGTGTTAAAAGCTCCTCTCATGAGGGCTGAGAGATGCACTCATCTATGGGTACTGTGGTAAATCCTTAGCAGTCAGTTAGAGGAGCCTATGACCTGTCTAACCATGGGTTCTTGGCCTGATAATGGTGTGTAGGTAGGGGTCTTGTCTTGTACAGTGGGGCTCAAGTGCAATCAGAAAATGGTTGATTATTCCTGCCATGCTTGTGCCACTTTTGCACCAGTGGGCGTGTCTTGTCAGGACAGTCATCACGGTAGCTCTGGGGTTCACAGGTGGGTAGGTTTTGTGATTAGTGTTCTCCTCTGATAGTAGATAGCATGCTTAGCACCTTGCAGCACTATGGAAAATAGCCAGTAGGGATGAAGCTTCCGGGTTCATCCTTGATTTTCTCCATGATCTATGACTCAAGTATGTGGTGTCTTCAGCAAAATGATTTTACTACCAAGTTTGGAGGTCTCTGGGACTTCACTAGCTAACAACTCCAAATGAGGTAACCCATTCTAGGCACTAAGTTTTTTTTTTTTTTTTTTGTTAGCCTGTGGCTTATTTCTTATTGTGAGGTCTTCAAGATTCATTTGTGTATCAGGGCTTTCTTCCTTGCTCTGGCCAAATTGTATAGAAGCACTCCACTTGAAATCCATTCATTAGTTGATGTCATTGTGTGGTTGTGTGTAGGGGAAGGGAAGGGGACTGCTTCTGAAGGTGTGATCATATATCATATCATATCATATGCAAGCTATATATTGATGTTTAAAGTGCAAGAATGTACTTTAAAAACCCATGGTAGTTCTATAGGTGGGTACCTGAAGACAGGCGGTCAGAAAATAAAAGTAAGCACAGTACAGTCACTGACACCACCTCCCAAAGGTCTTCATGCTGGTGCTTTAGTGGAGATGATCTCAGATCATCTCAAAATTCTATTTGTCTTTGAGATTTGGCTTTTTACATTGAAAGCAGGTTACCCATTGCAGCGGTGGATAGGCATGCCTTTTTTCGTGATTGGATACTTAATAATAACACTTTTATTATCACGAAGACAGTTCTTGGCTGACATTTAACTTGAAAGCATTGCATTGAGTCAGATACTGTGTTGGTGCTTTATATGCACACTCTTATTAACCTCACTGCAGCCTCAGGAGACAGAGCTGCTGTCAGTATTCTGGGTATAGAAATTAAGAAACTGAGGCTTAGAGAAGCTGACCATGGACACTCAAGCAGAAGACAGATTCAGGTCAGGTCAGAATTTCTGACTGCAAAGCAAGCCTGCTGTTTGGAGCTCTTTTGTACATATCTTTCAACACTAGTGAGTACCCTGACAGATGGAAAGGAGGGACTTTAGGGACAGTGATCTAGATGTCTCATCATTTGCTTTCTGCTTGTATCCATGCCTTGCTGCCTAGCATCTGTGAACAACATACACTTTTGAGCTTATCTTAAAACCTGCTGCTTGAAAAGCTGCCCTTTATCAAAATCCTAGGTAACTCAAGTGCACACTAAGTGTTTGACACACATTGTTGCCATACAGGTTATGCATGGCATCCAATTTGAGGGTTTATGATTTTCTTTTATCCAAACATATCTCCAGATAGGCTAACTGCTTGAAGTTGGTTACTTAGGAGAAAGGAATCTGTCTTCATAACTCTGCATCTGTACCATCTTCTCGAAACTACTTAATCTGAGTCTTACTTTCTTTGTATAGTCAATGAGAGATTTGTTTAAACCTTAATTTTTACAAAATCTTCAAAGCTGTGAATTTGCCTCTTAGATTGATTGGCTTGGCTATGCGGTGCTTTGTATTTTTTATTATTTATTTACTTTACATTCTGTCAAGGCTTCCCCTCCCTCCTCTTCTCCCAGGCACTCCCTCTCACCTCCCTCATCTATACCCCACCTCCCCTCACCCTACCCCACTCTCTCCCATCCACCTCTCCTTGGGCCCTTCTCCTCAGAAAAGGGGAGACCTTCCATGGATATTAATTACCTTTGTGTATCGAGTTGCAGTAAGACCAGGTGCATCTTCTATTGAGGCTAGGACAAGGCAGCTCAGTTAGGGGAAAGGCAGGCAGTGGAGTCAGAGGCAGCCCCTGTTCCTGCTTTAGTAGTCCCACATGAAGACCCAGCTGCACAACTGTTACATATGTGCAGAGGTTGGCCATGTACTTTTAAATATAAAATCGTTATCCCTTTTACAAAATTTCAGAGTATTTATTTGACATAACAATTATGCATATTCATGGATAACAATGATAATTTGATTCATGTATATAATGTGTAGTAATTGAAATTTCTATTATATTCTTTTAATTCCCAAGTTTAGTAGGATACATTACTAAAACTGACTTTTAGTCATTCTTTTTACTGCATTGTGTAGTTGTGTTGTATTGTACCTAAAGGAGTGATGAGTTTTTACAGCTGTCAGATGAACTCTCAGGGAATGGAAGCATTCGGGTAGGGGATTGGGAGGGAGGCTTCTAGATGTGCCCATTCATCAGTCTCACTGGTGTATTTCACAAACATTCTAAGCCTTTCCTTATTTATCTTCTTTTATCTTGGGGGAAAGTGTTTCACTAAGCCAGTGTCACGTGCCTTACTTGGTCTTCAAAAATGATCACATTTTGGCAAATTGTACTTGTTGTTGCCCCTCCACCCCCCACCCCCCCAACACACACAAAGATGGCTTCCGTTGCCTCTGCCTCCCAGGAAGCATGTGCCTCTCAGCTCCACGTGTTTTGAGCACTGAGTACTCAGTGGTGCAACTGTCCCTCAGTCCAGGCAGACTGTCTGTCAGGTTGTGTGGCCATGCTGATATCTTCCTGTCCTCAAGAAGTCTACTTGTTCTGTCAGCATTTCCACAGTAGAGAGTATTGAGGCCTCCAACCTGTCAGCTGGCTTTGAGTACTTTAGTTTACTAAGTATGTGTGCACTTACTTTGCATTGTTATTTCTTTGGGAATACTGATCTGCTTTATTGGAAACAGTCTTCCTTGTGTTTGGGAACATTCTCAATCGAAGGCTTTCATGTCTGCTACTAACACATTCACACTGGCTTTCCTTTACCAGAGAGGTATCTGTGTACCTGCATTCATTGTGTTTTAGAACCTTTTGTTTTGTATCAAGGGGATCTCATTAGGACTTTGCTTTTTCATTAGGGCAGAATAATGTAACCACTTAATTATCTCTAGAGCCTGTGACTATATCCCATATATAAAAGGGACTCTTCAGGTGTGATCAACTTAAGGACATCATGAGATGCAGAGATTGTCCTTTTTTGTCCAAATAGCCTCAGAGTAACCCAAGGATCCTTAGAAGGTAAAATAAAAGAAAGTCAGAAAAGATATAAGGAGGGGTGAGGTCAAGCTCAATGTAGAGTCACAAGCCAAGAGAAAAGAGCAGCCCCTAGACCCTAAAATCCATTAAATCCAGAGACTGTAAGGAAAAGATTTTTCCTAGAAGGCTCCATCCTCGAGACCATCATCGACTTAGCCAGGTAATCCTCATTGAACATCTGCCTCTGCACCTGTAGGATACATAGCATTGATGTGCGTTTAACCACAAGGGCTTATTCATTTTGTTGTTGTTGGTAATGCTCTAAGAAACGATGCAAGGATCCCATCAACCCCTAAATAAATCAGTTTTTCTATAAACCTGTGACCTTTGTTGGTTTTTATTTGGTTACTTTTTTAGGGCTGCTATAGAAATTACATTCTTTCTGTGTCTGTGTCTGTGTCTCTCTCTGTCTCTCTGTCTCTCTCTCTCTCTAACTCAATGACTTTCTATGTTCAAGAATATTTGATTTCTTCAGTACTTACTAAGATGTTTACAATGCGTTTGCTTTGTGCTTTTTGCACACCTCAGGTATGTATTTTGGAGATCCTCACCCCCTCCCAGGCTTGCTTGTGTCTGAGCTCTGGTGGGGTCTGTTCCATTGTGATCACTTCTAGCTCTGTTATTAATTTTAAAGTGTTTTCCCTTGTTTCTATGTGGTTTTTATTTTTAAAAAATTTTAGTTAATTTAAAATTAATTCCGTGATAATTTCATACACTGTATTTTGAGCATATTACCCTCCCCCAATTCCTCTTGGATACACCTCCACCTCCCTACCCATCTAACCTTGTATCCTCGTTTTATTTATTATTTTTATTTTTATTTTTATTTTTATTTATTTATTTATTTATTTATTTATTTTGGTTTTTCAAGACAGGGCTTCTCTGTGTAGCCCTGGCTGTCCTGGCACTCACTTTGTAGACCAGGCTGGCCTCGAACTCAGATATCCGCCTGCCTCTGCCTCCCGAGTGCTGGGATTAAAGGCGTGCGCCACCACACCCGGCTTCGTTTTATTTTTTTAAGCCCATCAAGTCCAGTTTGTGTTTCCAATTTGTGTTGCCCATAGAGTTTTAGGTTTAATGGTTATTCCCTGAAGTGTGGGCAACACACAAGGGCCACATCCTTAAAAAAAACTTACAGATCCTCTCCTAGCCACAATCAATTGCCAAAAGCTCCTTACTTAGGGGTGGGACTTTGTGCTCCCTTCCCCCTTCTCATTGGGATTTGGTCTGGCTTGAATTTGCACAGGTCTTGTGCATGTCGTCATAACTGCTGAGTTTATATGTGCAACTGCCTTGTTGTATCCAGAAAATACTGTTTTATTGTATTCATCTACCACCTGTGGCTCTTAGAGTCCTTCCTCCCTTTCTTCTGCAATGGCCCTTGAGCACTGGGTGGAAAGGATGTGATAAAGATGTCCCATTTCATGATGAGCCTTCAATAATCCCTTATTCTCTGAACCTTGAAAAGTGTGGGTCTGTGTTAACAGCTCCTCTCATGAGGGCCGAGAGATGCACTCATCTATGGGTACTGTGGCAAATCCTTAGGAGTCAGTTAGAGGACCCTATGACCTGTCTAACCATGGGTTCTTGGCCTGCAGAGCGGGGCTCAAATGCAATCAGAAAGTGACTGATTATTTCCATGATGGTTGTGAACAGAAGCCAGTGGGGATGAAGCTCCATGGTCACTACTCACTTAATTTCTCCATGTTCTCTTACTCAAGTATATGAACTCTTCAGCAGAAGGATCTTACTGCTGATTTTTGGAGAGTAATCAATAGATCAGCATAGTTTAGATACTGTACTGGCAAACAATTCCAAAAGAGCTAACTCATTCCTGACACTGAGATTTTTTATTTTGTTAGCCCATGGTATCTAATAGGGGCATTGTTGTCCTGTTATAGCTCCATTTAAAGTATTTTTTTCTAAGTGTGTATAGGTGTTTTGCTTGCATATATGTATGTGCACCATGTAGAAGATGCAGTGCCCACAGAGGCCAAATGAGGGTATTGGACTCCCCTGGAACTGGAGTTACACATGGTTGTGAGACAAGTGTGGTTACCGGGAATTGATTTGGGTCTTTCTGAAGAACAGCCCTTTAACTGCTGAGCCATCTCTCCAGTCCTCATTTAAAGACTTTTTATATGTCTATATTTCATGAAGCTTTCACAGAAAGTTTCCATATAGCTTTTAAAAAATTATTCCTTCTTTTATCCTGTCTTCCCTCCCCTACCCCACTTAACCCTTTCTGAAACCTTAACTTTTTCTACCACTATATTCTGTATCCTCTACTCTTAAACCCCACTCCCTAATGGCCCATTACTAATTTCCTGACATCTACGGATATTCCTAGTAACGGTTAACAATCACAAATGAGAGAAAGCATATGATATTTTTCTTTGTAAGTCTGAGTTACCTCACTCAGAATAATTTTTTTCTAGTTCCATCCAGTACTTGTGCATTCCATGATTTTGTTTTTCTTAACAGCTGAATAATAATTCATTGTGTAAATGTAATTCTTTTTATCCATTCATTAGTTGATAGATATTAGTTTCTTTCTACATCCTGGCTATTGTGCCTAGAGCAACAATAAACATAGTTGAGCAAACATCTCTGCAGTATAGTATGACTCCTTTGGGTATATACCCAAGAGTGGAATAGCTGGATCATATGAAAGATCTAGTTCTACCTCTTTGGGGTACCTCTATACTGGTTTACTTAGTAGTTATACACATTTATGCCCCCACCATCAGTGACTAAGTATCCCCCTTTCCCATCCATGTTAGCATTTTTTTTAATCTTAGTTATTCTGATTGGGATAATATGAATCTCAAAGTTGTTTCACTTTACATTTCCCTGATGGCTAAGGGTGTTGAATATTTTTTAAAATATCTATGTTTTATCTTTTGAAAATTCTGTTTAGTTCCATGCCCTATTTTGGGGGGTTGTTGATTTTGTAGATGTTGACTTTTTTTTTTTAGTTCTTTGTATACTCTAGATATTTCTGTTTATTTCTCCTATCCTCTTCACTTGAATGTTAATGTCCTTCATTATAGAGACTCTTTAGTTTCACAGGGTCCAATTTATCAGTTGTTGGTCTTAATGCTTACAGTTCCAGGGTCCTGCTAAAAAAAATATTTTCTTGGGCCTTTAAGTTCAAACATTTTAAATTCAAACAGTTTCCCTCTATAGGAGTGTCAATGTCTTTGATGCATTTGGAGTTGAGTTTTGTACAGGGTGAGAGATTGGATCTGGTCTCATTCTTCAGCCTATAGCTATCCAGTGTGAACAGCACGCATCTCAGATGACTGTAAGCATGCAGGCTTATTCATGGGCTCTCAGGCTGATTCTGTTGATCATGTGTCTCTTTATGCCATAACATGCTATTTTTGTTACTACATCTCTGTAGTACTTCACATCCAGGGTGGTGTTAACTCCAGTAGTTTTTTAATTGTTCAGGATTGGTTTTTGGCTACCCTGGGATTTTTATATTTTCATATGAAATTTAAGGTTTTTTTTTTTCTTTCAATTTCTGTAAAGAATTGCACTGAATTTTGGTGGGAATTTCATTGAATCTGTAGATTGCTTTTTGTGGGATGGCTGTTTTAACATTACTAATCCTACCAATCCATTAGCATGGGAGGTCTTTCCATCTTATGGTATTGTCTTCAGTTTTGTTTTTTCTGGTATCTTGTTTTCATTGTACAAGTCTTTCACTACCTTGATTAAATTCGTTTCAAGTTTGGGTTTTTTTTTTTTGTTTGTTTTTGTTTTTTGTTTTTTAATGCTACTATGAAAGGTACCTTAGCCTTGATTTCTGTGTGTGTATTTGCCATTTATATATTGAAAGACTACTGTTTTGTTTTTGGTTTTTTTTGTTTGTTTGTTTTTTTGTTTTTTTTAGTGTGAATTTTGTATCCTGCTAATTTCGTGGATGTGTTTATCAGCTGTGGTTTTCTGGTGTAATCTTTAGTTTCCTTTATGTAAAGCATTATACTATCTATAAATCAGAATGTTTTGACTCCTTTCCAGTTTTGGTCCCTCTAGATCTCTTACTCAGCTTACTGCTTGAGCTAAGTCTTCAAGTACCTTGGAGGGTGGGGGGTGTCCTATTCCTGAGCTTAATGGAAGTGTTTCCAGATTTTCTCCACTCATCATATGGCCTATGGGCTCACTGCAGATTGCCTTTATTATGTTGAACTATGTCTTCTGTACTCCTAGATTTCCTCAGAGAGTTTATTGTTAAGGATATTGCATTTTGTCAAAGGCCTTTTCTCATCTAATGAGATGAGTATATTGTTTTTGTCCTAGTGTCTTTCTATGTGATGACTTACATTTTTATAAAAATTTCTATATGTCGAACCATCCACTGCATCCCTGGATGAAGCCGACTTGATTATGGCGAATTATCTTTATGTGTTTGTTGGGAAGTATTTTGATGAGAACTTTTGTGACCATGTTCATTACTGATATTTTCTGTTGTTGGAACTTTGCCTAATTTTCATATTAGAGAAACATTGGATTCCTAAAAAACTTTGTAATGCTTTTCTATTTTATGGAATAACTTGAGTAGTAATGATGTGTGTTCGTTTTTGAAGGTCCAGTAGAATTCTGTACTGAATTCATTTAGTCCTGGGCTTTTTAGGGTGGAGAAGGGGATTTTAAATACTGCTTCTATTTCAATAGATGTTATGGGGCTATTAAAGTTACTCATTTCATTTTGACTTAGCTTTGGTAGGTCATATGTCTTAGTCAGGGTTTCTATTCCTGCACAAACATCATGACCAAGAAGCAGTTGGGGAGGAAAAGGTTTATTCAGCTTACATTTCCACATTGCTGTTCATCACTGAAGGAAGTCTGGACTGGAACTTAAGCAGGTCAGGGAGCAGGAGCTGATGCAGAGGCCATAGAGGGATGTTCTTTACTGGCTTGCTTTTCCTGGCTTGCTCAGTCTGCTCTCTTATAGAACCAAGACTACCAGTCCAGAGATGGTCCCACCCACAAGGGGCCTTTTCCTCTTGATCACTAATTGAGAAAATGCCTATTAGCTGGATCTCATGGAGGCATTTTCTCAACTGAAGCTCCTTTGTCTGTGATAAATCCAGCTGTGTTAAGTTGACACAAAACTAGCCAGTACACCATATATATCTAGAAATTCATCCATTTCTTTTAGATTTTTTAGTCCCCCCTTTTTTATTGAAGATTCTTTCATATAATAATATATTAACTGTGTCTTCTCTGTCCCAAATTCCTATTCACCTCCCTACCCACCAACTCTATGTCTTTCTCTCTTTCAAAAAGAACACAAGCTGGGCGTGGTGGCGCATGCCTTTAATCCCAGCACTTGGGAGGCAGAGGCAGGCGGATTTCTGAGTTCGAGGCCAGCCTGGTCGACAAAGTGAGTTCCAGGACAGCCAGGGCTACAGAGAAACCCTGTAAAAAAAAAAAAAAAAAAAAAAAAAAAAAAAAAAAAAACACAAACACAAACAAAAGTCCTTAAGAAACAATAAAACTAATACCCCCCCCAAAAAAAAACATAAACAAAGCAGAAGACCACTAGAACAAAACAAAACAAGTCAAAACAAAGCAAATGAAACAAAAAATCCACAGAAATATCTACCACTGAGTCCATTTTTTGTTGGCCAAGTACTCCTAGGCATGAGGCAGTGCCCTGGACTCCATTGAGAAAAACTGATTTTCATTTTCAAGTAGCAATCGGTTGCAGATAGCTTCTAGTTAGGGATTGGATCCCATATCCACCTCTCCCTCTCAGTGATGAGACCCCCATCTGGCTTGAACCCATATAGGTCTTATGTGTGCTATTCTAGTCTCTTAGGTTCATATGTACACTGGTCCTGTTGTACTTGTAAGATACGTTTCCTTGGAGTCATCAGGCTCTCATATTTCTTCTCCTCTTCCACATAGATAGCTGATCTGTGAGCGGGTGTGGGGTGGATCTTTGTGTTCATTTCCATCTGTTGCAAGAGGAAGTTTCTGTGATGTGAGTTGAACAAGTCACTGATCTATGTGGTATAGCAGTATGTAATCAGGAGTCCTTTTATTGCTTTGCTCCTCATGCAGAATAATAGTATTAGGTTTTCCCCTAGACCCAAGACCTATCTTGTTTCATATTCTTGGCCATTTTAGTATTGTCAGGTATGGGTTTCATCTCATGTAGTAGGCCTTAAATCCAATCAAGATATGATTGTTTACTCTTATAGCATTTGTGCCACTATTAGACCAATATGTTTTTGCAAACAGGTCGTTGTTGTGGGCCTTAGTATTTCTACCTGGTTGCTATGGATAATTTCCTTTCTTCTCTAGTAGCATTCAGAATACCTTTCAGTGCCATAAATCCTAGTCAGTAGGAATAACGCTTCTAGTTAGGCACCAGTCTACTTCTCTGTATCCACTGACATAAGGAAGTGTTGTAGTCAGCAATAGGGTCTTGTCATCAGGTTGTGGAGGGTAATCCATAGTCTTCACAAACCCTATGATATCTAGTTTTCCGTGAGGCCCCTTTGTCCAACAACTCAACAAGATGTAGCCCATTCCTACCGTTTGGTGACAGATGTCTCATTGGGGCATTGTCTCCCTTATTATTTGATAACTTCATTTAGATTCCTTTTATATTAGGAAGCTTCTACAGTACACTTCCATATGGTTTTTCAAATAACCTATAATGTTAGTTATCTCTCCCCATAGTTCCTCCTTTACCCTTCTCTTCCATCCCCTTTCCAATTTAATCCTATTGTAGCTTCCACTTTGAATCTCCATAACAATATATTCTGTTGTCTCTTCCTTGGGAGATCTCTTCTGCCCTGGTCCCTTTCTAAGTATCTCACCTGCATGATTAATCAGATTATAACACATTTTCAGAGCTAACATACACATATAGGAAAAAACATACTGTATTTGTCTTTTAGAGTCTGGGTTACTTCACTTGGGATGATTCTTTTTCTGTCTCCATTAACTTAGAATTTCATAATTACATTTTCCTTATCAGCTAAGAAATATTTTGTTGTATAAATGTACCACATTTTCATTATCGACTCATCAGTTGATGGACATCTAAGTTGTTTCTACTTCCTTGTTATTATGAATAGCACAGCAATGAGCATGGATGAGCAAAAATCTTTGTCATAGAACATAGTCTTTTGGGTATATGCCCAAGAGTGATAGCTGGATCTTGAGGAAGATGAATTCCTAGCTTCTGAGGAACCATACACTGATTTCCATAGTGTTGTTCCAGTTTGCTCCCATCTCCAACGACTATGTATTTCCTTTCTCTGCATCCTCACCAGCATGTGTGATTATTTATCTTATCTTATCTTATCTGTGATTATTATCAGCGTAGGGAAAGATAAAATCTCAAAGAAGTTTTAACTTGCATTTTTCTTATGACTAAAGCTATTGAACACTTATATAAGTGTTCAGTGAAAGCCATTGGCATTTCGTCTTTTGGAAACTCTGCTTAGTTTTATACCCCAGTTTTAAATTGATTATTTTTGGTCATTGTTTTAATGCTCAGTTTTTTTTTTTTTTTTTTTTTTTTAGTTCTTTATATATTCTAGATACTAACCTTCTATCAGATATGTAATTGTTTTAAAAAATATTTTTTATTTTGTTGGTTGCCACTTTGGCTGAGTGATGGTGTCCTTTGTAATACAGAAGTTTTTCTGTCCCATAACAAATGAAATTTCAGCTCTTCGCCAGATTGCCACCATCATGGACACAAGTTGCATGCAGCCCCTCAAGCTGGCTAGGGTAAACAAAGTGCTGAGGAGAACCAGTTCTCAGGGACATTGCACACAGGTGCATGTGGAGTTTATAGATGACACCAGCCATTCTCTATCATCCAAAACGTCAAAGGCCCTGTTCGAGAGGGTGGTGAACTCACCCTATTGGAGTCAGAAAGAGAAGCTCAGAGGTTGTGCTGACCTTGCTGCTGGGTCCCAAATATCCACAACTTAGCCGATGTTTATTTAATGTTTATTTAACCTGCAAATGTTAAATAAAGCATTTGTATACAAATGAAATTTCAGTTAATAAATGTTGGTGTTTGGTGCATAGATGTTTTATCCTCTTGATGGATTTTTCCTTTATTGAGTATATATTGTCCTACCCTATCTTTTCTGTTTTATTTTGGTTTGAATTCTGTTTTTTCACATATGAAAATAGCTACTATGCTGCTTGTTTCTTGAGTCTGTTTGCTTGGAATACCTTTTCCATTTTTTACTCTGGAGTGGTATCTATCCTTGATGATGAGGTGTGTTTCCTGGATGCAGCAGAAAGATGAATCCTGTTTTCTCATAGTCTGTTAGTTTGTGTCTTTTTACTCAGGAGATGAGACCATTACTGTTGAGACTTGTTAGTGAGCAGTGTTTCTTGATTTCTATTATTTTGTTATGGTAGTTTGGATGTTTTTCCCCTTTCTTTTGACGTACTATTATGGGGTTATTTCTTTATTATGTCCTTTTGGGTATGATTAACCTCCTCAGATGTAAGTTTTCACTATAGTTTCAGAACAACTGGATTGAAAGATACAAATTGCTCACATTTGGTTTTATCGTGGAATGTTTTCCTTCCCTGCTGCTTGTGATTGATAGTATCTGTGGTCTGTCAGAGTCTGTAGTGCATCCATTTAGATCCTGCTAGATTCAGAGTCTCCATGGAGAAATTGTTATTCTGATGGGTCTGCCTTTATATGTGACTTTGTCTGTTTCCCATACAGCTTTTAATATCTTTTTCTTATTCAGTACATTTAGTGTTTTGATTATTATGTGTTATGGGAAATTTCTTTTCTGGTCCTGCTTATGTGGTGTCCTGTACAGTTCGTGTGCCTTGATAGGCACCTCTTTCTTAAGATTGGTGAATTTTCCTTCTATAATTTGGTTTAAAAATATTTTTGTGCCTTTGACCTAAGATTTTTCTCTTTTATTCATAGGTTTAGTCTTTTCATAGTGCCCCAGATTTCCTAAATGTTTTGTGCCTAGATATTTTTATATTTAACTTTTTCTTTGACCTATCCATTTCTGCTTCTTTGTCTACACGGCCTGGCTTTCTCTCTTCCATGCCTTGTAATCTCTTGGTGAGGCTTCCCTTTGAAGTTTTTGTTTGACAACCTAATTTTTTCATTTCCAGTTTTATTTTGGTTTGGATCTTCTTTATGGATCCTTGTGAAAGTAACTTTAATTCACTTGTAGTAAATGTTGTCTTCGTGGATTGTAGCCTCCATCTGCTACCTAGGCCTAGTCCTGGAAGCTTCTAGTCTTTGTACAATCTAATCTAGGCCTAGAATGTGTTCAGTCTCTGAGACTTAATACTGAATAAAGCTCACCTTTTGTAGTTTTCTCTTAGCTCTGACTGGCTGGTCAACTCAGCTGTTCTGGCTCAAATTCCTCTCCAAGCTGACTGATGCAAATTGGCTTCTCTCACTTCTAACTGAGTTACTCCACTTGGCCTCAAACTAACTCTCTAGCAATCTGTTCTAATCTTCTGACTCATTCTCATTCTCTGGCTCGTTCTGTCTTCTAGCTTCTCTCTTCAACCTGTCTCTGTAAAACTCTCCTGGTAAAAACTGTATCTGAGTTCCACAAACTGACTGGATAGAACTTACTAGAACTCAGAGATCTGAACATCTCTCTCTTCTGAGTGCTAGGATTAAAGGCATATACCACTATGCTTGGATCATTTGCTCTCTATATATCAGGCTGGCCTTGAACTCAAAGTCCTGCTTGCCTCTGTCTCCTGGAATTAAAGGAGTATGTGTATTCCAGCCAGATCACATAGACCTAGAAGGGTCTTTGGATGTGATCTCTTGCCTCCTGAGTGCAAGTAAACCTGATACTTTGTCACAGTTCTGAACATTAATCCAATGCAAGGACATTTGTATAAGAAAATGGGAGACTTTTAATCAGAACAGCAAAGCTTTGGTCATTTTAACTGGCTCTATTCCATCTCTCCCTCTTCAAAGCTCCTTGATAGTCTCAAAAACAGCAGCTCACAGGTAGTGTGTCAGCCTCCTATCACTGGCACTCTTATCAGTGTTGTTATATGCCTCCTGTTTCTCTGAAAGACCCCACTTAAAAGATCATCTTCATTTGACCCGACTCAGTCTCATTACAGACTTCCCCTGCACACCCCCCCACCCAGAGTTTGTCTAAAACCAACCATAAATAATTGTTGAAAAATAGCCATTATTCAACAGCCTGCAAAGGTGATTATTTAGGCAAAAAACTGGTGTCAAGTATAGAAAGAAAAGCAAAGGCTTTGAAATCCCTGCCACAGGTTCCTGAAACATTAGACTGTGTCAATGTAGACTGTGAGATCCCAGACGCAGACCTAGTCCCTTGGTAATCGTGTTGGAAGAAGCTAAAGTCAAATCTCAAAGGAAGCAAGGTAGCCACATGTAAGGAATCCTCAGTAAGATTATCAGCAGCAGATTTGTATTATTGGAGGCCATTTCCATCATTGTAAAATTCTGACTTTTCATTCACATCTTCTCTTCTCTGCTAGATCCCTCACATGTCAGCATAGTGTATTGATTCTGGTATCTGAACTGTTGGGGATTTGTTTTTAGTATTTTATCTCTTAGTGGTGTTAGTGTTTCTCTCTCTCTCTCACACACACACATACATTTTAGATTTTTAATATAATACTAGTCCTTTTATGTATAAAGTAGCACACACTACAGTATTTCTTTCTTTCCAGTGAAGGGTTTGATGGTGTTCTGTATGACTGTTTGTATGGATGTCTAGATCTCTTGGAGGTAACATCTACTTGGTTTTTCTTTTATCCAAAGTGATCATCTTTTTTCCTTAAGGATGAGATGAATCAATTTAAAATTTATAATTATTGCTAAATATCAATTTTAAAAATTAAGGGGCTTTTATCAGTGCACGGTGGTGTTGGCACTGTTAAATCTGAGATCTGACTCTGTGGGTGCTTTTCAGCCTCTAGACTTCTCAGTGCGGCTGGCCAGGTGTTTTCCTGGGCAGCCATTGTAGCTGAAGGCCTCCCTGGAGGAAGGACCTTTGCATATTTCCTTCTGGCTGCTGGAAGGATGAGGGTCTGCAGGCCTCAACTTCTCCCTGGCTGCTGGCTGTGCTCCCTTCCTCATAGCCCTCAGTTCATTATCACATGAGAATCTCCCTAGGGCAGCTCAGAACATGGAAATTTATGGGCTAAGAGTAAGCAAGAGGGACAGGAGAGCAGCAGAGCCAAACAGAGATCAGAAGTGACATCACACTGTTTGACATACCCTGCTGATTAGCACTGTCTCCAAGTTCAACCCACTCTTAGGGAAGGAAACCATACAAGGCCTGAATTGGAACTGGAGGAGAGTTTCTGCCTCTTGGAGGCTTACCACATATTTCTGTAACAGCTCATTTTTTTTTTTTCTGTAGGCTTTTCAGTGTTTTCTCTTTACTGTTGTCTGCCTACCTTTCTCCAAACCCTGTCTCCTTACTTCTATATCTTGCTCCCTGTCTCCTCTCCCTATCTTTACTCTCAGCGTGCTCGATGCTGCCTTCTTGACTGCATTCTACTATTAAGGGACCCCTGCCCTCTGACTCTGCCTCTGCCATCCTTTTGCTGTCCTGGTAGCCATTTGCCTGTGCCGGCCAGTTCCAAGTTTCTCCTTCATTTCTGTTCCCCACCCCCACCCCCCACCTGCTGCACTCAGTACCATGCCCACTTCCCTTATTTCCCTTTACTGCCCAATGCTTATGACTTATTGTATCACACTGAAGTTTTTATTTTTGAAGAACTGAATATTTATGTCCTCTGGGGTTTGCCTATTTCATGCTCATAATTTCTTTTTTATAAATTAGAAGTCCTGATGTAGCTGTCTCTTGTGAGACTATGCCGGGGCCTAGCAAACACAGAAGTGGATGCTCACAGTCAGCTATTGGATGAATCACAGGGCCCCCAATGGAGGAGCTAGAGAAAGTACCCAAGGAGCTAAAGGGATCTGCAACCCTATAGGTGGAACAACAATATGAACTACCCAATACCCCCTGGAGCTTGTGTCTCTAGCTGCATATGTATCAGAAGATGGCCTAGTCAGCCACCAGTGGAAAGGGTGGCCTATTGGTCTTACAAACTTTATATGTCTCAGTACAGGGGAACACCAGGGCCAAGAAGTGGGAGTGGGTGGTAGGGAAGTTGGGGGGGGACTTTTGGGATAGCATTGGAAATGTTAAATGAAGAAAATACCTAATAATAATAATAATAAAATTAGAAGTCATTCATTTGTCTTTGGGACAACTTAAACAGTGATTAAAATATCTTATCAGTGGGAGATTTTAATACCCTGCATATTTGATGAGCCTATTTTATTTTTAAGGTGATACTTTTGTTCTGTTTAGGAGCATAAAAGTCCTTGTCTTTTAGAATAGCACCTTGAAGCCTACACAGATGACATGACTTGTTGGCATGCTTGGGACAGGTATTTGTGCATGTCTGTGTGTTTGAGCATGTGGTGTCTTAGTTCTTGGTTGTTGAAGCTTGGTGATGCTATCTAACTTTATATTACATCATTTTTTCCTATATTTAAAGCTTTCAGAGTAAAAAGCTTTTTGTCCTTGTGACATTGTCCCATGACATTAGTTTGATCTGGGTTGAATCTGTGTCTCAGTTACCACTTTTGCTAGTATATTTCCTCACCCAAATGAGTCTAGATTCTCAGTGTGAGACCTGTCTGGCTGCTTTCTTTCCCTCTCACCTCCAGCATGGCCTTTGTACCCTGATGGCATTTTTCTAACTGCTTATACCTACTAGGTCAGGCCCAGCTCCTCTTTCTGTCTGCACAGCTGTGATGATACACTGCAGAGGCCTCAGAAAGTGGGTGATGTTCTTGTCCTGCATTGGTTCTGGGGCCTCTCACCTGTCTGGGATGAAGCAAACAGAAAACCATGTGCTAGGGAGGGGGGTCTGTGGACATTTGTAATGCCTCCTTTTTGCTTCAGGGTTCATGCTCAGCTCCAGATGTCCAGATTGGTTTCTGCTCTTCCTCTGAAGAGCAGGGTTTATTTTTATCCTTCAAGATTGTAAGGTTGGTCCTGGCTGCCCAGCCCAGCAGGCCTGTGGCTCCTGCTCTGCCTACTGCTTTGAGTATCCCCTCTGTGTTGGCTCTTTAATCTTGGTTTTGGACCTGACTATGTCTTTTCAGGCATGTGTTCTCTCTGCCCCTGCTGTGTGTGGAGCTACAGTGGTGCATCAAAGTGCATACTCAGTGTTGTCTGATAGAAGGAGGTCCTCTACTTATCCACTCAAGATCCCTTCCACTCCTGCTCAAAGCCTGCCTTACACTGTGCACATTGTCATCATGGTGATATCATCATATCACAGGTCATCATTTGTCCTGTGTATTGGAAGCAATAAACTTGGTTTGACTTAGTATTTATTTTCCTCAAATACTTAGTGGGAATTTCTTTAGACAAAATGGCAATCTGCTTGCTGCTATTGGGTCAGTTATCAGGTCATAATCTCTCCAGTACATCAGACTCCAAAACTATCAGTGCACATATTTGCTTCCCTATCAGGACTGAGTTCCATGAACACATCTGATACAGCTGAGGCCCCTTTTCAGGAATGCCTCATTCATAATAGACACTTGGGAACAGCCAATGAGTTGCTGAGACCATGATGGCCACTTAAATATTACCTGGAGAAATATCTGTTTCTAGGAAGCCTTCTTAGTGTAAGCTTTGTCTGAGTTACCTCCTGGCTATTATTGCTCATGGAGATTTCCTTACCAGCCTTACAGGTGGTAATGAAAGGACATAGTGCCCTTACTATAGTCTTTTGCATGAAGACATTAGTAAGTTCCAGGCTCTAGCCTAGGCAGTTAAGTCTATGATAAGGCATCTTTGCCCAGAGCTTTACTTCTGCAGATGTTTGTTGATGTGTGTCCTAGTGGCTGCTGTCTGAGTGTTCAGTATGAATAGATAACAATATGTCATTTGGAGACTGGGTACATGCCTGGATGAGCCTCCTTGTCCTTCCTGCCCCAGTATCCCCCAGGGAACAGCAAATGAAGAGTCTCATGATAGTTTTGCCTTCAGATGTCATATTTCTGCTTGGCTGGAGCTACCGGTCAGAAAAGGCAGGTCCGCGCCCTGCAAGATATTCCAATACTGGCTGCTTAATTGTATCAGATGTGCTGCTTCTCTGATTGCACCAGAGATCATTCACAGTTGGTGCTGGGCTACTGAGAGGCCACACACATATTAGTCATGCCTGGGTGCCTGGGACACAGCCTCATCAGCTCATCATCGTGCTTTGAAAGATCCTGTGAGAAATCCCTGGCATTCAGTCCACTGTCTATGTTTAGCTTTGCTGGAGTATTGGCATTCCAGAGGCATTCCAGGAGCCTTCTTGAAAGATCTTATGAGAAATCCCAGCATACAGTCCCTTGTCTGTGTTTAGCTTTGCTGAAGCATGGGCATTCTGGGACCTTCTTGGAATTTCTAGATTCTTCAGCCTCTGGGGAGCCAAGTTGTTTCTTTGCTCCACTTTACAGGTAAGGGGAAGGCAGCTTACCCAGGACTAGAGAGGCCACTGCCTATCTTTCTGTCCAGCCCCTGGCCTGGCATTACCTAAACTTTGGCCCTTTTCTCCAGCCCTTTTAGTATGTGCATGCTCACACTGGTATGCAGGCAGCTCTTATTGCACTATTCTAGAAGGTTCTAAGCCAACAGGTACATCACTGCCAAGGAGGGGGCTTTCAGAATCTTTACCCCTTTTCTTCTCTTGTACTTTTGAGGGATTAAGACTCCTCTGCAGATACCATAGCGTAGCTTAAAATAAAAAGCTCAGGACTTGGAAATTATGTGGACTCATGTTCACAGTAGGCCTCAGTCATTGATAAGCTTGTGCTCTTGGGGGTGATGAGGGTAAGTGCCACCAGGAGCCTAGTGCAGTGCTTGCTCACACAGTCCTCATATGGGTAGATGACAATTAGGAGTGATGTTCCTTGTCCACGTACCCCAGACTGTGCTAACCTCTCAGGCCCATGATGACTGCATCTGTATACTGAGGACAGAGGCAATGGAACTTGATACATAGTACTGGAAAGCCCAGTAAAGATGTGGGTATTCCAGTCCATACTCCCAGCTACCCTAAGCTCCCAGCTGCCCCAATGCTGTGGACCTGTGTAGAGGCCTTGTTCTGACCCTGCTCATTTCTAAGGGGTACCCTCAGCTTTCAGACAGTCTTGTAGGCATGGGAAGCAGAGAACACTTCTATTCTAGTTTTAGCCATTGCTCTAGAGAGATGGTCTGTGCAAGCAAGGAAGTAGTTCAGAGTCATTTGGCTACTTAAGGAGAGGACTGGGCTGCACCCCTAGGCTGCTAACTCCAAGCTGTTCACCTGGGCTCTCAAAGTTATGACTGAAGGAGGGAGGCTCTCTTAAGCTGGCCTCAAAGGACTCATTCATACACATCCCTTAGGTAGGTAGAAATATATACCCTCCTCTTTAAGACTCTACCTCTCTTGCTGTACATGGGGACTCCTGCCATGATAGCTCAGCATGTAGGACAGTGGCATGGTGTGCTACCAAATAGCAGGATTCCAAAAACAGTGCCAAACTCTGCTCTTTCCCATCTGTGAGGTTGGAGGCAGCTTGGTGCTTTAGCCAGGTCCAAGTTCATCTCTGCTTTGTGAGCTCTGTGTCCTATATGCTGAGCTATCATGGCAGGAGTCCCCATGTACAGGAAGAGAGGTAGAGTCTTAAAGAGGAGGGTATATATTTCTACCCACCTAAGGGATGTGTTTGAATGAGTCCTTTGAAGTTCATGCTTTGGCTGTGAGCTGTTGAATAGTTACTTGCTCCCTCTGTTGTATCTCCTGTCATGGGGATCCATTGTGACTCTTGACCCTGACTAGCTTAGTACACCCTGCTTTCCTCTTAGGCTTTGGAAGGAACCTAGAAATGTCCAAAAAGCATGTAGAACAGGACTTGGCAGACAGTAAGCATTCAAGAAACATTAGTGATTATCATCTGCAAAATGGTTGTGTTAATTACCCACTTTGAAAGGCTGTTGTGAAAATTGAGAATAACACATATGCATGACCATCCACAGCGTAGGCTCTGTGTACATTACCATTGTCCTTCTCATTGAGCATGACTGTGAGCAGAAATGTCAGCTGCCTTCTCCCTGTGACACTCATTCAGCACCACTGCTGCCAGCTAACTCAGGCTTTGTTCTCCTCCAACTAGGCCAGGGAACTGGAGAACAGAGAGGCCGAGCTCAGCCGCCGTGACACCTTCTACAAGGAGCAACAGGGGCGCATCCAGGAAAAGGTAAAACTCAGGCCTGGTTCCTTCTGGATAGGTCCCAAGGTACCTGACCAGAGCCGACCACCATGATGGGAGAACAGCAGGTCTCATGCTGGCTTACTCCAACACCAGTCACCCTGTGGACATGCCCATCTTCTTGCCTCCACAGGAGCACCACGATCCCAGCCTTTCAACAAGTTGCAATCAAGGGGATAATTGCTTTTTAATTGGCCATTTTCTGTGAATGTGGCTGGCTCTACTACAATCCAGTTTTAGAAAAGTAATTCACATTCACCACAGGGCGGTGCTGAGACCTAGTGTCCCTTTCTTACCTGAGTTAAGCTACATTGGATAAAAATAATAATAACATGAAGCCTTGCTGTACAAATGCATTAAAGTTGTATCATCGATTTTCTCCTGGGACTTGGAAGATCAAAGTGCTCTGCTGCTGCATGCTTGCTGAGGATGAGCCAGGAATGCCAGAGTCACAGGCATTTTTACCTTGTTAAATGCTAGCAATTTATGATTGAAAATTTATTTGGTAATGTGCTTACTTTGGGAGGTTTAATTTGTTGATTATGACAGATTTTCCAAAGAAATAGCTTATAACATGGGAAAAGATGGTTGGAAAATTTTTTAAAAAGTATTCTTCCTCATGCCTAAGAAAAGTATTCTTTCTCATGCCAAGCAATCTGAGCCACCAGCTATTGCAAGCAAGTCTTCTCCTGTCATTTGTCATGGTTTGGAGCTTTGAAAGTGACAGTTTGCTTGAGGGGCCTGCTTTCCATGGGGGTTTTCTCCTGCAGCATGCCACAGTAGAGTCTGGCAGAAGTGTGGATTCTGGATTTCCAGGTAATGAGGACAAGGGGCGGTGGCTCCCTGCTTCACAGCCACCTGCTTGCCCACTTCTGCCAGGCATGTAGAGGAAAGCCAGCATTGAGGATAGAGCCCTGACAGTGATACCCTGCAGTCCTAAGCACGTGCCTGAGCAGTGCCAAACGGCCTTTAAGGAGCCAGCTTTCACAAAGCAGCACGTGTGCAGGTTTGACTGTAGCATGCCATGTTAAGAATTGTGATTTGGGATTACAAAAAGGAGTTGAAAAAAAAAATCCACCAGCTATGGCTCTAATTATCACAGTCGCCCATATGTTCTCAGGCATGGAGATATTCTTTCTGGTTGTATGTGCAGTACTGTTTCCTGCTGTGCTCTCCTCATCTCTGCTTTGGGCTTGGCTACTCCGAGCTTGTGCACATGCTTCTGTAGGGTGGGAGGAAATGGCCTTGTAGCAGCTTTCCCCCTCTAAATCTGGTTTCCTTTCATCTCGTTCCTCTTCCTCCTGGGTTTCTCTGTTAGGCCGGTTTCTGCTCTGCCATGGGAGAGGCAATATTCCCAGCAGGCTCCTCCACCTCACTCTTCCTCCCTACTGCTGGGAAAGGGGTACCCCACTCCTCACACAGAGAAGTTTACATGCTTGTGAATAGTTCTACGCTTCGACAGGAGCTGTCATAAGTATGCTCTCCTTTCTGGTAGTGCTTTGCTGGCAACAATAGAGAGGAAAATACCCCACATCCCAGCAGATGGAGATCAGGCTAGAGGTAGTGGGGTTGCAGGGAGGCCGAGGAGTAAGGCTTACCTGTATTAGTTCTGAAAGGAGGTGTGGGGGTGGGGAGGGTGATCTTTTCCATGGATAAGCCCATTCTGGTAATGGTTGAGAAGAGGAAAGTACAGCCTCGGACAATCTCTCTATAGATGCTGCTTTTCTTCAGTTTGGCTTCTGTTTGCTGAACACTCCTAGACTTGCCATTTGCAGCTCCCAGACCTTCCAGCCATCATGCTCCTCCTCTCCCCATCCTTCCTCATCCCCTCCCTCAACATCCCCTTCCTGTTTCTTCCTCTCTTCCCTTTCTTTTCCTTTTCTGTTTCTTTAAGCTTAGGCACCGACAACAGAGCCTGATCTAAGAGTAAGTGGGGAAGATGTGGACAGTGGAACCCCATTTGGTTTCATGGCATGGAGAGTGGGATCGTGCCCAGGAGGAGAAGGGCTTATTCTAGAGCTCTGAACAAGTCAGGGTGCAGGGCAAGGCAAGAGTAAGGTGGAATGGTGGAGTCCTCAGGCTGGAATTCTGCCATTTTGGGGCCAGTCCTGGGCTTCCATGTGGGCCTCCCCTGGCCATTATGACAGGTAGGGAAGGAAAGTCTGCACCATCCAAGCTCATGGTCCAGGAGAAGGAGACTTTGTGGTGCTTTTATACAGCTGTGTTTATTCTGCCATGATGACCTTTTAGTGTGGAAGGAGAGGCTACAAACTTTCCAAATAACTATACAGTGTACCACGTTGAAAGCTATAAGTGTAGAGTGTTGAATTTTGCCAAGGATAACAGTAAACTGCTGAGGACATGGGCCAATGTTCTCATGCACCTGAGGAAAAACTGTAGGCACACTAGTCACAGGAGACAGTCATCCATTCAGCTGAGCTGACAGAGCATGGGTATCAGTGTCTGAAAGGCTAGGTTGTCTCTGTTGTTCTGCAGTTCTCATTTCTATGTCTCCATTTCTTCATCTTTAAGATAGACTCATCTGTGCTGTCTGTGAAGAGAGAATGGAGACTAATGTAGGCAGTACCTATGGAAATGTTGCCCTAGACAAGATTCTGGTTTTGCCCTGTAGCCACCTGGGATCCTATATGGTGTCATAGTGAGTTCTTTAGTTTGGGATTGGTGCATGTTCATGGGTACATACATGTATGCTGTGAGTTTGAACCTAGGTATGCAGAGGTGAGTTTCAGTCTGAAGATGGTCTGTCCTCATCTCCTGCTCTCTGAGATGGAGAAACCTCCTCTCTGGGCTTTATAAGGCTTTTTATGAATGCCTACCAGGAGTCCCACAAGCAAGGCATTGTGCAGGGGGCTGGGGCTAGTTTGCACTGGCATTTCTCACACACCAAGAGAATGTTTATTGTGTGTTAGATACATGCAGCAGGTAGGTGACACCCTCACTGTCCTCAGAGTTGTGCTCAGAGGATCTCTTGCCATCGTGCTTGCACTCCAGCTGAGCATGCACTTAGCTGTCATGTTTGTTCTAGGAGATGAACAAACTGGGGTAGGATCCCCACAGTGTGCCCAGAATCAGCTGGGGTGACTTGTATCTCTTAAGCCAGTGCATTTGCTTCTCACAGTGACTCCTGTGAAATGCCTGAAAAGCCCACAGAGCTGACCACTTTTGCTGGTAAAAGCTCATTTGACTGTGACTAACCATGGCCACCCATTGAACTGAGTAAGAGAGGGGACAAGTATGCTTTAAGGTCCTGTAGACATCTTCTAGTTCAGCCTTGGTAATGGAACAACAAGTATGCTGAGTATGGTGTTTATCTGCCCATTATTTTATCATGAGTCATTATTTGTGTAAAGCAAACATTAGGATGCATACTGACATAAGTAATAAGTTCTCTTTAATGTTATTTTCACCCTTTCCTCTTTTTTAATTTTAAGTACATAACCATTCCACATCGATTCAAGTTTGTTGCTTCATGGAAGCCTCAGGTGTGGAGGGGAGGTGGTGAGGATTGGGGCGGGCCATGGATCCTCTGGTGTGGAGGGGAGGTGGTGAGGATTAGGGCAGGCCACAGATCCTCTGGTGTGGAGGGGAGGTGGTGAGGCTTGGGGCAGGCCATGGATCCTCTGGTGTGGAGGGGAGGTTGTGAGGCATAAGCAATGTGTGGCTCCACCTGGTGGAGTCTTCTGGAATAGAGAGAACTGATTGATACTCATGCTCTAGTTTCTGGGCCACAAAGAACCCCCTCCCCACTTCTGTAAGACCTCATCTCACTTTCCCAAACTTGCCAGCTGCACAGAGGAGAAAGCTTGTAAACTAGCTTCCGAGACTGAATTTGGAGAAAGCACAAAACTCAGAAATGTTTGTATTCTTCCTAGACTTTGGCTCTTTCCTAGCACAGACGTCTGTACACATCCTGCTTGCCTATTCCTGAATGGTCAACCCTTTTCCCTCCTTTTCCAGTCCTGATCAGCCATCTTACTAACACACTCACAAAGCCTGCCTGACTAGGCACAGGCATCCTTGTCTCTTGGGGTGTCAATCAGTGTATCCACAATGTTTTCACTTGCTAGTGAGCATGTACACACCAGGGAGGCATGGCCTTCACCCACAGGGTGACACTATCGTACACTCAGCAGAAAGGCCACCATGAGAGAGGTGAGAGCAGGTGAGAGTCTCAGACAATGCCGTGGGAGTACATTGACAAAGCCACTTCAGGAAACTGAGGTCCAGGTCTGTTATGACCAGGTATGGATGTACCTAGTGATGCAAAAGATTCTCCAGAAGAAGCCATGGGGCAGTGCTCAGGAAAGCCTAAGACCAGAATCAAGGAATCCATTCATCTATCCAGTGAAGAGCAAGAATGAGCAGCGTGCTGCTGCAGACAGCAATGATGAAGATTGCAAACCCTGTGAAGGAAGTAAAAGAGGCCAGGTGTGGAAGAGATATGTGTGATCTATCTGCATAAAAACAGCAAAGCAGATCTGAGGGTTACAAGGTTGAACAGTGGAGACAGCCTGACTGGAAGATATGTAGCTAGGGGGTGGGACACTGGTCACTTCAGGTACATGGGTTGACCAAGATCCACTCTCTGACCTACGAAAGATTCACCTATCAGTATGTTAGCTTTGGGAAAAAAGGGACTGCCATTGAGGAGGAAAGGCCACCAGGGAGTGCCTGATATCTTCTGCTGCTTTCTCCCTTCTCCTGGGGCCTGGGGCCCTCCCACAGATCATAGCACACACAGCACACACCACATTGACTAGTCCATGCTAGTGTCTATGGCTTTTTCTCTCCTTCCTTTAAAAGCTGTTGAGCACAGTCCTGATCAGTGTCATTAAGAAAGGGTGATTCATCGGTGGGGGCCAGGAATGCAGTGTTGGGCATATAATAGGGCCTTAGTAAATATTTTCCAGAATAAAGAGAGCAAAGTATGTGCACATAAACAGGAAACAAATGCATTTGGGTTTCTGGAGGGGAAGAAGGGAGCTTTGCCAAGAAGGCTGCTTAGTGGAAGCAGTGTTTGGAGAATGACCAAGATGCCATGGCAGCCTAAAAGGTGGAGGCCCAGCCTCAGCAGAGGTGCCTCACACATAGGCCATCGGAGGTGGGGATGAATAGAAATTGGCATGTGATTTTGAGGGACCTCACTGAAATGTGTGGCCTTAGATAGTTTTAAAGTCTGTAAGGCCTGAAAGCTGGAGAGAGATTTGAGCTTGAAAGCCTATAAGAATAATGGTACCAGGGCTGGTGAGATGGCTCAGTGGGTAAGAGCACCCGACTGCTCTTCCAAAGGTCCGGAGTTCAAATCCCAGCAACCACATGGTGGCTCACAACCATCCGTAATGAGATCTGACGCCCTCTTCTGGAGTGTCTGAAGACAGCTACAGTGTACTTACATATAAATAAATAAATCTTTAAAAAAAAATAATGGTACCATTGAAGGAAAGAAAGTCATGTGAGCTACTGCTTTTGGGGCCTGTGATGAGCTTAATTCTAGGCATGTGCTTATGAGGCAGAATGTCCAGCACATGATTAAGAAGTGTTAAGCAAGAGGAGTGGATCCTACAAGACAATAGTCACTCTGATTTTGTGAGCCTGTACCATGTGCCAGGCCCCTTTCATAAGTTATCGCTGATCCTGGCTTCAGCCCTGCAAGCTAGATTATATTACATGTGTTCTACAAATGAAAGAACTCGGAAACAGGCTGAGCAAGCTGCCAGAAGCCATGCAGCTGATAGATGGAGTCTGCTCTTTTCACCACACCATGCTGCCTCTCTACATCAGCTTGGAAGAGAATGTGGGAAACAGGCTGGATTCTGTGGGGCCAGAGAGCATAGACCCAAGAAAGCCTGTGTAGCAGGACTTGTGAGCCACACCCAGGGAGCCTTGTCAGTCCTCCTCTCTGGAGAAGCTAACACTGGGCTTTATAGGGGAGAGGTAGGCATGTGAGGAGGAAAGGGCTGGCTGGTTTTCAAGAAGTTTCATCAAGAGTATATTTGTAGTTGAGAAAGGAGTGGAAAACCTGTATATCCGAAAGGAACACTCCTATCACCTTTTGGAAAGGGTCCAGCAGAAGCTAATCCAGAGTCAGAAATGGGCATGCCAACAAATGGCCACAGGTTCTTTAGGAGTGAAGAGATCAGGCCACAGAGTGAGTAAGCTTGTTATTGCTGCAAGAACAGCTGCACAGACATGTCCATTAGACACCTCTGTTGAGTACAGGAGGCCTACCCAGAGGTGCCACTGAGATGCAGAGCAGGGCACTTTTGTAGAGATGAAACAAGTGACAAGGACTCCCAGAGAGAAACCTTGAGAGAGATGCAGCCAGAGTGGGGATACAGAGGTCAGCATAGTGTGAGTGGTTCATTCTCATTCTTTTTTTGTCCCATCCTCAAACAAGTCCAGGAAGTGGGGACTCTCACCAGCCTACTGGGCAGTGAACTGGCATGGCCATCCACAGCAGTGGTACCACAAGTTGGGTGGAGTTACAGATAGCAGTTAGAGTTTGCTGCCCTGAGGTCCTGGCCACCTGAATTCAGGGAATCAATATTTAGCATCTGCCGGGCTCAAGTCAACACTGTTGCTGGGGAAGGTTCCTGAGTGGAGCACACAGGAGCACTGCAAGCACCCCTCCCCGTGGCATGGTTGCTTCTGCCTTGTTCTTTGCCTAAGCACCTTAAAAGCCAATTTCCAGCAACCATGGCCTTTCTCCCTGGGTACTTCACATAAGTCTCAAAAGTGGAATTCTTATGCAACTACAATGTCCTCATCTTACTTCAGGGGATAGACATTAATTCCTTCGATTTTTTTTTTCCAAAAATACCCTCTTCCGGGATATTTGGATTTCTATTTGTTTGGGGTATAAGTCTTTATCCAACAGTCATATTACAGTTGATTCTTAGTTCTGAAGCCCATGGCCATACAAGTTAGGCTTTTTCATGACAATGACTTGCCCTTTTTCCTCCTTCAGTGCATGGAACCTGAGCCAGAGAAGTTAAATTAAATGCTGGGAGACCCTGTTAGGAAAGGGAGTTGCCACCCAGGTCAGAGGCTAGCCCTGTGGTTAAACTGCTGCTTACTGCTACTGATTTGTGTTGTTTGCTCTTTAGTGTTGCTAGGGTCCTTTTCAGCCCAGACTCAATCAGTATCTTGGAGTAGTTTCTGTGCATTCCTACAGTAGCCACAATATGCAGTGCTTCCTGCTCACATGTATTTTATGTTGGTCCCCGCAGCACATTAAGTCTCCTGAATGGACACTTATAGGTTGGAGAGCCAGGAGTGGCTTTTCATCACACATGCAAGTTGTCACCTCTTCCAGTTGGAGAGGATTTTGTTAAATAGTTTTCAATAAATAGTTGCTCCAGGACCGTTCCCATGTTTTCCTTTTTAGTGCTCCCCTCACAGGCCAAGATCAGCTGGATTTGACCATGCTGATATGGTAGTGGGAGGCCAAAAAGGGACCCTTGACATCGGGATTCAGTATCCTGTGACCTAGTGCTGGGGACTGTGTCCTCCGCATATCACTGAGCTAGTGCTTCCTGGCCCACCTTGATGCTCCCTCCATCATGGCAGCCTGGTAGTCTCTTATATGAACTGAAGCCATGTCTTTCCTTCCCACTATTGTACTTTTTTTTCCTGGACTCCACCCATGATCCAGCATCCAGTTGTGCAGCAAGATTTTCATTGTCTTTCCACTGCAAATCAGGACAAGGCCAAGATTCCTCAGCCTAGGCTGCAAGACTCTGGTTTGGGTTGGGCTTGTGTCTCGGGGCCCTTCCTAGCCTGACAAGTATTGCCTGTTTGGAAGCCCCTTCCTACCGCTCCCTGTGCTGTCTACATGTGCCTGCTGTCCCAACAAAGCTGTTCCCTGTCATGGGCTTACCTAATTCACTTTTTGACCCTCCCCTTTTTTGTCCCCAGAGTTCAGAGCTCAGTGCCTGAAGTACCCAGAGGTCAGCATGCAGCAGTATACACAGCCAGGCCTGTGTGGACCTGAGATGGAGAGTATTCTCTGAATGGCACTGGGTGCTCTTTGCTGCCTTCCCAGTCCCTAAACTCTGCTTGAGTACGTGTGTCATAGGAATTACTGGGCCATCTGCTTGGAATTTACCCAGCCATGGAATAACATTGCCTTCTCCTTAAATTGCCTGTTGTTTATTTCTTAAATAATATGTGTTCATAGTTAGAAGAAATTCAGAAAATACAGATAAGCATAAAGACTAAAAGGAAATTACCTAACTCAGCCTGCCCTTAAAAAAAGTGACAGTTGTTCATCTCAGTGTTCACTTACCCAGCCAGACCAGGGTAACATTTCAGTAATTGTAGAAATGGGACCATAAGCACACATGCTTCCCAGTGTCCTTCAGTTCTTGGTTCTGCCGTCAGCCTTTCACATCCAGTTTATCTTAGTGTAACTAGCAGCTCCCTGCCCCTTGTCCGTGCCTTACATACCAGTTACCTGTCAGTACACTGTGTTGTGCTAGGTCTTCCCAGCATTAGAGCCATCTGGACTGGTTTTCTAGAAAAAAAAATGCATATTTAGACTTACATTTTCTGGGTCATGAGTTCTGTACATCTCCAGGGGCAGAGGTGATACATGCAGGACATGCTAATGCAGCTCACCCTCCACTACAGGTGTGTGGCAATGCTGGTTCCCCTGACTTTATGTGTGCAATATTTTCCTCATCACCTTTTAAATGAATTACAGATATAATGCTTGTTTGCAGAAAGTGTGGAAAACATGGCTGGCTGCAGATCCAACCTGGGGTAGCTTCCTACAAATACTTTCTCTGCTTGGTGCCTTACTACTGCAACAGTACAGACATAGATGTTCACAAACAGAGTTGCAATTTATTTTGCAACTTACTTTGTAGCTTGAGTATAACAATATGTCTTGGAAAACTTTACATACCAGCTTTCTCTGCACATCAATCTCACTTGTTCCTTTTGACAAGGGCATGATGGGAATCTCTTATGTTTATTTGGTGGTTTCCTGTTAATGACATGGAAGGTTATCATCTCTGTCACAATTGGTTTTAATGGTTATCCCCAGATTCTCTTCAGGAATATATTCCAGTGAAAAGACTTTTCAGGTTGCTCCCCACACTTGTGCCATTGCAGCATCTTATCCCTTGTAAGAGTGACTACACTTTACAATTATCAGCATAATAAACATCTTTTTGGAAACACTGTTTTGACCCTATATTTTTTTCTTTTGGGAATAGCCTCTTTATATCAGCCAGCCGTTTTCTTTTAGGTCATTTGTGTTTTTTAATTGATTTATAGGTCTTTTTAAAAGTGATATGTTTATTAACAAGTGATTAAAATATTTATTATTAGAAAGATTCATTTTTTCTGGTACGTTTATTCAAAGATACTCTTTGTGGGATTTATTTATGATTTACAGAGTCACTTTTGCCCAGGGTTGGCTCAGATGATCCTTCCACCTCAGCTTCCTGTGTAGCTGGGATGACAGGCTGTTTGGGCAGCTAGAGATTGGTAATCTATCTGTTTTGTGATTAAATTTAAATGTTCTTTCTTGTCCATTTTTACTCTTCTTGTCATGATTATTTTAAAATCATATTTATTAGTAGTTACATAGTTCCATTTCTTGATTTGAAACTCTGGTGCTGTCTTAAAAGCTCTTGTGTATCAGAGCTCTTAGCGATGCTACAAGCCTCTTGTTATCTCCCCTTAGGTGATTATCAGTGATGGAATCCATAGCCTCACCCAGATCTGACTTCTGCCCTGGCTCTGGCTAACTGACCTTATGTCAATGAGTCACCTCTGCTGAGCTTAGAGTCCTTGTTCTTAGGGAATTGAGGGCGTGAGGTGGCCAGACCTGCCAGGATGTAGCTAGGAAACCAAGAGTTTCCTTTCCTTCTGTGCTCATGGGTTCAGTTCATCTTATTGATAGACAATTGCTGTTGTTTACATGAAACCAAATTGCTTTCCAGGGCACAGTGGTGGCCACTGGTTCTCTTCTACCCTGAAGAGTGACAAAGCTGTTACAGAGTCACTGGGTCACCACTACCATCTGGGCATGTGTGTTGTGTCTAGAATTGGAAAGAACTTCTCTTCACCCTCATTTCTGTCTGGAACTCATGACCCTCCTGTCTCTCATTAGAATATGTGAAAACAAAAGGTAGGGAAATGGCTCTGGGCTAGGCAATATCTGACACCCTACATCTGCTCTCCTATCTGTCATTAGTGATGGTCTGTCCTTTTCCCCTTTGATAAATTGGACACTGCTTGTCTTGGGCATCTTCCCATTTACTCTGAATCCTCAGGAGTGCTGCAGCCCCAAAGTCTCTCCTGTGAGTGAATCCAAGCTGAGGCCAGATGCATCTGAATGGGGAGATTTGAATTCATTTAGTGTGACTGAATGTTCTCTTGCAATCTCTCCTGCCTTGAGCTTCAATTCCCTCATATCAGTGCTTGATTCAGTCTCAGTCAGGAGATTGTTCTCTTTGATAGCAGAGAGAGTTTAGGAGTTCTTTCTTTCCATCTTGCTAACTGGCCACCTTTCACCCCAATATGAGTCCAACCCTTCCTGCTCTTATCACTCCTAATCCAATTTTAAAAGCTTCTTTCCCCCTTTCCTTTTTTTTTAAAGGCTCAACTTTCCAGGCCTCAGCTCTCCTGACCCTTTCCTTACATGCCTGGATCATTCCTTAATGTCAGTTCTATGCTTTCCTTTCCTTTGGAAACAGGTATTTCTAGAAAAGTACCTACTAACTCAGATCTAGGGAGGCCTATGAAACTCATGGACTCCCTTCCTACAAACTGGTCTGTTCCACTGGGCCCTGTATCTATTTCACCCTGTGAGCTACAATCAGTGAGTGTCATGATCTTCAGGGGGTGGGGACAGCTCACAAGCTCCTCCTTCCTTTTAAGAACATTTTATTTCTCAAGTGTGTTTGCTTGCATGTTTGAACTCTTGCCCTCACAGAGTGTGGTCTTCCCTCAGGGATGTTTATGACTCCAAGGGATGCTTGGTAACATCTGGAGACAGTTAAGGAGATGGTACTGTGTTCAGCTAGTAAGGGACCAAGGGCAAGGGTGTTGCTTTCCACCAGGAAGAGACCATGATGTGGAGCCATTCAGCACGAGACCAGCAATGGTGCCAGAATGGTCCAACAACCCCATTGCAGAGCAGCTTCTAGCACTTCATCAGCCTGAGGTGTTTGGTAAAGGCTGTAGGCTTTACCAGGTGTGATGACACATGCCCATAACTGGAAACACTGAGGTAGGAGAATCACTGTCATAAGCCTTCTAAAAAACCTTCTCTGGGTAGAAGAGAATGCAGGAGCCAAAAAGAGACCACAGACCATTTTCTGGAATGCACTGTGGTGATGGTCCCGTGCCTGACTTCCCTGTTAGACCTTTGCTGTCCTCTGAAACCTCTGTGTCTTACTTTGTTTGCTGCCTCATTGTAGCTCATTATTCAGGATATGGTTCACAGATATCAGCAGGGTGTGCTCAGGAAAAGCCAAGGAAGGGAGACTTCAGTCTCTGATGACAGAAAGGTTCCAGGTGTGTTTAGTGTCTTCCCCTGGCCTATAGGTGTCCCTTGCTCAGGACACCATGAGGTGCCAATTCTGCCAGGACTTGGTTTGGGTTGACTAGCCAGGGGAACCTAATCCAGAGTCAGGGCTGCTGCAGTGCAGTGATAAGACCTGCTGGTTCATGCTGTTTCTGGGGCCTCTGCAGGTCTGCCTAAGCATCACCTCAAGCGGGCAGGGGGGAAGGTTTCTTTCTCTCCCGTGGCCTCATTTTAGGCCAGCATGTAAGGAACCTCCTCTAACTTCCATTTGTGGCATGTCTCAGTACTTGGCATTTTGCCAGGGGCTTTATCTCTAGTTGCCACAGGTCTCTTGAGTATATGCAGCTATTTCCATTGTATGGTGGAACTTGGGGCTATGGTGCATAGAGTTGCTGAGTAGATGGTGAAAATAGAGTTTAAACGCAGCACTGGCTAATCTGAAGTCTGTGGTTTTGCCTCCACTGTTAAACTATGATTTTTATATTGCAGTGGCAGGAATTTGAGCCATCAAAAATGGGAAGTGACCCGGCAGCCAGCAGAGTTGGATGCCTTGTTCTAATTATTCTGCATCCCTGGCCCAATCATGGCCCCTTTAGACTGATCTCATGTCACCTGGGAAAAGTTAGTCACAGGTACATCTGGCTCATCCTTGGCATGACCCTCTTGAGATGACTGGGATTCCTTCCACTTACCATAGAAATTTATTTGCAAAATAAATTTCCTACAATTTTATCACTCTCTCAAATTGGTTCAAGTGTTCACAATGAAACAACCTTAAGTAAGTTTTAAGAACTGGAACCAATCAATGGTGGCACACATCCCACCCACCCCCCCTTTTTAAAAGAATTTTTTATTTATTTTAAGTATATGAGTACACTGTTCCTTGTCTTCAGACACATCAGAAGAGAGCTTCAGATCCCAGTACAGATGGTTGTGAGCTACCATGTAGTTGCTAGGAATTGAACTCAGGACCTCTGGAAGAGCCCCTACTGGTACACACCTTTAATCCTAACACTCTAACACTAACGAGAGGCAGAATCGGGCAGATCTCTATGAGTTTGAGGCCAGTATGGAGGTCAGGAGTTCCAGGACAACAGTGGGGCTGTTACATAGAGAAACCCTGTTCCAAAGGGAAAAGCAAACAAAACAAACTGGATGGAGTTCATTGAGAAGAAAAATGTCATGAAACCAATTATCAGGAGCTTGTGCTGTAGACTGGGCTATAAGGAACTAGTGTCATCAGAGTTACAAGGTGGCCAGCTCTATTCAAGACTGAAGACTCCTGCAGTGCTACTGTGTGCGGGTTCTTTGTCTACAGGTATGTGTGCTCCACTCACTGTTACTCCCAAACCGTGCCCTTTTGACAGATAATCAGGAAATGCAGAATCTAGTGGGCCTTTCCCCCACTACCCATGTCAGTCATTTCTAAACTGTCAAAAATGACCACCTTCCATCTCTGCTGCCAACATCTATTCACTGGGCCTTAATGACCTCCTGGCCTTTAGCTCTAGACTCAGTGAGTACACAAGGTGACCTTTCCTGTGCTCTGATCACAGGATACTCTTATCACATAGCTACTGCTTCACAATCCCAACCTTACCCATACTCCCACCAGCCGAACTGACCTACTTCTGGGTTCACTTGATACTTCTACAGACATCAATGTTCCTTGAGCCTTGTTGGAAGTGCCAGTCAGACTCTGTATCCTATGACTCAGGACACCTTCCCTGAACCTTCCTGGAGAAGTCCTGTGCTGGCCTCCACGTCCCAAGACTGAATGGTTTTGTTTTCCTGTCCCAAACTGCAGGCCAGGAAAAAAAGAAAAAGAAAAAAAAAAAAAAAAGATCTTTAAGTATCACAGCCTCAAATACCAGAATCTCAGGCAGAAAGGGGGTCGGGGAGGGAAGTGGGAGAGAAAAGATGGATGCCCTGTGGAAAAGTATTTACCCAATACAGATCCTGGGGAGATTCATGTCCTGTGTACCTTCAGCAACAGACTGGCCATTAGAGACTGCCAGGAATAGTATCTTTCCTCCTGGTTAAGCCACCTGAGGTCCACTTTGAGCACGGGAAAGCTGAGGGTGGAGCTTTCAGCTGGCCAGGGGTACACTGCCCGGCCACAGTGGCATTGTGGCATTGTGGCATCTGAACACCATAGGATAAGAGCCTTCTCTTATATGTTTAGAATGCCAGTGGAAAACAGGCCATATGAGGTGTGTTCAGGTTTATAGTGTTTTTAAGGAGTGCTGAGCATCAGGTAAGGACTGTTGATATACTTTGTGCTGGTCTAAGCAAAGCCAATTAGTGCAAAGGCAGGCAATGATCTTCAAATCTGAAAGCCCAGATTGTAGCCTCAAGCTTAGGGCGGTTCAAGTTACTTACCCAAGTCACAGGGTATGTGAAAGGCCTTCTTAGAAGCAGCACACCGTGTTTTGTTTCTGTCTGAGATGATCGGGAGTATTAAAAGTTCCTCTACTATCACACACACTCTCCCTAAGGAATACTTCCTGAAAACCTGTAGGCGCCTGTGCTTCCTGTAGCTCCCGGGAGGAATGTAGGTCACTTCATTGTCGCTTGTTAAAACGGTCAGCTTTGGCAAGTATCTTTGCTGTTCTAATGGCATCTAATGAGAACACCAGCTTCTGGCAAAATAAGAGGCTAGAATGTAGAATCTGCTAATTTGCTGGTGCTTCTTGGATATCAGCCAGTGACTTTGCCTGTCTAGAATAAAGACTGATATTTACTGCACTCCTGTGTGTGGCAGACACTGTGCAAGCATTTCATAAGTATTAGCTCTTGCAGCCTGCAGCTCAGGAAATACTCAAGAAATGCTTGTTGTATGAACTTAGTGAGCAAGGCAGGGTCTTCCCCGTCCCTGTGCTGAGGCTGTGCCGAGAGGGGAGGGAATAGGAAAGAGGCCTGGCTTATTCAGAGAATCCAGGAAAGAACTAGTGTAAAGGGTATTGCCTCCAGTAAGAAGAAGCTGAGTCAGTCCAAACCTCCAGGGATGTTTGCCTGTTCCTGTGAACTGTGAGGTAACAGAGCAGCCTGCCAGCACTATGACAGTGTTCAGTATCGTTTCTATTTTGTGACATTTTCAAAAGTGGTGAAGTATAATTGTTAACATTTTATGTTTTATCGACTATGTTTTGTGGAAAATATCTCACTTATATGATCATAAGCAGCACATCACCTCAGCACCCAGTGTGTATATCCTCTGGCCAGCCCTATCTATCAGTGGACTCCCAGCCAACTCTAATGGATACTGCATTAGGATGCACAGATTCCTTGTTTGTATCGGACAGACTCATACACATAAATGATTGAAATTATGAGGCAAGTCTGGGGGGAAAAACACCCTGCATCAGTAACATCTGAAAAGGTTGACAACAGTCAAGGGACGAGACAGACTGAAGAGTATGAACAGAATGGAGAGAAAGGGTTTATACAGATGGTGGCCTCTGAGGGTGCTGACAGGAGACTCTTCCAGGTTGTGAGTACTGGGAGTCTCTGGGGTGTGAATCATCAACTGCTAACAGACTCTCAGGCCTCTGCTAAAACAAGGGCAGCAAGAATACAAAGGTATGAACCTGCTTATTTTTCACAAAGAAGTACAGGAAGAATAGCCATGAACTGACAAGGCTGAAGAGGAGTAAGAGGAAGATGGGGGGGTTGCTTGTCTGATAAGAGACTTTATGTGCATTTGAATTTTAAACCATATTGTTTTCTTTACATAAAAATTATATCAGCAGTTAATAACATCCCCCCATACTCCCAACAGGTAACCCTGACTAAACTCAAGGACATACACATACATACCCACACATACACACATACATGACATTAAAGTAGGGGTACTTGTTAGAAAGTAGGGTTTCAGGGCCTAGCAAACACATAAGTGGATGCTCACAGTCATCTATTGGATGGATCACAGGGCCCCCAATGGAGGATCTAGAGAAAGTATCCAAGGAGCTAAAGAGATCTGCAACCCTGTAGGTGCAACAACATTATGAACTAACCAGTACCTGGAGCTCTTGACTCTAGCTGCATATGTATCAAAAGATGGCCTAGTCGGCCATCACTGGAAAGAGAGGCCCACTGGACACGCAAACTTTATATGCCCCAGT
Organism: Mus caroli; assembly: GCF_978045245.1. NCBI lineage: Eukaryota > Metazoa > Chordata > Mammalia > Rodentia > Muridae > Mus > Mus caroli. The sequence continues at coordinate 59,860,857 of NW_028227262.1, forward strand.
ACAGGGGAACGCCAGGGCCAAAAAGTGGGAATGGGTGGGTAGGGGAGTGGGGGGCGAGGGTATGGGGGACTTTTGGGATAGCATTGGAAATGTAATTGAGGAAAATCCGTAATAAAAAAATATTTTAAAAAAGCATAATTTTTTTGTTTTTACCTAAAAATACAAGAAAGAAATCAGAAAAAAAAAAAAAGAAAGTAGGGTTTCAGCAGAAGGTACAGTGAGATTAATAGAGGGTGAAAATGAAATTCATATGTGTGTGCATATGTGTGAAAGTATCAATGGATAAAAAAATAAAATTATATCAATAGCTGATTGTAGTTGCACACACCTGCAACCCTAGCCCTTGGAAAGCTGAGCTAGGAGAATATATAAGATCTAGGCTAGCCTGGGCTATATAGTGAGACCAACAAAACGTAGATCAACAAAGAGAGGGGAAGTAAGTTTAAACAGAAATAAATATCTTCCTGTGTTTCAAGGACACACCATGACCCTGTAAAAGGAACATCACTAGGCTTTTGGTCAAGGCAAGATGAGTAGACTAATTTCTCCCCGTTCTTTTTTTCCAAGAACAACTATGAACCCTGCAAGTGTTTCTGGGCAGCCAAAGCAGTGCTCTGAAAGAGATGGAGCAGTTCTGGCTAACTAGAGACCCAAGACTTAGCATGGGTGTCTGAGGCCCAGCATCTCCCAGCACTGGTATAGTATCACATGTCAGGCTCCATGCTTCTTTGGATTGAGAGGAGGTGGGCCCAATAGCAACAATAAGAGATGGGGGCAGGGAAGACATTAAGTGGCAGGAGCAGCACTCCATCCTACAGAGAAGTCATCTCCTGTCCCCAGGTAGTAATCTAGGGGCTGAGAATGCTTTGCCCTATGAATCAGACTCCATTCTCCACTCAGGGCTGATAACTGGCCCACATCAGCAGGAGACATGATACCACAACAGTATCCAAGAACCACTCCCTTCCCCTACCTGGAACCACTTGGAGCTGTGGCACTGGCGGGGTCCCCTTCAACACCCACTAACAGAGAAGCATTCTGCGCTGCCATGCTGACCTTTAGGGTTAGCAGGAAACCCACTGCCCTCAGATGGCTGAGACAAACCCAAAGAGTGCAGGGTTGCCTCTGATTCCAGAAGCTGAACATGAAACCAAAGAAGTCTTCACCTGAAAATGAAATTGAATACAAAATAAATTATGTATTTTCCACAGCATTGTGACAAAATACTTGTGATTTATCTTGGCTCACAGTTTTAGGTAGTACATTCCATCATGGGGTGTGGTGGCTGGGTAGGTACATTCTGGTGGTGGGAGCTGGGGGCGGGGGGGGGGGGAGTTTCTTCAAAGACTTATCCCTAGTGAATCACCTCTACTTTGTTATTTGAAACACATAACAAAACAAAAAGCTGACATCTGTAACACTAAAACATTGTATGGGACAGGGGTGGGTAGAGGAAGGTCTAAGTATGAGGCTGGAGCAGTACTGATAAGAGGCTAGCCACTGGGAGGCACTGCCTAGGACACCTACCATGCTACAGGATGCAGGGTCCAAGAACACCACCAGGCTACAACCCTCCTAGAAGACAGGTCTGGAAGGAGCTTGGAGACAGTAATGGCTTGAGTCTGCACAGGAGTAATGGGACCCAGTCTCTGAACTATAGCCACAGTTGAAGGCCTAGGTTAGAGGGGGGTCTTGCCCTCATCCTGGCATCTCTTCAGATGAGAGATAGACTCACCTAGGGGACTGAGATGTAAGGATCCTAGGTTAAAGACTAAGTGTACAGGGAGGGAGCAGAAGAACCATTAAGTACTCAGCTATGGTGCCAATCTACAATCTTCTATTCAACCAAATTGTTAATTGAATGTGAGAACAGAAATAGTTCAAAATTTTTATATCCTGGCACCTTGATTAGGAGGATGCAGAAGCTGTACTGAGGACAAACAAGAACTCTGGAAAGGTTCTGTAGCAGGAGCTGTGCTAAAGAGATGCTCAGACAAGTGCCAGGCTGCAGGCAGAGAGCAGCCCTGGGCTCTGAAGCAGGAACACTGCTGGCCAAGGCCAGAGAGCTAGGTGGCTGCAAAACAACAGAGAGCTGCTTGAGAGAACTGAAGAAGCTGAGCTAGGTTTGAAGAAAATAGATCTTTAAATGAGGGGATTTTCATTGTGGAGGAAAGGATGCAATTATGGCACAGAGTGGATCAGCAATGGACAATATGTTGTCACAATAGCGAATATCATCTTCATAGAAGTGTGCAAGCCACATTTCTGTGGGAAGAGGCATAGAGAGTGAACCCTTACTACCCGTCATAGGAAATTCATCTCTGATATTGCAAGTTGACAAATCATGAAATCGCTGTAAAAACAGCAATTTAGAGATCCAGAGTGAGTGCTGAGGAAAGGGAAATGTGTACTCTGAGCAGTAATGTTGGGGTGAAGCAGAGGACTGCTGGAGTTTGCTCCTACTATGTATATTGAGAGATGCATCTGTGACCTGAAGGTGGTGATGCCCCTCCCCAAGTAGTGACTGCAGAGCTCTAAGCCTCCTTCTAGTCCCTGGCCTTGTCTCCATCCTAATCGTTCTCAATTCTCATGGCTCCAGTGAGGAAAGCAGCCCTCTAGGATGGCAACCCTTAAAGTAAATGCTTGGCCCCACTGTGCCATTGCTTCAAGAGAGTCCCTGGAGGATTGATGTCCCCAGAAGACATAAGGCAGATGAACCCAGGCCACACCAGGAAAGGTGATACACCTGCCTGTGACCTGGTCATCATGGATTGTCCTAGTTAGGGTTATCGTTGTAATGAAACATGATAACCAAAAGCAAGTTGGGGAGGAAATGGTTTATTCAGCTTTTACTTCTATATTGTAGTCCATCATTAAAGGAAGCCAGGACAGGAACTCAAACAGGGAAGGAACCTGGAGGCCCAGGAGCTGTTGCAGAGGCCATGGAGAGGTGCGCTTACTGGCTTGCTCATAATGGCTTGCTCAGCATGCTTTCTCATAGAAGCCAGGCCAGATCTTATGGAGGCATTTTCTCATTTGAGGGTCTCTCCTTTCAGATGACTCTAGCTTGTGTCAAGTTGACATAAAACAAACTGGCACATAGATATAGAGGTGGGTTACCCTAAAGTCTAAAATGAGTGATTCTGGCCATCTCTGGAGAGTAGAGGCTTCATCTGCCTACATGCAGGCTTATCCCCTGCAGCTGGCTCTGGTATACAAGAACAGCTGACTGGCAGAAAGTAGTCCAGTCAAGGCTTACCCAGGATGCAGCCACAAGTCAGTCATTCATTTTCCTCTTTCTAGCCTGTCTATCCTCCTGGCTAACTGTTCCCAGACTGTGTGCTGCGAGATGCCTGTATATATTGTCAGCTACTCAGAGTCCATGAAGGAAGTAATGCCTCGAGGAGTGGTATGCCATAGGCAACCCAGGCTTCCCTTTCTACAGGAGTGTCTTAGCATCACAGGCCATCCTGTTTGCCACATTTGGATTTTTTCCCAGTTGCTGTGTTTCACCAGACTCCTGGTGTTTCTATTTAAGAGTATATTTCTTATTTCTATATAAATAGGAGCAGATGTTTTGCGACCAGATATTTTGATTTGGTATCATATCCTGGACATCTCTCATTTGCAATGTGTGCAGGAGTCTGCACAGCATTTCTTCTTAGGGTGCACCATAATTTATTTACTATGCACTCCCTCCATGGTGGTTACTAGGGTCTCCCCCCCCCCCTGTTATAAACAGTACAGCTGTAGAATCCCTCTAATCTGTATCTCTGTACTCTATCTGCTTCCTTAAGACAGTGTGCTCATTAACCATGCCAGAGCATATCACAGCTTCGCCTCTGGAAAAGCTACATAGATGTGCCACGATAGCCTCAAGCACTGTGCCTGGTATAGCAGGACTTTCATCTTGGCCAGTCTGATTGGCAAAACATCTCAGGTCTTCTTGGGATTTTTGTCAATTAATAGTGGGGCTGGTTGTGTATCCCTGAATTTATTCGTCATTTATCTATGCAGTTGGTTCTGAAGTCTATGCTACCAGCTTTGGGAACACTATGACAAACACCTCATTAGAGCAATCCATTCCGAGGGACAGAGTATGAATGATGGCCTCTCCTGTGGGATGACCTGGGGTGTGACTGGCTGATAAGATGCCTGTGGTGACATATGACTAGGTCAGACAGATTCCCCAAGGGACCTCAAATGTGACCCATGGTAGAGCTTCAGTCCTGAACAGTGTAGAATGCTATCTTTGGAGCCTCCCATGTCCCCAGCTGCCCCTTTATCTGTAGTTAGCTGCCAGGCCACCTCACAGGAAGGCAGGGACCTGTCTAGGTAGAGTCTTAACTGGTTGAGTATGTCATAGCTTCTGCCCAAGTTTTCAGGTTTGCAGGGAACTGAAAGGACTGTGAAATAGCCACTCTAACAGGAGTCAGTATGGAACAGTAGAAAGTGCAAACTCCAAACACCAGCCTGGATTTGTCTCCCAGCCCTGCATCTTTTTACCTAGTGGGCATGTGTGGAGGTATATGGGTACCTCTACCCTGTGAACCAAGAATCAAGCATCCAGATGTGATGTCTCAGAGCTATTGTCAGGATAGAGGAAGAGAGTGCCAAATAACAGGAGCAAAGTGCTGTGTGATAGCTGTGGTACTAATTGAAAGTCCTTCCCTCCCCACCTGGAGGCTTGGCCTCCCTCTTTAATTTATTCTGTCATGAATGAATTTCTTTCACCAACCAGTGTTGATAATAATAACCACGACAGCTATAATTCACTCAATACCTACTGAGGCCGAGCCCCATATTAGACACATATTGTAAATGATCTTTTGTATTTCTTACAGTCATCTATAGGGAAGATAAGTTACTTCTATTTTATACAAGAACAGTTTGAACAGCACCTTGTAGGAGCCCAAGATTCCTGAGTCTGGTGCCTTCACTTAAAGCCCATGCTTCAAAGGCTGCTCATGGGGACAGTCTCCTGAGGCTCTCTCCTCACCTGCAGACAGCTGTGTCAGCCATACTGTCCCCTCTACCTGTAAGCTCACAGCTCCTGACACATTAGCTGCTAACAAGGTCAAACATACAAGAGGGCTGTGGCTTCTGACCCCAGTCCTGTTTTATTTATGAGTTGGTAATGCTCCTTAGCTGTCTTTGCATATGCTGGGCTGTATTTGTGGATATGAAAATGGAACCTTTTAGAAAATACCTTTTCAAAGCCCCCAAACATTAGGATTAGGTTTTAAAAAAACCTCTCGGTTTTCTCAGTTCGGTGACATTTCCTGTTTGCCTTTGCACAGCCGGGAGAGCAAATATGCACTTGGGGCTGCAGATTTAGTTCCTGTTCTCAATTGCATAGTTCAGGGCTTGGATCATCTGCTGTTTGGTTTTTTAGAAGAAGCAAAATACTTGAATCTGTTACTTTTCTTTGTAACAAGTTTTTCTTTTGTCTTTTTAACTATGCTGGGTACTAGATACTAATAGAGGCCAGGGAGAATCGGAGGATTTGACTCAGCCTCCTCCAAGGCCAATGCTATGATTCCAAAAGCAGGAAGGGTTTTAAAGTAGGTGTCTTCCCCTGTCCTGTAGTAGGGAGCATCCAGCAATCTCTTTTGCTGGGAGAGTCTTAGAGCCTTGAATACATATTAGGCTAGAACCTTTTGTGTGCTTAATATTGGTGATTTTGGCAGAAGAGAATTATTTTTAACTCAGCTAGTAAATTGCACAGCATACACAGTGAACTATATTATCCCACAAAATCCCACTATCTACCAACATTTTGAAATTGTTCTAAAATTAGAAATTGGAATTGGTAGGAGTTGACAAACCATGAAGAAAAGCCGTCCTGTGAAGGAGAGAAACCAGTGCATCTGTTGTTCTCCTAAGAATGGCAGCAGCCAGGAAAGGGAAGGGTCCATGATAGGGGCACAGGGATAAGAGGATAAGAGAGTGTTCATACAGCTTAGGAAGGAAGGAAGGAAGGAAGGAAGGAAGGAAGGAAGGAAGGAAGGGAAAGGAAAAAGGAAAGGAAAGGAAAGGAAAGGAAAGGAAAGGAAAGGAAAGGAAAGGAAAGGAAAGGAAAGGAAAGGAAAGGAAAGGAAAAAGGAAAGGAAAGAGGAAAGGAAAAAGAAAGGAAGGAAGGAAGGAAGGAAGGAAGCCAGCCAGCCAGCCAGCCAGCCGGCCGTCAGTCTTCAATTCTTGCCTACTAGCAACTGGAAAACTGAATTCAAAGGATCACAGTACAGTATCCCATCTTTCATTCCCAATTTTGAAAAGTTAGTTTTGTAGTTCATTGGTGGACTTTAAGGGCATGTTTCACACATTACTCAATGGGTTTCTTGTGGGTTGGCTCTTGGAAAGTCTAGAAGAGCCTAATTCCTCATACTTGCTTACTTTGTTTCTTCAGTGCATGGACTAGAAATACACATGGTAAGCAGCCCTGTTGTGACTGAAACTGGCTACAAGACATGCCTGGTGTCTGGGTTCAGTAGGCAGATAGCCCATTCCCAGAAGCAGCATGGCACCCGCACCCCAGGTAACACGCCACCTAGAAGGAGGGAGAGCAAAAAGGAGAGGCATGGCACAGGCAGATGGTGCCCAGGATGGTGGTTACCTGGGCTTATTGTAGCCTTGAATACTGCATACCCAGCTTTCAGAAAGAAGCTGTTGCTTGTTTGGTTCAGATGTAAAGAACGCTGAGTGTTCTTGGCTTTCTGGACTCCTTAACAGTTCCTATATTCCTTTTTTTCTTCCCTTTCTCTTCTGAGAGAACTTGTACCCCAGTTTGATAAGGTTCCAGGATGCCTCATGCTGAGCTGCACCCATTTGGAGATAGAGCACCTCAGTAGAGAGTGGTTCAGAGACATGGGTCTCAAAGCCAGTGAAATCTTGGTTTTAAAAACTGTTTTGAGTAAACAGGGTTTTGTTTTGTTTTTGTTTTTTCAGAATGCATTTGTGGCAGAAAATCTCTTTCCTTTAGACAGAAGCAAAAGCTACTGAACTGTTTGTGGACCGTGAAACTGGGGGGAGTTGGCATGTGCTCTGTCACCCTGCCTTGGTCTCTGTGCTATTCCTATGTGAGAAGCAGAGGAAAGCCAGACCCTAGGAGGGTAAGAACCACAGGAGTCCTAGAAAGAGATGGGCTCTGGCTGCCTGGATAGGTGTCCCTAGATTGAATGCCTAGGAAAACCAGAGTAAAGACACAGTGGGAGAAGCACCTCAGCAGCTCTGGAACTAGGCCTCACCTTACCTGAGGACAGCAGAGCTGAAGAGGCTACCTGATGGCAGTGATGGTAAGGCTCAGTTGTACTTGTCGCCACCAAACCAAGGCCCATTCTGTTTCACAGTCATTCTCCTTGGCTTATTTGTTTTGTTTTGAGGAAGGGTCTACTGTGTTTTACATAGCCTGGAACTTACATTCCTGACTCAGACTTTCAGTTGCTGAGACTTCAGACCTTTACCTCTGCTCCCAGCCATGAAGCTCTTCTATGAACAGACATCCTTAGAAGTCTAGCTGTGTGCCATCGTGGAAGCATGTTAGCCTTCTCTAGGACTAATAGCTTGCTCAGCCTTCAGTTTCAGACAAGTGAACTCACAGGTGGCCTGAAGGATGTCTGTGAGTTCTTTTTGTCCATGTGTTCAAAAGCCAGGAAGGGGCTGTGGTAGCTAAGTGCCAGAACATATGTTGAGTATGTACTAGGCCCCAAGTTTGATCCCCAGCACCAAAGAAAGAAACTTGTAGATGACTCTGTCCCAGTGCAGTTTGGTAGTCCCAGGTATTACATTTTAACCCTGAGTGTACAATGGGAAGCTGGTCTGCTCTGTTGGGGTATCCTAGCCCATCTTCCTCCAGCAGGGCCTGGGCATTGAGTGCTCACTGTTCAGTCTGCATACGACCATCATGCCAGAGCACACCTGAGTTCTGGGGCTAGAGGGCCTGGGAGGCCATTGGTGAGCAGGAGCTCAGCACACACCCTAGGGATATTCGAAACATATGACCTGTTTGTTTCCCATCCCTGCTACTTTTCTGGCAGAGAGTTTCTCACCTCAGGTAGAGCCCTTATTGACCTTAACATCTACCCTGCTCAGCTTTTATTGGAAGAGACAGGATCATCCTCAGGTCCCTGGGTTCAACAGCCTTGGAGACCTACCCAGGGCCTTCTCTGCCTCTCACTACCTGCAAGGAAGATGAGAAGGTGCAGGCAAAGCTCTGGAGCAGGGCTGGAGTGGCTCAGAAGAGACCCTATTCCAAATCTTACCTCCTCAGTGAGGGCCAGAATATGTGTTTAAGTGGGACAGGTAGCCACTTAGAAATGACATTCAGGATAGCTATAAAGATGTACATCTAGGAGTATTAAGTCTTCAAGGTTTTTTTAAGGTGGACCTTTGAGGTGATGTGGACAGCATGGTTGGACCTGTAAGAGCACATGAAGGAGTTGGGGGGCCCTTCTTTAGGGAGCATTTGAAGTTTGCTGTGTCACTGCGCCTATAACACAGTAGGGGAAAGACAAGCAGAGGATTGTGAGTGGCTGGAGGGGGAAAGCTGGATTAGCTGCAGAAGCTCCTGACCTCCCAGTGGGCAGCATCCCAACTCTCCACCTTGGGACTAAATACCTGGGATAGGCAGCTGTAAGAAGGGTAGGCTTGCTGTGACTCATGGACTCAGAAGTCTCTTCCTACTCCCAACTCAGTCCTGTTGCCTTGAGATTGTAGTAGCACAGCACACCATGGTGAGAATATGTAGTATTGGAGTCTACTCATCTCATGGCATCCTGGGAAGCAAAAGCATGAAGAGGGACAGGAAGGGGTAATGCTGATGAGGCCTTAACACTCCTAGAATGATGTAGGCAGAAAGTAATAAAGGGGGAGGGAGGCACACTCAGTGTACTTGTCAGTTCATAGACAGATTGAACTTACAGATTATATGGGCCCAGACTATATTATCTGCTAGGTATAAGTAATTTCAGCACAGGACTCAAGAGTGAGAAATAGGGTTTAGTGATAGTCAATGCTTACCTATCTCCTACAGTGCATATTCATTAGGAATCAATGTCAAAAGTCCTGTTATATGGCCTAGCAGGTAAGAGTACTTTGCCACCAGCCTGTTGATGACCTGAATTTGATCTTAAGAACCCACAGAGAATTGACTTCCAATAATTGACATCTGACCTTCACACATACACACACAATCAATCAAATTTTTTTAAGAGACCATGTGAAGGTCCCACCTTGACACTTTGTATTTTTACCTTGTTCCCCAGGCTACCATGAACATTGCTGGTACCCCCATTCTCGATACTCTAGGAATAAAGAACCAGTAGCCTGCCTCACAAGAATGTCCAAATTTCAGTTACCAAGCCATTTGGTTTGGAACCATTCACACCCAAGAATTACTTAGGGCATAAAGCATGGGTGGTTCCATGGGTGGTAGCGTTCCATTCTGGCTAAGTCACATCAAGTGAATCAAACCAGATACCAGAGGATAGAGACTATGTGTTCTCACTCATCTGTGGAAGCTGAGAGAGAATATTGCTCAGAACCACCTGCTAGCCTCTCTGCCATCCAGGGGCCCATACAACCCTATTTAAGCCAGAGGCACAGGAGTAGGGTACTGCTGATTATGGGCCACTGCCTTCCTCTGACTAGCAGAATTGGATGTGTGTTCAGGACTTGCTGAAGCCAGCAAGCATGGGTATGCAGCTGGAGGCCGTGCTGCCTGTGGGGTCAGCATGCTACCACAGGGCCTGTGTGTTAGCTTCTTGAGGAAAGAGTAGAGATTATCTGTGGTTAGAACCACTGTTGCTGCAAGCTCTCTGTTACCTATGGCTGAATCCAACCTTAACAGATAAATAGCTAGTCACTCATCTAGCTGCAGACCTTGCACATGGACAGGAGATGTCCCCTGTGTTTACCACTGAGCCATTCCTTCTTAAGTCTGCTGGGCCCTTCCATGGCTGTGTTCCAGTCAATAGTGATGAAACAAGGAGATGTTCTCACAGCTCTGCCCACTCCTCAGCCTGCTAAGTTTTGTGGGATGGCATTTCCTGATACCCTCCAGAGAGGGCTAGACAACAGCCAACAAGCAGGACAAGCCCTGCATTTGTGGGGCTGAGGAGGTGATGCAGCCCTTGGGCAATACTGGGACGCTTGCCTATGCCTATAGAGCTTGCCTATTGCTATAGAGGTTGCAGATTGAGGAATGGGGCTTATGGGAGAGGTGTGTGTGACCTGATGGTCCACCTCAAGGATCAGGTGCCCTACAGAAAAAAAAAACATGCCCCCTCTTCAGGACAGCATACTCCCATGCCCTTGGCTTTGCCTTCCTCCCCAAGTACCCAGTTTAAAGGGCATGACTCCTCCAAACAGAGGTTGTGAGAGTTAGAGGTTTTCTGAGAATGACTACACAACAGTAGCCATAGATATGTTCTGAATGTTAGTGGAAAAGTCACTGAGCAGTCATACCCAGGCATAGGGGACACCTCTCCTATGTGAGTAGACATAAAAGAATGCTAGAGAAAGAAAAAAAAAAACTTTCTGGCCTGAATCACAGGGCAGGTACTTATATTTGATGGCAGAGCAAGCTGTGTCCATCCTTTGCATGTAACCTTCATGGCTTCACATGTAACCCTGGCCTCAGCAGACCCTGGGATTCTTCTGGACTTTTTCTCCAGGAAGAGAGCAGTCAGAACAATCCCTGTACCTATGAGTAGTCTTTCATGGTGATTATCTCCACAGACATATTCCACCTCTTCCCTGATCAGGTGTAGAGACAACTAAGTTCTACCCTGGGGAAGCTCTCACGGCCTGTTGAAAATATCAGATCGAGTCTGTGGCCAGCCTCTAATAGGCCAGAGTGGCTAGTTAGTTCTCTCCAGTCAGAGAAGGCTTCTTGAAGGAGACGATGCTCATAAAGAAGGAATAGGGATTGGCCTTGCTGAGAACATGGAGAAGAGGCTAGGCTGTCCAGAGAAGCAGAGCTAGTGTCATGTCAGGAGGAAAGGGTCCAGGTAGAGCAGCCAAGGGCACCAAGTGGCCTGGACTTGGCTGGAATCCTCATGCCATTGTGTTCCTTAATGCTTTGCAGAGGACAAGTCCCTCCATTGCTGTGTCCCCAGGGGTGACCTCCTATAGGCTTAAAGCAGTTTGAGAACCTATTGCCCAGGAAACTTGGACTTGTTGGTGCCAACAAACCCTGACCACAGCTCTGTTAGACTGTGTAGTCCAGCCTTCTGCTGAGCCCTTGTCCTGACAGGTGCCCATTAGAGCAGCTATTGTACCAGTTCCTCCATGTGGTGGAAACACAGCATTCCAGCATCATTCCTGTGACTCAGTGGCCCTTTTTGATGGATACTTTCATGCACACCGCTACACATCTGCTTTCCTTCTGTCTTTTTTTTCACCTCCAACTTGTGATTCTCTGAGGCTGAGGCCTGTGTCAAGAACATCATTTATGTGAAGAAGCCGGTTGCCACAGCAACCCTGCAGTCGGCCTGCTGCCTGGTCTGAAGTCTCCAACTAGGTCCATAGAAAATGCTCATGAAAGGAGGGGTATAGCCAGCTGGGCCCTGCTCCTCTGTTCACAGTTTGCCACTCATGTGGATGCAGAAGCTTGCAAAGGAGCCACACCTGCTGCTCCAAGTGGGCAGTTCACAGGCCACTGACTGGCAAGCTGTTTGTATAGGTGCCCATGCTACAGCTGCCACTGTTTTCCTTATGACCTGCCTAGCCTGTACAGAGAGGCCAGTAAGGGAAATATACTGACCCCAAATGCATGCTAGCTTTAGGGGGCTTTCTGGTTCATATCCATCCCAGCTGCTCAGCAGTAGGGTGGGTTTTCTTGGAACTGAGAAAACAAGAGACCTAGGATTCAACAGCCCTGAGAGGAAATAGTTCCTAAGAATATTGAAAATGTTTTAGTCTTTTGGATAAAATGTAACCCCAGCAGCAGAAGGCTTGCTGTGGTGTGTTAAATAGAGTAGGGGCTTGGGCTCAGCAACATTTCAGGTAGATACATACCTGAATAGCAGATGATTCATGCTGAATGACACAAGTGCACCACATCCCTCAAGAGTTAGAAGCAGCAAAAGCATCCCACCCTGCAATGAAGACACATTGGTTAGGTAAGACCTTCTGAGAGGAATTGCAGATGTCCCCAAAATTCCTTGAAGCCCTCAGGGCAGCAGAGAGTGAGAATAGGAGCTAAGGCTGAGCACTGCTCTGTACTCTCACAAAGCAGCAGACTCTAGGGTGTCAGGTATATCTGGCTTCCATGCGAGATTGCTTGCATGGTAGCTTTGCCACCTAACCTGTAAGGCCTTTGTGTCATCCTGCCCAGCTCCTGGTGAATCAGGATCATGAGATGAGGCACTACCATCACACATGCAGCAAGAGCCCCATCACTATTTGCTACTATGATTCTCCTGCTGTGTGTGCTGCAGAGCCTCACTTTTGTTCCTGTCGGACCCCACCTTAAGGCAGTGATCTTGCCCTTGGGGCACCATCTGATTTGGCAGCAGTTACCAGGGGGCAGGAAGGATGGTGACAAAGTGTCTGACCAGTGTTCCTGTTATGTGAGAGATTTCTTGGTAGGCATTATACCATGGGACTGGGATTTTTCTGCAGAAGGATGAAAGTTAAGTTTCTCAGACGCTATGTGTCCTAGTTGCTGGAGGTTAGCAACAACAATAGCCTAGCCCTAGGACACACAGGCCTTGGAGAGTGGTAGCTAGACATTACAGAGGTTGTTTCTGAGGTTAATGGGGGCCCTAAGGCCATCAGGGATATAGTATCAGAAAAGGCATGGTAGGAACATCAGCTAGGCTTGTGGAGTCACTTAAGAAGGTGAAAGATATAGTTTACATAAAGGATAGGTTTGGTTGTTCTTCTGAAGGTCTGGACACACTAGATGACATGCTTTTAGAGGTGCCACATAGCCTTTGAAAAAATGGCTGCATCGTTCAGGAGGAACCAGAAGAGTGGGCGTAGAATCTGAATGCAGTAAGGAGGCAGATGATGAATCGTTGTGATATGAGAGCAGCATGGCTGACGCCAGGTCTGAAAGTGTTGAACCAAGAAGTAGTTGGACTTGAACTATGTTTGGGGTTAACATAGCATACCAAAGGCATCCAGGGATCATTTACAGAGAGAGCTAGCTCAAGTATGGCTTGACACTCTTGTCTTAGATTGTTAGGTGAAGGGGATCAGGAAGACTAGGCGTGGAGGTATGAATCTTTGACCTAGACTTACTCCGAAGCATCCAGCCCATAGCCCCAGTGTACATCTGGGCTTTTTTGTGGTGATGCTTCCAGGCATTTGGGAAGCATAGTACTCGTGGCTGTGCTCGAGCACTTAAGAGAGAAGTATGCTGCAGAGCCTACACTATACATCCCAAAGGGCAGGAGCCCAGCTATTTCACCCAGAAAACCCCATACCCTATATAGTTGTTTGTTTTCTCATGTGGACCCCAGGCCTCTGTTCAGAGCCAAATATGAGGGGTATTGAAGTGTAGAGTGGCAGATCATGTCTCAACAGCACATTAGGCCAAGGCAGTTCCACATGGAAGAGGTTTTTTGGAAGGGAGAGACAAGGTAGTGGCAGAAAGAGAAGAGAGGAAGAGAGAGTGAGGGAGGGGCGTTCTCCTTATTTATATGGAAAATGACATAAGGGAGGTAAAGGTGGGAGGTGAGCCAAGTGAATGTTGGGAATATGGTGCCTGTTGCCTTGGCAACCTGTCTGTGGGTGTCAGGCCATGCTGTTGCCTATGTGATGCCAACAGGTATTCCCTTTGCTTGTAGCCACTCTTCCCTCAGAGGACTACATGGTGACCTTGGGGCCAGCTCCATACCAGGGCTATAAAGCCTGAAAGTCTCTCATGACATAATTACAGTGTCTAGAGACTGAGCTGAAACCTGGGGCCAGAAGCCACAACAATATCATAGCCAAGCTGGCCTTCATTAGTAGACACCATCCTTGCCTCCAAATGCTGTCCAGAATATTTACCTACAGCATCTCCAGAAAAAGCCCCTGACTCTCACAGTGTTCCCAACTCATAGTATAGTTTACTGCTTTGGACTACAGCCCTGGCCCATGGAACTCTTTATCACAATATGTCCCTAGTCCACATCTGATCTGGAGATGACAGTATCATTTTTCCTATTGCTGTAAAAAAAAATCTCACCGAAGCATATTAAGGCAGGAAGGATTTATTTTGGCCCATAGTGTGAAGGTATATGGTTTCTCATGGCTGAGGTGGCACAGTGACATGAGAGTAAGTCACTGCCAAGCAGAGAGACTGCTAGTGCTCAGTTCACTCTCTCCTTCTTAGTCATCACTCCCATGGATCTCAGTCCACTCAGTGGTACTGTTCACAGTTAGGGTGGGTCTGTAAACCATGATTAACCTAATCTAGAAAATTATGCACAGACCTGCCCAGAGGTTTGTCACTAAGGTGATTATGGGTCCTGTCAAGTTGACAATTAATATCACCAATCATGGTGGCATTCGTACCCCTGTCTCTCTGCATTAGCCCTGCTTCCCCAGCCTCTGACCTCCTGGTTTTATTTCCATGGGATATGAGTTTAGAAACCTTCTGCTCCTGTTACCACCTGCCTCAGGGTCTGTCATACTGACTCCTCAGAGATCCAAACCGAACTCAGGCCCTCTACTGTAAGTCCACATGTTCATCCCTTGACCCGCACTTCAGTCTTCCTGTGTCTCGGCTGGAAATAGTGCACATTGGGACTGACTTTCCCTTTCTTAAGTAGCTCTTATTGCTTGTAAGTCACTCCAGCTGATTCATATTTAATTGAGTGATCTCTAAGCTCTGACAGAGCAGTGTGTAATGATCTGATTCCTGGGATGGGAGTATCATCCCCTGCTCTGTTTCTGAGGTGTCTGCTGGCCCTGAACAACTCATTCATATTCTCCACTTTGTCTCACCCATCCTGTGTGCTGGTGATGCAGCTTCCTATGCTGGCCTACCTTGAATGAGGTTGAGACAGATGTTAAAGCATACCTAACAACTCTCAAGTCTTCCTCAGGAATTGCTCTGAAGTCTGAAGGCCATTAATACTGTCAGTCCTGTTTTTCTTTTTGTTTTGTTTTGTTTTGTTTTGTTTTGTTTTTTCGAGACAGGGTTTCTCTGTGTGGCCCTGGCTGTCCTGGAACTCACCTGCCTCTGCCTCCCAAGTGTTGGGATTAAAGGTGTGCGCCACCACCACCCGGCACCATTCTTTATTATTATTACCAAAAAATGAAGTGATGCCATACTGTGAGCAAGGCTGCAGAGGGAGAAGAGGGTCTGTGACAGGAAGCCCCAAGTTAGCAGAGATCTCTGGAGATACTGGAGTCCCCTGAAGGATGTAGATGAAAGATTGGTTTGAGGGGCCAGACCCCTGCTGCAGAGTGAAGATGCTGTGTCCATTTCAGTGTCCAGCATGGCTCTGTTCTGGGCCTGGAAGAAAATCCACTCAAATAGGTACTTTAGATCTGTGGGGAAATCAGACTATTCCTGCTGGAGCATGTATAGGGATCCGAGTATCTCCAAATACAGAGGGTTAGGGAACGAGCAGAGAACAATTGCTGATTCTGCCTGGGACTCTGCTGTCAGTTAGACACCATCTCCATTACTGAGTATGAGAGTTGGATCTGAAATGTCTCCCTGGATTCATGTGGTTAGTACTTGTCCCCAGCTAGAGGCACAGGTCTTTGAGAAGCTGTGTCCTGGCCTGGAGGAAATAGTTCCCCTGGAGGCAGACCTTTCAGAGTATGTCACATCAGGCCCCTATTACCTGATGCCTAGGAAGCTGTTATCCTCTCTGCCTTCCTCCTTTGCGATGGAAACCATGAACTGAACTAAATCTTTCCTTAAGTGGTTTCTGACAGATATTGTGGTTACAATGACAAAAGTAGGAAGCCCAGGAGAGAGAAGTAAACAACGCCTTTCAGGACCACCTTGGGAGAGCTGGATGGATTTGGGAGGCTTGTGCTGGGCTAGCACTCCTTTATATTTCCTGCCTCACCTTGCCAATTCCTTCCTCTGACCACGCCACAGTGGTTCTTCAGGCACTTTCCCCTAAAAAGTTCAAGGCACACCCCAGGGTCCCACCTTGCTGTGTACCTTTGTTTGAGGACTCCTGTACCCTTCCCTGAAACAGAAACTGAGGGAGATACTTAAGGCCCTAACTCCCTCTGGGACTGGCTTCTTCTCAAGATTAAACAGGGATTCCAGAAGGCTTCTGAGGGCTTGCAGTCCATAGGAGCAGTACCTCTGAAGCTTAGCAGCTTAGCTTGTCTGCTCTATTGGGCAACCCAAGCCTTTTTATTTTTATTTTTTTGCAATAATTTATTTATTCGCTTTACATCCCAATCATAGGCCCCATTCCCTTCTCTCCTCCTAGTTCTACCCTTACAAATACTTTCCCCCATTACCCCTTCCCCTTCTGCTTAGAGAAGGGGAAGCCTCCCTTGTGTGCCACCCTGCTCTGGGATATCTAGTCCCAGCAGGACTAAGCACATCCTTTCCCACTGAGGCCTAACCAGGCCATCTAGTTAGGGGAAGGGGATCCATTGTCAGGCAACAGAGTCATAGATAGACCCCGCTCCAATTGTTAGGGAACCCACATGAACACCAAGCTACACATCTACTACAAATGTGTAGGAGGCCTAGGTCCAGCCCCTGCATGCTCTTCGGGTGGTGGTTCAGTCTCTGTGAGCCCCCATGGGTCCAGGTTAGTTGACTCTGTAGGTCTTCTTTTGGTGTCCTTGACCCCTCTGGCTCACTCACTTCTACCCTCCACTCTTCCACAAGACTCCCTGAGCTCTTTCTGATGTTTGACTGTGGGTCTCTGCATCTGTTTCCATCGATGCTGGTTGAAGTCTCTCAGGAGACAGTTATGCTAAGGTTCCTGTCTATGTAAAACAAAGGGCCACACAAGCAAGGGATACTGGGTTGTGCTTCCAGCATGAGAGATCAAAAGTAGAAATGGGGGGGGGGCTTTCAGAACACATATGGTGATAGGTACTCTCTGTGCTTTTATTTATTTCATGTAAAAGTCATATCTGCACATGGCCCAACACTCAAGCCATTGTAAAACTAAGCACTGCCTTTGTGTCAACCCCCTATCCCACTTGCCAGAGAGTTACCTTTCTTAGTGCTTTCTTGCATATCTTTCAGAAATTATAATGCATATTCAAGTAT
This sequence comes from Mus caroli, assembly GCF_978045245.1. Taxonomy (NCBI): domain Eukaryota; kingdom Metazoa; phylum Chordata; class Mammalia; order Rodentia; family Muridae; genus Mus; species Mus caroli. The sequence goes on from NW_028227262.1 coordinate 59,878,054, forward strand.
ATATTTTAGCCACATGGAATCACACTGTATTGTTCTGCAACTTGCTTTTTTCTACTTTAATAATATGTCTTACAGTTCTTTCTGTTGGGATGGAGAAACCGTTCTCATTCTTGTTAGCTGTAACCTAGCTAAAATAATAAATTCTTCAAACTGGAAAGAACTTCCAAATCAATGTGATCTAATTGCCTCATTTTGTTAGAGCCTGGAGGACTGAGGTGACTTGCCAGAGGGTACAGCGTATTAGGGAGAGAAATAAATTCCTCTGAGAGTCCTCTAGAAGGAAAAAAAATCTCACCAGGGCCAGCACTGGGGCTAACAAGTAGGAATGATGGTACTCAGCTGTCCATTTGCAGCAGGGAGGAAAGAGGGGAGCGAAGAAGGCTGAGCTGCCCTCTGTACATGCTGAAAGGGGGCTTGTAGGAGTCTGACAGAAGGTGCTCTGGGCTGCATGAGCATGGGTCTCCAATATCTATACTAATCAACAGAGCTCACCATTATCTGGAAGACAGACATTCTTCTGTAAACTGCTGGGTCTTTGCTGTACTCTTCTATAGTTTTTGTAGGATATATTGGCAGGAAGGTGTGGCTCCTTTCTCCATACATGGTCCTTTGCTGTTTCCTGACTTTATCCCCACACACTACTACTGTTCTCTGGCATTGACCCACATGACATAGGTCTGTTGACCCTAAACTGTCATATCCAGGCCATTTGTATGCAGCAGAGCCCTCTGGTCCCTAATTTATAGGTGCAAGTCCTTGGCCCAGCTTGTCCCCCCAGGTACTTGTCCATCAGCATGTGTTCCCACCCTGGGGATATGGGATGTGAAACCACAGACCTGAAAGGGCATGTCTTCCTGGTACATCCAATTGACACAAAGCTTTGAGAGGACAGAAATGCTATTTTTATATTAAAGCAAACACTGATATTATAGAATAGCACAGAAAATTCAAGTTACATTTCAAGATAAAAGAGGCAATTTCAAAGCAATTTTATCCTTCCTTGCCTCAGGCATGTCAGGCTTTCCCCCCCCCCCTGGACCCTGGAGGGTGTGTGCTAGCTCCCCTCTCCTCATGGGGACTTGACTGAAAGTACATTAGTTAGATTGAAGTCCTTTGCCCCAGAAGTAGAAGTTTATCTTAGGAGTGAAGAGGCCAGCCTTGATTCCCCTCTGTACTGGGCTGTATCCACTCACCACTGCCTTGTATCTGAGCACTCTTCTGCGTTCTCTGGTTTCTTCAGCATTTCTCCTGAATGGTTTTGGTTTCCTTGACCCTGACCACCATGGCTATCTCTTATGTCACCTCCATTGTTACTGGTCTCCTTCTCTATCTCTCTGGAAATCTGATTGGCTCATCTCATTTTCTTAAGTATGCTCATAGAACACTGGCCAGGCTGAGAATTGCTGTTCCTATGGGCTCAGGGTCACCTTAAAAGACACAGTTAGCTGAGCCACTATCTAGGTTGCTGAGCAGACTGGAATGGTTGGTCTAGAAGGGTGTGTACACTGGTGATCAGGCTAGCTCCCAGAGAAGTGAGCTCTCTGTCCCCAGCACACCCTGCCTGTTCCATGGGCATCCTGTCCAAGACCCTCCTGCCTTACCATGCTTCCCACAGTACACCATAGTTAGAAGGAGTACCTGCCCACTGCCACACAAGTGGCTGTAATGCTTTCCTCCCAGCAGGTTGCCCAAATAGGCTTCCTCCCAGGCTAAGCCAGAGCACAGTGTCACTGGCACCTGGAGGAAAGGGTGAGGGAGCAGAGCCTCAATGTAGGGAGGCCCTGTTTGGTATATGAGATCTGCTGCCAGGGCCAGAGGTACTACAGATGGATTGGCTGTTTGAACAGGCTGGCATCTTTATCATGGAGGCTAGCTGTGTTTCAGTGCCATTAACCATCCTGCATGTCTGTGTGCCGTGATATGTATGAGGTTCTCCTCACAAGAGTATCATGTTATCTGTAGATAGCAACCCTGATGTCTTTTTCTTCTTCTCTTAGATTAACACAGCAGCAACACTGGTTAATGTGCTGGAGACACTTCCTCTAACAGACATTAGGAACAGAGCACACTTGCTCACTTGTAATGGAGAGTAACACAGGGGATGACATGGAGAGTCACACAGACCCGAATTTTCACCTTGCCTCTGCTACTCACAGGTTCTGTGACCTTGTGCAGGTTTTTTGTCTGTCTGAATCTCTTCTCATCTATAAAAATGGTGCCCTGGCCGCTGTGGGAGATCTTAATGAGGTCTAATATATTAGGTGATGAGACCCTCTAGCCATTCTGACCTTTTCCCAGTGCATCCCCATAGGGCCAAAGCTGGAGGTGCCCTCCATACCTCGTTTCTTCCAGCTGCCTGGCATTGTAGACTCAGTTGGAACATGAGCATGGAACTTTTTTTGTGTGGACTGTCCTATCTAATAAGTACTTTTGGTACCCTAAAGGAAGGCAGTAACCTCAGTCTTTGTAGGAGGAGACACGGAGCCTGCCTTATGCTTCAATGAGGATCATGGGGTGATAGGTACATGGAGAGCTTCCTCCAGAACATTTGTCAGGATGACACTTTGTGGATGTGGCTCTGATAGGCCCTGGAAGCTTCAGGCCAGGCTCCTCAGGTCCACGCTTCAGCACTAAACCCACCACCTCTCAAGCCCACTTCCTGATGGGCTTACTCTTCAGACACATAGTAGGCAGACTGGGAACTAGAGCCAGATACTTCCTCCTCAGCAGAGCTGAAAGTAAAAACTAGGAAAGCTTGTTTTGTCTGCTACTTGCCTGTTTGAGATCCCTTCTCCTCAGCTGGAAAGTTACTAGTTAACATGCGATTGTAAATCCACAGAGCATGTGACTATGCTAGGCACTGGGCTAGGCAGCACACCCTCACCCCCCCCCCCCAAGCAGCCACACTTCTTGCACACAGATACCCAGGTAGCAGGTGAGGGAGCAAGCCCACTGAGCCTGGCTTTCCCAACTCCACATAGTCATGTGGCAGCAAGAGATGGAGCAGGCCTGCCAAGCCTGGGCTGCTTGGCTCCACATGGCAGTAGAGATAACAAGTGAAGAAGCAGGCTTTCTAAACCCTGATTGCTTGACTCTTTTTCTCTCTCTTCTTTCTTTATCACTTAAGTCTCAGCACGTTGGAGATGGTCCCCTCTAATCTGTTGTGCGGCAGTAAATACCTCCCTTCCCTGCCAGCTTACCTTGTCTATGCCCCTCTAGCCCATAGACCCCTGGGTCAGTGTGGTCCTTGCTGAGCCAGTTCCTGATATTTGGGAGGTACTACTACATCCCCATCAGCTAAGTGATAAATGATGTCTCCCATGGCAGCAAGGAGGGTCTATGTTTGCTAGAACTCCCAGAACAGAGGACCCGGAGATGAGAGTCTCACACACGAAACTAATTGCATCATGTGTGACTCCTGAGTCTGGCAGCTGCAAGTCAAGATGTAGATGATGATGCTGCCTCTGAAAATGCTAGGGAAGATCTACTTTAGGTCTCCTCTCCATTCTGGTAGTCTCTTGGCTTGTGGGTGTGCAGCTCCAGTTTTCATGTGACAATGTCCCTGTGCATGTGTCTCTCATATCCAAATCTCCACTTCTCATAACGATGCCAGTCATTCTAGATTGGATCACCCTTCTCCAATATGGCCTCATGGAACTAATTGCATCTATAGTGACCTTCATTTTCTAGTAAGGTTATATGATAACAAATAATCAGAGCTGGAATGGGGGCCATACAGTTCACTTCATAAGTTGTGCTGTATGGGTTGGAATTCCAGCAGGCATCTTGTTTAGTTTATCTGGACCAGGCCACTATTGGCTACTCACCATCCTGGTGACCAGGGTATTGATATACTGGATGCCTGGCATTGGGCACTCCACACCGGCCTTAGACTCTGTAAAACCATATGGATTTCCCAAAGGAAATCAAGAGCACTCAGAGGGGGAGAAAGGGTATAAAGAATAGATTTACTCAGGTGGACCCACCCTGAAAGCTCATAGTCTCTAAGAGTTGTGTGGCTGTGACCAAAATGCCTAGTATAAAAAAAAAAAAAAAAAAAAAAGTAAGGGTGGATATTCTCCTTTGGCTGACTGGAGGATTTAGTCCATGGTCACTTGGACCCTTGTGCTTGAACAGAACATTCCAATGGCAGCATTTTGTGGTGAAGGCTGCTTTTCAGTCCTAGACAAACAGGAAGTAGAAGAGGGAAATGGGAAGGGACAAGGACTTGCTCCAGTAGCCTACTTCTTCTAGCTGGGTCCTGTGTCCTGAAGGTTCCAAAATATTCTAACATAGTTGAAGCCTACATATTCAGCCCATGAGCCTGTGGGGACTTGGCACATCCTAACATGTCTACCATGCAAGAGGAAAAAGCAGGCTCCAGACTCCAGCTCAGACTAATATCCTTCTCTCGGACTTAGGCTTTTTTCTAAACAGTACACGCAGAATTTGGGGATCACTTGAATTTGGGGATCACTTCCTTTCTTGAGGAAGAAGGGTTGGGTAAGTCTTCTGTGTGACCAACCTTATGTGAAGGTGGATCAGTTGTACAGTGTCCTCCACCTTTGTGGTCTCCTTGATTTTTGTATTACTTTGAAGAAAGGAAGAAACTTGATAGGTTGTTTTAACCACTGAGTAGTTGAAGAAACCAAGATAAAGTACAATTATGCATCTTGCCTAGAGGTACAGCAATAGTAAGAAAGAGACCTAGGATATAAGCTCACATCTCAAGCTTGGGGTCCCCTGACCTTAGAAAAGTGATTCTCAACCTTAGCTTCATAGTTACATCCCTGAGAAGAGCATTTTAAAAATCCCTATGCCCACAGAGCCCAGCCTTCACCAGTAACCAGCCTCTGAGGGTGGGCTCAGGTGTAGCTTATACAAGTGACTCAGGTAATTCCAGGATATTCCAAGGTTGGGGACCATAGACCTATACTTTAAAGGCTGAACTGAGCAACACAGCACAGCTGCCTTTAGAGCCCTATGGGAACTTCAGGCACATGGAGTTGTAGATATAAAAGAACCAGGGTAAACTGAAGAACAAGATCCAATCAAGTAGACTCAGTTGTTTTTTTTTAAAGCAATTCAGTACTCTATCGAACGAACGAATGAGCACTGAGAGGCCTGCCACCTCATACCTGTATCTTGGGCCTCCGCTATGCATGAATCTGCAATCTCGTGAAGAGCAGGTATGTGTGAGCTCCAGGGGGGTCTTGCCTTTGATCAAACTCTTGGGCCATGTAGATCCCAGTGGCTCAGCAGCAAACTTCCAAGACAAAGGTGCCCCCTCCCAAGACCATCCAGCTAGAAACTCAGTGAAAGGGTTCTTCTGTGAGGGTAGGAAGACCTGCCTGGGGCCGTCCTTCTCACAGAAGTCCTCTAGGAGAGATAAGACCTTTTCTCTGAAGTATCCCAGAAGGCCCTGTCACAAAGGGCTGAGAATGCTGAATGTGCAGCCTCAGCCAGCCTTGCTTCTGTAATTCTTCTGCAAATTGAACCTTTAGGATCAGCACAAAGAGCTGACCTGTCTTCTGCCTGCCTCTGTGGCCTGAAAGCACAGCCCTCATGTGCTCCTCCGCTTGAACAAGCTGGATCCCCAGGGCCTATAGCTGTTTCTTAGCCATGGAATTCCAGCCTCTGCCTTTACAGCTATGGGTTTGTCCTCGGGAATTTTTGTTCTTTTTTTCTACAGAGAACCAGCATACCCCCACAGCATTAAGACCCTGTGTAATTTTATTGAGGGTCATATCATCCATCAGTAGCAAAGTTAGAATTAAGACACACAGCTCTTGATTTGACTTTTACTTTGTGTCAGGCTATACATTTTGTTTTCATACTTTAGATATTCACTAGCCAAATATGTTTTGCAAATGTAAAAAAAACCCAAAAACCTACCTAACAAGCAGCCCTAAAGCATGGCTAGCTGCCTGGTGTTTGTTAGAGTGCTGTAACTCTCTACTGTGTGCCTTCTCCCTATGCTCTGCCAGTGGAGTGCTTACACTGGTAGATTACCTTGTCAGTCCTACTTTCTCCAAGTGCACCCGTAAATTCCCTCCCTGCCACGGCTTTTGTACATCCAGGTTAAGGACTGCTCTATTCTCATAGCTAAACAAACTCTGTGCTGGCCATTCTCTCTAACACCTGCTCCCTGGCCTCAAGAAGTTCTAGGGATCCAATCCCAGTCTATAAGTCCAGGTCTGGGCAAGTGAATCTGACCTCTCAGTACTGCAACACTCTCAGAGATCAGTTTGCTCACATGGCTTTAAACAGAACTTTGACCTTTTCATTTTGTTTATCAGGAACTTCTTGGAAGTTTTTCTTGAGTAAGCCCTGCATTCACCTTTTCAGACCCATTGTCATGTACTCAAATACAAAACCTTCTGAGGAGTCTTAGGCTATTTCTTACTGGTCAGGGCCAGGCTCTTACCTGTCTGTTGCAGGATGCTCTGCTCTGGTGGAAGGAGCCAGACACACATGTGGTCTTGTCTTCAGTTCTCCTAAGTTTTGTGGTATCTGTCCTACCTAAGGAGCTACAAGATACACCTTCTGTCACTCCGTACCAGAATGCCAAAGGGTCACACATATACAGACACACATCTTGCTCTTGCAGAAAGGAGGAGTTTCTGGATGAAGCCTCTCATCCCTGAAGGTCTGCTGCCTTCTGTTTAGTATTCAGTGCAAATCATCACAGAGAATGTGCAGCTATTGCCAATTAATACAGCTTTGCATTTTTGTTACTATGTGTGATATATATGCATGCTGTGTACAGACATAAAAAAGCACATATGCCCAAGTAAATTCTTCTCCCACCCCAGCTACACACCCAACAAAACATACACAACCCCAGGAGTGGCTGAAAGGCTGGAAGGCGCCACCAAACCCATAAAAGAGGCATAGAGGAGATTGCAGAGCGAACAGAGAGTGGCAGGAAGTTTTTGGTGTTTTGGTGTGTGGGGTGTGGTGTGGGATGTGTGGTGTGTGTGTGTGTGTGTGTGTGTGTGTGTGTGTGTGTGTGCTTCTCTCTACCTCTTCACAAATGCAAATACTTTTGAAAGGATCTCACCTACAACCACCTCACCAGCTCTCTAATTAGCAGTTCAGACCTAGAAGTGGTTGGGGAACTTAGATGGCAGGTATGTTAAGAAATAAGAGCATAGACTAATGTCCTTAGGAATGAGGGGTACCTGAAACAGTAAGGGTAGATGCCCTAGAAAAGGAAGGGGTTGGGGTATGATAGAATTGTTTTAAGAAAATGGTCCTGACAGTTGAGGGACCTGTATCTAATTGGGTAGACCAAAGGTGATGAGTACAAAGTGGTCCAGAATAAATTTAAAATGCCCTTCAGCCATTCATTAAGTATACATTGGCTGGGCCGGGTGGAGTGGCACACACCTTTACACCTAGCACTCTAGAGGCTGAGGCAGACAGAGCCTGTGAGTTTGAGGCCAACCTGGTCTACATAGTAAGTTCTAGGACAGCTAAGACTACAAAGAGAGACTTTGTTTCAATAAACAAACAAACCAATAAAAATAAATAAATAAAAATATTCACTGGTTAGGCTCAGGGCTTGCCCAAGCATTGGCAAAAAGGTACAAAGCTACCCTGGAGCTCAAACAGTTCCCAGGACAGATAGATAATTAGCAGATGACTGCAGTACACAGTGAGAAATGCTACTGAAAATTGTATCTTAATACAGAGCATGGAGAAGGCCCTGAGAAGTCTGACTAGAGAGACCAACAAATATCATTCATTCAGTGGAAGGGATGCTACTGGGCCTCAGTGCAGGACCAGGAGCTTCCCAGGTAGACAGGGAAGAATTCACAGAGGAAGGAGTATTTAGAACATCCTGGAGGCTTCAAGAATAAGTAAGGCTTTGCAAGTGGTGCACAGAGACTGAGGATAGTTCCAGGGTCATTAGGAGAGGCCCTGTCTCCAGCAGGGATCCTTGGGAGTCTTTGGAAGTTCCCAGCCCAGAGTGCCCGTAAAGACCGCTCTTACCACTGCCTGGATGGTGAGCTGGAGGCAGAGGATGCAACCACAGGGGACAGCAAAGGCATCTGCATGCAGTGCAGTCTGTAATAGCCCACTTTACCATGGTGAGGAGTGAATGAGAAGAGCACCATGGGGAGAAAGGAAAGGAGTTCAGATGATCTGGAGGCAAAGCCATCTTACGTGTTCAGCTGCAGCTTGACTTGGAGACCCCAGGGGCAGGAAGCAGTGATAATTGACAGTTAATCTCCAGGAGTTGGGTGGAGGGTGACATTCTCTAGTGCAGGAATGTAATAAAAACACCAGGGGTAGGGGTGTGGGAGAGAGGAGGCTTTGTAGGATACTTTTGAAAGGACAAAGAAAGGGAACAGGGTGTAGTCAGATATAGTACTGATAAGAACACAAAGGCTTTCCAGGTTCGTCCAATACTTAGCAAGTGGAACCTGCCAAAAATGCCAGCTTTGTCCTCAATTTCAGCCATCTCCACCAACCAAGGCAAAGATCTGTGCCTCATTCTTCATCACTGCCACAGAGATGGTTTGTCCACCACTAAGTGACCTGGCCTTCTCACCAAGGCCACTAAGTGACCTGGCCTTCTCACCAAGGCCACTGCAGTAGCCTCTAGGTAGCCAGGCTGCCTCCACTGCTCTCCATTTAGGCTGCTACATACTGCCCATGATCCTTCTAAAAGGGATCTCTGGTGCCATATCTCATAGCACAGCCTCCAGTGGCTTCTTCCTGTCCCTAATACAGGTTCTGCATTTGTGGTCATCCCTGGATTACCTTCAATATCTATTCGTCTCACTTTGAAAGGCTGTCTGTGTTTATTGTTTTATCAAGAACTCACCTAGTGCAGTCACTCTGTCAGACCCTGCCCAAGCCCTGACTTCATGTCAGTTAGCTGACTGCCTGAGGTGGCCAGGCAGGGGGAGACGCCTTCCCTGACATCTTATGAAAACCATAGCCCCTTAAGCTTTTGATGTGATCTTTCAAGTGGCATTGACACTGAGTGAAATTATCTGTTTACTTCTTCCATATCCACACTGTTAGCTCTGTGGAGCAAGGACTTCATCCCCTCGCCTGCTGTGCTCACTGCTTGTAGAGCAAGCCTTGGCAAATAGCAAGCACCCAATATATGCTTACTGAATGTACAAAAGAAGCAAGTGGTGTGTTGGAACTATGGTGTGTTGGGCTGGGCATGTTTGCATCCATTTCTGGCCATCTCCTCAGTGCATTTCACTGTCCACTAGACCCATGAGGAAACAGGCCAAGGGCTAGCTAGTATCTGCCATTCTGTGTCCATTGGAACTGGGATCGGTATCTCAGATGTGTGACCTGTGTCCCTCTAAGGGTGAGAGATAGAGTTGCAGTAAACACTAGAAGAAAGTGTTCTGGCAGGAGTGGAGTATCCAATGGCAATGGGAATTGAGAGCTGGGAGACATGTGGCTGAGTGGCTCACAGGGAGAACAGACAAGGAAACCAACCCAGAGCCTTTATGAACTGTAGTGACAGGAGGATGGAGTCCAGCCTGGGGAGGGCTAGGCAGGCACAGGTTCTAAAGACAAGAAATAGGACGTGTGAGGTGAAAGGTAGAACTTGTGGGCTTTGGTGTGGGGACACCTATCAGGATGGCCTACGCTCAGGGCTGCAGGCAGGCTCCAGGGTAGAATGGGGGTTCCGCTCCACAGGATGGTACATGGTAAGTATTGCTGGCTAGGACAGAATTGAATTTCAGCATTCAGTGCAGTAGTTCCGTGTCCAGCACACAAATTCTTGATATCTTGTGCTAATGATTTAGAGCTTTAAGAAAAAAGTCCGGTTTACTCTTATAAAGACTCCAAATCCTGAATATGTTAATCACCTTTGCTTCTCTTAGAATTAGCATTTCTCCCAGTGCGAGCACGCGTGAGCGTGAGCACACAAGAGTGCTGGCTACTGTGGTAGCACTTTGGCCTGGGGCAGTCTTGTGTTTAATCTGTTCCTCTCAGAGTTCTAGTATTCCCTCTGGCCTCCAGCTGTGGGCCCTTTCCCACCTATATACCCTTCACCTGGTTGTAACTGCTTCAGATCTCTGTTGGACCGTCACTTATTGAATTTTTCTTGAATCACAGCTGGGCATGGGACTGTTGAAGAAACCTGTGCCTGTCCCACCCTGCTCTTTGACCTCCTGTCCTTTCACCTTGGTGGTCCTTTTGCTTCTCTGGGCCTCCTCAGTTTCTTCATCTGCTAAGTTCTTACCTCAGAATAACTCTTCTGAGCTTTCTGGGAATCAAATCGGCATGCTGGGCAGTCCCTACAATAGTGCCTGGCCAAGGAAGACCAGTGAACCTTCTGAGGAGACATATTTCTCACCCCCATTGGATATTGATTCTGTGTATATTGCTGCTAAGGCCAGCACACATGTGACTGTTGCCTCTTGCATCCTCCCACAGCTTGTGTTAAAATACTCCCACCGTTTGGGCAGGAATCCAAGTCCCTGAGCTTCAATCTGCCTGCCCTCCCCAAGCCATGCCTTAGTCACCATGTGCTACCCCAAGTTGGTCTGCAGTAGCCTGCTAAATCTATAAATGCAGACCCAGTGCAGAGCTGGAGCTTAGGAACTGTCTTCCTCCTGACTAGCCTGTGCATCACTCTTATGGTTCTGGCCTTGGTTTGAATTTATTCAGCAGTTCTTGCACCAGGCCCTCTCACAGGCTCTGGGGATAGACCATGAGCAAATGAGACTAAAAGCCCTATGATGGTGGAGGTCATGCACCCCTGAAGAGCCTTCTTTCACTCCTCAGCTCTCAGAACTCTTCCACACTCTGCTGGCCTTGTAGGTTCATATTGCATAAAGTGAGGGATGTTTGTTAAGTTCTTAAAACATTTACTGAGTGTCCAGTGTGTGCCAGGCATTTTGTAATTCTATAATGCATTGCCCTGCCCCCACTCCACCCAGCCTGTGCTGACTACTCCACCATCTTACTGTACAGAGGAGAGACATGGCAATGCAAGTCTTGCCCAGGACCCACACCAGGAGGAGAGGTCCTGACCTGAACACCAGAAGCCCACTCTGTTCCTACATGGCCCTGCATGGTTTCTCCATAGTGATATCAGCTGAGTTCTCTCTAATGCTATGACCCTTCTCAAGCTGGGTCTCCATGACACCCAGCCCTGTTTTCTTTTTCCTTAGTAGATCATTCCTGAATGCTTTTGGCCTATGTGTCTATGTTGAGGGCTCTGGCTCAGGAGCACTCTTTTCCAGGCATATAGGTTACGCTCTTGTTTCCATATCCATTGTCATATACATGGACACATGGGCCTCACCCTGACCTGCACTTGGGAGACTTGCTGCCAACCTCTGTGCCCCTACATCTTTCCATTCTGCTGCTTCTCCTAGCTCTGCCTGTGGATAGCAGGTCGATCTCTCCTGCCCACGACATGTTTTGATGCTATCCTCCCCTTCCCGCCTTCCCACCTTGCTTCTCTCACCCTCACACTCTCTTTTGATCTTGCAAATCCAGGCCCTTGGAGAAATCAGACAGTATGAAATATGAAAACTGCTTGGGAAGTAATTGAAGAAACACTGCGACTTTTGAAACCCACAGAGATAATGCTCACACCTTCTTACTCACATTATTTAATTTTTAATGGCAGATTTAATTAATGGAGATCAGGTCTTCTGCCTTCAGATGTGCTCAAGAAGCAGCTGCAGGCAGCGGAGGAGGGGCAGCTGTCTAGAGCAGAGGAAAAGGCATTCCAGAAGTGGGAACCTGAGGACTCTATGGGAAGAAAAGTCTCCAAAACTATCGCTCATGATGGTGGGCACAGATGATGTGTGGACAGTGCAGGCCCATCATAGAGCTGTCAGAAAGCCCGTGAGCTTCTGTGATAACTGTAGCTCCCAGGTCCTGGGCAGCCCAGGACCCTCCAGTGCTGATGACCCCTCCAGAAAGACGGGACTCCATTGTCCACAGCTGCCACAGTCTTTTAAAAACAGAATTGCTTTGCTATTCCCTCACTTAAACAGACAGGCATAGTAGCTGAGGACTGTAATTTCAGCACTCAGGAGGCTGAGATAGGAAGAGCACTGTGACTCTTAGTCCAGCCTTATCTACATAATAAGTTCCAGATTAGCCTAAGCTATAAAACAAACCCTTGTTTCAAAAACACAAAACAAACAAAGCCAGGCTTTTATTCACCTCCCATTGGGACTCAGGCTCTGAGCCTGAAGTTGAGTCAGCTGCACCCACTGAGTATCTTAGCCCTCCCTGCCCTTGATCCTACTGTTTGACAGTCCCTGCTACCTTCATGTACCTGCACTGCCCTTTGGGCACCCACATATTGTTCTCTCTCCTCATGGGTCCTCCTCCTTGTTTGGCTCATATCTTCTCATCCTTTACAGTTCATTAGAAATAAATATAGTCTTTGTCTCAAGACCCTGACTTCTAGAGTGTTCTCTGTAGATAGACTCATTCACACACAGAGCTGCAGGTAGGCACTTGTTCTCCTCAGCACTGTTTACAACAGTAGGAGAATTTGTTGGCCTAGAGGACATGGTAGGAGCTGTTTGACTTGAGGTGCAGAGGGCTTACTCACAGAGCCCTCCCCCCACTGTGCTCCCTCACAAGGTGCTCCTTCACAGGGTGTGCTCTCAGTGTGGTCCTTCAGCCTTCAGAGTGCCCACTCACAGCATGCCTCACAGAATGCTCTCTAATTAAAGTACTTGCCCACAAGGTGCTCACAAGTGTACCATGACCTCACCCAGAAGTAGGAAGGAGATGGGTGGGGCCAGGATACAAGCCCCAGCATGCTTGCCACTCACTATAACCCCTGGCCTGCTTTCACTTTTGAAAATATTGATGTGACAAAAATTGTGCTGTAAAGTTGAGTGCTAGTCTGCCATGAACTAGACCATGGACTCCATTGTTGTAACCACCAGAGGCAGAGAGGGGGAGCGAGAGAAATACTTTGGTTGGGTTCAGTTCAGGTATCAGTTCCCAAGAAGACTGTCTGATCAAGTTTACAGGCTGCTCTGGTAGGTATCCCGACAGCTCAAACTACTGGCCTCATGCCCATTTGTAATTGTGACATTGTGGTGTCTGAGCATCCATATGGCCAGGGCACAGGCTCCAGTTGACTTGGATCCCACCCCCATTCCTAGTGTTCTCAGGATGAACAAATTGACCAGTCCTTAAGAAGCCCACAATTATGACAAGTTGTAGTCTACAGGATCCTTGTCCTTAATGAGGAAGGCTGGAGAACCAGGGGCTCATGGACAAATGTACCTCTGTTGTGGCTTGGAGACCTCTCCTGTGCTTCTGGGCCAGTGGTTGTTACACAGCCCACTGCCATGGGTCTGCATGGCAGTCAGGATGGGACCAATGGGGGATTTTTCACTGAGTCATCATGAGGAAAATAGAGGAAGCTACAGGGGGCGGCAGTAACCACTTCTTGGCCTGTGGACACTTCCTATGACAAATCCTACTGACCACATGATTGGCTCCATGTCCCCTGGGACAGATGCATGCTGCCTACCATACAGAGCAATGGCTCTAGGCCTCTTCTGCTTGCCCACAGTACATGGGCCCCATCTCAGCCTTTGAGTCCTCTCTTTGAGAGGGACTCAACAAGTGACTGGGCCTGGAAGCCTGTGATCTGACCCATGAACATATAGAAGAAAAGAATCTCAAAGAGTTGGGTGGGTTTTTTATGAGGAAGAAAGACCTGCTTCCGTGGAAAGAACATGAGGTTCTTTTTGGCTTCAGAAGCTCTACGGTGTATGTGGGTTGGGGAGATCTGGGTGCTTTTCTCTCACTCTGCAGTTAAGAAATCAAAGCTTAGAGGAAGTAAGTGGTTTACCACAGACTGCGGCCAGTACACACCAAAGTGCTGTCATACTGTGAGCCCATGAGCCAGGCCACATCCTCAGGAGGCTCCACCAGAAGCCCAGTGGCCCAGTGGTCACAAAGGAACATGTACTAGAGAATTGGGAGAGAGTGACCAGGGTGCCTCTGCCTTTATCCTCAGCCACGACAGCCATATCAGGGAATGTCACACCATTTGAAGCAGGGATGTGAGTGCAAGGACTCAGAGGAGAAGCAGAAAGCTTCCCGAGTGTGGCATTAATATAGATCTTCTACTGCCAGGCTGTGAGGAAAACCTGTGTTTATTTCATGCCTATTGTGTACTGAAGTTGTTGCCATGCCTTAGAGAAGGCTCCCTGGTGTGGAGAGAGGAAACTAGAAGGAATAAGCTAGATGACCTGCTCCACCTTCTAGTTCCTGGGCCTCCCTGCCAGGGATTGTGTTCCTAAGCTCTCCTCCAAGAGTCTCCTTTTCATGATGACCTCCCATCAATCCTGCCTGAGACTCTAGACAGTGGAAATCTCAGTCAGAGAGCAGGTAAAGGTGGAGCCTGATTCCAGCCCAGACCTGCGTTCACCCCTTTAGTCTCCTAGAGGAAGTTCTCTGCCTTAGTTCCCTTCCCTGTAGACCTAATTGGGTTCCACACCACATAATGTGCTCTCCTGGCAACCTGTATTCAGACTTCTCTTTTCCTGTCCATCTAGGGACTGGCTTGTTGCTTTTCTTCAGCAGGTAGGTAGAGCCAGGTGGAGCCTGACAAATGTGCAAGGAGGTCCAGCCCTAAGAGTCCAGAGTCCTTTCACTGTCGTGTCAGTTTATTGCAAGGACTGATGAACCTGAAGCTGTTTGCTCATCTCAAATGCCAAGAGTCCCTTCTCAGGAGTGAATACATTGCTGTGCGTAGGACCTGACCTTGGCATCCACAAAGGGTCACACAAAGGCGTCTGTTACTGGCTTCATACCCCACTCAAGACATCTGACCACTTACCCTACATCTCTGTACAGGGCCCACTTAACCCACCCTGTCTCAACCTCCAGATGTGGCCTTCCCCTGCAGTCTGTATGTCTGACCAACTGCATGGGTCTGAGTACTCCCACTTGGAGTGCAAAGGCCTGAGGCTGAAAGGATGTCAGTATCCGTCTTCTCTGGGAGCAAACGAAGATGTCAGAGCTTTAGAGAAAAAGGAAAAGTGCTAGGCTAGGCCAGTGTGACCAGAAGTGACTAACAAGTTAAGCAACTTACTGAAAATCACATTGTAACACCAGAATCAAACACAGCTGGCATGTTCTTGCTCCTAGGTTTGTCCTGCCATCCTGAGTCTGTAGGTATATGTGTAATGGATAACCAGAGAGGATAGGTCCATGCCTTCAGACTCTCCCACAGTGCATCATGGGAAGCAACAGAGCATGCCTTAGTCTAAGAGTCAAGACACTGGATAGCCCTGACACTGCTGCTCACTGTATGACTTTGGCTTGTCACTTGACCTCTTTAGGCAGCATGGCCCATTTGTCCAGTAGGGATGGGAATAGATCAATGTCAGCACATTCTTCTTTATAAGTAATAGATGTTTCAGGCTTTGCAGACCATGCAGGCTCCACCACAGCCATTCCACTGATCCTGCAGCATACAAGCTGGGTGTGTATAGCCAGGAAACTTTATTACAAGCAAGGTAGCCAGCAGATTTGGCCTGTGACCTGCAGCTTGCCACTCCCTGAACTAAAAGTTATCATGGTTTGCCTTCAGCAGTCACTTTTCTGGGATTCCATCACAGTGATCAGCATGCCGTGGGAGCTAGGACCTAGGTTATGCTGACACCAATTAAGATATTAGCATCTGTCCAGTTCTATTGTGATTGTGTTCCACAAGCTTCTAGAAGAAGATGGTAACCTTTGGTAACTAATTTTGTGTTTTCTCTTTGTAGAATGCTGAGCTGTATAAACTGTCTTCCCAACAATTCCATGAGGCGGCTTCAAAAGCAGAGAGCATAATAAAGTAAGAATCTGCTTATTGTTCTTTGTAAACTTGCCTGCATTTGTAGAAATCCCCATGTGTGGCTTGAAACCTGCTGCCACCTGCCTGATGGCAAATTTCTCTAATAACAAGACAGCCATCTGTTCATTAGCCCCCTCAGTTGGGCTGAAGGTAGCCATTGGCCATCAGTAATTACCCAGATTAGCACACAGCTCTTCTCAGCTCTTCAGTGTGTTGCAGTGGGCTGCAGCCACTGCCATTTTCTGGGGCAGCAGCTGCTTTGTTATTTAGCTAGGTGAGGAGCAGTGAACAGGCTCCATGGAATCTGGGGGTCAGCCCTGGCCCTCTACTTTATGAAGAGTGGGGGGTGGGGATGAGAGTGTCAGCATTTCCCCTGTGGGAGCCTCCTGTTCCTGCTGAACACACAGTGCTCTTCATGCTCAGGACATTCATGCTGTGCTCCCAAATGAAAAAGGCTCAGAGAGGTCAAAGACGCATGTGCCAGTACTTAGCCCCATCTGCCATGTTCCTGTGCTGCTGTCCATGAGCACTCTGAGCCAGGATGTCAGAAACAGGGAGGCATAGGCTTTTTCATGAATCATTTGGGGTATAGATTCTTGGGAAAAGAAAACCTTAAGTGTGAATATGGTCTGTGTGCCAGGAGACTGGGATTCTCTGATGAACTATTAACCCCTTCTGCTCCCTTGGCAGTCTCTCTCCCAGCAAGTTAGGTGAGACACCAGAAAAACCCATCATGATACAAAATGGTTGGATATGATACCATGAGAAGAAAGTGTCAGAGGAGGATTGCATAGCTATGAGGTGACAAGTACTTGTAAAAGAAAATGCTATGGATATCCATGAACCATGCAAAGAGCCAGGAGAATAGGGTAGAGAATGGGGATGTACAGTCAGAAGAGACCTGAGAGTATGGTGGGGTACCATATGGAACAGGGTTCCTTTTGTTCCCACCTTGTGAAACACTTGTAGCTAAGGGATGCTGATAAGCAGCACCAAGGAAGGAACAGAAAACAACAGGCTTGAAACCCTAAGTCCTAGGGACAATGGGAGTCTATAGTGTGGGCAGGCAGGGCTTTCCCATCAGGTGGAAGGAGACTGGAAAGGGATGGGTACACAACCGTGGGAATGTTGTCCTTTCCCACCACCCCCACGAACCTGAATAGTACATGTCTCCTGAATGACAGAGGGCATTTAGGTGTGTCATCTGCCTACAGGTGTCCTTGCCTTCATGGAGGGACAACAGGACCTATTTTATAAAGACTTCCTGAGCTTTAGCTTCACCCCAGATTGTGAAAGCCTCATGCCAGACTGGGAAGGAGTATGGGAGTCAGGTAATACCCACTATCCCTATGCGGCGCCCACCTCTCTATGAACAGGAAAGTAAAGCTGCTTCACCCTTCAGTACCTGGTGCCCTGCCGTCTGCCCTTGTGAACCCGACTTCATTGTCAGAGGCTGCTTTTGCATCCTCTTGACCTCTGAAGACAAGGTAGAAATGGACCAATATGGTTTTTATGAGGTGAAAGTTTTGTGTGTCTGTAGCACACCTGGATGACCACTGCTTCTTGCTGAACCTATCTTGACTAGGAGTGCTTTGCCCACCTTCAGTTTGGTTCTCTAGTATGCTATTACTGCTCTCAGTGTACACATGGCTAGAAGGAGCTGGAAAAGATGTCAAGGACCCTTTGCCTGAGATCACAGCTGGTTGGTATAGTTTGTATCTTACATGTCACACCCACCAAAAGTCACAGAAATTAAAGACATGATCCCCAACCACGATGCTGTTGTGAGATGGTAAAGCCATTAGAAGATACCATCTAGAAAGGGGGAGTTAGACCATTAGAGGCATAGCCTTGAAAGGCATATTGGCCTTCCATCTCCTGCTTCTTGCTTTCTAGCTGCAGTGAGGTAAGCAGGCCTCCTCTACCACAAGTCCCTGCATCATGTCTTGTGCTGCCACAGGCCCAAAGCCTCAGTATCAAGTGACCATGTTCTAAAGCTTCTGAATCAATAAGCCAAGTAGACATGTCCTTTTCCCCCTGTTAAGTTGATCTGACACAGTGGATGTGTAACAGGCCTGGGGCTAAAGCTTAACTCAGACTGTTTCAGCACTCTGTCTTATATCTTTGTCTCTGATATCTTTCTTTTTTTTAAGATCTATTTTATTTTTAATATATGTATGTCATGAATATGCTCACACATAGACATATTGTACAAAAACACATATTAAAAATAATCATTGGTTTTGAAAGAGGAGTGCTGGAGAGATGTCTTAGTGTTAAGAGCTGACTGCTCACCCAGGTTCAATTCTCAGCACCAACATGGCAGCTTTCAACTGTCTCTAACTCTTATTCTGCAGGATCCAATATCCTCATATAGACATACATGTAGGCAAAACACCAATGTACATAAGAAATAAAGAAGTGTGTGTGAGTGTGTGTGCGTGTGTGCGTGTGTGTGTGTGTGTAAAACAACTGTTAGTCACCCCATATGGGTGCCAGGAACCAAACTCAGGTTCTCTTCAAGAAAATGATCTTAACCATTGACTATCTCTCTGGACCCTCTGCTCTAAGAACTCTCTGAACCTGGGGTAGGTGGCTGGGGCCTTAGATCACTAGGCCTGACCATCTGGCTCAGCCCTCAGCCCTACACTTACTAGGAAGTCACTCCAATCAGTGAGGTCTCTGTTTCTTTACCTCTAAATAGGATACACTTTGCAATACCCTACGTGATGGCACACAGCCTCCACAGAGGAGGGAGGCATAGGATTGTGTCAGCTGCTGATGGTGTGGTAGCAGCATGACTTTTGGCTAGAGGCTGAGTCAGCAGTCTTCAGGAACCCAGCTGGATCTCTGAGAGATGATCTGGTCATAAGTATTGAGTCCTTGTCAGTGGGATCAGTGTTTATGTGAGAGGGATGCTAGGAGGATGCCTTGTCCTTCCCATCCTGAGAAGATATGGGGAGAAGGCACTGTCCATGAAGCAGGGCTATGGGCCTCACTACCCAGGAACTGCCACCCCTTGGGCCACATGGGTATCCAGCCTTTAGGACTGTGTTCAAGAAGTGGATGTTCTTTGTGAACCATCTGTGAGTCTCAGCTCCACCAGTACTAAGAGATTTTAATAATGGCAGCCATTGAGTGACTTCACAACACTTGCTTGGTAGAGAAAGATTTGATGAATTGAGTTTCTAGAATACTGTCTTTTCCCTCATGTAGTAAACAGTGCAAAGTTAGAAAGTATTTTCCTTAAATATCAAAGGAAAAAATGTTTGTGAAATTTTTCAGATTAGCAAATGATTGCAAATTGCATTGTAAATGTCACAGGAATGAATGCCAGCTGCTAGTGGCAGAAATGGTGGGAGTTTCCTTCCAAGACAGTGGAGCATCGCTAACAGCTCTGAGCAAACCAAATGATTACTGAGATGATAAACTCTGTCCATGTTTTTGTTCATTCATTTACCACATGTGGCGTGGCTCCTGTTCCTAATAGCATGCTAGAACTGAGGTTCTAGCTAGGAACAGGACAGCTTCTTTCTCTGCCAGGAAGAACCTAGTGACATTTGAGATATGAAAAATAGTTTCTTAAACTGAATTGCAGAGAAAGCAATTTCCCAGCAAACATTCACAATGGCCTAATAGTACTATGAAATATGGTGCACGAGTTAGGAGTGTCCAGCAAGGAACCTGACCTAGGCTGGATTTGCAGAGGAAATGACATTTGAACTGACTCTTATGAGATGAAAAGGAGTTGCCAGAGGAAGGAAGGGGAAGCTAATTTCAGCATGTGCAAAAAGCCCTGAGACAAGAAGTCTTGTAGTTCACTTAAGGAACAGAAAGATGACCAGTATAACCAGAGTAATGCACGGGAAGAGAGATGTAGATGAAGTTCCTAGAAGTAAGCAAGGGTTACATTAAAATCACATGGTCTATTTTCATTTTATTAAGAATGCAAAGTGCATCCATGTGCTATTTAGCAGCACCTTAAACAACTTTGGATCTCATGGGCATTAGGCCAGAGGAGCACAGAGGGGCTGAACACTTACTTCTACAGCATTGCATGTCAGTGCACAAAGACCTCTGAGCAGCCAGTGAGATAACAGCACAGGTATCTGTGTACAGTACACCATGTTTGGTGATCACAAGTGGTGGTGCTGCTGGTTTAGTGCTCTGTATATGAGGCTACTGTTGGTCATTATTTTAATGTGTGCTCATTCTACTTTACAAAGAAAAAATCAGCCATAATGTAAGCTGCTGCCATCTTACAGATGCTGTGTCTCAGTTGATTCGGAGGCCACACCAAATGATTGACACATGCCATCAGGGTTTGTATCGTGTGATTTGGCTGGTTTAAGAGAGAAATAATAAGCTGCTCTACTACTGTTCACATGATGTTGTTAACAACACATTTCTTCAGAACAGCTCGCTGTGGATGAGCAGTGGATAAGCTTACCACACCCAGCTTTATTTCCTTTCTTTTATCTGTGGTCATGCCTGGGAATTCTCTCTTGAGCATATAGCTTTGCTACAGCATTTAAGTTCTGAGCTGATGTATTTTCATTGCAATTTAATTCAATTTTTAAAATTTTTAATTCTGATTTCTTTTCTTGAAGAAATATATTGATGATTTTCTACTTTTGGTATGTTTGCTCTCTAGTTCAGTTTGCTAATTAGTGACTTGAGAACAGGAAAGTGAAATCTCTTGGAAGCTTGATTTATTATCCAGTATATGGTCCTGCATGGTTACTCTTCACTGTCAGCTTCACTGAATTTAAAGTTACCTGGAAGACACCTCTGTGTGTTGCCTTTGAGTAGAGTCTACCTGAAGAGGGAAGACTTGCCCTAAATGTGGATAGCACCATCACCATGGATAGGATGGGAAAGGGGAGGGAGGGGATGAATTGAGCATTGAATTTATCGTTCTGCTTCTTGTTCCTGCAACTATTTGCTCCTTTGGGAAAGAATTCTTGATTCCAGAACAGGAGTGTTTCTGCCAGAAGGTACAGTCATCCCTTTGAAGTAGAAGCCAAGATTTCCCTGGCCACTTGGGCTCCTGGTGTCCTTCACAGCTGTGATCCAGCCCACTAAAAGAGAAATCCAGCTGTTTCTCCTCAATGGAGGTAAGGAAGATGTGTCCTGGAGAGCAGGAGATCCTTTAGGCTACCTCTTGACGTTCCCATCGCCATATGATTAAGGTCAGCAGGAAACCAAAACAAGCCAATCCAGGAAGGATGAGAAATGGTCCAGACCCTTCAAGAAAGAGATGTGAGTCACCCTTCTTAGGTAAAGAACCAAGACCTGTCTGCTGAGGGTGGAAGGAATGTGGAGTGGGTAGGAGAGGAATGTGCTTTAAGTACCAGAGAAAGAAGAGGACTAGCCTTTGTGTGCAGTTAAAAGGGAATTCTGCAGTGGACATGTCCTCACTTCACTGGGTAAAGTTGTTTGCTCACATGCAAGTCACTGATGTTGTTACTTGGTTCTTTACCTCGAGGGGTGACTCTCACTTCTTTCCTGAAGGACCTGGGCCATTTCTCATCCGTCCTGGATTGGCTTGTTTTGGTTTCCTGATGACCTTAATCATATGTCGATGGGAACATCAAGAGGTAGCCTAAAGGATCTCCTGCCCTCCAGACACAGTTTCCTTACCTCCATTGAGGAGAAACAGCTGGATTTCTCTTTTAGTGGGCTGGATCACTCACCCCTGCTGCCCTTCTCCATCATAGATCTTTCTTTGTGTTCCTGGTGGTTCTCAACTGCAGGTCAGGCACTGTAGAGGCTTCAGGGATGGTTTCTTTTCAGAGATGTCCTTGGTGGCCGCTCAGATGAAACAGGTCATCTTATTCTCAGGGACTCAGCTGACCAGCTACAATAGTCTTCCTGACAGTTAGCTGAGTCACCCTATCCCAGGGTGTGGCTCCAGAATGTTTCCTTCCTAAAGCTCTGAACCATGGTTTCAGTTTCTCCAGTCATGAAAATCTTCTGGAAATACCCTTTCTGAAGCCTTTACATGAGTTTCTTAGCCCCTTACTTTTAAGTGGCTCTGAAATTTCTAAGTGTTTTAAAAGAAGAAAAGAACTAAGTTTCTAGCCTTCCACCTAGACTCCTGGGCCTTGAGCTAGCTATGTGGCAGACTCCCAAGGAATGCTATTTCTTTGCATCCCTGTGAGATCACCCTACTGACCTCCAGGCCTTCACTGAAGCCATGAACTAATAGAAATGCTGTGGGGAAAGTGACCCAAGAATGCACAGCCACTTCTGCAGGACCTTTCTCAGGTCCTGGCCTGTTCATTCTGGTTTCCTTGGTACTTAGACACCTGCAGAGACTGGCAAGGGAGTAGAGGTCTCCCTCTGCTGCTCCACTGCTGCTGAGGCAGAGCTAGCAGCCTCTGAGAATTGGCTGGACTCAGCCAGCAAGTTCAAAAACCAGAAAGTTTTAATATAATTTTGGCAGAGCTGCTCTAGCAGCAAAGCGGGATTGGTCCTAGAAAACTCCGATTATCTCCAGAGGCCTGAGTCAAGATCCCTACGACTTCAGCCTCTAGGTCAGTCTTTTTGATGAGGCAGATAGTCACAGTTTGGGGACTCTTGTTTTGGAAGAATTGAGTTGTTGGTGTAGATATGAATACCCAGTGTATATGCCCTTCCACCTCATGCAAGCACTGTGGACGGGATTGCTCTAGTTTTCTGAAGGAAGAGATTAAGACCCAAGGGAACAGCCTGCATTTATTGTGCTACATCTATTTTTTATGACAACCTTCAGTCCTGTTCCCATGGGATTCATTCACAGCCTGCCTTGGCTTCTCATTGTCAGGAAGCATGCACTGTCCTCCTAGACCACAAAGAGCCAGCTTTAGAGAATCTAGATCAAGCCAGGAGGAAGAGAGTTGTTAACTATTTCCTGAAACCGAGTCATTGTGCTCCTAGGACTTTGATCCAAGGATCTCTGACTAATGTCCCTTGAAACTTGCTGGTTTGAGCTGGTACCCTCCCTGGAAGATAAGATTTAGTACACAAACTGTGTTGGTGACTCACCAGAGTCCTTCAGTTTGCTTCTACTTAGTGAGCTGATGACAGTTGACTTATTAAGATGGTGTACATTGATTTGAACACAAAGTAAAGCAGCATTCATTCATCGTTCTTAATTCAGCTCTCTCTGAACTCATGGGATGCCAGTGGCTCAGTTCCCATCAGAGGTGGTTCAGTACATCCAGTGGATGGAAACTATGACACAGACGCTTTGTGACACCCTACGTGCCATCTTTTTCCATCCTAAGGCAGAGGCTGTATCCATGCAGGCAGACAAGGTAGCCATGGCAGGTTAGTCGGCCTCTCAAACACAGCGTCCTGGTGTAGAAACTGAGACAACTCTGGTGTTTTCCTGTGCAAATTCTTACAGAGAACCACTTTGGTGGGCATAGAGGCAAGCCTCTATTGTTCTCCACTTGATTCTCCCTACTCTACCTAAGGCCAGGGACAAATTACTAATATACAGGCTAGCTGGCTGCCTCAATGTTGTCTGAGAGAAGGGGGGGGGGGAGAAGAGAAGAGAGAAGAGGAGTAGGTAAGATGCAGGTGTGCATGTGCTTGAGCTTTTTCTAAGCTGCAGGGTCATTGGCAAGACACTACTCCCATGCCACTGCAAATTGATGTCTTTTGGGGAAAGAAAGAGCCCCAATGAAAATGAAAAGAACTGGTTTCCATAGCATGGTGTTTGGGGGTAAATGGTTGAATGGTCACCTGCTCCAGTCAGCAATGGGGTACACATCACAAGTGGACCCCAGTACCCTCTCACTGAACCTGCATGTGGTTCCCAGGCTACTTTAAGCATTGCCCTCCTATGACCAATAGCAGCAGTTGGATAAGATTTTGAGCTGAAACCCATTTGTCACCAATGGGTCAGATGAATTCAGTTGTTAGAATTGTGAGTCTAAGACTGTTTGGCTCCCACTATCAAAACAGACACTGTTGTGTTATGTGTCCTTATATATTCTGCTCTCTGTGTAGCATATCCTTCCATTTCTGTCTAGATCATTCTTGCTTAAGCTCCTTTTCTGTTTGCTGTCCTGTTACCAGAGTTCATTCAGTATCATGCTATGTCCCCACCACCCAGCCCAAAACATGGCATGGTAGAAGTACACCAGAAAGGTAGGTAAGGGAGCTGTTGTCCCAGGTAGGGTTGGGAGAAAAAACATACTGTTCCATGGAAGCCTCTGCCACAGGAAGCAGGATCTCCCCAGAGCAAGGACTTTGAGGTCAGTCAGGTGCTTATACAGATCACAGTTGTGTGCTGCTTAAGGGTATGGCCCGTGACAGATATCAGAACTACTATTGTGGTTAATATTGTTTTGGAGGGGTTTACCCCGCTTAGATCATTAGTTCCCAAATAAAAGAAACAAACCTTTATATTTATAATAAGCCTTAAAAGCACTAGAACTGGGCAGATATAAACCCTCTCTGCTATTTGACCCTGTTAATAACCCCGAGATACCATTTTCTTTGTTCCGCCTGGGTCGCTCCTACACTCCATAGGTTGGCTTTCATGGCCATGTGCTCACAATACATGCACTACTACCCCATGGTGACTTCTCTCTTCCTTCCTCCTCCTGGTCTTCTCCCTCTGTGGTAGTCCCTGCCTGAGACCCCAAACCCAGGAACCTTTGCTCCATCCCCTCTCTTCTGCCTAGCCCAGGCTGTAGGCATCTTTATTAACCAATCAGGGATAACTTGTGGGGCAAGGTTTACATAACAAAAACTGGTCTACAAGAGGATCTCCTTGTCTTAGAGCAACCAGATCTTTGGGTACAGAATTTAGCATTTGAATATATAGCAGCATCAGACCAACCCACTACAAACTACTGAGACACATTTCTGCAGATTGTTTAGACAGCATTGTGATGTGCTTGTTAAACCTCTAGCTTTGCATATAATGCACACACAGTATGCACTGTTATATGTAGTGCTAGCTTACATATTAGGAAGCACACCTGCCCTTGATACACAGAATGTGGTCACAACTGAATCTGGAGCCACAAGGGCCAGGGAGGGGAGGCTGGTACCTAGAAGCTGTCCTTGAAGAGCCCTGCCCTAGAGGTACTCTGGATACAAGCAGCTGTGGATGGAGCACTGCAGTGGTTTGTAGGTATAAAACACCAGAGCAGCTCACTACAGCTGATAGACGACTCTATAGCTATTGATTCTGGAATAGTAGGTACCACAGAGGGTGAGCCACAGTGGGATAGGCAAGCACAAAAGAGAGACACTGGGTATTGTATCTATATGCCCAAATGCCACATGACACCTAATGTTCTCCTCTTGGGGGTGTGGGTGCATGATACAGAGAGGCGGGGAAAAGCCACCCTCCAGGTGGAGACTGGTACTGACTTCAGGGAACCTTAGGATTTTTTTTTGACAGGGCCAAATAAGAGACTGTTCTGTTCATACTGAAATGAAAATGTTCACTTTGAAACAGTGTGTATTTGTGGGTAGCCTGTATAATTGAAATTAGGAAGATTATTACTAAAGGGAATTGTGGGATGGGGAAAATAGAGATTAGGGCTGCTGTCTTCTTACCAAGCAGCAACAGCTGTGACAAAGGCTAGCCTGTTCTCCCTTGGACCTAGACCCTGTCTGTGGGTTTTATCAGGAAAAAAAAAAAAAAGATACCCACTCTTGACCCCTGAGACACAGACAAGCTGATTGGAGTGCAGGTATTATAGACTACAAGGAGACTTCCCAATGTTCTGAGGACCTCAAGCCCCAAGGCCAGCTTCTAAGAATGCTGGGCTAGGGACAAGTGGGACGAATGATGTAGGAATTGCCTGCAGTTTTGTGTTCCCTGCTCTGTCCTGTTAGCCTTAGTGATGAGTGCTAACCAAGTCCTAAGCCCTGCAGGCCTGGCTGAAGACAGGAAAGGCCCCACAGGGAAGGACAGGAAAGGCAGGTATAGTCTGTGTCCTGAAAAGAAACTGGCAGCAGGCACTCATCAAAGAAGCAAACCTTATCTGAGAAACAGCAAGGCCAGAGACATGAACTGCAGCTATGAAAACTCAGATGAGGTCTAGGAAAGAACTTCCCGACTTGCCATGAGCCTTTGTAATGTCCAGCCTTTGTCTTCTATCAGAATGTTTAAGGAGAAATAGTGTGGTGTGTACTCAAGAGTATGGCCCGTGTTTTCCTCTGTCTCTTCTCCCCTGGTGAACCATCAGTATCTATCTTCTAGGAAGAGCTGCCAAGTATTTTATTTTGGGGATACCTGGGACTCAGCTATGGTCTGTGTTCTGGCACCTGGGCCTACCATTGGCAGAAGGAAGCTAGGGGTCCTGTGTGTTTGTCTGGAAGCTTCCTCCCCTTACTGTTTTCATCATTCTTTCTCCTAAACATGAGACTAAGTGGTGTGATCTCTGAGCTGGTACCGGCCTCCTTCCTCGGCTGAGAATGAGATGTGGTCCTTGCTGTGTCTGATATCAGGCTGCTCTGTCTATGCATACCCTCTCCCCAGGCAAATCTCACTGCTTTTGTCTTAACCAGCTCTCTGTAAAGACATCTTGGCAATCCCCCTGACTCTGTACTGTAAAGCCCTATCTTCACGGGACCCAACTCCACTCCCCCTTAGTGTGGCTTTTTAGCCATGCCTAGTCACCACAGTCTAGTCTACAGAATGCAGGCTTCTTGCTGAGAGGAGCTTTGTTCCCCTCATCTTTGTAGCCCCAAACACTCCAAGTACTCAAGGGTCTCTTAGGGACACAGAGGCCCCTTGGGAGCAATGGGAGCCATGGAATATGGTAAAACTCTCCTGGAACAGAGACCATGGCACACTAGTCTCTGCCTGAACTATTGGGTGGTAACATGAGCTGATCAGAGTGGGGCATCTGAGTCCCTAGAGTTCACCAGGCAGCCCCAGAAAGATGGGCAGTCAGCTCTGTGCTTAGGCGACAGAGTGAGTGGAACCTACCAAAAGGTTCTGGTGAGGTATCAGGAAGGCAGACCTGAGGTGGCAGAGGTATTCACTGCACAAAGCCAGACGTTGAGGCTGGTTCTGGACACAAGGCTAGCAATGCACAAGAGCCATTTGGAACTTGCTCTGCAGGCTGCGGCAAGTCATAAAAAAAATCTTCTAAGTGGGGAATTGATAGGATTGGGTTTGCGCTTTAGAAAGATAACTGGCAGCCTTGGGGAGGACGAAGTGACAGTGTCGAGAGCACAGATAGGACTCAGCACTGCCAGCTGGAATGACTCACCCATCCTGCAGCCACAGGCTGCAGTGTTCCAGGGACAGAGAATGACAAGACCCTAGCCACCCTCTCCCAGTCAGCAAAGCAGACAATCTGCAGTGAATGAGACAAATACAAAGTGTATGAAGGAATATACATATACATATACATATACATATACATATACATATACATATACATATATATTAGAAAGAGAAGAATATGGGGAAGGGAGGATAAGACTGTGCTACTGAGTGATACAAAGTGCCATGGAGGAAACAGAGCAGGACAGTGTGGAAGATGATGACCAGGGCTGCACAGTTGAGAGTCACAATGGACTTTGTGCAGCACTGATGCAGGAGGAAGGTGGGTGGGTGCTGTGGAGCTTTGGAGAACAGGGACATCTGACCAGGCCCTATTTGTGAGTTACCTCCTGTGTTGCAGGCTATGGGAAGAGGAGCAGGTCTGAGGACCATGGGGTGACATGTTCTTTACAGTCTGTGTGTTCCAATGGCCCGGGGCTCATACTTGTCCAGCCAACACCCACTGGGTGGGTTTGGAAGCACTGGCCATAGGCTTATGGGAAGGGCTGCCTCAGCCCCAGGCTTTCTTTATGTTCAGAGATCCATGACTTAAAACTGATCTTAGAAACAGCAGTTTAGTAATCCCTCCCCTTACAAAGACAGAACTAGCATTTCATTCCCAGCTCTATTAATGGGCTCACTTTGGGAATAAAGCCAGTCTCCCTGAAGGCAGGGCTGGCGCATCTCTTTGTGCCACTTTTGTTTTCTTCTGAGTGTTACATTTAGATTAGCTTCTGGGGATTAAATGGTATTACAGTCCAATCTTTTTTTTCTCCTTTTTTAATCAGTAGAGAGGTGACTGCTTAGCAGTGTTGCTGTTAGATTATTTTCCTGGGTTGTGTCACCTCCCCATTCCTAATCTTTGGGGGAAACTTGGCTGAGGCTGCATCTGCTCCTGACTTGGGAGGAGCCAAGCCATGCAGTGCAGCTCTGTGGTGCACACATGCTGCTTCCCTAGGGGCGTGGCCTGGCAAGTGGGAAACAAAGTGTCAGTGCTGGGTGCTGTCAGTGAGGGCTGCTTACCTAGTGCTGGCTGCTGGGCTCTCACCTGCCAGATTCCCAGAGGCCTGCCGGGCTGGAGTCAGGACAGCCTTGTCTCTGGCCCTGACATCTAGTTCTCAGGAGAACAGGGTGGATGTCACAGAAAGACAGCTCAGAACAGCTGGAGATTCAGACAAGTGTCCTAGGTGTAGTCTCTAAACCATAGCAAAAAATCCTATTTCTAGCGGTGTGAGGGTTTCACCTTCTGAGAGCTGACATTGTCTGGCTCCCTTAGACAAGCCTATTGTAAGCACGGTTGTAGGTCATTCTTGGAGCACCCACCTGTAAAGGTTGAGTCACCAGTGACCATCCTTATACCTTCCATCTCCTATCTGCTTGGCCTGGAAGTTAGCAGAGAGTGTCCATAATGACAGCTTAGATGAGCCTCACAAGCTTCCTCTTTCCCTGTCTGTGGCCCTAACAGTTAGGTGACAGGATCTTTCATATTCCCCTGCCTTGGTTTTTCCTCAGCATTCACAGAAGAGGCGTATGTCTCACTGGAGTCCTCTCCTCTCACTGCTGCTGTGTTGTAGGCACCATCTCCCTCATCCACAGACTGTGCTCTGTCAACAGTGCCACACCCACCTGATCCCCCTTGGAAAACTGATGCCTGCTGACTCCTCAACTGACTCCACTGGCCATTGGCATAAGCTTCCTGCATGTTCAATTCCACATAAGCTCAGCTTGGGCCCTAGGATCAGGACCCAGTGTCTATTCTATGAGTGGCACTCTAGGTGGACTCAATCCAGCCTGGGGACTGATGTATGTAATTTCGTATCTCGTTGCTCCTCATACTCCACCTTCTAGTAACTTGTTGGCCACTGTTCTTCATACTTCAAGTAAGTCACTGATGAGCCTGGGAGTTGTTCAAGCCTAAAAACATCCATTAAGACTTCTACCATGTGTCTTTGTTCAGACAGCCCTTGGCCAAGTCCCTAGCCATCACCTTGTATTTATCATTCCATAGCTGCAGGCTGGATGGTGAAGGAGAACCTTCCAGGAATGTAGAGACTGGAGCTGTCAGGCCATTAGTGCCCACTGCCATAGCCAGGATTCCTGGAGAAGGAAAGATGAAATGGAGGATGTGTGTTCAACGGACTCATGCATTACTGATGGAGGAAAGGAGAGATGGGGGTGGGGACCTTATGTTCAACAGACCCATACATTCCTGCTGCTGCCTCACCAAACCAGTCTCTTGAAGCCAACCCAGCATCTACTGGGGTGACTTGACCCCTCTAGAGTGTGCTGTGCCTGTTCTCTGCTGGATGTACCAGTAGTGGCATGCTCTTCAGACTGCACAAACTGTGTTCTTGACCACAGTTCAGTGGATGGAGGGGGTGTAGACATGGGAAGAAGCATGGCCCTCTGATCATCCTCCTGCCCACAAAGACCTTTCTATGCTTTCTCCTAGCATTTGTTCTATTTTCTAGGAAGGAGCCAGCTCCATGCAGTAGCCCATGGGCTTTGAAGCAGAGAACCAAATCCTATCAGTGTCTCCCATAGTGGCCCCTCTCAGTTCCAGTTGTATTGTCTCTAACACTTGACCTCTGTCTTAGGTAGGGTTTCCATTGCTATGAAGAGACATCATGACCAAGGCAACTCTTATAAAGGACAACATTTAATTGGGGCTGGCTTACAGGTTCAGAGGTTCAGTCCATTATTATCAAGGCAGAAAGCATCTTAGTGTGTCCAGGCAGGCATGACACTGGAGAATGAGCTGAGAGTTCTCCATCTTGTTCTGAAGGCAATCAGGAGAAGTGTAGCATCTGGGTAGCTGGAAGGGTTTCAAAGCCCACATGCAGTGACACACTTTCTCCAACAAGGCCACACATCTAATAGTGCCACTCCCTGGACCAAGCATTCAAACCACCATACCCTCAGTAGCTCCCAAGGGCTGTGGAGAGGGCTGAGTCCATCCTATGTTCCTTCTCAGATTTGTGATATGAGTCTTCATCTCCTTCAGAAGGCAGATAGGAAGTTGTTTCTGTCTCCATTTCATTCTCTCTCAAGCCCATCTGAATATATGCTCTCCTTGCTTCTTTCCCAAGAGCCCCACAGCCTGGAGTACAGAGAATGAGGACTGCCGTGGCTCAAGGTTCCTCTTCTGCCTGGCAGCCTCTTCCTTGTAGCCTCCTTGGCCTAGCCAAGGTCACCAGGAAGCTGGCAAGGCATAGTATGTTCCTCTTCCCTTGGTGGTAGCTTTGGTACAGCAATGGCAGAATTGTGTGAATCTTTGTCCTGCCCAACACCTGGAGCCCTGCCTGGCCTCAGCCCTGCAGGACTGCCTATCTTCCCTTCCCATAAAGAGACAGGATTACCTAGTTATCAATAAATGTTCTTTAAGCTTTAACTCCATTCCAGATGTTCTTTTACTTCCCTCTTCATCAGATCTGCTGATGAAGCCAACCTTGATCTGTCAAGCTGGCTCTCAGCCTTCTGAGCCAGTCTCTGGTCCCAAGAGACTGTCATGTTTAGCCCTTGCTTACAATCCTAGTTAGAAGGATGGACCAGAGGACTCTTGTGCTTGCACTGTATGTCCCTTGAGTCCATGCTATGGGTTAGGAGCTAGGGAACTCTGCCCTCACACTCTTCTGCCCTGGCTACAAATTCAGTCTTAACAACCCCGGATCATTTTAGCTTGCCTGGTCTTCCCCTCCTCCTCCTCAGTGTATACCCAGCCCAGATCTTTGCAGGCTCTAAGGTGATTACCAGGAGAAATGGATCCAAACTCTTGAAAACTCTAACATATAGCTCTAGTTTTACTGCACTTGACAAGAGATCTGGTTCAGATAACTCAGGAACTGAATAACAAGACCCATGAAGCACTAAACTTGACTACATCAGAGAGCTATCCTTTCCCCATTCTCATGATGAAGAAATTGAAGTTTTGCTTGCTTTCCTGTTCTGGGTTATCCAGTGAAGGAACAGGATAGAGGCAGGATTCAGGGCCTGCCTTGGAAATGTAAAGTTCTATCTTGTAGCTGCTAATAGTCCGCTTGTGTGAGGATCCAGAGGTTCTAGTCATGTGTGGCTTGGTGAGTAGAGCTGCTTCAAGTAAATGTTCTCTTCAAAGCCTCTGCTGTGCCCTGCTGCCTGAGAGCCTCCCTCAGTAGCCTTCATAACTCACTACTGCTTCGTAGGCCCATGGGCTCATATCAGGCTATAAACAGGTCTGCTTAGAATCATGGGTTGTAAAATCCTGCATTCTGCTAAAGCAAAGACCTCAGAACATGCACTGCCTGCAAACTCTCAAGTGGCCACTGTGCACCCTCGAGTGAGATCGCCTGCCAAGTGAGTGTGTTATAGCCAACATATTAATCACTTGCCCTGTAAAGTCCCCCAGGGAAAGCCACTAAATCTAGGTTGGCTTCTGAGTTACCTCAGGGACCCTAGAGATTGAAAAGACCTACTGTTTTTTCCTGTGTGAGCAGCTGTCTCTTTTTTAGGGCCAGGGCCTTGAATGTAGAGAACATGGGTCCCTTCTGGAAGGAAATGTTCTATGCCCTGTAGCCTCACTGACCCAAGGCCTCACATTTGAGTGTGTCTTCCAACTTTCTGCAGAGTACACACATACCCAGTGACCAGGCACAGTGGGCATGCCAGGAGTATGAGCACAGGAAGGCCCTAGTGGTTGTGCCAGGCCTGTAAGAAGATGTAACAGCTGCACCTCTGTTGATCAAGATGCACTGTAGCTCAGGACTCCTGCCTTTTTAGGAGTCCGCATCCCTCATCTGAAGGGAATTCTTTTACTGTTCCTAACAAGAGCCCAGTTCTAGGGTCAAGTTCTTGGGCGACTTCCAGGGAGCTTTGCTTCAAGCCTGGTAATGTGAGGTCAGAGTCAGTCCTGCCCTGTTAGTGGGCTTGCTAACTATGCCAAAAAGTTACCTTGGGCCTCAAATCTTCATCTGATCTGTGAAATAACTGGACCACAGGTTCTCAAGGCCCAGAGGAGTATTAGTTCCACTGCTCCCCAGGCCTGCTTCCTTTTGAAGTGTTGGCTATGCCCTATCCCTCCTTTCCTGCCATTTCTAGGATCCAGGTGAAATCTCTGGAAGCTTTAAATGGTTAATTAAATTACATACTAGTGGTGAGAGTTAATACTGTAATAACCCACATTTGTGAGTTACAGAATGTTTTCCTAAATAATAGGCATTGGTTCAGCAGTCACTGAAATACCTTCTAATAACAAGATTTCTTCACAGTTCACGGGTTTTAAGTTGTACGTAATGCAATCACAATCAACTACTGCTTTATCTTTAGCACAAAAGCCAAGTCAGAATATCACCCAGAGATACACCTCTACACCACCCTCCTGCATGCATGGACACCCAGCCTAGCATCAGCTCCCTCCATTCCCTGCGGCATTCTGGAGCAATTCTTCTCTCTGTTGTGCTAGTAGTCCCTAAGGTTCCAGAGACACACTTCCCTGTAGCTGAGGAAGGTCTATGAGGAAAGTGTGCCTACAGCAGATTCCTCCCAGAGTTTGTGTGTACTTTTGTATTGTCAGGCTCACTCTCTGAATTTCACTGGAATGCCTTCCAGTGTTCTGTATGATGGTTGTCAAGAATGCCTGGGAGTTTTACTTAAATTAACAAGTGATTGCCCTTCCCATTAGCTCTGCAAACAGACCCTAATTAGTGAACTGGCTAATAATGGTTGCCTCTGGGGTCATTAGTCCTGACAGACAGTGTTGGCGGTGTTCTGGGTACTGCATCACTGTCACAAAGCATTTTGTCAGGCTCTACTGGAAGTTGAGTCTGGGAACACATGTCCTGTTGGCCCCTCCTTTTGTCTTTTACATTGTTTCCTTGGCTCATTAAATTACTTACGGATTAGAAACATGGATTTTTAGAATGAAGACCGGAAAAGTGGTTATATAGATTCTAGATGAAATAGTTTTCAAGAAACAGTTGTGTTAGTCTGGGAATCATTTAGAAACATTGTTTTGCCCTGCAGCCTTGGGCTTCCCCAGTGAGCACAATTACCTTTCCCCCTCAGGATGCTCAGCAAGTATCTTTAACATGCCCCTCAACCCCAAGTTGTCAAGGAACAGGAAGACAACATGGCAGGATGCAGAGGCAAGGCATCTGTCTAAGACATGGTACTTCTCAGGGCTTATACCCTTTGAGAGTCTCCTGCCCTCCACAGGAGTGGTCATCAGGCCTAGTACAGCCTGATACATGATTATTTGGTTTCTTTGACGTCTAGACACCCCAGAGATTTGCAGATATAGCTTCTTAGTAACTCTGTGGAAGTCCCAGGTTGGTGTTTCAGAGGTGAGGACAGCCCTGCAGGGTGAAGCAAAGTTCTGCAGAGACGAGCATGCAGGCCAGGAACCACCATGACAAAAAAGGTGCTTTGCATTCGGATGTTGTTACCATACAGATTCTTCCTACATCTGCTCAAAATCTTGTGCTGTTTGGTCTAAACATCTATTTAAGCAAAGGCTAGAAGGCTGTTTGAAGACATAAAGAGCAAAGAGGGTATTCACGATACAAAGCTTAAAGTGAGTCATGGATGTAAAATGTATGACACTTTTCATATAATAAAAATGAACAAAACTACATTTCAGTGTTTATAAGTAGCAGAAGTGAATCTTATAGAATTTTTTTAAATTGTGTGAAGGCGATGAGCAGAGCAGACTTAACATGCTCTCACTTAATTACCAACATGACCACAAGTTTTGAAAGGCAGAAGCACAGGTTGGTTGAGGTGGGAAGGCAGGGTTTCTGCTTCCACTTGGGGCTGAGGTGACAGGAAATGCTGGGAAAGCCATCAAGGGAAAGGCCTTGGCTGCTCCCCTGGAGTATATATTCACTTGATCCCTGCACTGTAGATGGTTCAAGCCCTTCCCAACCCAGCAGCTCGTGCCTCTGGACAACTGCCTAGTGCTCTTTGCTTCTCATGTTCAGGACCAGACTGTCCCTCTGGGAACAGAGCATCCCCACAACCTGCAGCCAGGCCACCCACCTTCACATCCCTGTCTCATGGCTTCCTACCCTGGGCTAAGGCATGTTCATGGTTCCTTTGCTCTGAATCATCGTGCTTAGGTGGGAAGATAGTGAGAGGTAACTGATAACAGTGTTGGATTGAGAGTATCCTCCACAGTCTTGAAGGCCTGGTTTCTGTCTGATGCTAGTAGAAGAAAGCGGAACCTTTAAGAGGGGAAACCTAGTGAAAGGAAGTCAGGTTTCTAGAGACATGCCCTTAATATGGGAAATCCCAGACTCCTCCTGTCTCTTTGCATCTCGGCCACCATGAAGCAAGCAGCCTTTCTATCATCAACTCCTGCTGTGGTGTATTGTGGAAAAACAACTGGGATGAGCAGCCAGGAACTGAAACATGCCAAGATAAACATCTCCTCCTTTCAAGTTCTGTGTCTCAGGCATTTTGTTACAGTGACAGAATGTGGCTGACATAGTCATGTATATAGAGTACCCAGTTCAGAAAAGTACTAGTCCTAGGTTGTTGAGATACTACTAGGCTCACCACATGCAGCTGTTCACATAAGACTCGTCCCCTCTGAGATGTGCTGCCAGCCCTAAGTCCACATGGATTTCAACCACCCAGAACAAAACTCTGTAATGTCTCATAACGCCTTCCTGTTCTTACATGTTGGAATAACCCTTTGTTATATAACCCTTTGTTTATATAAGTGAAATGCACTATTGAAATTAATTTCACCTGCTTCACTTTTGCTATGAAACTATTAGAAAACTATAAGCATGCATGTAGCTTGCCTTCCACTTGTACTAGGAGGCAATACTGCCTCCCCTTCCTCACGACCTGCATGCTTCCTACTTTAGCATGCCTACCACCATGATTGCAACCCTACCCAAGAGAGCATGTGTGCCCCCAATGGAGAGAATAGTACTGGGTCCTGCAGGTGATGAGTTGGAGAAATAAACAGCAGTTCCTCTTGTTTCTGCTTTGAGCACAGGGAGGCCAGGAGCCATCAGTAGGCAAGTGAGAATCCACCCAAGTGGCTTCTGAGGAGAGGGTACTGTGACTTCTACCTCACTGTATGGTCACTAGATTTTTTTGGTTTGAGTATAGCAAGAACTAAACTGGCTTTGAACACAGTCTCCACCTTGACTCCAAGATGAGTTCACATGGCATGAGTGCAAACACACAAAGCACCAAGCAGGGTCTGGCTCAGGGTGAGGATGAGCTGTGTGGAAGCTGTGCTTATTCGTTGTCATCACTGACTCTTAGAATGCAGTGCTCCATTTAGACTCTTCAAAGTTGCGTGTGTGCATGTGTGCATGCGTGCATGTGTTTTTAACATCAATCTCATTAAAAGACAAATGCCAGGATTTAAAATGAATGCCTATCACAACAAGAAAGGACAAGTCTGTCATCAGGGTGTTCCTGTGCCCTTCCTCCTAGGGTCATGTTAGTAGGGCCTTGTCCTAGTCTGCTTTCTGTTGCTATGATCAAAACCAACTTGTGAGAAAATAGTTTATTTCAGCTCATAAGTTACAGACTGTAATCTAGGGAAGTAGAGAGGGAGTTCAAGTCAGGAACTGAAGCAAAGGGATAGCCTGCACTGGCTCCCACACTTACATTAGGTCCCTCCTCTTACAGCCTAAGTCCACCTGCCCAGGGATGGCACTGCCCACAGTGGCCTGGGACTTCATGCATCAACTAGCAATCAAGAAAATGCCCCACGGATATGCCCACAAGCCAGTCCTCTTGATATAGTTCTTGATATAGTAGAGGTTCCCTCTTCCCATGTGTGTCAGATTGACAAGATTAACAAGGACACACCAGTAGGTACCAAGGCAGTGTCACCCACAGGCCCTGCAGACTCCTAGGCTCCTCCTCAGGACTGACCTAGGCTCCTCTCTCATTCCTACTGTGAAGTCTCTACAGAAGCTCTGTTTGTCACCAACATGACCAAGGAGGCCACCTTCTGAAGTTTCCTTCCTTTGGGTGTTCTTTCCCAAACACCGACTCCTCCTGCATGCCTCTCCCTTAGGACTTCATGTAGACAATGGGCAGTCATATTTATCAGACCCTCTCTGTGCTCTTGGGAAATGACATTGAATACATTATCTCCCATTTATTGCCTTATTTTATAGGCAGTAAGATGGGGAGTCTCCAAAGTGAAGGCACTCACCAAGGTCACAGAGCTGATGAGTAGCAGCCGCAGGTTTCTGTCCAAGTCAGCCATCCTCCATCAGCTGTCACACAGGAGGTATGGCAAGGGAACGTGGCTGGCACAGGACTGACAGTGGAATTTCAAATGCCAGGGACTTGGGTTTGGTTTTGTCTTGGGAAGCCATCAAAAGTGTCTGAGCTTTGAAGTGACAGGATCAGATGGGTGTTTTCAGGAGATAATTCTAGGAGCTGTGTATTGTCTGCTAAGGCACAACTCTTCCATCCTAAACCCAAGTCCAAGAAATTACATTTGTCTATCTGATTTCATGCATATGCCAGCCTATTGTTCCAGCCTGTCTTTTTCAGTCTGTGTAACTGCCTCACTGTGTACACACATGTGTGTGCATGTACACATCCATCATGAGTGGGGGGCATAATTTGGCAGAAGACTGACTGCAGCTGGCTTCTAGCCATGCAGCCACTGGCTTATGACAACTGTGACTTGTGTTTCTCACATACCTGGGTAGTGATGGAACAAGATGGGGATACTGAGAAATGAGACTATCCCCTCACAAACACCCTGGAATTCACACCTTTTCCCAGCAACATTATTTGAGACTTCAGTTTTGAATTTCAGAGGAACTGGCAGCCTTTGCATCTTCTAATTCAGTGAATTTTTATTGAGTTTCTACTGTGTGGGCCAGGGCTTTTGTGCCTAGTGTTTCCTGGAGGTTTGTGTCCTTTTATAGTTACTAAAGGTGAAGTGTGTTTATATGAGATAGTACTGTGACAACGGACACTGAAAATTCACTTAGGTCCCATGCTGAACACTTGCCATTTGCAGTACATGTCTTTGGCATCTACCCTCAGTCTGGTTTACTGTTTTCTATAGCATCTTCATATTACAAGTAACACAAAATACATACCAGAGAGTTCACACATCTGTGTATGTATGTAGTTATAGATAGGCTTCATCTTAAGATGTTTTTCGGAGCCGGGCGTGGTGGCGCACGCCTTTAATCCCAGCACTTGGGAGGCAGAGGCAGGTGGATTTCTGAGTTCGAGGCCAGCCTGGTCTACAAAGTGAGTGCCAGGACAGCCAAGGCTACACAGAGAAACCCTGTCTCGAAAAACCAAAAAAAAAAAAAAAGATGTTTTTCAAAATGAAAACCAGTGTCATCTTTTGACTGAATAATTATAAAAATGGTATACATGTTTTATATTCATATATGTAATGTTACTATATAATAAAAATATAGAAAAATATAAGGA
This sequence comes from Mus caroli, assembly GCF_978045245.1. Lineage (NCBI taxonomy): Eukaryota > Metazoa > Chordata > Mammalia > Rodentia > Muridae > Mus > Mus caroli. The sequence continues at coordinate 59,915,589 of NW_028227262.1, forward strand.
AAGTTTTTTTTTAATCTAAGTCTTTCCTATATTGGGATAATCATCACTCAGTTCACAGAGTGCAGCCACAAACCAGGCAAATAAGCCATGGGTCTCATGCAGTGCACATCTGTCCTTGGACTAACCTTATTCATATGTGGACACCTTTCTGGTCAGTAGATGTCTAATTATGTCTTCATATTAATTACCTGCCACTCTTCCATATGGTTACTTCAGAGATTCTTGAGCAGTCCCCTATCACAAGCTTGGGTAGTTTCCAGCCCCTTCTTAAGGTGGCCTGCACTCTGACAAATGGACTTGCCTGGCTTCCTACACATTTGTTTAAGTTTATCTAGAAAAAGTGGCTAGTTCAAAACCTGTACCAAGAGAGCCAAATACACATATTTTAGTATACTGATGTTTTTTCCACTGGCCCTCCAGGAAGTACAAGTGCCATTTTCTACAGCACACAGTGATGGAGGAGGGTGTCCATTTTCCCATGGCTTCCCAAGCTGGTACTATAACAGTGGTTTGGTTTGGTTTGGTTTGGTTTGGTTTGGTTTGGTTTGGTTTAAAACACCTTTGCCAATTTCACTCGGGAAGACAGCCCTGGTTTCTACAACTCATTTCTTCAGTTACTAAGTGTTGCTGTCCACTTCCTCTTTCCGTGGCTCACTTACTGGCAGCCTGTGTTCATTCTTACGAGCCTGTGCCTTAGTGTTGCCACTAACCCTGGTCTCTCTTATGGACTGCTCTAGCTCACACTTGCTTTCGGGGCTGATTTTTAGATAGGAACCAAGTATATTTTTGTTCATGTTTTTGTTTGTGATTTGTGTTGTATTGCAAAGGCTTTCCTCCCCCCATGACTGTAATCCCAGGCAATAGTACTTGTGTGATTTTTCATTTCGTACCCTTAAACTGTTACTCTAAATAGCCCACTGGGGTCCACTTGGGAGCCAGACGTGTGCACAGATCAACTTCTATTTTCTCTGAGTAGGAATCCTTTGTCCTGTTGGTTATGATCTAAGTTTCTTCTACCACACGCTAAGTCCCACTTGCATACACAGATCTGCTTCTAGACTCTTTCCCAGGATCAGCCTGCATATTTTAAACACACTTAAAATGTATTATAAAACTGCCATGATTCAAAATATTATATTTCTAGTAGAACAAGCTTTTCTACCTTGCTTATCTTTTTCTAACTTGTTTTTTTTTCTTTTTTTAAGATGTATTTAGAATCATTTTGTCAAATTTCTCCAACCCTACTCATTCCTAGCTAGAAAAAGAAATGAAAATCTGGTAAGGTCTTTTTTTGGATAAGTGCATCCTCTTGAGTACATTCCATCCAATCAAATTGCCATCCTTATTGTTTGGCTGCTTATCTGGAAGGCACTCCCAACCCATAGCCGGGCTAAGGACAACACAGAGGAATCCTGTGCCCTTAACCAGGCCTCCTGAGTGCTGTAGTTGTCACAGATTTGCTTCAGCACTGTTTCTCTGCAGAGCCATATCCTGGTCTGAGCTGGTAACTCATCCCTCCTCAACTGCATGTGCCCTTCATGTACTTCCCAAAGTGTCCTCCATGACTAACATACAGCCTTTCCTTTATGAAACCTCTACCTGAATACAACTACCACCTCATAAATGAGGTTCCACCTGCTGCCCTAGCAGCCTCTCCTTCCTTTCTGATCCAGAACATTGTCCATGAATTGGTCCTGACTTAGTCGTTAGGTCCTTCATACAGGCCTGCTCCTTTACCTTTTCTGCCACTAACAACCTTGACAGTTTTAAAGAAAGTATAGGACTCTCATCTGTAGGGCGATACCTTGGCCTGTGTTTGCCCAGTGTCCCCTCACAACCACAGACAAGCCATATGTCCTTGGAGACCAATGCTATGTTCTAACAGGGTTTTGTCCCATTGGGAGACCTGAGGCTCCCATCTATTACTTGGGCATATTGACATAGGCCTATTCTGCTTGTAAAGACCCCATGTTCTCTGTTACCAGTTAGTAGTGTTTTATCAAGAAGTACCATGGTAAGCTGACATCTCCAGACTGTCACTAAAGCCTGTATGTATTGACATGCTCACCCAGTCAGCCACCACAGTGATGGATGCTGAGGGGTGATTGCTTATGTTCTGAATGTCTCCTGTGTTTCTGGATTGCTATTCTATTACTGGAGAATCTCACCTTCCACCTCCAGCTCTACATTCACTTACCTGGTTCTATGTGGAAGGCCCAGAAGTCACATTTGTTCATTCTTACTTATTGTTTATTCTTACTTATTTAATGGAATGGCCTGGATTTCAGATTTTGGATTAAGACTGCTCCTCTGTCTTTTCCCTCATCTCTTCTTTCTCAATGTACATCTTAACTTGTTCAGGGAATGTCTCCATTGTGGTCTTGATCTCCCTCTGTTCCACGAGTGGAGCCTGCCATTTAAGGAGTTATGTGCCTTTGATTAATGGACAATACTGGACACCAGCTTCTGGGCCTGGGTGTTCTTGGTGCTGTGCTGCTCTCACTGTTCTGGGTAGTCTCAGTAAGTGAGCTAGGAGACACATGTATGCATGGACTACATGGATGTTCATATGTGTACACATGTGCAGAACTGTATCCTTGAGGATTTCCATTTCTATCGTTTATATCAAAATTCCCAACACCTAAAAGTTCTTAGCCCTTTTCCATGGTCCCTTACTACCGTCAGCATAGGAGCTGCTCTCTGTCAATGAACTGTTGTGTTCAGCTGAAGCCTTCTCCCAAGCACTTAGACTGCCTTTTTGCCATCTGCCTTAATTTCCCTTTGCCCCTCTTAGCAGCATTATTCTCGTGGTACCCTCTCTATCAGGATGCCACTTCTCCTTCTTATGCTGGAGGGTTAGATGGGAGGGAAAGGGCTAGTCTCCTGTTTCAGGAAACAAGCACAAAACCCTTCAAGGACTCCAGATTGACAATTTCAGAAAACAGACAGAACATTGTGACCATCACATGGCTGGCGATGGTCAGTTTCCTCTCCAAGGGCCAGAGGGTCAAGGGCTCTACTGGACCGCCATAGGTTATGGCCTGCCTTGTGACTGTGAGGTCAGCTCTGGTTCAAGGTCAAGTTCAGGTAGCAGAGGATATGATTGTTTGGGGATGCCTTCTGCACAAAGAGTACATCGCTTCTTTTATCCTAAGTGACATGTGAGATTCAGGAGAAGGGAAGCTCTGGAGAAGATCCTCTTTGGCTCCTCTTTAATCACCAGATAGGGAGTGGAACTGTCATCCTGCTGCCTGCCTGCACATGATGGAACAGACCCAGTGACCAGGTTTCTTCCTAGAAAACACACAGCTCATTCTAGGCTTTTCTATATGGCCCCAGTATCTACATGTGTTCAGGTAAGGGTGGTGCGGGAGGGGCAGGACCCATGGGTGGGATGAGTTTACGTGTGAGATGTCAGTTGTGTGCATTCCTAGAATCCCCAAAAACAGTGAGTTTCACAAAAAATAAACTCTAAATAGATCAAAGTCCTAAATGTAATGCACAAACTCCCAGAAGATAAGAGTCAAAGGAGTTGAGTTTGATGGTGAGAGAATGGATTGACACTGGACTTCATTAAGACAGTGAGGATGGCTGAAGAAGGGGTGGGTCCAGAATGGCCACTGCTCTAGTCAAGTCTTGTCTGGAAGGGTCAGAGAGTGAGTAGAGCTCTAGGGGAAGTATTAGCAGACAGCATGGAGATAGATTACAGGTGTAATGCACTAGACAGAGGGTGTGCATGGTCAGGCTAGATCTAGGGGCTGAGGCCAGAGAAAACACTGAAAATATTCAGAGTATTCCTAGTGTCGAGAGTGTGGAAGGCCTAGGGTGCTAATGGCATTTGGGAGCCCAGGTTTCGAGGGATCCAAGAGGCTGGTTTGAATATACTGCACAGTGAGGCTGTGCAAGTTAGAGTTGGAGAAAGGGTCTGACTGTGTTGAGGGTGCCTGCAGGGCAGACCCACAAGGAGATGTCTAAGCATCACAGGCTCAAGTGCTTGCCTTCCTGTCTTATGTCTTATGAGATGACAGTGTTCTCTCAAGAGCACATGGCACGAGATCCACTTTCCCTTTTGGGTGGCAAACTGAAGCAGAACATGCCCAGCAACCTGAGCTCTAGGCTATGGCAGTCTAGCCAGCCACACTAATTGGGTGGGTGGCTATGGGTGCCTTTGGAGTAGTCCTGTCATGCAGATACACCCTGTGCTGGCTAGTGCTGTATCAACTTAACACAAGCTAGAGTCTTCTAGAAGGAGGGAACCTCTACTGAGAAAACACCTCCATAAGATCAGACTCTAGTAAGCCTATAGGGCATTTTCTTTATGACTGATAGATGGGGGAGGGCTGAGCCCATTGTGTGTAGTACCACTCCTGGGCTGGTGTACCTGGGTTCTATAATAAAGCAGGCTGAGAGAGATAGTAAGCTGTCCTTCCCTCCCCCAGTAGCCTTTGCATCAGCTCCTGCCTCCAGGTTCCTGCCTTGTTTGAGCTCCTGCCCTGATTTCCTTCAGTGATGGATTACAATATGGAAGTGTAAGCCAAATAAATTCTTTCCTCCCAACTTGCTTTGCTTATGGTGTTTCACCATACCAATAGTTCCTCTTCTGGATGCTTCTAGATGCTACCTTGTGCAGTTGGCCCAGGCTGTACAGGTGAGCTGCAGAACACTTCACAGCAGGCAGCTGCTGCTTGAAGATGCTCCATGTGTACAGGTTCCACACACAGAACCAGAGGATATAGCAGGGTCTCTAGCCTTGGAAGACTCCTCAGATCTGGAGGAAAAGGGAGGCGGAGTCACTTAGGACAAAGGCTGCCAGGCACAAAATGTGGGAGGTGAGTATCAGGGGAAAAGCGGGCTCCAGAAGAAGACACTGACTGTCAGAGAGAGTAAGAAAGCCCAACCAGCATGTACAAAAGTAGAGCCCATGTAAGTCTCAGCCACAGAACCTGTGCACAGTAGAGTGCCTGTGACTCTTAGTTATTGATGCTTTGCCAACTTCAGATAAGGGGTATCTGCCTACTGCTAGGTATTTTGTGCAGACCTGCAAAAGTAAATGTAATATATTATGGCTCCTGCCTTCCAGGCATCCTGGTTTAATGGAGAGACAGCTCTCACATGACCTTCCTACAGCATGCATGTATGGTTTTCAGGTGGGTAGTAGGTAGGGCCTAGGACCCTCAGCAGCAGCAGCAGAAGCCCAACAAGGGCCACAAAGCCTTAGGTGACTGGAGACCTGGATGCAGAGACAGAGTCAAGAACACATCTCCCAGTGAGAGGGAACCAGAGAGATAGGAGGCCAGTGCACACTCTCATGGGTAGGCAGTAGTAAGACAGTATGGACCCAGAAGAGCATGGCACATGTTAAGAGAATGACCCATAGTGTGTTCTCCTAGCAGCAGCTCATTTAGCAGCTGTTACATGCAGTACTGGCAGTGCTGAGAGTAAATGGGCAATAGTAAGAGTTGCAGAAAAGAGAAGGAAATGCAGCCAGTGATAACTCTGCGGTCACCACATCCAGCTTCAGCCTACAGTACTGAGGTTCTCGGTAGAAAAGAGGGGAACTTGAGCATGGAGACAGGTAGGTTTGCTAGTCTGCTGGGTGAGCACAGGCCCTATGTGACTGGAGAGCTGGAGGCAGCGAGAACAGTCAGAGTCCCCTGGGAACTCGTGCTCAGAAGACAGCTGTTTCTATGTGAGAGGGCATACACAGACTCTAGGCCTTGGGATGCTAGAGTCATGTATAGACTGTAGAGGGCTCTGAACATCCACATGACTGTAGAGGGTTCTCATCTCTAACAGGTAGCAGGAACCAGTGAAGAGCTGGGGGCTGCCTTGCAGTCTGATGATCTTCCACCCTGCTAATAGCAGGACAGTAAATCCAGAAGCCATGGAAGGCTTGAGGAATATGGGCCCTGAATCTAGGTGGCCAGAACAGACAGGTGAGCAGAGGTTTTTCTGGGATTTGGAATCTGGATAGCTCCAATACAATTCCACTCTGCCCCATTTGGGCCTCTGAGACACCTCCTTCCTATTGTCACCTGTCCCAGGACAGCTTAGGGACAAATCCTATGAAAGCAGTTGTCTTAGTTAAGGTTTTTACAGCTGTGAACAGACAACCATGACCAAGGCAACTTTTATAAGGACAACATATATTCGGGGCTGGCTACCAGGTTCAGAGATTCAGTCCATTGTCATCAAGATGGGAACACAGCAGCATCTAGGCAGGCATGGTTCAGAAAGAGCTGAGAATTCTGTATCTTCATCTGAAGGCTACTAGCAGAATACTGGCTTCCAGGCAGCTAGGACAAGGGTCTTAAGCCATGCCCACAGTGACACACCTACTCCAACAAGACCACACCTACTCCAGCAAGGCTACACCTCCAAATAGTGCCATTCCCTGGGCCAAGCATATACACATCACAGCGGTGCTGTCCTTCGATTACAGACCAGACTACCTCAGAGTCTGTGCAGGTTCAACTGCTTTGGCTGCTGTGGTTGGGGTGGGGCCTCTACTTTGTGCTTTATGGCTCCCTCAAGGCTGAGGTAGGCGTGTTCTCTTCACCAGGGTACTTTTACTGGTACATGGAGCCAGTACCCACACACACCACATTCATAGGTGGGTGCATACTCAGATGGAGGGCACATCATAGAAAACAAGAACTGGTGTCCTTGGGTCTAGAATGGGGTATAGAATGATGCAGGTGCTAGTAATGAGTTGGGAAGACAGAGAGGAACAGAATAGACAATCTGATCATGCATCATTTCCTATTGTTACAATCACATGAATTCTGAAAATGATGTTTAATGTGGGACTCAGAGGCTCACAGGACCATTAGGAAAGATGCAAGACAGGAAGTCAAGTGAGATAATAGGTCATAGATCAGGAGGAATAGCAACCCGGAAGACCTCAGCCTCAAGCACTGAGGCTGGTAGCTCTTGGGGAATATGCCAGACATCTCAAAATTCTCTGAGCTCAACCAGCTACTAGGACCCTCGGCTTCAGGGTACCAGGCTACGGCTCTTAAGAGTGGGCTTCTCCCTGCTGCTAGAGTCAGCTTCAGGCTGCTAGGCCAGAGCCCTGAAAAGTGAGGCTTCTCTGCAGTGGTCCAGGCCTTACAGTATTTCTCTGTAAGATACTGGGAACTTCTGACTAGGAGCTTGGCTCTGGAGTTGAAGTAGGCCTGCCTGCTGTGTGCCCGTCCCTGTCAGGTCGGTCCCATTCCATCATACAGAGGGCCTTTCCGTGTAAATCAGCTATGCTGTCTTAGACCTAGGGCTTCCTCACTAATCAGCCAATGCCAGTGGTTTACCGCTCTCCATAGCTCCATAAGAGCCATGCTCCCGTGGCTTCTTGTGGTAGAGCATCAGCATCTGCAAGTCAGCCAACCTGAAGAGTATGACCTCCATCCAAAACACCAAGACACCCTCTACACCAGGGCTCCCAATGCCCTGTACTTCTAACAACATTCCTAGCACTTGACTTCCTTTAGAATAGACTTCACACATGAGAACAGTCAAAGCCACTGTAGGGCCAGACACAGTGTGACAGCCACTGTGAGCTGCTCCACAGAAGCCATGGCCACTGCTAGTGTCCTCTATTAGGACCCTCAGAACCATATACCACATGCATCCCTGGGTTCTTGCAACATAAACTGGCCAAATACACTGGTCTTTGTGGAGGACAGCACTTCCTCCTATAGCTTTGGCGCATCTCCCAACAGTGGCAGGGGAAAGTTCTGGCATGTTTCCATGTACCCTGAGAGGTACTATCCTGGGGTCTTCATGCAAGAGAAAGCTAACCCTAGGCTGCATCATGGAGAAGCCCAGATGCCACCCTAAGAATGCCTATGGACCTCTGGCTTGAGGGTAGGTGGACAATATCTACTCAAGAAGTTGCCACATTTCCTGGGGTCCGAGGAGTAGAGGGACTAGGCACAAGACTAAGGCTCTGTCTTCACCCTGTCATACTCAGCATTATTCAGCAAACACTTAAAGTTTCCAGGTCTGTACTGGGACTTGCTCACTGAGAACCTCAACTTTGTGGAAGAGGCTGAGCAGGACACATGTTTCTTGACCTGGGCATAGCTGGCTTTGCCTTGGGTTTTGAGCTTATCACTAGGACTAAAGCAGACCTCAAAAACCAGGCCCATATGGATGGCACGGTCCCTCAGAGCAGAGTATGACCTTGGTTAGAGAGATCCCTCTAGTTAGTGTCAGAGGGCTGAATTATAGAAGTAGAACAGATTAGAGTATGATAAACCAGTGAAGATGGACAGCTTTCCCAGGTGGCAAATGACCAAGATTCCAGAGAGAATGGAATGGGATTAGGAAGGGCCCTTCCTTGAGGAGGCCAGAAAAAGGAACCTGGTCCCCTGAAACTGTAGTTACAGGTAGTTGTGAGAAACCATGTGAGTGTTGGCAACCAAACTCGGGTCCTCTGGAAGAGCAGCAAGCTCTCTTAGCCACTGAAACATCTCTTCAGCCCCAACTGAGGGCCCTTCTTCAGTTGCCGGAGAGCCTCAGATCACAACTACAGAGACTACTGTGGGACATCTGTCCCAATATAGTCACCCTCAGACATTGAAGACCACAGTTACCTGCTCTTTCACACATGGGGGGGGGGGCGGGGGAGAGTATACAAGTATACATACAGTTCCTCCCTCTCATCCCACTTAGCCCTGTGCCTCTTACCAGACTATAGTTCTCGGAGGGATGGGCATCTGAAGAGCAGACTGACAATGATCCCGAGTGGCATGTTAATCAATAGTGGATCCCTGGGTCCCATTTACCCAGGTTGAGTGGCACATGGTCGATAGCAGCCAGTTAACCCAGTCCCTTGCAGCCTGCCTGTCTGAATAGTGCCTGCACCCTGGCCACAGAATGGAACAGAAGCCGCCTTTGAGCAGCTGGGCAGGACGTGACGGAGATGAATGGCTAGTGTGTGTGGAATCTCGCTGCTGCTGCTATAATAAAAAGCCTGCTCCAAGGTCCACACCAATGTTTCCTTGAAATTAAATATGAGGAGGACAGATAATAGCCAGATTCCATACCAGGCCAATACTATCAGATTGATGTTAGCAGTGATAATAGGAGAAGGATAAGTTGATGAGATCCCATTTATTAAATAAAGTGAGAGAGACAAAGGATGGGGGCTGCATGTGAGCAGGTGTACAGTGAGCACCTCACAAGAGGCAGCTTGGGAAGGAGGAGCATCCTGGATTTGCTGCAGGGACTCCTCTTGCCTGCTGAGGCTGCAGTGTAAGTGACAACAGGGGAAGATGCTATCCCCATAGTGATGCTGGCATGGGAGCAGGGGAGATCCTGCCCCTCTAGCCTCCTATTGTCTCCACCTTGTCATGTTCCTTGGTTTACCACCGACTTTGCCTTCCCTTGTGTGGAGCCTTCCCTACAACACCCTTCCCAAGTTGAGTCAGCAAGTTTCTAGGCCATGGAGAAGTCCTGGTATAAGCCTGTGTTTTGTTTCTTTCCCGTACCCCTGATTGTCTTTTCTTTTGAATTTTGTGGCATTTTCTAAAAGTTAAGTGTCTTTAAACACGGGCTGTGGAAATGGATACCCAGGCTCTTCTTGTCATGCCCATGTCTTATTATTGCATGCATTGAGAAAACCACTTAGGCTTTTTGAGACTCGTCCCTGCGTGCAGAGTGAGACAGCAATGCCTATCTCACAAAGCTGCTGTTTGTATTCTGGGGGACATGGTACAGTGTTAGTACTATATGTTGGACACAGTAGGCCCTAGCACAGTCGAGTTAATCAGAATAGCAAAGATTTTACCTACATGCTCTCCCATACGTGTCTGGGCTTTCTTCCTAGGCTGTTTACTTGGATTATACATCCTCTTTGCCTTCTCCTTTCCCCATGCTGTTCTTCACCCCAGCTGTCTCCCAGGGTGTGGGCTACTTAGGGAGCAAGGTGTCTCTTTGTAGAGCTGCTCATGGGATACTTACCCTTCTCTTGACCACAGTCAGTTTACCTCTAAGTGTAGATGGTGTTTGACTTCATTGGGGTTACCATTACTATAACCATTACTGAATCACAATGATCAAAAGCAACTTGGAGAAGAAAGGGCTTCTTTGGCTTATACTTCCACATCACTGTTTATCACAGAAGGAAGTCAGGGCAAGAACCTGGAAGCAGAAGCTGATGGAGTGCTTGCTTAGCCTACTTTCTCATAGAACCCAGCCCAGGAGTGGCACCACCTACAGTGAGCTGGGCCCTTTCACATCAGTCATCAAGCAAGAAAATGTACAACAGGTTTGCCCACAGTGGGGGTATTTCCTAAGTTACAATCCCCTCTTCCAAAACAACTCTAGCTTGTGTCAAATTGACATAAAACTAGTCACTGTCTTACGAGGTTGGGGTCAGAGACATTGCTGAGCCTGGTATCCATCCTGGTGCATGCATAGTAGCTGTTTGGTAGCCCAGAAGCTAGTGCCGAGGACATTCTGAACCTTGATACCCCGCTGCCATCCTCCACTCCACCACTGCCACTCTGCCTCCTGTGTTTTCTTGTGCTGCCACTCAAGGCCACCAAAGTGCAAGGTATGTGCAGTTCCTGGCCCTCTGACCCAGTGCAGTGGAGGAGCTGCCGGTACTCCTGGTAGCCCCCTGCACTCCTTAGCTGATAAGGTGTAGTACAGCCTTCACCTCTGCCCTTAGAGCACAAACGTCTCATGTGGCTGTCTCTGCCCTTTTTCTTCTCATGAGAGTGTGAACTAGATTACCACTGGGGTTGGCTCATTCTACTTCTCTGTTACCTGTCTTTACTAAGTGTATCCATAGCCACACTGTGTCCAAATACGGTCATGTTCCAAGGCCCAGGAAGGATGTAATCAGTAGAGGAAACACCGAGCCTCTCACTTCTAGATGTGCTTATTCCTGATCCCCTTTGAGAGCCAGTTTCTATCTTGGCAGACATGTGGGCTCCAGATTGATGTAAACTAAGCAGAAATATAGATGTGCACCTCAGAAATGAAAAACCTGACCTGCTTCTGGTATGTTAAGGTGATGTGTGATCTGGGTGAGGGCTGTGGCACTGGGGATCTGACTTTTGAGCCATGTGCTATAAGACTTTGCATTTACTGAGTGTGTGTTGAGACCATTGCCCTCGTCAGCTGACCACCTAATTCACAAGAGTATTCTTACCGGTTGGAGCTGTTTTGTAACAGGTCACCTTGAATGGGGTAAAGCCATCCAACACCTGCTTCCAAATGGTTTGACCTGACTAGCCCTACCCTACTTCAGAGAAAGATTCACTTCAGGAGCTATGCCTCTCCTCAGATTCTTCTGTGCACAACAGATAAAACTGTTGACATTTGCCTGCCTGTGTGTACTCCTACTGTGCTGAAGTCCCTGTGGAAAGGGATCGTGGCCTCAGCAGTAGCAATGCTGTGCAAGAGATAGATTTCACACAGCCCAGTTTCTCCCTGCCTAGGAACCCACTAAGTCTTCTCTGAAGTTTTCTCTCAGCTCCCAGGCCCTCTTATCAGAGAGCAGTCATCAGTGAGGTGGGCAGCCCTAGGAGCCATGAGAAAAGAGGCTAGTGATGAAGCCACTCTCTCCTCACTTGCAGCTCAGTCTGTATCAGCAGCTCTGTCGTACATGTATGGAGGGGAATGTGAGTCAGAGGCTGGCTCCCAGTGTACCTCACACTGGGCCCAGGAGCCTGCCAGGGTACTTTCTCAATAAGGCCAGTAAGCCTCATACCACTTAGAGCTGAGGTAGTAGCCTCTGGTATCTGCCTGGTACCTGCAGGCCATGATTATGCAGGGTTAATTCTGTGCAGGGAGGATGCCTGCACCTTCCCAGGTGTGAGACAGAGAACAGAGCCAGGAGGGGAGACAGTGGGATAGGGGTGCAAGCTAGGACTTAAGGTGATGAGGGACCACAGAGCATTGCTCATAGAGAACACTTGTCTGAGACATGAAGCCACTGAGAACTCTGTCTTCCAAGGCCATACAACTCCAAAAGGCCCATGAATGGACAAGCTCTTGGGAAGTTACAAAGGAAATAATGCCACAGTACCCACAGTTCCTCTCTCTGTACATCAGGTAGAACCTGCCAAGGGGGTCTCCAAAGGATCAGGAAAAGGGCAACTCTCCCTCATGTATCTGAAGATGTGATGTAAATAAATGCGAAGGCAAAGACCCCAGATGACTTGTTGGGAGGAAGCCCCCTTGAGCAGCATTGGGCACAACTATGAGATTTGGGGAGCTTCAGTCCTGTATATGGGTTTTCTCTCCTGTGGCCTGGCAGCTTGCCATAGCATCCCAGCCACCCTGCCTACTTCTGTTGCAAACCTTCTATCTTGTTCAGACCTCCATTGATTCTTATTGTCCCAGCTAAATATGGGTTCTTCACTCCTTCACTGGCACATGTCTTAGGGATAGACCTATGACTAAGATCTGCTAAAGGTGAACTGGGTGAGTGAGGTTTCTAGGAAGTCAGGCCTGATTAAATGAGGCACCGAGCCTAAAGAGGAGATACTCCATGATGATTGTGGTCCAGGGCTGGTTCAGGAAGAAGGATGGACCCCAGGCAGCATCATGAAGCAAATGGCAGTGGTCAAAAGTGCCCATTCAGACACCTGGGCTGGGCATAAGACATTGCAGACTTACGTCCTAAGCCCCTCATTACTTTGCTGCTGGTTCTCCTTAACTGATGACTTTCACTTGGTTGAATTATCTTGATAACAGCACTCTCCCCTCTGGTGTCTGCTGCATGGCTGACACTCTCAATTCAGAGGTGCTGGGCAGGAGAACAGCAAGCTGGCCTGGAACACAGCTTGCAGAATACCCATCCTTTTTATTGCCAAAGAATGTGAGGAATGGCTCACTGCAGCTTTATAACTGTCAGGTGTCACTACAAGTTCACCACAGCTGTTACAAACATGGGGGAGCTTTGGCGAAAACCCATCTGGAAAGCTGATGGGTAGATGGCACCACCACAATGTCAATAAATATGCCCTCCCCATACACTGGCTCTGTGATGTAACTTCTCCATACCACAGTTTTCTCATATGGGAGAAGGAAATAGGGAAGAATAAATAACATGTGCCCCACATGTGCGGGGAGAGGTAATGGGGGAATGTTTTTCACCAGAGTGCTGCTGTGTGAGCTACTGGGGTGGGGTGCAAGAGCGTAAGTGTGCAGAGGACCCTGAGTAAAGGTGTTAAAGAATGAGTGTGAAAGAATGGGTGAGGGGAGTGTGTAGATGTGGGAGGGGTGTGAGTGAGTGCATGCAAGTGGGGGGACTCTGGGATCATAGGAGAATGTGTGTGGGAGTGTGCATAAGGTGCGTGAGAGTATGTGTAGCTGTGTGTGTGTGAGTTGTGGGAGCACTGGATATGTGACAGTGAAGGAGGCAGGGGAAGAGAGCTTACATGGAACAAAAAGGCATCTGGTAGTGGTCCTGTCAAAGGTGGCCCCAGGGAGCTGGGAGGGGCACCTGTAACTGTGTAATCTGTTGTTTACTTTTTTATCACTTGTTTTGCATCATAATAGTAAAAAGCCAGCATATTCATTTGTTGTAGATTCTGAAACTATTTTGATAAAGGAAGAAAGAAAATATAGTAAAATGCCTCAACACATCACTACAAACTATCTCTAAGACGCATATTTTTGTTTTATCTTTTGGCTATCTCTGTAGGTTTTCTCTGTCACAGTAGTAAAATTAGAACAAGGGTTTGGGAGGAAGTGGCATTCCTGTCTCACATGGCTGTGGTACCAGGTCAACAATGCACTGAAGACCCCTTGGACAGAGCCTGACCCAGCTGCCACCAGGCTCCTCACCCTTCCTGGTGACACTGGGGACTCATGGCAGCAGCCAGTCAGCATACAGCCCTATACCCCAGCCCATTCAGTATTGGCCACTGGCCAGAGGACCAGACCCTGCACTCCTCACTTTGGAGTGAGCTGGCCCATGGATAGACATCCAGAGCTTATCTAGTGTCTTTCTGGGTGTTGAGTGTGAGTTCTTGCCTCTCATGCCTTCTAATACCAGCCATCTGTTCTTATCGTCCCCCAGGCCCCGCAGAGTGGAGCCTGTGTGCTCTGGCCTACAAGCCCAGATCCTCCGCTGTTACCGTGACCATCTGCATGAAGTGCTTCTGTGCTCAGACCTGGTCAAGGCATACCAGCACTGTGTGAGCACTGCCCGCAAGGTGAGGCCACCTGCCTTAGTGTGTATGCCTGGGGCCCTGCATTTAGACGTCCCATCCTCAACCTTGCTCAGAACCATTTTTCACCACTTTTGGGACCCCAAACATATCCGTGGGAGTAGTATTCCCTGTGCTCCTCTTCCTGGCTAGGCTTATGTAATCTGTCCACCTTCCTGGAACAAGTGGCAAACTTCTCACCTTTCAGCAGAGGGGCTGAGAAAAGGACTATCCAGTTATACCCCTAGCCTTCCTTGACAGAAACAGCTCTAAGCCTTGCTCCTTCCACCCTGTGTCGGTGGCCATTTTCAGTCCCTGTGCCCCCTTAGTGTATCCCACCAGTGTACCTTCATTGCACTGAGTAAAAACCTGGAAAAGGTGATACTGATGATATTGGACAGACTACAGGAAGTTCCAATGTGCCTCTGTCACTACACATGCCTAAAAGAGGCTTGTGACCTTTCAAGCTCTCCTTCCTGGCCCCACACCTAATGTTCCTGGAAACATCAGAGGCCAGCTGGGCCCCCAAGCCACCTCTAAACTGTGCATGCAGTCTGGCACAGTGTGGGCTTCAGCACCCAGACTCACAGGGCACCCTGTGACCAAGATGCCCTACTGGAAAAACTTGGTGTCCTCTGCCAGCTGCACAGAACATGGTCCCTGGCAGAAGTGAGATAGGAATGAAGAATCCTCAGGAAAGACGTGCTTCCAAAAGCAGTTAGATGGCAGAGGCATTCCTGTCCAGCTCAGGACACCTGAGGGCTTTCCTCTAGGTATAGAGCTATAAACCTGCCTAGAGGTATGCAGAGCTCTCTAGAGCAGGAACCTGATTGCATAGTTGCATTCTCCCAGTGCTTCTCTTAGAAAATCCCTACTTGTTAAGCTAGAGAACAGGGAGGATCTTACTTAGGTAGAGCAGAAGTGGGCAAGGCTGCACTAGGCCAGGGTGGGGGTTAGCCATACCACTGTAAGAACAGAGAAGGGAGCTGGGCCCTTGGGGATAAAGAGGTGGTGCTGGCTATTATTGCTACAGAACATGTTAAGTAAGAGCCTATGTCCTGCTCAGCAGTGGGGAGAGACCCAGTCTAGGTCTCAGGCCAGCTAACTGACTCATAGCCAGTTATACTGCAGGGAAATGGCCACTATCCAGTGCAGTCTGCAGGAGCCTGGAAATCATGGGGCTGAGATCTCTTACAGCCCCAGCCTGGGCCATCTCTGGGGATGAAGAGGGCTCAGCTGAACTCTGGCTGTTCTCTTTGAAGGGCTGAGGAGCAGCATCCTTCCTGGAGCCTTGAAGAAGGGACCGATCATGGGACCACAGACCATGGCCCCCAGGCCCTGCAGTCTCTAACTGAGCACCCATATGCCTCTGAGCATGGGGCTGCCATGCTCAAGAAACAGTATGTGCTACTGATTGAAAACAAATAAAGCAGATGTCTTTGTTTGCAGTCATTCACTCATTGGCACCCAGTCACTTCTGTTGACTCTTTGTCCAGCCGTCTGTTGGTCACCAGTAGCACAGAGCCTCACAGGACAGATTGCTTCTCAGGGGGAATACTAGGCCTGGCAGGGGATAGCATGGAAACCCATAACTACATGGACACACAAAAGCCACCATGGATCAAGTATGAGAGGAAAAAAGAGAAGTGGTGTTTGGAGGGATGGTGCCAGCATCGAGAAGGACCTTCTGTTTACTCTCAGGAAGACTGGTGGGTAATTGCAGGACAGAGCAGAGCCATGAGGAGTGGGCCCCAGGTAAGGAGGCCCCTCTGTAGCTAAGGGGGCAGTGGGCATGAGAAGAAAAGGAAGTTGGGAAAGGGGCATCTGGGCTGGGAAAGCCAGGCCTTGAGCAGAGGCAGTGCTGTTCAGGTACCTGGAGCCATGTCATTCTCTCACAGGAGGGGCAGATTGAGGTAGGGCCATGGCAGAAAGCACTGTGGTCTGCACTGCCCAGGAGGAGGAAGCCACCCTGCTCTGGTGGGCCAGAGCAGGTGTCTGAATAGGAGATAGAAAGGGTGGACAGCTTTCAAGGCTCTGATATGGTGCAGGTGGCAACACTGTGGTTCAAGTGTGAGGACCGGCCTGCCAGTGGGCAACCTTCTTCTCTATGACAGCACACCAAACACCAGGACCACACTGTAGCCTGCATTATGTCCTGTCCTGACAGGGATTTGGGTGGAACTTGCAGTTCTCTGGCCTTTCTGCTGGTAACCTTGTACTTCCCATTCAGGTTCACTCAGGGAGTCCCTGTGCCATCTGGAGCTGAGTGCCCCACACTCCGGCTTAGCAGCTCATCCCTGTACCTCTCCCTCAAAGCCCAAGGGAAAATTAATGTTTGAGAGATACTCACAATCTAGCCAGGTTTGCCTGACGGTCTTATTTAGCCACACTGTGGGATCAATGGTCAAGAAAGGCAGCCACAGCACCCTCCCTCTGTGTTCTGGGTGAGTGCCTCACAGTGTGTAGGGAAGCTGAAGAGTGCCTTAGCCTGAGCCCTGCAGGGGAAAAGAACTTGCTGGGATGAGAGAGGTCACAGGTCACATGGCTTATTGATTGACCTTCAGTGATACCAGAGCATCCTCTATCGAGGAACAATGATCCTTTCAGACCCTCCCCCAGAGACCCCCGCTACTCCACATTGTCTGTCTTGGAAATCCCAGAGTGGCAACACACAGACATTCCTCCTATTCTACAAGCTCAGTCAGACTCCAGGGCTAGGCATCGGACACTGCCAGGCGTGTGAACACCTGGGAACTAGACTGCACAATCCTGTGCCAGCTCACTCTGCTGGGAAACAGGCCTCCTCCAGACCTGGCATAAATGGCAGCATATATGTGACTTACAGCACTGCTGAGCAGAGCTTCTATCCTGCTCTTTTTCAGCTTCCCTGTACCTTGCTTGTATCTGCAGACATTGGCAGGTCAACAGGCAGCCACTGGCCCCTAGGATCTCCCTCTCCTGCCTAGCAACTGCCAGACTACATAGCTTTCTCTGTGTCCCTCTGCAGGCCAGGACTGGTCTCGGGCTCAAGCCATCTGAGCAGTAGCTGCAGCAGATACATAGTCCCTCATCCCTGGCCTACAGCCTCTAGTTTAAGTGCACTGGTGGCACTGCTGGCTGCTTGAGGTAGAGAGGGAGGGCTGTCTTGGCCTCAGAATTCTGTGGAACCGTATTCTTCTCTGGGAATAGCAACACTGACCAGCCTCAGCTGGGGTCTGTCTAAAGAAACCCTGGGGCTGAACCACAGGAGCAGCTTGTCAAGGCATCTCACTGACAACAGGTGGCTGTGAGGTTTATCTAAACTACAAAGCCTAGAGGGTCTTAGGACCAAAACATCAGAGCTCAGAAGAAGCTGACTTGGGATACCCTGAGGAACTCCAGTCTCTAGCAAAGGTCAGGACAGTATAGGGGCACAGGTCCTTGGGCTATATAGTGTTCTGCAGGCTGCCTGACCGACCCTGTGCCCTTTATCCAGAGTCTCAGCCTAGCTTCCTGGCCACCGGAACTGAGAGCAGCCATAGAATCACAGCGGGGAGGAAGATCTTAATTGGCTTTCACTTGTCATTCTAAAGCTGGGAGATGCCTCATCCTATGAAGTGATGAGTGTCTAGAGCCAAACAAAGGAGGCTGACTTCCTAGAAAGTGCTGGGGAAAGCAGAAATCCTACACAGGAGATTAGCCACTTCAGAATTATTCCCCTTAAAGAAAGCACAGAAGGGGGCAGTGCAGTGAACTTTCCCTTGTGATTGGCCACCGCGGGGGCTCCTGTTCTAGGAAAACTGGTCCATTTCAGAGTTCAGCATGAGGACTTAGAACCCAGCAGGAAGGAGTAGCTTCACTCTAGAATGGTCTTGTGTACTAGAGCCCTAGCATGGCTAATCTGAAAAATGGCCATCTGTGAACTCTTAACAGTGCTGTTAGCCTGGGTCTCCCAGCATTGTGTCTCTCCACACAGCACACACATACACACACCTCACAGCACACACCAAACACAGACACACACACACTTTGCAACACACACTTTGCAACACACACACACATACCTCACACCACACACCAGACACGCACGCACACACACACACCATATCACATCCTTCTGCTTTTCCTTAGCTGGTGCTTAGTCCTAAGAGCAGGTTGTACTGTTCCAACTGCAAGTGGGCCTGGCTCTCCCCTACTACCTCCCCAGAACTCAAGGCACACCACCCCCAGCCTCTATCCTCCCTTCCTACTGTACCACAAGCACCCCTCATGGCAGCAGAACTTCAGGAAAAGCTTTCCATAAAGTCTCCGCCTCCACCTCCCAGTGCCACCCTGACAAAGCCAGCACATCCAGACTGAGGTCCTTGAGCCTCCACAACTCCTGAGACTTGAGGTGGGTCATTGGAGTGGACAGACCACCTATCACGAAAGCCTCATCCATCATTTCCTGTGCTATACTATTTGCTTCTGGAATGGTTTTGTCTCTAACTCAGAGTGGGAAAGCTGGCATGTGGTTACCAGAGAAAGAACTTGGGCCTCAGACCTAGGGACTCAGTCCCGCAAGTCCCTGAGCTTCAGTTTCCCCATCTACAAAACAGCTAAAGCCAGGTCCGGGATCTCTAGGGATGACTGTGAAGTGTTCTGTTTTCTTGGACAAACAGTTGAAGTTTGCAGGGAGTGCCACCTCCCAGCCCTAGTCTCTCCTCCCACAGAAGAAGAGCAGACAGAGACACACCGCACGTGGTCAGAGAGAGCCTGGAGGGGCTAGACCTGAAGCTAACAAGGCTGTTTCTTTTCAGGTGTGGTGGTCACAGGTTTTCTGTCATTTGCAGCAGAATCCCTAGGACAGAGCATGGTGGTAGAAAAAAAAAAAACCCTGTCACAGTATCTTGACTTCCCCTCTTCCTGAGCCAAGCTGTTGGGCTGAGGAAGGGCTGCAACAATGATGCAGCAGCATCTTCCACAGGCACCCAAGGAGCTCTTCCACTCAGCTTTGGTCAAGTCGGGGACACCAGTGCTGGGAGAGGAAGTGGTCATCTCAACTAGGCATCCTACCCACCCTTAGCGGCCCCGTGTCCCTACCCCAACCTTGATACTCCAAAGAATGAGGGTGTGTTAACTGCCTCTGCCAGATTCCTGTCTCTGTGTGTCCCCTGGTGGGATTGGAGGGGGTATGGCTGACTTCTCACTGCACCTTTCTCTTCCTGGGTCACAGAGATTGTGTGTGCATGGTGTATGAGTGTGCAAGTGTGGGTGTGCACATGTCCATAGAGGAGTGGGAGTTCTGTGCTTTGTGTATGTATGTATGGTCTGGTGTGTGTTCTCCTGTGTATACTGTTGTGTACCCAAGTGGCCAGCCTCCCTCAGCACACCTGCTGATATAGGCTGGACCTCATCCCACCTCCATGCCTTCCCTGATGCCAAAAGCAAGCTTCCCTTTAGGAAGTGTGTGTGTGTGTGTGTTTGTGTGTGTGTGTGTATGGGGGGGGGAGACAATGCATGGTGTATTCTGTGTATGCACATTGGTACACCCAGAACCTTGCCTGGATGAGGGGTATGTTAGACAGTGTGCACTTCAGGAATGTCCTGAAGCAATGCTAATAATTCCTACTGCTGGAGAACAATGTGATTTGTCATTCTCAGTGTAACCAGAAAAGTAGAGAACACCATGATTATTGAGGCCAGAGGGAACAGAAAGAGACAGGAACAGAAACCTCAGCTGGGTGTTGTGATAAACTCTAGATGAGCAACAGCAGGAAGCTCCTGGCCCACCAAGGGCTAGAGTCACAAGGAGAAAGGATTGCTGGTACCATGGGGATGCCGAGAGGGTACAAGGCACAGCTACAGAGGAAGGGCTGCCCATGGAGGAGAAAGAACTGTCCCCTGCTTAGTGAGCTTCATCCCATTACCCATCATCACTGAGCCTCCCAAAGCTAGACACAGCAGGGAACCAGAGGCTCAGGCAGCTGAGGGAGATGCAGCTGCCCCTACTGAGAAGGAAGGATCTGAATCGTGATGCAGCTGCTCACTGCTCTGTGGTGGCATGTGTGCCTGTGCCCAGATGGCCATGAGCAGTGGGTGTCAGTGCAGGGATGGGCATGGACCTGTGTGGTTTATACCCTGTCTTAGCAGGTAGTGGACAGCTGGCAGAGAATGATACCAACAGCCAAACCTAGCACTTGACAGACTTTAAACAGGAACCAGAACAGTGCATGTTTGTTTAAAGCCTTACACAGCAATATGGCATAATTACGACTATAATCATCTCATAGATAAGGACAGTAAGGCGTAAAAAATGTGAGTAACTTGCCAAAGAGTACACAGGAAGATCCAAAGACGGGACTCAGAGCAGCCTGGCCTTCAACCCCTGCCCTCAGCCTACACCACCTATTGGAGGTGGGCCCTGGCTGTGTCTGGGACAGAGCTACCCTTAACCTGCTTCTGAAATGCCCTTGCTTGTTCCTGGCTACCCAAACAGCGACCCTGACACAAGCCTAGTGTTGGCTGTAGAGGCTATATGATGACAGCCCATTCCTCCTTCATGACATTACTGTCCACAACAATGAGTCAGTATCAGCAGCCAGGTAGCCTTGAAACTCTTGCAAATTGGGACAGACTTGATCTGCCCCACTTTGTCCTTCCATTGTGACCTTAGGCAGACACCCAGAGAGTTAGTGCAGGGGGTTACAAGAGGATGAGAGTACTCAGTACAAAGCAGGGCAGTCACTGTGACTTCCTAGGGGTGCTGGCTGGGTAAATGCATCAAACTTTGTCTTTTAAAATGGAGGATTCCAGGGCTGAGAGATGGTGCAGTGGTTAAGAGCGCTGGATGCTCTTCCAAAGGACTCCGGTTTGATTTCCACCATCCACATGGTGGCTCAAAACTTCCTGTAACTCCAATCTCCAGATCAGACATCCACTAGCCTCCACTGCCACCAGGCACACAGAGTAGTGCAGAGACATATGTGGATGCTGAACGAACGCCCAATGTATAATTAAGTAAATGCAGTCTCACAGAGCATAGTAGTGCACACCTGTAATCCTGGCTAATCAGAAAGCTGACAAGAGGACTACAAGTTTGAGACCAACCTGGACAACTTAATTAACAAAACCCTGTCTCTAAAATAAAATATTCCCAAGGACTGAGGATGTAGCTCAGCGGTAGATTTGCCTAGTTGCCAGGCTGTGGGTCCAGTGCCACAGACTAACAACAGAGTTTCCAAGTTCACAAAAAGCGAGCAAGTAAAAGCTTTCTATGTGCTGTATACAGAAGATAGCACCCTAGTTCTGGGGTCACGAGCTGACTAGAAGAAAGGGGGGTAGGGGTAGAAAAAGATATGCCTGCAGCTGCCTTCAGGAGAGCAGAGAAGGCTGCAATCCAAGACAGAGACAGAGGATACTACCAGACTGAGCCTTTGGAACAACAGGGAGACAGTTCACGGGAGCCTTACACACCTTACACTAAAGCTGCAAAATATACAAGGTCAAATTTGCAGATTTGACTGAATAAACCAACACTGCATTTACAGATTTAGGATTTGCATGACTCGTGTCCAGCAGTTGTCAGAACTGGTGCTAGAAGTGGAGGGTGAGAGTGTGAGGGAGTGAGGGAAGAGTTAGTTTTCACATGGATGCATAACAATATTGATCCAGGCATCTTCTCAGGCCAAGTTGTAAAGGCCTGACAGACGAGCCCAAGGCAGTTCTTCCATTGGCCATGAGCAGCTCTTGTGCCATCTACCTTCTCTCTTTATATGTGCCCATACAACCTGCCAGTGGTAGGAGCTGAGATCCCACCTGGTTCCTCCAAGACCTGCCACTGTGGGCTGCTGGTAAGAACACTGAGTTCTTCCTCCAGGAAGGACAAGCTGAGGACTGGATCCTACATCTGATGAGGAGTGACTCAGGCTGGCTCTTGTGCTCAGTGTGGGGTAACTAAAAGGAGGTCCTTGCAGGGCTGGGCAAGGGCTAGGAGACTCTGGTAGCCCTGCTTCTCCCTCTGCCTCTACTGCCTGCCCTTTGCCAGCACAAGGTTTCTCTATAAATGTCCTGCAGGCTCAGGTTACTCCTTGCTTCTGCATCGCTACACAGAGAATGAGTGTCCTAGCATAATCACTGTGTCCTGAGGACTCTCAAGGAAGGGTCATACGCAGTCCATTTTCTCATGTGGTCAGAGTCCAGCAAGAGAGATGGGTATCCAGTGTCGGGTATGGTGAGTCCATCAGTGGGAAGCCCTGAGAGCTTGGAGCCTGGGTCCTCCCGCTCAAGGATCAAAGTGGAAGGAGGCAGGGATTAGAAAGGGAATGTTGAATTCAGAGCTAAACCAGAACTGGCTTGGTGAAGTAAGTGCCTTGTAAGGGCAAGGTCCACATGCCTGTGGGTAGGGGACATAAGACAGAGTGATCAATCCATAAGCAGGGCCACTCCAACAAGAGTGTTAGGTACTTGCTGTGCAGCACAGAAATGAATGCAAGCCTCTTGGGAAGGAGGGAGGGAAGGAAGGAAGGAAGGGAGGGAGGGAGGGAGGGAGGGAGGGAGGGAGGGAGGGAGGGAGGGAGGGAGGGAGGGAGGGAAAGGAAGGGAAAGGAAGGAAGGAAGGAAACTTACCAAGACACAAAGATGGGTGTCCATCCAGAGAGAAAGGCCAGAGGTTCAGAGCATGTTATCAGCTCTCCCGTGGGAATAGGATAATGGCTGTGGGTGATACTAATACTATTTTCTAATATTCTCAACTGACATTTTTTTTTTTTTTAGTTAGGGTCTCTCATATCCCAGGATGTCCCAAAACTCAACTGTGTAGCTAAGTAGTGGCTTTGAAATTTTTTAACATTTTATCGATTTTCTTTGTGAATTTCACATCATGCACCCAAAAATCCCACTCATCTGTCTATATCTTCATTCCACCCTTGCAACTTCCCCCCCAAAATAAAAAATAAATAAACATACAAAACAAAAATTCTCATCGTGGCAGCTGTAGTGTGTCACACAGAATACCTATGTCTAGGGTCCACATATCTTTACTTGCAAATGTTCATTGCAGTGAGTCATTGGTCTGGTTCAAAGCCTCTGGCTTCTGCTATACAAGCAATACTGGGTATTGTCCTCTTCAGGACTCCCCTCAGATATACTGTTGTTGCCTTGTGTCATGGAGATGTACAGAGCTTTGGATCTGTAGAACTTGCCCCCTCACATGCTCCAGTAGTTCATAGATGGAGTAGATATGTGGTTGGCCAACTCAAAGCCCTGGAACTGGGTCTGGGTGATAGTTGAGTTCATCAGCCCACTAGCTCTCATGCACCCACACCCCAGGGAGAGCTCTCTAGCACTGCCCATGCTAGCTCACTCAATGCCATAGCTGGTGAAGGGCAGGGCCAGCTCTCCACCTGCACAGGTGGCAAGGAGCAATGGGGATGAGAGCATCTCTCCCTCACCCATGCCATCACACCACAAATGGGGTGGGACCAGCTCGGCACAGTGCTTGGACATCAACATGGCCTCAGGTAGCAGCCCAAACCAGGGCTATCTGCATGTCCTTTGGTAGTAATACATGCCTCAGACATCAACACAGTCACTTGCTGCTACAGTACCAAGGACCAAGACATGGCTTGGTGGCAGCATGGGCCCGGATGTCACCATGGCCTCAAGTGGCAGCACAGAATCCTTGTATCTGCCCATTTCTCACTGCATGGAGTCTCCAGTCCACCTTCCTCCAGTGTATAAACCCCTCAGCATCACTTTCTCCCCCAACTCTCCACTACACACTCCATCTTTCCCATCTTTTCATCACCTATTCTCTCATTATAGTGGTGCCCACAATGAGTACCTAGGTGTCTTTCTTCCAGATTCCCCCTGAATTCTTGATTCCCCTGTCT
This sequence comes from Mus caroli, assembly GCF_978045245.1. NCBI lineage: Eukaryota > Metazoa > Chordata > Mammalia > Rodentia > Muridae > Mus > Mus caroli. The sequence continues at coordinate 59,939,611 of NW_028227262.1, forward strand.
TTCACGTCCTGAGATCATAGACCTGCACTGCCAGTTTATATAATGCTTCAGTATCAAGCCTACTGCACGCTAGACAGGTGTCTACTAACTGAGCTTTCCCCCTGCTCCAGCAATGGGCAAACAAGAGGGTGTGGCTCTTTATAGCCTCAGGTCATGAGACAGGCAGCTTCTTCCCTCCTATGTATCTGAGCCCTTGGCTCTTGTTACAAAGGCTAGCTTTGCTCCAATCCTGGACAGTTTGACCCTCCTCGAACAGCAAGGTGCTTCTGCCTTCTAAGCAGAGGCCAGCAGAAAGGCAGGGTCTAGGGTATTTATCCTTGAGAGACGATCAGGCAAGAGGCCTTTCTGCACCCACCAGATACCCATACAGACCGTCTTGGTGTGCATCACAGTCACTCTTAGGCACTTGCTGAAGACAGCACAGAGTAAAACCAGGGGAGGGTACCCTTGAGTGTGGAGACCTGTGGGAAGACATAATAAAAGGAAACTAGTAGGGTCACAGAATGCCTGAGGTGGACTCTGGTGCTCTTCTTTTCCCCTCTCCAGGTTCCCACTGCAGACTCAGGCTAGCCTGCAGTCACCCTAGATCTGGGACCAGGAAGTCCAAAGCAATTCACTCTGAAGGAAGTACATTCCACCTCACATGAAAACCTGCCTCATTAAATTTAATGTGCTGGTTATTCCTGTTAAATAAACATCAACTAATTATGAAAAACATATTTGCTAAAGTTTGACTATGGAATGTATGAACCAATTACATGGTTATTCAGCCTCAAGACACACGTGGTAATGAGGTGGGTTATAGACTAGCAGCAGGTAGGGACGGCTGAGCCTGGCTCAGAGGAGCTCCTTTCCTGCTTCCTTCCAAGAGAATAGGAGCCCTAAAGAATGTTCATATCCTGGAGAATCAGCGTCTAGGCATACTGGGGTCATATGAAATCACAGTCCTTCAGCATGAGCAACAGACTTGACCGACAGCCACCTTAAATAAAAATTCTTATCAGATTGAGTTGTTCAAAAGAGCCTCAGGCATAGCTAGATCTAGTGGTTAAAATCCATTTATTGAGACCTAGTCTCTTTAGCTGTTTTTCTCTGTTGCCCTTGGAAGTCCCAACAAAGCCTCAGTTTAACCCTATGAAATTTCTTTTCCCTGTACTTTCAGATTGGGATTCGAGATCATTTTTATTTGGTTGGTTGGTTGGTTGGTTGGTTGGTTGGTTGGTTGGTTGGTTCTGTGTAGCCCTGACAATCCTGGAACACTCTGTAGACCAGGCTGGCCTCAGACTCAGAGATCTGGCTGCCTCTGCCTCCGAAGTTCTGGGATTAATGGTATGTGCCACCACAGCCTGGTGATCCACACTCATTTTTTTAAACCACCTTACAACTAAATATCTAACATCATGAAACTCTTGAGAGTTTCATAAATATAGGCATAGGTGCAGCTCAAGGAAGCACCTGTCTCATGTGTGTGAAGCCCTGACTTCTGGGCCCTGTTCTTGGAACACGAACAAAGCCATGATAACTTACTGAGGAAATGCAAAATAAAACCATAAAAAGTCCTATATACCTAGCCAGGGCAGAAATGAAGAGCAAGCAGCCCTACACAGGCTCCCTGATGCTGCTACTGGGGACAAGTGGTGTGAAAGGATGGAAATGGCTTGGTGGGGTTTGGAGAGAAGGGAGATTTTTGGTTTGGTTTGTGTGTGTGTGTGTGTGTGTGTGTGTGTGTGTGTGTGTGTGTGTGTGTGTGTGTGTGTGTGTGGATGTTTTACCTGAATGTATGTCTCTGTGCCACATGTATTCCATGCCTGCAGAGGCCAGAAGAAGATATAGAGTCACCTGGAACTGGAGCTACAGAAGGTTTTAAGCCACCACATGGATTCTGGAAAGTGAATGGCAGTACTCTGGAAGAACAGTCAGTGCTCTTAACCCGCTGGTGGCTTCTTAAGGAGCTGAGATGCCGTTGCTTCACCTTTGGCTTGGCATTCAAGAGAATGACCACCTTTGTCCTCTCTGCCCATACAGGATGTCACATAGATTTATTCACAGAAGCCAAGGACTTAGAGCAGCCCCAACCTACCTGTGCTCCTGAGAAGTCACACTGTACAGTGAAGAACTAGAACCATGCAGTCCTGCAAGAGAGAAAACCTTCACAGAACCCACTGCTATGTTTGCTTTCTTTCAAAATCGTGTGCATTCATGTATGTGTGCATGCATGCACATGAATGCAGGTTCCCACAGAGGCCAGAGGCGTTGGATCCCTCTGGAGCTGGAATTACAAGCAGTTGTGAGCTACCTGGCATGGATGCTGAGAACCAAACGCCAGTCCTCTGGGAAAGCAGCTGAGCCATCTTCCCAACCCATGTGTTTGCTTGCTTTTGTTCCCTCCCCAACAGGACCACAAACCTGGGCTAGCCCAGCACACATCTCACCAATCTGGGTTGATGCTGGGCACAGTCACCTGCATCATCAGTCACTCAGGCTGCAGAGTAGAAGTGACCAGACTGCTCCTCCAAAGCAAAACTTTACTGTGTGTCCCTGGCTGTCACCAGCTGTCTCATGGCCCTTGATTTTATAAGGCTGTCTCTTCTCTTGCATAACATATATATGTTCAGAGCATCTCCGCTCCTTTGCCCTATCTAGAAGCTAATCACACATCTAAGAGGAGGCAAAGATGTGACATAGTACTTCTGATCATAGATGCAGGACTACAGCACTCATGCTGGCATGGGCAGGGGCGGGGGGAAGTGACAGGGCTACCTGGAAAAGCCTCCCTAGATACTTTCATTTCCTTTGTCATCTCTACTCTCACCCTAGATGTGGAGTAGGTAAACATGCTATGGCATCAGGAATGAGGGACTTTCATATATGTATATAATCATAAAATGGTGTGGTGCTGCATGTTTAAGCCTGTGCACTTTATGGAAATGAAAGGGAAGAAAGGGGAGGAGGAGAAATAGAGAGGAGGCAGGGTAGAGAAAATGGGGAGGTATTCATCTTTAGGCGCTCCTGAGGAGTAGTCGTTCAACCTTTTGGTAAGAGGAAAGACAGACTAAATACATGCATGGATGCTTCTGAGTAACAGACTGTGTCTGCAGAGGACTGGAGATGTCCTGCACTTGGCTGTTTGAGCCCAGGCTGCTATCATTTCTCTCCTGCTGTCCTGAGTGGGACTTGAAGAAAAGCTTCTAATTGTGTTTCATTTTATGTACTACTTGAATAAAAAGAAAAGAACACCTATGTTAACCATGAAAACAGTAGTTGTTTCAGCTAAAGGCTGGGCTGCATGGAGGTGCAGGGATCTGGGGCTGTCACCATGCTGCCCCACACAGTTGAGAGGTACGTGCTACGGTTTTAGGCTAAGAAAAATTCTTGTATTTCCTAAACTGTGGCAGCAAAGGAGGACTGTTTTGTGTGGTTCTATTGCATCAGAGCCATGTGAAAAGGATGGATTTTCAGCATATGAGAACAGTGCTAAGGTGGAGCCAAGAAAAGTGTCCCTGGATTCAGCCATGTCTAAAGCTCAATGTCCTTGGGCCAGAGTGAGTCTGCAGTTAGTAAAGCCGGGTTTCCACAAGGACGGATGTCGGCCAGCCCACACCTGTGAGCTCCTGCCCATTGCTGATGTCTGTTGTCCATTCTAGTCATTAAATAGTTGGAACGTCATTTTAGAGTCTGCTCCTTGAGTCAGATAATATTGCTACTCTGGACAGTGCTTCCAGGGCATGGAGTATTGGCCAAGTAGTGTGTGCCTAAGAGGAGCAGGCTGAGCAGTTGGATGTGAAGCAATGGCTCTGGTACCTTCACACAGTCCCTGTGGATCTAAGCCCATGCTGAAGAATCCCAAAGCCCATGACAGATATCACTGCTTTTGAGCTACTGTCAGCACAAGCCAGAGAGCAAAAGATGCTGATATTCTGTCCAGACTTTTTTGGCCCAAGCAGAGGCTTGGGGAGTCTGAAGCCACAGCTAAGATCAATAGGATGATCCCACGGAAGGATATCCTTCCAGAATGGAGTACCATTCACACAGCACATAGTGTCAGGGAAATCCCTAGAGGCTAGCAGGGGCAGAGCAAGTCTTCGGGGTGGTGCCAGCTGCAGAGAAGAGCCTCTCTCCCCACAAACTGTTGTGTCACAGGTTCTCTGGACTTGGTGCCCGGCCATCCAGGGTCGCTTACTCTGACCTAGAGCATGTCACTCTGCTTCTTGATGATGCACACTAACGCGCGCGCGCACACACACACACACACCTCCCCTGTTGGTCACAAAGCATGAGTCTTTACCTTTTGCTTTTGCTCTGGTTTTTAGTGACCCTGAATCTGCCCATGAGCCCCCAAAAGAGGCTGAGGTGTCTGCCTGTTTGTGCTTGTAGACCTGTGCTCTTTCAGAGGGAGACTATGACTGTCCTGGGCCATTCCTGTAATGGAGGCTTCCTTGTAGAGTTGATGCAGTGGGGATAGAAAGTGACCGGACTACCTGGAAAACCCTCCCTGGTTACCATCCTTAACTTTTTCATCTCCATTCACACCCTAGACTCAGAGCAAATGAACTGTGACAGACAGACGCAGAGCATCAAGTGGCATAGCTGTGGGCCATGCCCTAGGTCCTGCTGCCACCCCAGGGCTGGGCTATATCTTCCAGGGACTCAACAGGATTTCCAAGTGCTCACACAGATAGGCATGAGGCTGAGATCGGCACTCTCCCCACATAGGTAGGGATGCTACTTTCCAGGCCCCCTTCCTGGAGTCATGCCCTGAAGCTACCGTGCAGGAGGAGCCATGTCACAAGCCACACAGGGATCAGGTAAGTCACCAAGGATCCCAGCCTCAGGAGAGTTGTAACCTACACAGCCAACATGTCAGTGGTCAGTGATGAACCACAGCCTGTGGCTGTCCTGCTCTAAGGATTCAGCCACTGGAACATAGACTGCCCTTCCTACTGCCTCTCTGAATACCCAGCAGAAGTCAGGGATACTACACAGCTGCTTTCAGAAGCCTTTCATCTCAGGGGCTAAGGACATTAATAAATGCCATATTCAATCCCTAACCCAGCCACACTCTAGCTGTGGCAGACACGGAACTACATGGTAAGGGTGATGGGGCCTGGCTGCATGAAGTTCCCATTCTGGGGTAACCAATTACAGCTAAGTTGACAAAGGAGTACTAAGAGCTGAGGAATAATGAACCCAAGTGGGGAGTATCTCCCATGAAGGGCTCGGGGTTCTGGAGAAAGGATGTGAGCCAGCCCCGGAGAATGAAGAGATGAGTTCTGGGATCTGGAGACTAGAGCTCTCTAAGCCCCTATAGTAGCTTCCAAGAGTGGACCCTGGAGGCCCTGTAGCAGCCTTGTCCAAGAAGCAAAACTTGCAGCAAGCTGGGAAAGGGTCAAAGAAACAGCCAAGGAATTTTCTAAAACTTTATTTTGAAATCATAATTATTATAGACTCACAGGAAGTTGGAAAGAGCAGAGGGAGTCTTGTGTTTACTGTTCTCCTCAGTGGTCACACCATCTTGAGATGAGGGCATTGATCCTGGGGTCAACAATTTCTGTGTCATTTTGTCATGTGGACTTATATCACCATCACCAACGTCAAGTTATGCAATTATTCCCTTGAGTTGGAAATAGTAGCTTACTCATATGACCTCAGCATTCCTGGGGTTGAGGCAGGAGGATTGCTGCAAGTTTGAGCCCAGCCTAGGCTGCATATTGAGTACCAGGCTAGCTGATGCTACCTGGTAAGATTCTGTTTCAGATGAGACAGGAGGTGAGAGAGGGAAGGAAGAGAAGAGAAATTTGTCTTGGCTTGAAGTTCTGGCAGTCCAAGGTCAAGGGTATCATTTGGTGATGGTCTCTTGCTATGGAATCTTGTTGCTCAGGGTATCATGTAAAGAGGGACAGGAAGCATGAATGTGTGTACATTTTCTGGTCCTGCCTCCCTTTTCTTTTAAAGCCACCAGGATTCAAAGAGGGTCTACATCTGACATTCTATATCCTAGTCTTCCCACAGGCCCTGGCCCTAAACATAGGGAGAGTTTCTACTCCTTAAAACTCCACAGGGGGCTTAAACTTGAATATACAAACCTCAGGGGCCCTGCTCTAATCACAGCCAGACCAGAGCACCCTTGTAGCCTCTAGTTTACCCTCCATCTCTGTAATTTTGTCATCCCAAAAATATTATACAAATGGAATCATGTCATTTGTTTACTGTAACTATTGATGACATGGCTATCTGCATTTTAATATTGCTTTGCTTCCAGTTTGTTGTTTTTGTTTTCTTTTTTCTGTTTGGTGTTTAATCTTGTCTTCTCTACCTTATTTTTAGTGTGTACAGATTTCTGTGGCTAGTGTTACATCATCTACTGGGACACCAGACAACATCTAAATTTCTATACGCTGCAACTGTCCATTGCATATATCTGTCAGCTTTCTCTTATTTTTAAAAATATCGCAAGATTCTTCCTTTTATCATTTCCTTTCTGCTGTGTCATAGCTTTCTTTAGCTACAAGGAGTGTGCATATGTATGGACTGGATAGTCTGCTGGTGAACACCTCTCATTTCTCCTTTGCCTATGGATTTTTCCATTGAGGTCCTGGAAGGATAGTTTTACTAGGTATAAAATGTATGATTATCATGTCTTCTTTCAGCATTTAGTAATGTTCTGCATCTTTCCGGACTTTATAATTTCTTTTTTGGGGGTAGGGGGCATGGGTTTCAAGACAGGGTTTCTCTGTATAGCCCTGGCTGTCCTATTCACTCTGTAGAGCAGGCTGGCCTTGATCTCTGAAATCCACCTGCCTCTACCTCCCAAGTGCTGGGATTAAAGGTGTGTGCCATCACTGCCCTGCCTAGACTTTATAATTTCTAATAAGAAATCTGTGTTATTTGAATCGCATACCCCCCTAAGGAAAGTGGGATTCCTCTAAAGCTGTTTTCAAGAATTTTTAAAAAGTTTTTGTGAGTGTGGTATGTCTTAGTGTGTATTTCTTTAGGTTTTGCTCTTTGGGGTTCACTCAAATTCTTGAATCTTTATGGCTACTTCTGTTTTGGCCGAGTTTAGAAATTTCCAGTCATTATTCCAGCTTCCCCCTTTTTCTTCTCCCTCTGGTACTTGGATGACATGGATGTTATAGGTTGTTCTATCCCAGGAGGCTTGAGCTTCTTCCCTCCCCCACATAACTATTTTTCCCCTGCTTTTCAGACTGGAGAGTTTCTACCACTTATATTTCTACCACTAGATTGTTGTTCCTTTGTCCCCTTTGTCATGTTGTGGCACTATCAGTGTGTGGGGGGGTTGTTTTTGTCTTTATACAATGTAGTTATTTCCTTAGTCACATGCCATATTTTTATTGTTCCCTTCACGATCATAACTACTCATTGAGACATCTTCTATGATGGCTGCTTTAAAATCCTCAGACCATGCCAATACTGATGTCATCCTTGTTGATGATACCTTTTATACCATTTGAGATGGTCCTTGCTATGACAGGTGAGTTTTAGAAATATTTTCACTGAAATAGAATTATATCATGTCTCATTCCCTTTCCTCCCTCCAGCCCCTCAGTTACCCTCCCTCCAGGCCTTCCAGTGTCTTCCTCCCACCTTTAGGTTGATAGTTTTTTTTTTCTCTTCATTGTTGTTACATGCATACATATGCTCACATACCTATAGAAATAGAACCTATTGAGTTTGTTTATGTTGTTTGTGTGTACGGGGTTCCAAGGCTTACCACTCTGTACTGGACGAACAAAAGGAGCTCATCCCTGGAAGAAGCTAAGTCTCCTTCTCCTAGCAGTCATTAGTTGCCAGTAGTTCTTTGTCTATGGGTCAGATCCCCTTCTGTGTTAACATGTCTATAGACATCACCATTGTTCCAAGAAACTTCCTTTCAAATGGTTGGTCAGGGTAGTCAAAGTAACTCCCAAAACAATAGACTATAGAGGTAGCACTTGGTTGCCTCTCAGGTTTTTGTTTGTTTGTTTTTTAATCAGCCCTTGAATATTTTGAGTTTGGTTTGTTGAGATTCTAGATCCTGCTTCCTTCTTCTATGTCACAGCTGTTCTCTTCTACCCAGTACCTGAGGTCAGAGTGGCACTGCCCATCACTGTCAAGAGGGAAGAGAAGTCTAACCTCTATACTTCTGTCTAGTGGTTTATAGAGCCATGGGGGTGGGGGTGTTGGACAAGACAAAAAAAAAGAAAGAAAACAAACAAACAAAAAAATCTCCTGTGCACCCAGGAGGCTCATGTCCTGCTTCTCTGGCACTTGGCACTGCAGTGGCCAAGAGCTCCCATGGGGGCTTCTGGAGTGGTTAAAGAAGCTTTCCATCCTTGAGGACATCAGCAGCACCACTGACTTGGAGTGCCAAGGCCCCAGAGAACCCAGGTCCTGATGAGCTGCATCCATCTACCTGAAGAGAATAGGCAGGCTATGAGGGTGCTTGTGGCCAAGCAAGCCCTCTCTCTGCAGTCCCAGCTCCTAGCCTAGGTACTTCTCTTTCTCTTCCTTTTAGAGGGCTGGACAAGAGCCAAGACCAAGCATGGGGCCTGTAAATACTTTCCACGGACACCCTCCTGCTCCTGGCCCTGAACAACTGCTTGCATTTACACTGATGGTTTCTGTTCAGGGAGCAGAGTGGGCTTCCCAGAGTCAGGTGATTGTACCTGGCCCCTTGTCAGGCCTCTCCTGTCCTAGGATGTGAAAACAAGCCAATGGGTGGGAAGCTCTTCTCTCACACACCTGCTCAACAGACATCAGGGGAACCAGGGGACCATGCCATGGGCTGGGTATGACTGGCCGTGCAAAGCTGTGGCAGAAACAGTAGAGGGAATGTTGTTAGAGGCCAGAGCGGGACTTGTCTCATGTGTGGGTGTGGGTATGTGTGGAGAGGGAAATCATGCATGAACTGGAGGGGCATACTGGTAAACCAGAGGGGTGAGCAGGCCAACAGGTGGACATATGGAGCCCTCTGTGATGGAGAGCTGTACAGTATATGTTTGTGAATATGTTCTGTATATGCAAGTATTCCCCAGGTATGTGCATGTGTCTTTATGTGAGCTCATGTTTGTGTGTACATGGCTATAGATGTGGGTGTATGCAATGTGTATGTACAGTGTACATATGCCTGAGTATATGTACATAAGTGAATGTATGTATATAGGCCTGAGTGTGAGTGCATGGATATGTACATTTGTATGCATGCCTGAGTTTGAGTACATGTATGTATGCATGTATGTATGCCTATACATGAGTGTCCCATATACGTGCCTATGAGTACATATGTGTTTATATATCTGAGTATATATATATGTATATGTACCTGTACATTTATGAATACCTGTGTGATGTGTGTACATGTGCATGCATATATATGTGGAGAATTCTGAACAGGAGGCTCTCCACCAACTCTACTTTGACCCTTGAGTCATGGGTGGAAGCCAGAGACAAGAAGGGCCCACAACCCCCCAGCTAGGAGGTGGCAGGAGGGAAGAGGGTGAAATGGGCTAGGAGGCTCTGGTGAGGGAACAGGGGGAAGACTGAAATGGCCTGAGGCTTTAACCTGGGTCTGGGAGAAGTGGGTCCTCCAGCATGCCTGGGCTCTCCCTATGCCTTCTTCCTTATCTCTTACCCCTAATATGGGGCTGTCTGAGGGGAGGAAGAGCCAGCTGAGCCCATTTGTAGGAGGGTCTGTCACAGGTGCAGAAATGGCCCTGAAACTGTTCAATGCTGGAGCATGTGAAGGGAGGGGCCTTAAGAACCTTATTAGGTCCCCTTGACCAGAACCTTGCTCCTGGGACTCCTCTCCTTTCCAGTTCCTGCAGGGAAGTGACCCCCAAAGGGGAAATGCAGAAGGAGGAGCCCTGGCAGCAGCAGTCACAGCAGCTGTGCTGACTCACTTCCTTTCTCTGCAATGTGGTCAAGCCAAAGCTGCAGGCCCAGGTTCAATTCCAGCTCTCCTATGGTCACAGGCTTTCTTCTTCTGCTGCTTCTCGAGACTCAATAAGACCACATAAAAAAGAGCTGAGACATCAGCGGAGGCACAGTGCAGCTGAGAGGGATCAGTGGAAACTACTAACTGATCCAAACCAATAGCCCCTAGCTGGATTTCCTCCAGAAAAAGGTTTGCAGAGGTCACCTATCCCCTCCTGTGGGATGGTAGCCTTCTTTGTGTAGCTTCTTTGGCGTTCTTCATGTATTCTGGATACCTATCCACTGTGTGTGGGTCACAAAACAGGAAGAGCCATGAGCACCTGCCTAGCTGTACTTCGGAAGACAGGTTGGCAAAGGCAGGTGTGAGCAGAGGCAGTAAGCCTCTGAAGCTAAGGAGCAGAGGCAACTCAGGGAACAGCTGGACAGGCACATCCCCAGTCTGCCTGTAACCTCCCCAAAGCGTTGCAAGTAGATTACCAAATCTGTGAGTCAGGTAAGGTTGTGGGCTGGAAAGCAGAGCCAACTATTGGAAGCAGACAGCTGTGCAACTAGGAAGACCACAGTTTGAACTGCACCTCTGGGCCAGACTCCAGGCTCTGCCACCAACCAGCAAGGGAGCTTGGGCAGGCAGGTCACAGGGCCTGCACAGTCTGTCTACCCCGTTTGTACAGCACAGCAGAGATTTGTACATTCAGTATGTAGTGCCTGTGGAGTCCGACGGTAAATGTAACTGTGGAAGAAGGGTCTCACCACCATTCAGAAGCAGAAAGAACCAGCGCCTACTTTCAGCCTGGCAAAATCAAACCATAGCCTTTTCCACTGTTGCTGACACTTCTCCATCACGTGGAGGGGTGGGGTTTCACTTGGGGAAAAACCAAGTTTGCATCCTCTGTTGAAGCTAAAGACATACCTACCAAGGTCTAGAGGAGGGGGCTCCAGTCCAGTAGCAGAAGAGAGGGTTAACTATCCAGAATAGCCTGTGCCACACAGTGAGAGCAAAGACTGACCACACGACCCTGCATTCCTATCAGAGAGGAAGGTGGGACACCATTTCTATAGCATCCTCAAACAAGCTACACAAAAGAATATGTCATTCAGGGAGACAAAATGTAAACGGTCACACCCAAAGAAAAACCAGACAAGGATGAGCACAGGGAAAGAGGGTGATGACTGCCTGGGAGACGAATGAGTACGGACAATGGTCCTTACCGGATGAGCTGCACTGAGTCCCCCAGGCTGTGCCCAGTCAGCACTCGCCCCTCCCACGACCACCTTTTCTGATTGCTCTGTTCTGTTCTGCGCACAGCTGCCTGCTTTGGTCTGGATGCCTTGCACTGGGTGGCCTTATTGAGAAAGGTTCTCTACGCGACCGAGACCTGGCGCAATCCAGCTCTGCAGGCCAGCCCCGCGCCCGCGATCGACCCGGCGAGGTCTCTATCCTGCTGGGGTAGTTCTAACACGCCCCGCTGCAGGACCGCGTACCGGACCGGACAGTCGTCCTCTGAGCTTAGGCATCCTGGCACGCGCCACCTCCTGGGGCCTGCGGGGTGCAGTGCCGGTCCCACCTAAGCGATCGTTGCGCAGGCCGAGATGAGCAAATAGGACCAGGGCAAGTGCTGCCTCCGGACTCAGTTTACCCTTCCGTGCACGAAAGCTGTACTTCCAGCCTGTGCTCCTTAAAGAGTGCATCGACTCCTGGGACCACCCGGACCACCTCACCCACCCCCACCCCAGTCCAGAGTTTTAAGGCTGAGGTGGCCATCGCCCTTTGAAGGCAAGCGGTGGGGCCCGCCGCGCGCGCTCTCGCCGCGGGGCCGAGCGCCCCCTGCAGGCAATCGCGGGTCCCGCCCCGCCCCCGGCCCCGCCCCCCGGCTTCGGCCGGCGCATGCGCGTGGCACGGCGCTCCGCGGGGCGGCGAGAGCGAGGCCGGTCCGCAGCCGCGCGGAGCTCAGCGCCCCATTCATGCTGGGCAGCGGCGACGCAGCCACGCAGCGGAGCGGAGCCCGGGCGCGGCGGCCTCGGCCTGGGCGGCCTGCGCGGCGTGGGCGGCCCCGCAGAGGGGCGAGCGGCGGGGCGCAACGATGGCCAGCGGCGGGACGCGCCCGGGGTTGGCGGGTGAGTCGGGGCGCAACTTTCCCCGCGGGCGGCGGGAGGCTCGTCGCGGCCCGGGGTCCCGAGTGGCCGGGGGGCGCTGGCGGCGGCCAGGGGGGTGTGCGCGGGGACTGCGGCGCGCGTGTCCGCGGCTGGCGTGTCCTGCGGTTCCGGCCGGGCGCCCGCGTGTGTCCGGGCGCGGTCTCCGCTATGGGCTGCCGCGTCCCGGCGGGTCGCAGCACGTCCGGGGCCCTACGATCCGGGGGGGCGCAATGTCTGTGGCCGCAGTTGCGGTCCCTTCCTCCAGGCAGGAGAGAAAGTTTGCAGTGGCCCCGCGGGAAGGGCCCTGCGGGTGCCCATGTCGGCCCGTGTTGCGCCGGGTCGGACCGGGCCGCGGGTGGGGACGTGGGCCGCAGGCGAGCGCCGCGCTGGGCAGGCCCGGGCAGGGCCGCGGGATTCGGGGCAGGTCCCTGGCTGCGCCTCGGGCCGGCCTGAGGCAGTGGGGTGGAAGTTGCAAGGCTTCGTGGGGACCCCCGCCCCCTCCGGCTCCGGCGCGCGAGTGGGCGCCGCAGCCAACCCAGGCCCGCAGGCCCTCCACCCGGCTGCAAGGGGCGGTGCGGTGCCACCGGAGAGGACGCCGGCTCGGGCCTCCTCGGCCTCCCCCTGCGCAGGGCCTCCACGGGTCATTCCTTCCCCGGAGGATTCCCCTCTTGCTTCCTGGACAGTCCCAGGCCTGGTGTACAGCGAGGACGGCGGCGGTGATGGGCTGACTCTGGCTGCTGTAGGGAAGGGCAAGTGTAGATTCCTGGGAGGCCCCCTCCGCTGCAGAGATCCCAGGTGCTGCCCTGGAAGGATACGAGAGGGCTTCAGAAAGGCTACTAGGTGGCCGGAGCCCTCTCAGTCTCATCGGTGGGGTGCTGGGGCCACGCCCCTTGAAAGAAAGGGGTGTGTTGGGGGGGGGGATGGGAACGAACTGAGCCTCTGCCCCTCTGCCAGGCTCCTACCTCTGTCTCTGGCTCCTGGTGCTACCTACCTCTTCCAGCAGGTGCTGCGGGTCTTCAGTCCCATCAGGGTGGTGCTATCCTGTGCTTCTCCAGCCCTCCTGGAGCACCCCCAGTTTTCCGGGTCCATTGCTTGTTGGGGGTGAGCAGGAGGAGGTGGTGCAGCATTAGGCTGGCCAAGAGTCTGCTGGGTTGGGGAAGCACTCAGCCAGTGCCCTAGGCAGAGGTGCAAAACAGGGACTCTTGCTTCAGGGCTAGGCTGTCAGGCAGTGGAGAGGTGGCCACTTGAAGCCCACCAAAGGTGTCTAAAGGCACAGAGGACAGCATGGGTGGAGGCTTGGGGTGTGTGGTCAGTGTTGGCTGAGGAATGTGTTCTTGGGTTTGGAACCAGACAAGATGTGGTGGACAAAGCCACATCTCTTGGAGCACCTGGACCGGAAGTGTGGGACCCCAGGGAAGACTAGAAGCTTGCACCCTTTCTGGAGAGCAGGACTCCGGGGCCTCCTTGTAGAGAGTAGACCGTTGGAGACCAACTCCTATGACCTCCCACAGGGTGGGGCAGGGTGACAAGGCAGGGCGATCCTTCTCTTGCCGCTGATGGGGAACCACTAGGTGAGATGTCAGTAAGCCTGTCCACAACCATAAGGCTCCAGAGCAGCTGGGCACAGGGAGCAAGCTGTCCTCCTATGAGGGCTTTGAGGGCTTTGTTTCTGAGCAAGAACCATAGTGTTACCCAGGGTTGGGAGAGAGCAGAGTACCAGCTCTCTGCAGTCCACTGGAGACCTGCTCCAGCGTGGCCCCTGGCCGAGTCCCCACCATATCTGCAAGCCCAGCTTCTCTCTCCTGGTCCCTGCTGCACACACCCAGCACCACCATGGCCCTCCTGTTTGACTTCTCACTTGTCCGGATCGGGGAGCTATGGCCGTTTGTAGTGCTCCCATCTGCGTGTCCAGCAGGTCCATGCTGACCCCCACCCCACCAGCATCCAGTGGACCTGGTTGTTGTAGAGCAGGTGGAAAGGCGTCACCTGGGAGTTTCCGTAGGCTACAGTGGCCAGGCAGCTCGCAGAGCCCAGAGTTTGTCTGTTCCCCTCCCCAAGCCTAGCTCAGCAGGCAGTATCAGACCATGCTTCTCAGACAAACATTGTTTTCGGAGGGACCTGGCCCCTGTGCTGCCAGGGTCTCCACAGCAGCTCTGCTTCCTTTCTGTCAGGGCTGGCTGTGTGACCTTGGATCTGTCTGGATCCTGAGTCTTTGTATCTGGGGAACGTAGCCTGGGCGTCTTGGCTAGTCTTTGTGCCATGGTAGGTGTAGGCTTGGGATCCCCTCTTCCCTGGATGGCAGCCCTGTACCCCCGGGCCAATCCCTTCCCAGCAGCTTCTGTTGGGAGGAGGGGGAGTGGGCCCAGGGCCAGGCTGGAGTTTGGATGGTGGCTTCTTCAGCCAGGTCCCTCCTGTTTAATATAAAAAGTAGGGCCCGTAATTGCATTAAGACGTGTATAATTATCCCGGAGGAGGGGAGAGCCCAGCCCCTGGTAATTGCAGGCCTGCTTTGAACTGATAAACGGTGAGTGATTCATGTTTTCTTTAGAGTTCACATAGACTCAGTGCTCAGCCCAGGCCCGTTTTGTCTGCGAGCAACCTGCTCTCTAGTCTGCTTTGGTTTTGAGGGTGGGAGGCCGATGCTGTGCTCCCCTTCTGGGTGCCTGTGGAGGCTCCTCTTGGCTGCTGGTCTAGGGACATAAAGCAGCTGACAGCCTGCAAGGAGGGTTCCTGCAAGGAAGTACCACCCTGCATTTGCCCTGGGATTTAGGCCAACACTCTTTGCTGCCCTGAACCTTAGTTTCCCCGTCTGCATGTATGGTGAGGATAGCTTTGCCCAGGCCTGGCCACTCCTAGTGTCTTTACTTACTTGCTCACTCAATCACAGTGTTTGCTGAATCTGCCTGGGCCCGGTGGCTCTGGACAGAGTGACCTATTTGCACCCAGCTTATGATCTTTTGGGAGAACATTTGAGCAATAAGTAAGCCAGAGCCACTAGCCAGACCTATGCCACAGATTAAGACAGGCACCTGCGTGCTGCCAGCTACTGCCTGTGCAAGCAGATCAGAAGATGCATCTCAGGGTTACCTGAGCAGGTGTGGGGCAGAGCAGAGCAAGGTGCCTTGCGCTCTAGACTCTGACCAGAGGAGTAAGGGCTGAGCACCTGTGACTGACTTCCTGCCTCTGGCTAATTCCCCACCTGGACTTACAGAAGGCATCATCTTTAAGCCTCGGTGTTCCCAGCTGTGAGTGGGGCTGTGGGGGAGGGCATGTGTGGGAGTATAAAGAAGCTGTGTATACTGGCTGACTGCCCACTCACCACACTAAACACTTCCATGGTCAGATATCAGCCAAGGAGTGGGGTAAAACCCCCAGCCACAAGCCCACAGGGCAGGCTCTGTGGCCCTGCTGTCCTCAAGAGTGTGGCGCCTACATGATCTTCAAACTGTTTAATCCAGTTTGAAACAAGTGTTGTCATTCCTTTGGCAGCTAGGGAAACTGAGGAAAAAGGATTGTCTCCATTAGGGCAGTTACATTTAACAGACACTACTCAGTCCTGGAAGGTGGCACCTTTCAGGGACAGTGGGTATACAGCTGGATTTGAGGTGTCATGCTAAAGTTTGGGAGGCAGTGCAGGCCTAAAAAGTGGCCCAAACTGTATCATGGCCGTGGGTGGACATGTTGGAGGAACCAGGCGTGAGGTCTGAGGGCTGGAATTTAGGAAGCCCTGAATCTCTCTGGAAGTCTTCTCTGCTTAGAGTCCAGTGTGAGGGTGGAGTACCTGGGAGGAGGCATCATGGGGAGTGTCCTCTGCATGGGGATGTGGGGATTCTAGTGGGAGCTGCTGCCTCTAGATCTGTCCTTAAAGTGCTGGCCTTGGAATTTGTAAGACACCAGGCCAAGGTCAGCCAGGGAGCAATGCCAGGGTCAAGATTCCATAGAAAGTGGCCCAGACTAGCCTGACCCAAGCTCAGAACTATTGCGTGGGTGGGGGGAACACTCTCTGGCCCTTGTGGGTGTGGATGCTGTGCTGGGGGCTGGTTAGAGTCTCGGGAGCAGTCCACACATTGGAGGGTATGTAATAGTGTGGAACATGGCTACCCTAAGCCAAATGGTGCATCGAAGCAACTGGCACTCTGTGGGGAGAGCATATGTGTAATTACAGCCTATTTCTGCCCTGTTTTGGTGGGACATTGATGCAGGAAACATGTCACCCATTTGAGACTGAGGATTTTGAAGGATCTTGATCCTTATTAGGGGATGGGCAGGCTCTGGGTCAGCGTCATATATACCCCAGACCTTTGGAAGTCGCTGTGTTCCTGGGCCCATTCGTGTCTTGCCAAGGGTGGCAAAGCCCAGGCTATAGCTGAGCGCCCCGCTGCTAGGCAGGTATCCTATGCTACTGCTGCATGCCTGTGACACTTTGGCTCACTCTTGCTGCCTCTGTGTCTCAGGACACCAAAGTGCCTTCTTTGCTCTAATCTGTCTGGGTCGTGGTAGAGGGTCTTTTTGTATCTGTATAGCACAGCGGCAAACACACAGGTGAATAGCTCAAAGAATGAGAAGGCCGTGCATGGATGCCCTGCGCATATGTGGGCAGCACCACACTCACACCCTCTTTTCCCTGCTCTTCCCAGGGCCAAGAAACCCAGTCCCATGATGCTCGCCCCTATAGGACCTGAATACTTTGGCTTGAGGCCCCAGCCCACCATGCCACTGCCACCTCTGAGCTCTCGGACACTGCTGCTGCTGCTGTTGCTGCTGCTGAGGGGTGTGTGGATAGCCATCAGCTCACCCCCGGCTGGTTTGGGTCCACAACCTGCCTTCCGCACCTTTGTGGCCAGTGACTGGGGCCTCACTCACCTGGTAGTTCACGAACAGACAGGAGAGGTATATGTTGGTGCTGTGAACCGTATTTACAAGCTGTCGGGGAACCTAACCCTGCTTCGGGCCCATGTGACAGGCCCTGTAGAAGACAATGAGAAATGCTACCCACCCCCCAGTGTACAATCGTGCCCACATGGTCTGGGCAGCACAGACAACGTCAACAAGCTTCTGCTGCTGGACTATGCTGCCAACCGCCTGTTGGCCTGTGGCAGTGCCTCACAGGGCATCTGCCAGTTCCTGAGGTTGGACGATCTCTTCAAGCTGGGCGAGCCGCACCACCGCAAGGAACACTACCTGTCCAGTGTGCGAGAGGCTGGCAGCATGGCGGGAGTGCTCATTGCTGGGCCACCCGGCCAGGGACAGGCCAAGCTCTTCGTGGGCACACCCATC
Source organism: Mus caroli (assembly GCF_978045245.1). Classification (NCBI taxonomy): domain Eukaryota; kingdom Metazoa; phylum Chordata; class Mammalia; order Rodentia; family Muridae; genus Mus; species Mus caroli. The sequence goes on from NW_028227262.1 coordinate 59,956,951, forward strand.
GATGGCAAATCAGAGTACTTCCCCACTCTGTCCAGTCGCCGGCTCATGGCCAACGAGGAAGATGCTGACATGTTTGGCTTTGTGTACCAGGATGAGTTTGTGTCATCTCAGCTCAAGATCCCTTCAGACACACTGTCCAAGTTCCCGGCCTTTGACATCTACTATGTGTACAGTTTCCGCAGCGAGCAGTTCGTATACTACCTCACCCTGCAGCTGGACACGCAGCTTACCTCGCCCGACGCCGCTGGCGAGCACTTCTTCACCTCCAAGATTGTGCGGCTGTGCGTGAATGACCCCAAGTTCTACTCTTACGTGGAGTTCCCCATTGGCTGTGAGCAGGCTGGCGTGGAGTACCGCCTGGTGCAGGACGCCTACCTGAGCCGGCCGGGACAGGCCCTGGCCAAGCAACTGGGCCTGGCTGAGGATGAGGAGGTGTTATTCACCGTGTTCGCACAGGGCCAGAAGAACCGTGTGAAGCCACCCAAGGAGTCAGCGCTGTGCCTGTTCACACTGAGGGCCATCAAGGAGAAAATCAAGGAGCGCATCCAATCCTGCTACCGTGGAGAAGGCAAGCTCTCCCTGCCTTGGCTGCTTAACAAGGAGCTGGGCTGCATCAACTCGGTGAGCAGGAGTAGGGCAGTGTGGGTGGGGGCTCCCGCCACCCTTCCTGGGGTCACATTTCACCTACACCTTGGTGGCCCTGCTCTTTGTTGGATCTGCTTTCTACTTTTTCCCCTCCCTGGTTCCCCCCAACCTTGTGAGGCAGGACCTGAACCCAGCATATTGGGCCTGAAGTCTGCTTCTAACCATGACATTGCCTTGAACCTTAGGAAGTGGCTGGTGGCACCTGTCCACACAGCTCCAAACCCCTTGGGACACTGAGTGGTGGTGACCATTTTTAGTTTGTTCCCCTTTTACAAATGAGGTTATAGAGGATCAGAGGGATAGATTGGTTTGCCCAAGCTCACACAGCCAGTTAGAGGTAGAATGAGATTGGAGCTAATCACAAGGAGCCCAGGAACTGCTTCTGTGGAGTTAATCCTCCCGGCAGGACCCCCACTGTGCCCAGTGAGTGCTGAGTGCACGCTGGGTGGATACACTCCGAGGGGCCCTGACAGGGGCGGCCCAGATACCCTGTGATGGATACTCTGCAGCCAGTGTTCCCTGCCCCCAAGCCAGCTATTCCCTCAGGAGACAGCAGGTTTTCTATCTCAGAATTGGAGCCACAGGCTGCTCCTCAGAATAGAGTAGAGCAGCAGGAGTGCCTGGCTCCTATAGGAGTAATGTGAGTGTGACTGGGCTCTGAGTGCAGCGGGAGGTGAAGCCACCGCTCTTCTCTTGGCTTCTCAGGAAAGGCATTGTGTCCCCATGTGTCCCCTTGATGCCTTGCCCCTGGTCTCAGACCTGCCCGTTACTCCTTGATTATTTCCAGGGATTCCCGGCCAGACTGGCCTCCCTCTGCATCCATGGTAGTAGCCTCTACCCCAATAAACCTCAGTCCCCAGAGAAGGACCAGCTGTCCTCTTCCTTCTCCCCAAACTGCTGTCCTGCCTTTCCGCCCCCTCCTGGTGCCTCCACTCAAAGCCATCTCCGGAAACCTTGAGGTATTGATCGCTTCCTGCACGCACAGCAAGTCCCCCTCTCTTCTCTGTGCCTTCTGCTTGTACCCACTCCCTCCTGCCTTAAACACAGCTTTTGTTTTGCAAGGTGCAAATGTAAGATCTGCAGAAGGAAGACTTCCATTGGCTGCCTCCCAGCTCGAGGCCATTTCTTTCTTTGTCCAACATGACAACTTCTTGAGGGGCTGGCCTAGTTGTGGGTCCTGTGACTTACCTGCCCTTCCTTCAAGTCACCTTCTCTGGGCCATCTCCCACTTTGGGCATTCGTTGGACCTGGGCTGCCACAGACTCTGTCTCTTCTCCAGAATTGTGTAGCCTTGTTTAGGTCTGGGTGTCATAAAACCCAGCCCCCAGCCCAGGCCTGCCTTCCCCAGCCTTGTCCCTGTTGTAGGCAAAGGTCCTTGAAGCTGCTAAGTACTTAACCTTACCACTTCTTACAGCCCCTGCAGATTGATGACGACTTCTGCGGGCAGGATTTCAACCAGCCACTGGGGGGCACGGTCACCATCGAGGGCACACCCCTTTTTGTGGACAAGGAAGATGGCCTGACTGCTGTGGCTGCCTATGACTACCAAGGCCGCACCGTGGTTTTTGCTGGCACTCGCAGCGGCCGCATCCGCAAGGTCAGGCCTGTGTGGGCTTGGAAGGGCCACCCCTGGATGGTGTGTTTGTGTGTGTTCAGGTCCCATCCAAGAAAGAGAAACCAGGTTTTCTCTGACAGGGAGACTGGGTCTGCATGAGGTGGGTAGGTGCATGCCCAGTGACCTTGAAGGACTCAGATGTCTGGGTGCCTCTGAAAGGCTCCCTTCTTTCTGGGCTTCCCATGGGAAGTTTTCTCCAGTCCTTCTTTGTTTGTCTGAGGACCCATGGGTAAATGGGCTTGTGAGGAGCCAGTGCTTCCCTCTTTCCTGTGATTGGCTTTGTTCTGCTGCACAGGGTTTTCAGGGCTACTGTTCAGAAAGAAGCCTGGGTCCTAGAGGCTTGGGTGTGTCTAGATGCTGGGGGTGGGGAGCTGGTGTCGATGTTGGACTGGGCAGGACTATGCAGCCCCCCTCCCCATTCGGCCCTTCTTTCAGCCCTGGGAGATCTGGTGTCTGCTGAAGCAGCATTCTGCCTCTGCCAGCCCCACTCCCACCCACCATGCAGCAAAGCAATGCTGAGGCCAAGGGCAGGGCAAGGGGAGAGCCCTCCCCTATCACACCATACCCCTCCTGGTTCCCAGGGAGCTGGTGACTTGAGTGACAGCGGGCCCGGCTCAGGCCTTGGGGTGACCCTGGCTCTATGTACTGGCCTGTCTAGTCTCTAGACTCTCTTCCTTTTTAGGACAGAGAGGGCTTCCAGAGGCTGTGGATCGGCCTGTCACTGGAAGGGCAGTAGGTGGGGCCCCACCTGGGTGGAAGAAGCCTCCAATAACACTGGAAGGTAGAGTTGCCTGGGTACCCAAAGGACCAGGAGGGTCAGGAGATGAAATAACAGCTGAGATCTCTTGCTGACACAGCCCTCCTCCCCCTGGCCTGCCTGCTCATGAGCCGGTGGGTGAGACTGGGCCCAGGGAGGGCCAGGAAGCCCTGGCCTCTTCTCAGTCCTAGCCTTGCATGTGGGAATCACATCCCATCCTTGCCTGTTCTCTGGTCACCGTCCTAGTCTAGGGTGCTGTTGGTGGTCTTGAGGCCCTGGGGCCTGAGCTGGTAATTGAGGGGCTCAGTAAACAAGGAATCCTGTGGACTCAATGTTGTAGAGCCAGGCACCTGATCAGTGGAGGTGGTTGGTTGAGCAGCTCTTACCAGGCCTCCACTGCGCTTGGAGCCCTGACTTGTTTGTTGCGACTCCTAGGTGGTAGAGGTGTGCCCTGGAGCTCCAGTATAGCCTCTTCTGTAACTGGTGTGCCTCAAGGAGGTCCATGAGCCTGGGGAGCCGCTGAGTGAAGTCAGATGTGTGTTGAGAGGGATTATGGAAGGTAGGGTGCAGAAAACCTAGAGACTTTCTCTTGGGGTTCTCTAGTACCTCCCAGCTAGAGATGGGCTTCCGGGTTGGGAGTGCCCCTTTTGATGTCCTGTGGACTGAGGGGGTGGCAGATAGGCCCAAGTGAAGCTAGGAGAACGGGTCTCTCCAGTCCTGTCTCGCCTGGCTGCCTCCTGGGCCCCAGGGGCCCCTTTGGTTCCAGGATTTGACTGGTGAGCTCAGAGCTTACCTGTTCCCCGGAGTCTAGATTGGCAGTGCTCCCACAGAAAGGAAACGGAGTCCTGGCGTGTGGAACCTTGGAGACGGTCCATGAGCGGAGACTGCATTGTGGGTGACCCTGTGGAGGAGGTTGAGTTCCCAGCTCTCTCCCAATCCTCTCTCCTACTCCCATCTTGCCCATACCTATGCTGGTGGGTGGGCAGGTAGGAGTGGAGTCCCCTCTGCTGCCTTGAGATTGTGTATGGACAGCCGCTAGACAGTCCAGCTGAGGAAGTGGTCTGAGTGACCCTTTGCCCCAGCCAGTGTCCTCCTCAGGCCAAAGGGCCTCTGTTTGTGCCCACCAGCACCTTGCCTGTGACTTAGGCTCCTTGCATCTCTGGCTGCATCTGGACTAAGTGCAGCTCTTGAGTGGATGCGGCCTTTCTGGGGTAAGGGATCAGATGTGTGTGAGGGAGGGTAGACAGTTGGACTGACATTTTGTTTGGAGCTCTGTGGTTGAGCTGGGTACGTGCTGCGCCACCCAGGGCATGGATATAATTGTGTCCTGGGGCCCCTGCCATCTGAACCTTCTCACCGATCCACCTGTCCCAGTTGTGGGATCTCATCAAACAGTTCAACTGGCGTTCCTGTCTTATCCATCATCTTTTGTTGCCAGTGTTGTGCAAATGAGGTGTTTCTGAAGTTTCGTCAGCTCGCTCTCTCTGGCTGTGTGAGCCTCTCTAAGCCCTCTGTTCAGTACTTCTCCAGGGCCTGACAAGCTCCTTTGCTGTGAGCATATGCCCAGTGTTCTTGTGATTGACTTGCCAGAAGCCTCACAACAATCCCAGCATCTGTTTCACAGATTGGGAAACCGAGGCACAGAGCAGTCATGTCACATGACTCCAGGGCCCTTGCTTCCTCCCTCCCTCCCCTCTTTAGAGGGTCCTTGGAGGATGACTGGAACCTAGCAGGGCTCTGAGACCCAGACTGTGCTTCAGTGATTGGGGGAACCTCTTTCCTTGCTGTCCTTTCTGTTGCTGGTCCCCAGGACTGCATCACAGGCTGCTATGATGGCCTTTGAGATTGGCATGGCCTCCATGTAGTGCTTTAGATTGTCTCTGGGAGTAGGGTGGAATCCCCTCTACCTGCTGGCCTGGCTTGGAAATGCCTGAAGCTCCCACTGCTGGGCCTGGGGCCTAGTCTACCACCAGGCAACAAGATTCCCACAGCTTGTATTTCCCCAGGGTCATGGCCCTGACAGATGGGCAACTTTCTGTGGTCCCCCATTCAAGCCAGTACTAGTCCGCTGCTTGTGGGCTGCAGGCCACCTCCTGCATCTGGGCTTTGGAGTGGCCTCCTGAGCCCTCTTGTTTTTATCCAGGCTCCTCCCACCCCTGAGGCTTCTGGGCCTGGCTCTGCTGACTAACTGCATGCAGGGGTGCTCGCCACCCCACCTCCTCCCCAGCTCTCAGCACTGCTTGTTGGAACCTGTACTCTGGGGACCCCAGGCCATTGCCTGACCTAGGGCAGGCGGGCTGGGCAGGCCCCTCCCATCTTTCCCAGGCCTGGGACTTCCAGGGCTTTAAAAAGCATCTAGGGAGCTCCAGAGACTTGCCTGGCCCTAGGCCAGGCCCTGCCAAACGTGTTGTTGTGTAAAATTGTAGCGATTAATTTAAGACCTGCCAACTTCAGCTGCTCAAGGCTGGCTGGGGTGCCCCTACCTCCCCCTTCTTCTCCAGAGCCCTGCCTGCCAACATGACCCTCCCCCAAATAGAGGCCATCTCTCTGGAATGCCCTTCCCAGCATCCTCCTGGGCCTCCAGAGACCCAGCCCTGTGAGTAGCTCCCCCTACAGCCTCCAAAGAGCCATTTCTGGCCTGAGTTTGTAGTTGCAGGCCTTGTTTGGTCCTGCAAGATGGCCCAGGTACCTCTACAAAAATGGGCTCTGGACTCCTGCCCAGGGAAGGAAGGGGTACCCCAGGACAGTAACCCTGTCCACTTACACTTCAGGCCTGAGGTCCAGCCAGGTCCCCTGGTAAGCGTGCCAGGGAGAATATAGCCTCTTTTGCTAGGGCATTTTTGTTTGTTTGTTTATTGTTTCATTTTTTTCAGGATAATCTAAATTATCTGTGGGTTTTTTTTTTTTTTTTAATGTATGAGAGATTGTTCAATGTTGGCAATTAACCCCTTGTTTCTGGAAACCTCTGTAAACCACCTAATGTGCATATGAAGCACTAGTTTGGGGCCAGAGAACCATGCTGTGGCATTGTACAGCTGAGAAAGGGCATGACAGGGCTGAGGGAAGGAAGGACCTCAGGCGGCACCTGAGGCTGCATTCGTCTGCTCGGGGGGCCTGATGGGGCCCAACCATTGAGGAGGTCTACCTTGATCAGCCAGCCTCCCCTGAAGCCTCTTTCCTTTCCTGGACTTGCATGAGGCCAAGCCTCCCTGTGAGTTGGCCAGAGGCTTGGAGAGGGTGGAAGATGGGACTGGGGTCGGGGTAGGATGGGGTAGTGGTCTTCTAGTTATGACCCAGGACCACCATTCTCTCTTGCCCTCTTGCTGCTGTGATCCTTTGGAACAGGTGTGGCTGCGGTGCCCATTGTCCTGCCAGACCATGTTCACAAGCCTGGAAGGCCTTACTCTTCAGCCTGTGCTGCCCCATCTGTCCAGGCAGAGATATCTGGCTCTCCCAAGGGTGTATGCTCCCCAGGGTATTAATCACAGTGTCTCCAGATGATATTCTGAGGGGTGAGCACAGCTCTGCTCAGCACATCTAAAGCCTGGAGCAGGAGTGAAGCCTCCAACTGGCTTACTCTGCAGTTCAAGTGTGCCAGTGGCCTTCATATACAGCTGTCTCTGCTGCTATCAGAGTCTGTGCTGCTGCAGCCTGGCTGCCTGGGGACAAGCAGCCCTGCCTGCCAACACAGGCCCTTGACCTTGGATGCCTCCAGCTTGCCCTTTTTTCCTCTGCACCCAGCCCTGCTAGAGACCCTGTGTCCTCTGAGGCACCCATAATGGAGCCCATGGTGAAGGCTCACTGGAGGACACACTACCAACATCACCATCTCCAGAGCCCCTCCCAGGCTCTGCCTACTCCAGGGATGCCCTGGCTGACCCTTTGTGGCTAAGGTTCTGGGAATGGGCTGAGTCATGTGTATTTCCTTTGTGTTTTTTGCTCAGCTGCCGCCAGGCTCATCCTGACCACAGTGCCAAGCTGTGGCCTGCTCTGGGTCTGTGAGCTCCACACTGTGGGCCACATACAGGTCAGGCATACAACCCTCTGCTTGCCATGCAGTGCTTCATGCAGCATTGCTCCAAGGACCCAGCCTTTGGGGCATAGGTTCTGATGGTGGCAGGAAGAGTTGCAGGGCTTTGATCTTGGTCTTTCTATTCAACTTCTCAACTAATGTCTTGTTCCAAGCACTAGGTAGGACCCATGTCTACTCAGCAGGACCCATTTCTGTTTTCTCCCCTGGCTAATTGTAAGTAGGAAACGAAGGGGCCCAGGCTGTCTGTCTTCTGTGGAGTAGATGTGCCCCTGTGGCACCCATGTACTCTTGTAGTGCTGAGCAGACATCTGTGTCTCCTGGGAGCACTGCTTCCTTCTTGCTGGTTCTAAAGGAGACCTGCCATCAGGGACTGAGTCAAGACACAGACCTGATCAGTGCTATCTAGCTACTAGCCCCAGGCTGATGGCATATTAGCTCCTAGTGGCCAACAGGCTACCCAGATGCACATGGAAGTCACTCTTAATGTGTTTTACTCCTAGTACCTACCCTGGGCAGCTCTTCCCCTGGGAGCAGTTAGGTTCCATCCATGGCAGAGGAGGCCACAGTAGTGTAGCCCAGGGCTGTCCTAGGAAACATGTTCTATGAGTGGGAAACAGTGGGGCCATAGCAGAGAGTCTCCAAGTAACCTCTAATCAGATGCTCCCTCCTGTAGAACTGCTAGCCTCTGAATTCTCAGTCCCAAGAGGTGAGTATTGGCCTGAGTGACCACTGTGTGGGGAAGGTCAGTGTTGGAGCGAGCTACAGCTAGCTGGTCCTCACAGCCCCGGCTGTCCTTTGCCTAGAGCTCTAGCCTCTTTTATGTGTGACAGAGTTAGAGGTGAAAGATGTAACCCCTGGAACCACTGCCTATACCTCGCCCAATTATAGCTATTGGGCACCTGCAAACCATGTTTTGTCATCCAGTTATGGACAGCTAAGTGCCAGCTACTCTTATACTGTCAACCTGCCTGGTCTTTGAGGGTGGTGGTGATCAGGGGGTTAGAGGAAGGGCCTTTATGGGAATGGAGGCTGCCTTATGTAGCCCCTTCTATGACAACCTCCTACAGAAGACAGGCTTGGCAGTTTTATCTGCAGAAACTACTATGCTCACTGGCTGCTGCCCCTGATCTCTTCTCTCCTCTAGACCCTGTCCTGGAGAGTGAGATCACCCAGTACACTCTCACAAGCAGGGAGGCCAGGGCTAAGTAGTTTGTAGGGTCAGCCCAATCTGCTATCTTGGGGCAAGCAGAGCAACCTCTCTTAGGTTGGGCAAAACTGGGCAGCCCCCTGCCTCCGGGCAGCTAGGGCGCGTGCCGGCCTTGGCATACAGCCTGGATAGCCCAGACATCCTCTTCAGCAACCCCGCCTGCCCTCGGTCTGGATAATGGCCCCATTGTTGGCTCAGGGCTGGACGGACAGCTGACCTGGCCAGGCTGTCAGCTGCCTGCCCACCCGCCCTGCAGCAGTTGGCCAGGGCCTTAGAGGTGATTGGAGCCTAGCAGGCAGGCTGGCAAGCCTGGAGGCTCTGGCCTTCCCCACTGGTGACAGCCTCCTCTCCAGCCTGACCAGGTTCCCCTCTGTATGGCCTCTCCTGAAGTGTCCTGGGACCCATGGGCAGGGTCCTCCTGTCCATTGGAGAGATCAGAGTCTGACCTGGCTTCTCTCTTGGGTCAGCTCAGATTTCAGGTCCATCTCAGCAGATAGGATAGAGACCTGAGACTTAAGCAGCACAGGCAGGATGGAAAAGACTATGTCACCAAGATAGGGTGAGTAGGTGTTGGTGCAGCTTGGGGCTGTGTCCAAGGAGGCTAGGTGGTTCCACCACAGCTTCTAGAGGCAATGTGCTGTTCAGTTATAGAGGATTCTGGTGTCTGGGGAAAAGAATGAGAAACAAGAAGGCAACAGCTGGAGATGGTAAGGATACCCAGGATGCCCCAGCCCATGCCTTCCCATGTTCTGCCAGTTGCCCAGCTGCTTTGCAAGGGACTGCCAGAGCAGCTGTCTCCAGGTGGGTGGCCCTAGAGTGGACAGCTGTGGGCTGAGCCCTTGGCACGTGGGCTCTGCTGCCATGTCAGTGCTGCCCTGCTGTTATTGCCCTGGCCCTGTGCCTACTCTGCCTTCTGAAGCTCTTGCTTTTGCCCTCCTGGGATGCCCTCCTGGCCGGCTCCCCAATGTTCCAGGGCAGACTGTGTTCCCAGTTACAATCAGGTGCCTAGAACTTGGTTCTTCTCACAGGCTCTCTGAGTCTCAGTTTACTGTCTATGTGGTCTGATGAAGCTGGCTGTACTTTAGTGACTCTAGCTTGGTGGGATACAGCATGACTTGGGGACCATCATTCCAGTCAGGTGTTCCCCTCATGTTTGCACCTGGGGACCTCATCAAATGCATATATCCACAGTAACCACCATTACGTAGGTATATACAATGGGGACCCCCTTCACACATGTATTTATACAGAGACCCTGTTACATATGCTTGGAGGGCTCCATTACATACATGTATAGACAGGGTCCCATCACACACATGTATCCTGGGGGAATTTTATCATCTGGCAACTCCATCAAACAGGTATATACAGAGACTTCATCATATGTGTGTATATGGGGTCTCCACTACATGTGCTTGCATAGGTCCTATCAAACACATGTACATGGGGACCTCATCATACATGTGTGCACATGGATCATATCCTACACGTGTATAGTTTCTCCCTTCATACATATGCCCTTAAAGACTGTGTGATGCATTGTCCTGGGGACTATCTATACATGTATACAGGGACCCATTATATATGTACGTATGGAGAGCCCATCACATGTGTTCATAGGTTTTGCTTCACATGTCCATGTGCTCACACACTCATCATGTGTATACAAAGGAACATCACATATTTATATTCAGAGCCTAGAACATGTATGTACATATATATGCCCCATTATACTTGGGTATGCAGAGGCCACATCATCACACATGTGTACACACAGGGTCCTATCATATGTATGCACTGAGACCCCGTTCACACATATGCACATTGGGGCCCTATCACACATGTGCCCAGTAATCCCATCATCACATGTAAGGTCTATGGCCCTTGTCCCAAGTGTGTACACAGGAGCCCCATCAACTGGTGTGTACACAAAAACTTGTCATGGATACATCCGTTGCACATATGATCATAGGGACACTATATGTATGCATATAGGAACCTGTTCCGTGTGTATACACAGGGATCCCATCATATGTATGCAAAGGAGCCTCATTACCCACATGTGCACAGAGACCCCATTAGGAGTACATTAGGAACTACATCACATGCTATACACCCAGGGGCCCGACCCTGTTATATGTACACTTAGGGACTTCCATTACATACATGGACACACAGGGACCCCCATCATACATGCACCTAGAGACTCCATCACACAGATGTTGTCACAGGTGTCTTGTATTTACTTTTTCTGAATCTGTGATAAAATACCTACCCTGACAAAAGCAATTTAAGAGGAAAGTGGTTTATTTTTGCTCGCCGTGGGATAGAGTCCATTATAGTAGGGGAGGTCATGGCAGTAGAAAAGCAAGTGGAGGCAGACTGTAAACCTCAAGGTCCACCCCAAGTGATGTACTTTTTAACAAGACTCCTACATCTGAAAGATTCTGCAACCTCTCTCTACAGTGGCAGCAGCTGGGAATGAAGTATTTAAACACATGAGCCTATGGCAGGCATTTCATATTCAAAACATAAACTCCGTCATCGCATATGTACCCAGAGACACTGTGACACTGATGTGCACAAAGGTCCTGTCAGGCCTGAGCATGGCTTGGCTCAATGCAGAGTACTGCTACACACTCATGTCTATAACCTCCCTGATGCCCACATTCCTCTAGCTGAGGAATGGTTTCCACGCTCTGCCAGTGGCTCCTCCCTGGAGTTAGCCTCTACTGAGCTGTGTCCCTAGGACCTGGTTGTGCATGTGGACCATTGCTGGGCAGGTGGATGGACAGCTGAACTCACATGCCCCCAACTGCAGCTGTTGAGACCACCTGTCCCAGTCAATTAGGCTGGCAGGCTGGGGGCAGGGCCTCCTGAGCCTGGATGGCCTGTGATCCTTTCCTTATGGACTCTAGAGAAAGGCCTGCTCTCTGCTCTGGCCTGTCCTTTTCCTGCATGCCTGGAGCTAGTGTGTCTACCCAGTCTGGGAAGGGTGGTAGCAGGTGGTGGCAGGCAAGATAGGGCTGGGGGTTACGTGGTCATTGTGGCAGGAGGAAACTCCCCTAGTCTCTGTCCAGGGCACCCTGTATGCTGGGTGCAAGGCTACCACCCAGGGGTGAGGAGGATGGGATCTTTCTGGGATGTGGATGTGGGTGAAGCCTAGGGTGTGGGGGAGTAGAGTCATGGCTGTGGTCTTGGAGGCTTGTAAGACATTGGTCTAGAGTTCTCGGTCCCCTGCCCACTGAACAGGCTTGTTTCCTGGCACCTGTCTCAGGCAAGCTTTTCTGTCTCTGTCACCGTGTGGGGAGGGGGAAGCATGATTCATTCCCATTTCAGGAGTAGGAAAACAGATACATCTAAGCCAATTTTGGCCTAGGTGGTGTGAGTCCAGCCTTGTCTCTGACTGCATGCTATCCACTTAATACAGCAGTGTAAGCTAGCCTAATATGATCTGCTCTAGCAGTCATCCAGGACCTGGCTCCCTCCCCTGCTCTGGCATAGCTAGGCTAGGTAGGTTTAGGTTAAGGTTAGTGTCCTCGCCAGCCCCAGGGTTATTGGGCTGCTGTGGGCCCTTTCTGTCTCAGCTAGCTGTTCCTGCTTGTCCATCCAGAGGCCGGAGGAATAAAGTTTGGGCAACTATTAGCCCAGCCCCTTCAGGCCTCCCAGGACCTCCCTACTTACCCAGCTCTTCCGGGTCTGGTTTGACTTAAGCCTGTCTTGGTGGAGCGGCAGCTGAGCGGATGTGGGGGGTGGCCCAGGCTCTCAGGAATGTGACCCTCCCCCTCTCTCCCAGCTAGCAGTCTCTTGGCCCAGAGACACAGGCCCCACCCTGGCTGGCCCCTCGCCCAGCTCCTGACAGAGCTAGCCTATGGCAGGGTGCTGGTTTTTGCTGCCCTTGCTGCCCCCAGGTCTGCTCTGCCCCCTTACTGTGGGGTACAAAGAAGGCCAAGCTCACTCCAGCCTTATACCCAGAAGTAGAGAGGTAGGCCAGATGGGTTAGAAGCTGGAGGTAGATGTTGGCTGCCTTAGCTGCACAGTGGGTAGAAGCAAGCTGCAGGTCCTGTGCCAGGAGACTGTGCCTGGGCCCAGCTGAGCTGGGCAGACGCGCCCCACGAGTCCCATCTTGAAAGCCCCCATGGGTCTCTCTGTTAATTAAATACATTTGTTTGGTAAAAGCAACTAAAAATACTTGCAGCACCAAGGCTGCAGGAGAGGATCAGGCTAATTAGCGCCTGGCTTGTTTGGGATCTGAACTATATTTCCGCGCTGATGAGGTCCCCTTCTCCCTGCCACTTTCTTGCTGGGGTATCCCTCATCCCAAGACACCAAGGCCAGCCTTGGCCTCTCTGTGTGTGAGCCCCTGGTCTTGTTCCTCGACTATACCAATCACAAGGGCTCCTCCTACCCTCTTACCTCAAACTTGCTTTCTTTCACAAGCCTCATGGTGGCCCATGAAAGAGGTTCCTGCCTGCCAGGTTCCCTGCAGCTTGATGGTAGGCACTGGAGCCCACGTGTACCCTACCACTGAGTTTTGGTGTCTGGATTGGTAGAGGAACCAAGGCACACCCACCTGTCCAGTGTGTCTTGTCCTATCTCTGTCTTTGGGGTGACTTGGGTCAGGGACAGTGAACTGGGTCAGCCTTGGCTCATTCTGAATCAGCCTGGTTCTTTGGTGGGAAGGTGCTTGTTAGAGGGCTTGGACCCTTTGCATTGGGTAAGGTGGGTCTAGGATAGTGTGTTGTGGGCCTGCCTCATTGAGCACCCTTTGCTACTACAGATTCTGGTGGACCTTGCAAACCCCAGTGGCAGGCCGGCCCTGGCTTATGAGAGTGTGGTGGCTCAGGAGGGCAACCCTATCCTGCGTGACCTGGTCCTCAGCCCCAACCGCCAGTACCTCTATGCTATGACGGAGAAGCAGGTGGGTGCTGCTGGCTGATCGGCATGAGCTTTTAGGGTGGCTGGGGTGGGATCCCCGGTCAGAGATCCCAGTCATAAGGAACCTGAGGAATGGCTTGCCTGGAGTCAAGAGGCTGCTTTCCCCCATGGTGGTGTCCTGTTGGCTATAATACCTGACATGACACTCTACAGACAGATGAGCAGTGGGCCTGCTAAGAGATGTGGTTATGAGGGTTCCATGCTATCCATGTAGCCTCAGACTCCCCAGGGCCTCATATGGAAGGCCCTTGTTCTCTCCCTGTGACCTCAACCCTGGAAGTTGGTACTTAGGTGACTGCACTGTCCAAGCACAGGTGCCTTTGGAGGATTGAACTGGGACGCTGGGCTGGGCTTATCTGGCTCAGGCTCTGGCTGTCTACAGTGGGTTGTGGCTATGTCCTTGGCAAGACATGGCCAGCCTGGCTTGCCTAGGTCTTCAAGGTATTCTTATGTGCCCAGCTTTACCAGCTTGTTGCCTGTTCCTCCCCTTTCTATGTAAACTGGCATCCCTATGGCAGATGGGCAGGTAGTAGTTGGAAGGGAACAGGCAGAACGTCAGCTCTTGCTTCTCCTCTGCAATCCTTCTTGGTTCTGCCTCTGGGGTGGGTCCTGAGACCTGGGGAGACCCAGAGTTGGCCTGCTCCTCTGCACCACTGGGCTGGCCCCAGTCTTCCTTCACCAAGCTGACAAGTCTCCATTCCTCAGTAGTCCAGGCCATAAAGGAGTCCAGACAGATGGGAGACAAAGTGTGGTCCCAACTGTAGGTCCCAGCTAGCTGCCTGCCTTGGATCTCTTGTCCCTATTGATCCACTTGGCCGAGGCAGGGTGACCCAGCCTGGCTTTTGAGTACACTGAGCTCTTCAGGATGGGCTGGGAACCTGGGATGGATGGGTCTAGCTAGGCCTCTCACTGTGATCCTTCCCCAGGTGACGCAGGTGCCTGTGGAAAGCTGTGTCCAATATACTTCCTGTGAGCTGTGTCTGGGGTCTCGGGACCCCCACTGTGGCTGGTGTGTCCTGCACAGCATGTGAGTCTGGGAGGTCTGGCTTGAAGAGGTGGGTGGCATTTGGCCTAGTGGCCCCTGGAAGCCTACTGTGTGTATCTCACATAGTCATAGCTGCCCTAGGTCTCATTTGACCCCACTGACAAGTGATGGGGGTGTTAACAGGTGGGGGCAGAGGAATCCATGCCCTCAGCCCAGGGACCCCTCTCCAGTGGCCTTGGAGATTCTGGACCTATAAGCCCAACCTAGGCATATTCTTCCTGCAGCTGCTCTAGGCAGGATGCCTGTGAGCGGGCAGAAGAGCCCCAGCGTTTTGCCTCTGACCTGCTGCAGTGTGTGCAGTTAACTGTCCAGCCACGCAATGTGTCAGTCACCATGTCCCAGGTGCCGGTGAGTGTGGCTGTTGGAGATGGCTGGGAGGGAGCAGTGGGGGGCGGGAGGGGGCAGGTAAGCACTTACCCATTCCTTCTGCCATGGCCAGCTCGTGCTGCAGGCTTGGAATGTGCCTGACCTCTCAGCTGGTGTCAACTGCTCCTTTGAGGATTTCACGGAGACTGAGAGCATCCTGGAAGATGGCCGCATCCATTGCCACTCACCTTCTGCCCGGGAAGTGGCGCCCATCACACAGGGTCAGGGTGAGTGGGTTCTTCCTGCTCAGCAGTTGCAGGTTAGGAGGAGAGTCAAAAGCAGGAGGTATGTGGAGCCAGACGAAGCTTCAGAAGGGATCAGAGTGGAGCTGGGGAATGTCTGTGCTGCGTGGGAGGAAAGCCTGGTGCTGGTTTGAGCACATGCCTTTCTGCCTGCTAAGGTCCATTTTCAGTCAGTGCTTGGCAAATATCCCATTTAGCCCAACCTTCATGAGGGATCTGTGTTCTGATTCCTTACTGGCCAGTTAAGGATGGGGCATCAGCTACCTGGGGCCCGGGCTAGAGGAGTGATGTGTTGGTTTATATCTGGGCTTTCTCTGTGGGTGCCAGGTCTGTGGTCTCTGACCCTGATGGCTTAGCCTTCATGTTCTGCAGGAGACCAGCGGGTGGTGAAGCTCTACCTCAAGTCCAAGGAGACAGGGAAGAAGTTTGCATCTGTGGACTTTGTCTTCTATAACTGCAGTGTTCACCAGTCGTGAGTGTCCCTAGATCCTGCCCTTGCTGCAGTCGCATCCCTGTGGTCTTGCTGCAAACACTCCTTTGCAGGCCTGCTCTCCTGCAGCTGACATCCAGTCAAGCAGACAGGATAAGAGACCCCACAAAAGCAGCCTGCCAGTTGAGCTATCTGGGAAAGGCCCTGAGGGCATCATGGAAGGAGGCTGTGGCTGGTATTGCAGCACCTGTGGAGAGCTGTTTTAGGAACTGGGTAGGAGAGATATGACCTATGAGAAGCCCTGCTGGCCAGCAGAGTGGGACCAGGGCCTCCAAGGGAGACATTGATCTGGGCCATTGTAGAACCCAGACATGACAACTCAGTGTGTGCTGATTCTGGGCCTGGAAATAGTTGCTGCACAGTAGGACACCCAGGCATTGGCTTCTGCTTGGTTCTTGGGGCTTCTGGGTGGCACAGGGAGTTGGGCAGGGGCAACATTGTTTGCTTTTTCTCATCTTGGCTGTAAGCACCTAGCTTCAGATATAAGGAAGCTGGGGACATATTAAGGTTCATTACTGGTCAAGAGAGGGTCCTTAGAAGACCAGGGCAAGGGTGGGGATTTCAGAGACAATCATATCAGGCTTGGCCTGGGACATGGGGTTGGCTGGCTTTTCAATCTTGCTTTCATTTATTGAGAGACTCCACAGTTTTCTTGGAGTTGTCTTTAGGAGCAAGGTGACCAGAACTGGTAGGGCTGTCCTATAGGGCAGGGAGGTGTATTCTGGAGGCCATGAGGCTGTCTCTTTGCAAGCCCCCAGGATTATGAGATGCACATTGAACAGCTCCTACCTAAGTAGAACAGGTTTGGATAGGGCAGGCGGAGGAGGACTGAGACCTGAGCAGTTAGGGAGCCACTCCCCACGTGCACCAGCCTGAGCCCATTGAAGTGGAGAGTGTGACACATGCTTCTGGTGTACTTGCAAGTACATTCTGTTTCTGTCATGGGGACCAGGGGTCACTGCAGTGACTAGTACTGGGTTGAAGAGGAAGAGAGTCAGAGGAGGGAAGACCATACTCAGTGAGGCCTGGGCAGCAGGCAGCAGGTCTGGTGACCTTCTCTCAGCCAGGGGCAGCCATTACAAAGGCCCTGAGGTGACAACACTTCAAGGAGAAGCAGCACATTAGGTCCTTGTGGTGGAAGCACAAGCTGAAACTCCCTAGGCCTAACTGTCTCATTTCCCCCTGCAGCTGCCTGGCATGTGTCAACGGCTCCTTCCCCTGCCATTGGTGCAAATACCGCCATGTTTGCACCAACAATGCGGCTGACTGCGCCTTTCTGGAAGGCCGCGTCAACATGTCTGAGGTAAGGCTGGATAAGTGGCCTGAAGGCTTCAGAAGTACCAGTGGGCCTCAGGGTATCATCACCCAACAATATCCATGGGTGGCTAGGGTGCCAGTTGTATACTATGAGGTGTGACCAAGGCGGGGACAACTTCCTGAATGTCATAGCCTGAGGCCAAACTGGGACTATTTACTGGTGGCCATGGGTGTCCTTTGTAGTCCTTGAGAGACAGAGGCCCTGTGGTAGCTTGTGCCAGGGCAGCCTGAGCAGCACGTTTCATAATAGTTCTTTTCCCAGACAGGGAGGGAAGTTACCAGTGTGGTGCTGTGGGGGTTTCTGAAGCTCCACATGGTAATTGCTGCTGAGTCTTGACTGTATGAGTGGAAAGCCACTTCTCCTGGAACCTGTGACATCCTGGGCATACAGGATGGGAAGTGGGGACAGGGTCCTAGGGTACATGTTGGTGTGCAGCAGAACCTAAGTCAGGACTCATTCATTTCATTGTGAATACTATGCTGAGTTTGGAAAGGGGAGGCCCTGAATTCTGTTACTTGGGTCTGTGGGAGCTGCAGCCAGACTGGACTTATCTGAAAAACTTGGCAGAAGTTCATATGTGAATGGGGCCCCATGAGCTGCCCTCCTCTGTCCCTCCTTCTTGTACCCTCCCACCATTCTGCTGCTTCCTGGTCTCATGTCTCCTAGACAAGGTGGCAGTAAAATACAAGACCCTGAACCTAATGGTGAGGGGAGCTGTGACAGTGGGTGGAGTGGGGACACAGTGGGGGTGAGGGGGTGTTTCCAGGAGGGTAGCAGTTGGAGAACTGGATCATAGTATCTAGGGTAGGAAGTAGGAGCCAAGTCAGGGGCCTTGGGACCTGGCCAGGGCTGGCCTGAGGCCACTTCCAGAGGCCTGTGCAGTGCCCTGGAGACAGCAGTATGCTAGTAGAAGGCAGGGGAGACCCCTGTTGGTGGTTCCTGAAGCCAAGGCAGTCCAGGTTTTTTCTCTGGTCTCCCTCTAATCCTGCTCTGAGTAGCCCATCACCTCTAGGAAGTTTTATTAACAGAGGACTCCCCCTGGATGGTAACCTACTCAGGTTCTCATACCCAAGCAGCCATAGTATTCTGGGTGGGATGGGCAGCATAGAGCCTGGTTTGTCTGCACAGGGCTGGCGTCAGGGAAGGGACTTTTGGAGAATGGGTTGATCCCATGTGTGCATACTCTTCTTTAGTTGCAGCTTTGTATGGAAGGTCACCAGTGTTATATAGCCATAGACATAGCATATACAGTGGCAGGCAGCACACCCCATCTCCCTGCCTCTGGCTCTGGGGGACCTCATGCAGATTCAAACTTTCTAACCCAAGATCCTTTTCTGTGCCCAGAATACTGGCTCGAAGATGCAGAAAGACCTGTAAGCACTCACCTTGCCACCCTGTACTCGGGGGCTTGCGGAACAGGTAGTGAGATAGGCAGCCAGCATGGGGTGCTAGGCCCTAGAAGGAACCTCACAGAAACCTGGTCATCAGAGCTCACGCTGACAGTCCTGGGGACCTGGCATGTCCTAGTAGTTCCACATTCTGACCTTGCTGTAGGGGTGGAGAGTGGCCTTCCCAGTGGTCTGGTGGATCTTACTCTTGGCTTCTCTCCCTCGCTAAGCCCTAGGATGACCTTGAGTTCTCAATAGGGAAGTAGATTTGTCTGCATGAGGGAGAGGGCTGTGGGTCAGATGACTAGGAGCTGACCAAAGTCCAAAAACATCCCCTTGTCTTGCCTACTTCCAGGTTGGTCCTGGAGTGAAGGCATAATCAGGAGCCCTTAGGCAGGGACACTGGTTCCACTCCGCAGTGTTTGCAGTGTCTCCCAGGCATACCTTGGGCTGCTGAGAAACAAGGAAATAGTTAGACCTTTCAGGGCTGCTAGTCCCTGAACCAATAGACCCCAAAGGCTCTGTGACCTCCTCTTAGCAGGGCCTGAGGTATAAGTGTCTGGTGGGATTAATTCAGCTTGACCTTGTGTGCCCCAAGGGTCCCACTCAGCCTGGCCTATGAGTTCTAGAATCTATAATTAGAAGATGCGCTGCTGGGCTTGGATAGGATACAGGAGGCTAGGTGAGGTGGAAGCTACACCGGAGGTCCAAGCAGGTCTTCCATCCAGGATGTGACTGGTGGACTGAGCTGGGAAGACAGTGTTGGGTTAGTGGGGCAGGCAGGAGGATTCAGCCATGTCTGCCCTCAGTCTGCTGCAGTCACCCAACGGTATTTACAGGGGTCAGTGAGCAATGCTCGGCTCTGGGCCTGGTATGCTATACTAGATGGATGGTAAGCTCAGCTCACAGGGGCCGTTGGGGGCTCAGGGGAGGCTGACACTAAGTTGTTGCTGTTCTCTCAGCTAGGTCCCATCACAGCCTGAGTCTTGGGGTGTAGTCACTAAGTGCTCCTCAGATGGTATGGAAGACAGCAATGTGGATGTGGCCCTGCATACCAGTGTCTTCACCAGGGCTGCCACCTGAGTTGGGGCTGATGGCCAGTAAACACAGGGCCATCCCACAGTCTTGCCCACTGAGCCTGTCCAGATCTTCTAGGGTCAAACCATGAGAGGCTGGGTCAGAGGTTAGGCTCTTTGGGCTCTGCAGAGCAGATCCTGGGCCTACATCTTGGGAGCCAAGCCAGTCCCCAGGGATCAGGCCTGTTTTCAGCGTCCCTATTTAAAGCTGCACCACACGCTCCCACGGGGTGCCTCCTCCTGAGGCTGCTGCCAGCCATGCTGCAAGCAAGCCGGGCGTTGCATCAGTTATTGTTGCTGAAACCCTGGCCCTGGGGGACCCTGCTGTTTTTCTACAGGGCCCAGGCTATTTTTACACTCCACGGGCCCCCAGCTGAGAGCCTGCTACCCCAGCACCCTGTTTTTGGCTCCTGCTTCAAGTCTTTGCAGCTATGGGCCAGATGGGGTACCTGTGGCCACGAGAGTGAGTAGTGAGGTCCTAGAATATGGCAAGAGTAAAAGGCTAGCCCCATGCAGCCACAGCCTGGTTGGAGCAGGACCTGAAGACCACTGTCTTTGCGGTGCCCACATGCAGAGTGACACAGGGAACCTGGCTTTGTGAGTCCCCATAGCCTGGGCCGCAATGGAACTTGTACCTCTTGCTGCCATCACACCCAGCTCAGCCAGTGCTTTGCTGTCCTCAGGACTGCCCACAGATCCTGCCTTCTACCCACATCTATGTGCCAGTGGGTGTGGTGAAGCCCATCACCCTGGCTGCACGGAACCTGCCACAGCCACAGTCGGGTCAGCGAGGGTACGAGTGCCTTTTCCACATCCCAGGCAGCCCAGCCCGAGTCACTGCACTGCGATTCAACAGCTCCAGCCTGCAGTGCCAAAACTCCTCGGTGAGAAAATAGCAGTCGGGCAGGCAGGTGGGATGCTCCATGCTTTGGAGTGGGTCATTGCCTACTTGGTCCCAAGACCTGGTTTGTTAGCAAAGAAAGGCCACGATCTGAGGGCTCTGTTGGCTTCCTGGCCAACACTGAGTCCTTGGGTGAGTATGGGTGGTGTAGCTGAGTGGGGTGGTGGTGGGGCTGCACCATCAGGTTCTTAAGTGAAACAGCCAGGTAAAGCGACCAAAGCCTGGGTCTGTGTCCTTTGGCCATAAAGGAAGACTACCCACACCATGGCCGTCTGAAGATCAGCAGGTGGCCTTGCTAGGTGGGTAGGGAAAACCCATGGTGGAAATCTCCTATCTCACAGTGACGTTCCCAAAGTTGCCACTGAGTTTAGCAGTCTGGTACTGAGGACTTTCCTAGAGCAGAGAGTTCTTTGGAGAACAAACCCTTTCAGGGTGTGCACGGGACACCTGAGCTCAGGTTTTGAGCTCTCCTTTGGCTCCTGACTACTGGCAGGCCGCATTTTCCCCGTCCAGGAAGTGTACAGTCAGGAGGACAATGAATTTTTTGGAACAGGCTTAGGCCCAGATTATTAGAGCTGTGTACACCGGGTTGTTGGCAAGACTTCAGTTGTCCTCGCCCCTGGTTCCAGCAGCCCTTGGCTGACAGGAATGTCTTACAGGGTAGGAGTTGGGGTCAGAGTAGACAGCTCTCTACCAAATAGGGAAGGCTGTACTCACCTCTTTCACTTCCCATCCTTCTCTTACTGGCTCCTCACATAACCTGCACCACCCACACTTCCCTCTGACTCTTATCACCCCTTTTTCCTGCTTCTGCTTCCTGTGTCTCTCCATCCCTGTCTCTGTTGTCCTCTTCTCTGCAGACCCCCATTTATCTTCCCTTCAGCAGTGTTTAAAGGGAAGAAAGGGTATCAGGAAATTTGATAGGATTCAATTAAATTCCTCAAGATAAAATAGTGATGAATTGCTGAGCCACCCCTTTGAGATACCAAGCCTGGGCCCAAACACAGTACAGAGCTGAAGTCATCAGCTGCAGAAAGTGGGAGGCAACTAAGCCTAGGCCTGGCCCTTGAGAGGGGCTGTACCCTAAGTGCAGGCCAGCCTGGGGAGATGTGGGAACAGCACACACACCTCAGAAGTCCTGCCAACTCAGCAGACAAAAACTCATGTTCACAGAGCTTTCCTGATGCTCTTGGGCTCAGCTAGCCCTACTCTCCCAGACAGCTGACTGCACCTCCTCTCAGGCAGGATGGCCCTGCTCTTAGAAGTAGTGTCTGAGACAGCCTTGGAGGATAACACATGGAGACTGGCAGTTGATGTGGTTTCTTCATGGCTGTAGGAGATAGAACTTGGCAGGAGGGAGCAGGGCCATGGAGCTAGAAAAGAAGCCATGTGTGGAAAGATGACCAGAAGAGCTGTATGTGTTCTAGTCCAGCTTACATGTAGGCAAGCCCATTCAGTAGTCAGTTTCAACGATGTTGAGGGGCCCCCACAGGCACCAATGACCTTGCATGTAGCACAGGGTGGTAGCCTACCACCCTAAGCATGATCACTGTGCCTGCTTCCAACAGTACTCCTATGAGGGGAATGATGTCAGCGATCTGCCCGTGAACCTGTCAGTTGTGTGGAATGGCAACTTTGTCATTGACAACCCCCAGAACATCCAGGGTGAGTAGCGGGGCTGGTGGCCTGGGTGGGTGGATGGTGGATGGTCCGTGCTGACTAACCTTCCCACCATCATAGCCCACCTCTACAAGTGCCCAGCCTTGCGCCAGAGTTGCGGCCTCTGCCTCAAGGCAGACCCGCGCTTTGAGTGCGGCTGGTGTGTAGCTGAGCGCCGCTGTTCCCTACGTCACCACTGCCCAGCTGACTCACCAGCCTCCTGGATGCATGCCCACCATGGCAGCAGCCGCTGCACAGACCCCAAGATTCTCAAGGTAGGAGCTGGAAACCCAGTCCAACACCTAGGCAGCCCCACCCTTGTAAGCCCACCCAGTATCTCCTCCCACCCTGCATGGTAGACCTTGCTATGTCCGCCCCAGCCTCTGCCTTCCTGCAGCTGTCCCCAGAGACAGGCCCTCGGCAGGGAGGGACTCGACTAACCATCACCGGTGAGAATCTGGGCCTCCGGTTTGAGGATGTGCGGCTAGGCGTGCACGTGGGCAAGGTGCTTTGCAGCCCTGTGGAGAGCGAGTACATCAGCGCAGAACAGTAAGGCAGACTAGGCTGGGTGGTGAGGGCCTCAGTGGCCGGGGGAGCTTTTTTGAAGTGCTGAGCCCCACCGTACCCACAGGATTGTCTGCGAGATTGGAGATGCCAGCACGCTGCGGGCCCATGATGCCCTGGTGGAGGTGTGTGTGCGGGACTGCTCCCTCCACTACCGAGCGCTGTCCCCTAAACGCTTCACTTTTGTGGTAAGCCCCACCCCACTGCCCTCTGCTTCCTGCTGCCCCCAGAAAGTAGTTAAGGATACTGCAGAAGTAGGCCTGGACTCATCTCTAGTATAGGGCACTGCACCCGTTGCCCATACCTAGGCTGAGCCCAGCTACAAGGGAGTGGTTACCCCTGCCCCCAGGGCTGCCTGTGTGGGAACACAGGGTAAGGGGCCCAGATGCTAGAGGATCACCTAAGAGGGAATTCCCTCTAACAAGTCATCTTCCTGCAGACACCAACCTTCTACCGAGTGAGCCCCTCCCGTGGGCCTCTGTCTGGAGGTACCTGGATTGGCATCGAAGGGAGCCATCTGAATGCAGGCAGTGATGTAGCTGTGTCCATTGGCGGTCGGCCCTGCTCCTTCTCCTGGTATGGGGTGAGAGGAGTCAGGGGACACAGGGCTTTCCCTCCTGGCTCTGCTGTCCCCCTC
Source organism: Mus caroli (assembly GCF_978045245.1). Lineage (NCBI taxonomy): Eukaryota > Metazoa > Chordata > Mammalia > Rodentia > Muridae > Mus > Mus caroli. Next base: position 59,979,832 of record NW_028227262.1, read on the forward strand.
CTGTTGCCTGGGCAACGGGTATGGAAAACCTGGTTGGGGTGATCACTATGGAAACCTAGAGGCAGGAGAGGTTGCCATGGAGATAGGGGGCCAGCCTCCAGAGTAGAAAGGGGGTGTGGCCTGGCCTCAGAGGGTACTGCCTATTGGTTCCAGTAGCTCCTCCTAAAAAGGGGGGACATCTATCTTACAAGCAAAATAAAAAGTATTTTAAAAAAGTTTAATAGAGAAAACAGACATCTTAACAAAAGCCTCGAGACTTGAAGTGGATAATTTTAGATTAAGGATGATAATGGAAAGGCCCTTTAAATATTTTCCTGTGGTAATTACCCGTTATCAAACTAATCATTGGTGTTTGTAGTCTGGAGGCTATGAGGCCTCCAGGCTGCAGTGATATAGCCAAGTGACAGGGCCTCAGAGCAGGTATTGCCTTGCTGACTGCTAGTGAAGGTGACCTGTGACCCCATGCTCCAGGCCAGCTTACGGTTGCTAGGTGCAGGGTCTTTTCCAGGTGTATGTACAGTAGGGAAAAAGGGAGCTGGTTAGTTCAAAGCACTTGGTAGGTAGTAGTGGGACTCTATACTCAGGGGTCTGAGGAAGGCAGTGCTGACAGGTGGGAAGGGTCAGGCCTGTAATTTAGTCTCTTTGACCTCCAGAGCAGTAGCCTGTCATCTGCAAGGTGTCTTTATCCCAAGCCTGGCAGGGTAGACTGGGACGGCTGGCTGATACTTGTTAGAAGACAGGCTTAGCCAGGGTCTCCCGAATAGCCAGCATCAGTAGGCAGGATCCATTTCATCCATCTGCATTAGAGATGATGTCATTAGAGTGCGGTGGAAGGCAAGACTAAGGGAGGTAGGTATACAGCCCAATGTGGATGAGAGAGGCCAGTCAGGGTTTAGGGTAGGGACCGACAGTGGTGGGCATTCAAAGGTCAAAAGTAGTCATCCCAGTAGCCACCCGAGGGAGGCCCCAGCCTTTCCCTGGAAGCCAGTTCTCAGCCACCAGTGGAGAGCTGCTGGTGTGTTGACATGCTGCCCTCACAGTGCCCACGCCCATCTTCACCCCATCCCAGGAGAAACTCACGAGAGATCCGCTGCCTGACACCACCCGGGCACGCTCCTGGCAGCGCCCCTATTGTTATCAACATCAATCGTGCCCAGCTCTCCAACCCCGAGGTGAAGTACAACTATACTGAAGACCCTACTATCCTGAGGATTGACCCTGAGTGGAGCATCAACAGGTAGGAGACCTGCTGTGAAGCCAGAAGCCTCTCCCTGTCCCCCACGTTGGGTCAGGGAGTCCCTCTCCAGGGTAGTCTATGGTGGTTTGTTCAGTGGCAGCCTCCTAAGGTTCTTAATCCTGGCAAGCAGTGCTCCAGCTGAGCTTTGACCACCTGCTCATGCAAGAAGAGACTGTGTCTCTTATATTTCTAGGCCTAGGGCATTGTCTGATTCCTGTCTTCTTCCTTTAGTGGTGGGACCCTCCTAACAGTCACAGGCACCAATCTGGCCACTGTCCGTGAACCTCGAATCCGGGCCAAGTATGGAGGCATTGAGAGGGAAAATGTGAGTGGATATCCTGTGCCTCTGATCCCCTGCCTCACTCTGTTCTGTTCTCACTCCCCTCCTGGCCATATGGGTATTTTCTAGACTGGTAACCACGGCTGCTAACACCCCTGCTTCTGCCTCCCCCTGCTTACCTGTCTGTGCTGAGGCCTTGAGGACAAAGTGGTCAGCTAGGGGTGATCCCTGGGCCTGTCCAGCTCCCAGACTAGAAAAGAATGGACATCTTGAACAAGCGTTCCCTTGGTGCCTAGGTCATCTACACAGGGAGCTGTCATTCCCTGGGTGGGGCTGTTATTGGGTAGCTGGCCCACAATGGGAAAGCAAGCCTGTCTGAGGTCCTGGTACCTGTGTCCCAGAGCTGCATGGTGTACAATGACACCACCATGGTGTGCCGGGCGCCGTCTATAGACAACCCAAAGCGCAGCCCGCCAGAGCTGGGAGAGCGGCCAGATGAGATTGGTTTCATCATGGACAATGTACGCACGCTGCTAGTACTCAACAGCTCCGCCTTCCTCTACTACCCGGACCCTGTACTGGAGCCACTTAGCCCTATTGGGCTCTTGGAGCTGAAGCCCAGCTCCCCTCTCATCCTCAAGGTAGGTCTCAGCCACTGTGGCCTCCTGCTGCAGAGCCTGCTCTGGGATGGGGCTTGTGGAAAGACCTCAGGATTGCCCTCATTTCACCCTGACCTCTGTAGGGGCGGAATCTCCTGCCACCTGCTCCTGGCAATTCCCGGCTCAACTACACGGTGCTCATCGGCTCCACACCTTGTATCCTCACCGTGTCTGAGACACAGCTGCTGTGTGAAGCACCCAACCTCACGGGGCAGCACAAAGTCACGGTACATACCCTAAGCTTTCTTTATGCAGTGGGCCAGGAAATCCCTGTCACAGCCTATCTGTGGTCTCCTGGAACCACCCTCCTGACCTGCTGACCCCACCCCCACTAGAGCAACCCCACCTCTGAGAAAATCCCCATGGAGCTGAGTTCTAATGCAGGCCCCATTCAGTCCTTGCCATCTTTCCTACTTGGAGCCCCTCTCTCGACTGACGTTAACGAGCTGGGCATCTGTCTGCTCATGTCCCAGCATCTTGCACCATTATCCACTTTTGTCACCTGCTGGAAAGATACTGTCCACAGGCAGGTAGATAGATGCTGTGGGCGACTTAAGGGCCATTGCACAGGGCCTCAGGCTCTGAGGGGCCGATGCCCTCTGAGTACCTCTACTCCATCTGGCAGGTGCGGGCCGGGGGCTTCGAGTTCTCACCTGGGATGCTGCAGGTGTATTCGGACAGCCTGCTGACACTGCCGGCCATTGTGGGTATCGGTGGTGGGGGTGGCCTCTTGCTGCTGGTCATCGTGGCTGTGCTCATCGCTTACAAACGCAAATCCCGGGATGCTGACCGTACCCTCAAGCGGCTGCAGCTCCAGATGGACAACCTGGAGTCACGGGTGGCCCTCGAGTGCAAGGAAGGTCAGCAGGGAGATGGGTAGGGCCAGAGCCAGGGAGGTAGTCTGAGTGCTGAGTCAGTCACCACCACTGGGCTCTGTCTGGCTCAGTCCCAGGGAGATGACAGATGGCAGAATCGTCCCACTGGTAAAAGGACCACCTTCTATACAGCTATAATTTAGTTATAATTTTATGCCATCTGATCTTTTATATCCATCTTCTGGTCTGTCAAATGGGCACAGAAACAGTGCCCACTCCCTTGGATAACCATAGTGAGGCAAGAGTACATACAGGTGATCATGCTTAGCCCCTGAGAGTCCTAGATAGTCGAATGGTTGGCTGGGACCCTGCCCTGTAGACCACTTTGGTGGACAGGAAGCAGACATGAGCCAGGACTGGAGAATGAAGGCCCTTGGCTCCAACCTACAGAGGAAGGTTGAACATCCAGTGTACGTGATACCTTCTCTGCCAACTTGTGCAGGGCCAAGACCTGCTAGAGAGGGGAGGCCAGATGCCTGGCAGCAACCAGGAAGTGAAGCTGTAGCACTTCACCAAACCTGCTAGGTGCTCCAGAGCTTGCCCTGCCCCTCTGTTCTAAACTAGGGAATCTGAGGCACAGAAAGGCACTTGGTTTCTTTAAGGTCAGGACCAGTGATCCTGGCCACACAGTAGGCAGACTAGGACTGAGAAGGGGGAGAGGAACCTCAAATGTGCTGTCCTTAATCTCACATTGCCCCTGACCCCACATTTGGGCACAGCCTTTGCAGAGCTACAGACGGACATCCATGAGCTGACCAGTGACCTGGATGGTGCTGGCATCCCCTTCCTTGACTACCGCACATATGCCATGCGAGTGCTGTTTCCTGGGATTGAGGACCATCCTGTACTGAAGGAGATGGAGGTAGGACTGCCACCTTAGAGGTCCCTGGGGGCTGGTGGACAGCCAAGGAAATGGGGGCTGGTATGGCCTTCCAGAGAAAGTTCCAGGGCTTGGCCAAGTTGGGAGTATGGAGTCAGACCCATATTGGTGCCAACACAGGGTTGGGACCCTGAGCTCTGGGGCAAGGGCCTGATTTCTGGAGCAGGTAGCTTGCCTTGGGTGACACCATTGCCCATAGTGCTTCAGGAGGCTGGAAGGAGACCCCAAGCATAGAACAGTGCCCCAGGCTTCACCCAAGCCAACTGCCCTTTAGCCTGAGATCCTGGTTCCTCTCCTTATGCTTGGTTGTGTGGGGGCTTTCTGCCATCCACCTGCCTGGGTCCCTTGGAGGATCTAGGTACTGAGCTTCGATGTGCAGTGAGGGCAATCTGGTCTACCTGTGTATTCCAGGCCCAAGTAGCTCGGTGTCCCAGAAGACCTTTCCCCTGCCTTAGCTGTTGGAGCTATGTACCCCGTGGTCTGAGCAGGCCTATGTGCCCCCAGGTGCAGGCCAATGTGGAGAAGTCGCTGACACTGTTCGGACAGCTGTTGACCAAGAAGCATTTCCTGCTAACCTTCATCCGCACATTGGAGGCCCAGCGTAGCTTCTCCATGCGTGACCGTGGGAACGTGGCCTCACTCATCATGACAGCCCTGCAGGGTGAGATGGAGTATGCCACAGGAGTGCTAAAGCAGTTGCTGTCCGACCTCATCGAGAAAAACCTGGAAAGCAAGAACCACCCCAAGCTCCTGTTACGGAGGTACAGTGAGAGAAGCTTGGCTGGTGGGGTCACTGTGGGGGTTGTGGGGACCACCTGCTGGGGATGAAAGCGACTCCTCTCTTCCATTTGCTTCCCTCCCCACAGGACCGAATCAGTGGCAGAGAAGATGTTGACCAACTGGTTCACCTTCCTTTTGTATAAGTTCCTCAAGGTAGGCCTCAGGGGCCCAATGAGTGGAGGGAAGGGCTGGGGAGGGGAGGAAGCCAAGAAGGCAGAGGCCAGGTCCTAGGGCCCAGCCCAGCCACCCAGACTACTTGTTCTTAGCTGTTTCTTGTGTTGATACTTGCTGCTACATTCACGCTCTGAAGTCAGTGCCCAAGCTCGAGTTTGGATATAAGCTTGGATCTCTGCTTGGTACCTGGAGCTGGCTGCCAGCCTCAGAAGGAGGATACATCTAGCCAGGCTTCTGAGGGAGGGCTGACACTGGCCCTTGAGTGCCCCTTGGTGGGGTGTGAGTCTGTCCTGGGCTTCTGGCTCTCCAGAGCTCCCACAATCCCTGCAGGTGCCAGGGTGGGCTGGTTGATTGAACTGGTTGCCTGCACTTAAGAGACTGGGTAATTACACAGTTCCAAAGTCTGGCTTCCTCTGACCTCATGGCCAATGGGATGCATGTCACAAGTGGTAACAGTGGGTCTACCTGGGAGTGTAACTTGTGTGTGTCAGCCCTGACCAGTGCTGTGTGGATTCAGTGGCAAGGGTGGGGCTGGTGCTGAGTCTGCCAGCATTGGACTCTGTCCTCCCCATGAGCTCTGGATGAGCCAGAAGTGCTAGCACGTGGGTCTGCTCAGAACTAGATCCCTGGTGGGATGCCTTTACTTGCTAGGAGGAGAGCCAGTGATAGGACATGGCAGTGAGTAAGAGACGGGAGGTCTGAGGGACCAGAGATGAAGAAAAGTGACCTGGATGGCACAGGGACAGGTGAGGAGAGGGGACCTGTGTGTACAGCGGCCCCCATGATAGTTATGTGCCCATCTCCTATGAAAGTGCCGCTCTGTGGACAGTTGTTTACATGGTCATTAAAGCAGGCTCTGAACCAGAAGCAGCAAGGCCGAGCAAAAGCATCAGCACTCCAGCAGCTGTGCCCATGCTGGGTCCTGACACGCGCTGACCCTGTTTGATCCTCATTCTCCACAGCAAGAGAAGAGCGGGTGCAGTTCACCCCGTTGGTCTCAGATCCTGAGCCAGCTCTGCAATGTCTGCTGCTGCAGTGTGGGGAGGCAGGCCGCCACTGGAAGCTGGCAGAGCTGGCTCTGCACCTGTCAGTGTGGGGCAGGGGGAGCAGAGCCCATCAGACATCTGGGACGGCCTCACGGAGGGCATGTGTCTCAGAGCAGTCAGGGTGTAGGAATGCTGATGGGGGTGGGGAGCAAGGCGACTGGGGGAGCAGCAGGAAGCAAAGCTTGAGAAGTGAAATGGGCCGACTCCCCCAGGGTTACTCTCAGGTCCTCTAGTCTCCTCGGCTCTGGTTTTTGTGTGGCCTTTTGAGCTGTACAGTGAAAACTGATACTCTAGGAGTGAGCCAGATTGGCCTGGGCTTGTTCTCCCCCGTCTGTGGCCATGGCGCCACACATAGGCCTCTTGATACATGTTTGCTTTGTGGTGCTGAGAGAAGATACACTTCCCTGAGCTGCAGCAGATTCTCCTGCCCATAGTTCTGCCTTCTCTGGAGTCTAAGGCTCCATTCACATTCTACATAGCTTTCCAGAGTGCTTTCTTTCAGGCATAAGACAGGGTCCTTCACCCTTTCATGGTTTAATAGTTGGTCTCTTTTTACCATGCCACAGACTTAAAAAAATGCTTTACTGGATTAAAACATACATAATACAAAATACACTACCTTTTAGATTTCTTTGAAATTACATTTTTTTCTTTATTATGTGGGTGTCTACCACAATGCACACGCAGAAGTGGGAGGACAACTTGCAGGAGTGGGTTCTCTCCTTTCACCATGTGGGTCCCAGGGATCAGAGTCAAGTTGGCAGAGTTGGCAGCAGGCTTCTTTACTTGCTGAGTTATCTCACCAACCCTTATCTTACTATTTGAGACAAGGTCTCCCTAGATAGCCCAGGCTGTCCTGGAACTCATGACCTTCGTGCTTCAGCCTCTGGCGTGTGTACAAGTCACTAGAGTTAGTACATCTGTAAAGTGCAGCCCTTGTCAACATCTTCTGCACCGTTGGTCTTGTCTTCATGGTACACTCCTTGTCCCTCTTCTCTCCCTCCACCGTACCACCTTTATCATCTCTGCCTCTGAATTTGACTGATGTGGGGATGCCCTCTAAGCAGAATTATCCATGAAGACCTTGCATTGCTGGCTGGTTTGACCCAGGTGTGTGGCCTGCACTGCTACTGTGCTTTCCTTCGGGTCAGTCGCTTGTAGTCAACTACAGCACACAGTATGTAATGGACAACTAGAAATGCAGGTGTGTTAAGCCATGAGAACTCTCTGAGAAGCATGAGCAGACCCTTCCTAGAATGAGAATCGCCCTGCCTGGCCAGCATAGCCATCCCACATACACAGCTCAGTTTGCCTGGGGAGAACAGAAGGGAAAGAAAGCAGAATGCATGGTGTTCTCATGAGTCTGCACTTGGGCAGGATCTGAGCCCATCCCCTGCTCACAGATGCATGGGACTAGAATGTATGAGGGAGGTAGTTCTGCCTGCCTGTCACTACACTGTCAACAATGTGAGGTAAGGGGGCAGGGCCCCAGCTCTGGTGGTCACAGCCATCACTATCCAGTGTGGGTCACTGACCTGAGTGGAAGCAAATGTCTACAGGTAGAGGAACAGGTTTTGTTCACATTTTTTGTCTTGAGTTCTGGTTGTACTGACGTGCTGGTCCGAAGTTCACCCCCTACCCTCAGTGATTTTCACAGAGGGTCCTAGTACCCCACCCCAGGAGGGTTAGGCCCATGTCTTCAGGTGGCACACAGTAATGTCACTTTCACTGTCCTCTGTCACACTGGCAGAGGTGTTAGGGGAATGTGAATTCTCCCCAACACAGCAGCCTTCTGCTGGAGCTGTGAGGGCTTCCAGAATGAGTACAGGTGCATCCTCATTTGCAGCATAAGCTCTGCTGACTTAGAGCCTTCCTGGCCTGGGTGCTGTGATACCATCCCTGGAGATGTGCATGAGTACGGACAGCACGCTTCCTTGACTGCCGTTTATTCTACAAGTTAAACAACTTGCTTGACTAGCCACCTTCATTTTCTTTGAAGCCACAATTGTATATTTTCTAGGGTTCTTTTTTTTTTTAGTTTGGTAAAGGGGTGGGGGGTGGTATTTTAAATACCAACGTTCCATCATCTGTAGTGTTTATGCTACAGGTGAAGTGCATGGTATGGGTAGGGGTTAACTTTGGCTTTCCTTGAAGATGGAAAGCTGGTGCCCTGCTTCATTTACTGCCATGCTCCTCTGCTCTGTTGCCTCTCTATGAAAGAACTATTCTCTACACCTTCTCAGCAGGGTTGACAGGAAGCTGGGGCCCTACCTTTCCCCTGTAATGGGACAGGGAAATGAGGCCCAGAGAGAGAGAGCCCTTAGGCTTAGGTCTGCTTTGTTCTGGGCCCGCCTCTTCCCTGGGCTCTGGGCTCTGACTGCTCTTTCACCGTCTTGGAAAGCCTGGTGAAAGTGATAGTCCAGGCCTTCAGGTCCTTCTGGGTCTGAGCTTTCTCTCAGAAGCCCTGGCTTTCCTGGGGCAGAAGCATTAGGGTTGGGCAAGTCTGCATCCAAGGCTTGGGCACTGGCCTGCCCCCTCTGCTCCTTTTACTCTGCTCAGGAACCTATGGGCAGGCATTCTAACTTGGGGAAACCTTATGAGGGAGTGTTTGCCAAAACAGGCAGCTATTGATGGCTCTGAGTCCCAACCTGCTCCCCCTCCCTCCCACTTCCTAGCTGACTTAATGAAGCCAAGTTTGCAAATGAAACATAATTTCAAAGATAGGCGTGTTGTCTGAAGGTCTAGGGATGATCTATGCTCCTGGCTGTTCCTTCCTTAGCAGCTGTCTCTTTAATTGCCTCAGATGCTAACAAGGGGCTAGGACATCTGGGTACAGAGTCACCATGGGCTTGCCAAGGGCCCACCTGGGCTAGCCTCTGGCCTAGGCATTCTCAGCCAGCAGCCTCTGTGAGGAGTGACTGCTACAGTCAGGGGTGGGCCTTCAGGGCCATGGGACCAGCCTGAGCTCCAGCATTTGCTCCGCTCAGCTTGCTGAGTAATGTGGCCCTACTTCTGGCCCCACACCTGCAGTGCACAAAGCCAGATGACAGCTGAGGGTAGGGACAATGCAGGCTCTTGCCAAGTGTGCAGAGGCTACCCTGCCAGTCCCTGTTTCTCCTTGCCACCAGTCTGTGGGTTCCTCTGTCCCTTGGTGATAAGGAACATCAGGAGTCAGTGTGTGTGTGCTAGTGATTGTGGTGAAAGCATGTTCTTCGTGATGCTGGACTTCTGGCTAGGTTGGCCTCTAGTCATCTAGCAGATCACGATCGCACTTGGTGTGAGTGAGGGTAGTATTTCAAGGATTTCTGTGTCTACAGTCATAAGGATACTGGGGGTATCGCTCACTAGATATCCTTGCCTGGTGCTGGCTCCAGAGACAGGCTTGCCTTCAAGAGGAGATGGAGCTTCTGGAAATAGCTAGATAGCCCTTAAAGGGCTGACAGGTCCTATCCCAGCCTCATACCCTACCACCCCACACAGGAGTGTGCTGGGGAGCCGCTCTTTATGCTGTACTGTGCCATCAAGCAGCAGATGGAGAAGGGCCCTATTGACGCCATCACAGGGGAGGCCCGCTACTCTCTGAGCGAAGACAAGCTCATTCGGCAGCAGATTGACTACAAGACCCTGGTGAGCCCACCCACCACTCCGCCCCCCCCCCTTCCTGGATCCTCCCCTTCCGGTGAACTGAACTGAGTAGACAGGACTGGCAGAAGTGAGGGGTGTGACTGGTGCTACAATACCACCCTCCTCACACACAGACCCTGAACTGTGTGAACCCTGAACATGAGAATGCGCCGGAGGTTCCTGTGAAGGGGCTGAACTGTGACACCGTGACCCAGGTCAAGGAGAAGCTCCTGGATGCTGTGTACAAGGGTGTGCCTTACTCACAGCGGCCGAAGGCCGGGGACATGGACCTGGGTGAGTGGTGGGCTGTCCTATGGTAGGAAGGCATTCAAGGGAGGTGACAGAATAAGCTACGGTTTGCAGGCCAGAGTAGAGTGATGGAGGAGACCCATGGAGAAGCAGCTGGGTGTAAGTTTGGTATTCTCTGGGAAGCCAGGGCTGTCTGAGCTGAAGGAAGAGAACTTTGCACTGGGGAAAGTCAAAAGTCAAAAAATGTGGGACACAGTTCTGGGATCCCAAGGAGATATGTCTGGAACCTGGGTAGAGCAGGGCCTACCTCTTGGGCTCAACCAGGCACCAGATGAATGGCCAACCCCATGGGCAGACTATGCCACCTCTGAGCCTGTGAGTGTAGCTATCCAGTGGGGGAGCCTCAGCTTCTGGCTCTATCCCAGGCTCTTCCTCAAGTGCAGAGCAAGCCCCTCCCTGTCTTCCTCTCTTCCCCCACTCCCTTGTTCTATGTGCCAGTAGAATGAGGAGCTTGGATAGAAGGTAGAGAGGAAGAAAAGGAGGGAGAGAAGGAAGGGGGATCCCACCTCTAATACCCTACTTCCTGTAGAGTGGCGCCAGGGTCGCATGGCACGCATCATTCTTCAGGATGAGGACGTCACCACTAAAATTGACAATGACTGGAAGAGGCTGAACACACTAGCTCACTATCAGGTAACGCTACCGTCCAGGGACCACTGTGTGGGCTTTCTTTCCCTTAAACTGGAACGTGCCTCGTCAGGTGTGGACTGTGCCATGCCCAAGTAATTATCTGCCCTGGAGCCATCCCAGTGGAGGTTCAGAGTGGTGGCATGACTTGCCTTGAGGGGAAGAACCACGGATGTCTTTAGATCCTCCCAGGTTGGGCTGGACACTTAGTGGCACCCTGGGACTTGTATCCTTGATGTCTGCCCACAGGTGACGGATGGGTCATCGGTGGCACTAGTACCCAAGCAGACATCTGCCTACAACATCTCCAACTCCTCTACCTTCACTAAGTCCCTCAGCAGATACGGTGAGGGACCGGCAGGGTTGCAAGCAGGAAGTGGGTGGGCAGTGGACTTGGATGGGATGCCCTTCCTACTGTTCTGCCAGTGTGTTGGATGCCAGGACTAAGGGGACATGTGGCTCGTGGTTCTTGGCCTTCCTGTCAGTTCTGAAGCAATGCCTGTCCTCATAGCCTATAAACAAGGGATCTCATGTGACCACAGTGGCTATTCCCCAACATACCTAGCAGGAGCCTTGGTGCCCTCTGAAGGAAAACTGGCTGGGGTAGGGCAGGGTCTGGCCATGGGTGAGGGACACATCCCTGCCAGCTGACAGGCTATTCCTGCAGAGAGCATGCTGCGTACAGCCAGTAGCCCCGACAGCCTACGCTCACGAACACCCATGATCACGCCAGACCTGGAAAGTGGAACAAAACTGTGGCACCTGGTGAAGAACCACGACCACCTGGACCAACGTGAAGGCGACCGTGGCAGCAAGATGGTCTCTGAGATCTACCTAACCAGGCTGCTGGCCACCAAGGTAGGTGTATGGGAAAATGCCCAGAACACATGACCAAATCCTGAGCTCCTACAGACCTGTCCAGGTCCTAGAAGGGTGGTGCCCTGGGCAGCCCTGAAGCTCACTACTCACCCTGCAGGGAACACTACAAAAGTTCGTGGATGACCTGTTCGAGACCATCTTCAGCACGGCGCACCGTGGCTCAGCCCTACCTCTGGCCATCAAGTACATGTTTGACTTCTTAGATGAGCAGGCCGACAAGCACCAGATCCACGACTCAGATGTGCGCCATACCTGGAAGAGCAATTGGTGCGACTACCATAGGGGTGGGACTGCCAGGGCCCGGGCCTTACAGTGCCAGGATCACCCTGGACCTTCCCAGTTTCCAGCCCTGGATCCTGCCACAACCCCACTACTCTGGCCTGTAGGAATTCCATGGGTGGGGGGTTGCCATGTAAGAAACAGAGTTTGGTGGGCCAGACCCAATTGATAACATAGAGGAAGTGATGTTCAGAGCACAAGCCTGTGTTCAGAGAGCAGTTGAGAATTCAAGCCACCCAGACCCCAGTTGGTTCACTCCAGTGCTTCCTGTGACTCCCCTGTGCTCAGCCCTGACCTGCCTTCTCCCAGAATAGACCACCTATACTTTTAGACCAGCCCTTGATGCCTGCAACCTAACCATGGGCCCCTCAGTCCCGTGCTCCCGATTGGGGCTGCTCAGTATTCTCTGGCTTTAACTGTCAAGCACAGTTGTGGGCTTCTGCTGTGTGTAACCCTGACCCAGCAGGCTCTACCACTGTGTGTGGTCTTCCCACCCCCATAGCCCACGACTTTAGAGGAGGACCACTTGGACTGAAGACTGATCAGTTGACCTTCCTCTCCTACAAGTTTGCACCAGACCTCCATTCTACATTCCCACCAGGGCGGCACACCTTTCATGTCCACACCCGTTAGCACCTTTTACCCTGAATTTGTGCTCTGACCTCCAAGTAGAGTTGGCCATTCGCTTTCCTAATCTCATGACCCTTGGCCTAGTGTGCTGGATGGTCCTGGCCTCAGCCTAGAGCCCTGTATCCCTCCTTTCCCCTCTCAAGATCCCTCTTGGTTTTTATCTTTGTCTCCCTCCAGGGCTGTGGGAGCCTAAGGCCCAGGTCCATCTGGGCTGCCCGTCAGGGGTCCCAGCAAGGGAGGAGCTGCTGTGGGACAGCACTGGCTATTCTAGAGCAACTGCCTCAGCCATATGGAGTTAGCAGGCTTTTGGCACATGCCTATGGTCACAATAGCCTCAGTCTCCAGTTTTATTTAGTTAATGTTTGAAAAGCATGTGTTATGATTGGGTGCCCAGCCAAGGCTGTCTGAGGCCTTGTGGGGCATAGGGGGTGGGCGTGAAGGCATATGTGCTTGGACTGGAGATGAGCACAGGGGCAGGATATAAGCCAGTGCAGGCCTCGGGGATGGCCATGGACGTAAGCTGAACGTGAGGATTGATGCTCTGAGAGGCACCAGGTTGTTGGCAGCATGTCCTGTCTGGCCAGTGGGGTGAGGGGCCTGTCCCAGTTGAGCATGTGGGCATCCAGTCATTCTCTGGGGGACAGAGTCAGGCCACTCTAGCTGCTGTCCAGAAGGGGATGGGCTGCAGAATGGCCATCCTGAGCACTCTTGGGCCTGCTTGTCCACAGCCTCCCTCTGCGCTTCTGGGTGAATGTGATTAAGAACCCTCAGTTCGTGTTCGACATCCACAAGAACAGCATAACAGATGCCTGCCTCTCAGTGGTAGCGCAGACCTTCATGGACTCCTGCTCTACATCAGAGCACAAGCTGGGCAAAGACTCGCCCTCCAACAAGTTGCTCTATGCCAAGGACATCCCCAACTACAAGAGCTGGGTTGAAAGGTAGGTGGCCAGCAGGGGTCATGCAGGGGCCACAGGTTGGTGGGTGAGTAGGCCCTGTGACCCCACCCGTGCTGACCCTGCCACCTACTGTCAGGTACTATGCTGACATTGCCAAGATGCCCGCAATCAGTGACCAAGACATGAGCGCCTACCTGGCAGAGCAGTCCCGGCTGCATCTTAGCCAGTTCAACAGCATGAGTGCACTGCACGAGATCTACTCCTACATCGCCAAGTACAAGGACGAGGTGCGCCCTTCCCCGACCCCAGTTCCACCTGTGTCTCAGAGCTCACCCAATACTTGCTTTGCTTCTGTACCTGACAGCCCAGCTTTTCCTAGGGCTAGTAAGAAAATCAGAGATTCTGGGCACAAAGAAGGCTCTCTGGGGCAGGGTGGGGAGACAGGGTGACAGTGTTTTCCTGGAATGGAAAGCTGTGGTCCTATAATAGTTTATTGGGCTGGATGGTATCTCTGGGCTTGGCAAAGGTTGCTCCTTGTCCTTTGCCAAGAAGCAGCTCCCCTGCCTCTTCTCTCTGGAATGACTTGTCTCTGACTCTGGGCTGGAGCTTATGGGTACCAATAGCCAAGGACTGGGTATGTGTGGGCAGTGCCGGCCAAGGCACTGAGAGGGCCTGGCAGGCCAAGATCCATAGAGTCTACATGGCTGAGCTAGGGCCCACCTGGGCAGAGGCAGAAGATATACAGACCAGGGTGACCTAGGTGTGGAGGCTTGGAGCTTGGCTGTGTCCCTGAGCCTGATGGATTCTTATAGATCTAGATAGGCAGGGAGACCATGGTCTGCTTGGCTGTGCTGAGCCAGTGAGGTAGATAACCAGGTAGCTTGTCTGGAGGTGGGAAGCCACAGAGACAGGTCTAAGATCGTGGAGCCAAGGGCTCTGGGATCAATCCAGCCATGGAAGGGCTCACAGGTTGTAGTGATTAAGGAATAGGATGGGAGGTTGGGCCTGAGCTTCCACATAGACTTAGGTAGGAGTGTGATACTCAAGAAGACAACCGAAGAGCATAAGAAACCCAGCCACACTAGAGAACAGTAGCCATGCCACATCAGAAGCAGGGCATGGAGCACTTCATAGAAGACTCCCAGAAGCCTGAGAAGGACAAGGTGGGAGAGGCCATGGCCAGGAGCCACAGCCTATTGCTGAGGGAGATGAGGGTGGAGGTAATGAGCTTGGGGGCTCACCCTCAAGTGCTGTAGTACTCTGGATCAGAACTGTTGGCACAGCTAGGAACTGGGAGTCAGGCACACCAAGGTCATGTGTCGTCGTCCAGCTACTTCCCTTAGAGCTTCCAGCCCATGTCTGTGGGTAGCTAACCCTGACTCTGACCCTATCCCACCCCTCACCCCACCCCTGCAGATTCTGGTGGCTCTGGAGAAAGATGAACAGGCTCGAAGGCAGCGGCTTCGAAGCAAACTGGAGCAGGTGGTGGACACAATGGCCCTGAGCAGCTGAGCCGTGGAAGTGCCCACCCAGCAGGAGGCAGAGCAGGAGGGCAGCAGAGGACCCAGGAGACAGCCCTTGGCCCACCTGTACCAAGTGCCAGGTGTGGGGGCTGCGGTTGGGTCCTGGCCCTCGCCTTCCTCTCCCTGCCATGCAGGGCCAATTCTTATCGCTGTGGATGTAAGGGTTCCTGCTGAGCCGCCTCTGTGCCTGGGGCTTGCTGCCATGGGGCAAGGATAGCACAGCGTGGCTGGTTCTGCCCAGGGATATTTGCTGCTTGACAAGAGCTGCTAGTGGTTTTCCTGGGAGAGAGGTGGCCTCTGAGGGGCCGAGATAGAAGGCCAGGCCCTCCAGAAGGAGGGCAGCAGGACAAGGGGCTGGACCAATTCACAGTTCTTGGCTTCTCCAGCTGCTACCAGCAGGCAGAGTCTGAGGGAGAGGTGAGATACCCAAGGCTAGGCCACATAAGTCACAGCCTGGGGCTGTCCCACCAGCCTCTACTCTAGCACCCTGTGCTTGCCACCACCCTCAGATTCACCGCGTGCTCTGCGCGGCCAAGGCTGGAGTGCCACATCCTTCTGCTGGGGAGAGAGGCCCCACTCCCCTCCTATGGAGGGCCTGCAGACCCCACTTCCAAGTGACATGTGGACAATGGCTAGGCGAACCCTTCTCTGTCCTCAGGGCTGTGCCTCTGGGAGCTCCTGGTCCTGGGGCTCCAGTCAGAGTGCATGTTCCCGTTATTTATTCCCCGCCTCCTGCTCCTATCGCAGCCCACCACAGAGCTCTGGAGGATACCAGGCCACCTTCCCACCATCCTTTATCCTCCCCGCCCCTGATGGTCCTGGTGGCTTCCAGTCTGGCCTCTCAACAGTGTTCTGGCCCCTCTGCAGTGGGACATCTGGGTACTGCTTTTAAGGGAACAAGAAATCCTGTGGTATTTTGCCCTGGGGATGTGGGGGGGCATTTCTGCCACCCTGCTGACCATGGGCAGTGACCCAAGGGACTAGAGGTCAACTGTGTCCACCTCTGCCCTCAAGGAGCAACAGTACGTTTTTAATGGACCCTGTACATATATATATGTATGTATGTGTATATATATATATGTGTGTGTGGCCCTGGCCCCAATGGGGTGCTGTACAATTATTTGAGGGAGGAGACACGGAAAGGCAATTCAGGAGGAACCCAGGTGGAAGAGAGCAAAACCAAGGACCCTGGAGCTGCCATCTGATGTGGCCTCTACTTCCCCAAGATGGAAGAAGCCGCTGCCCACGATTCCGTGCCCCGAGCTTTGGGTGCAGAGCTGTGGACCTGCATGACTGTGCTAGCGTTTAGTCTGAGTTGATCTTTTCAAACTGCAAGTGTTGAATACTAGAGGTGGTTAGACCCTTTTTTTTAAATTTTTTTTTTTTTTTAAATTAGTCATTGGAAAAGCAAGCAAGCGGCCTATTCCCTTTTCAAGTTCACCTTTTTGATGGTACTAAAGATTATAATGGATTTTAAGGGACAGCTAACTGTGGCCAGGCCCATCATCAGTGCTGGGGACAGCACACTCCACATTCATGGGCTGCTAGTCTTGTGGTCCCTCACACTCCAAGCTAGGGAGCTGATGGGACAGGGTGGAAGTCAGATTAGAGCTGCGCCTTTATTAGCTATGTGGCAGGTACAAGGACTCAGGGAGCAACTCCTCTGTGGTAGTCATGAGCCTAGACACCCTGGGCCATGAATTTTGGTCAGACTCCCACCCCAACTCTGTGGCTCACTCCCTGGGCTGATACTAGGGTCAGAGCCTGGATATAGCCGTTTCTCAGAAGCCCCTGTTGTTGCCTGGGGTTCTACCCATGGATATACCCCTCTCTTCCTTCTGATGCCTCCGGGCTGTGCCTGGGTGGGAGCCTCAGTTTCCCCTAAAGTCTTCCCTGGTTGTAGGCTTCAGATGGAAGCCCCCAGTTCTTCCAGCTCTGCCTGGACCACGCACAGCTTCTAGGCTCAATGCCTTCACTATCCAGCCCCACGTCCCCAGGCTCCCTCAGAATAGGCCAGCCTCACTTTGTCCTACAGGCCACCTTGCCCATGTGGGTGTCAGGTAGGAGGTGAGGTGGCCTGGAGCAGCTTCCCAGGGTGTTTGTTCGCAAGCACTTTAGCATTTCTGTTTACATGCGAACTGCCCTAGCTGTTCTTACCACGCATCTTCTTGGCACAGCCATCAGGGCCAGGCCTCACTTCCCTGCCACTTCTGGACTGGGCTCTGATATCTGCTTGTCCTTGGTCTTCAAGAGCCATCCATCTCTGTGGTATCCTGTAAAGGGTTCCACTCCAGCCTCAATATGGCTTGGGGTTGGAGCCAACCGCACACTGGGTGGTGGATGCTCAGAGCCACCCTCTACAGGCCTAGGGTCCAGGGAGGTGGGCAAGCACTACTCCAGCCAGCCTGGCCCTAACACTCTTGGTACTGCCGTCCTGCCATGGGCCCCATCCCCCTTCCTGCCTGGTCTTTCCCTTTGCACCTGGACTCAGGAGTGCCTGGGCCATTCCAAGCTGGGCCTGGGTGCCTGGCCTCCACATGCCTTGGGCTGACTCTGCTCTCCAGCTGCCCCACTCTCTTATGGTTGGACAGATAGACAGAGCAGCAGGGATGAGGGCCTTGATGTGTCCCCAAGAGACACTGCATTGAGTCCAGGCACAGGCCAGCAACCTCTGTTGGTTCAGAGGGGCCCGACCGCCACCCTCTACTCCAGTTTCCCCAGTTTGGATCTGGTGGCTCACATCGGTGCTACACAAGCTAGAGTAGATATATTTAGAGAGAGAAAGATATTTTTAAGGTGAAGCCCATGATTAGCTGTCCTTTAATGCCGCAGAACACTCCCTCTTACCCCCTTCCTCCCACCCGGACCCAAAAAATCCCTGGTCATTTGGATGGTCTGAGTAGACCAGGCCTCGGCCATTGCTTCTCTGGAAGCGGCAGAGCCAATACGCTCAGCCATCAGATGTGTAAATATACGGCTATTTCCTATTTTACGGTTCTTCAGATTTAGTACTTGTAAATAAACACATTAAGGAGAGATTAAACATTTTTGCTAAAGCTCGTGGCTCTGAGTCTTATTTTAGTGGAATGGGAATCCAAGAGGTGACCACAGAAATAGCTTATATCCTCAGGGGTAACAGTGGGCACCGTGGAGCTCCTGCCCGACAGTTTTATCTAATGCAGAAAACAAACAGCATACCCCCTCATTGGAACAGAGCAGGAACCTCCTCAGTGGTAGTCTGTGTGGCAGGACCATGTACAGTCATCACTGTGAGCCACCCATGTATAAGGCAGGATCACCATGGCCTCCCATTAAGGAGCCTGGTGTGGGACCGCCCATGTGCACACCCATCCAGTTTCATGGGCGAAGAGTTCATAAGTCTGCTGTTTGATGATGTGGCTCAGATACCTCACCTTGCCCTCCTCAGCTTGGCAGGGTGTTGTGTCAAGTTGGGCACAGTAGCACTGACAGAGACAGCTTTCTGCTGTGGAGGCATACCACCTCCCTAGGAGCCATGTCTGATGATAGTTTACCCACTGCCCAAGGCTAGGGAGTGAGCTTCCAGTGGTGAGGTGAGATTGTCCTCAGAGGCCCCAGGCCACACTGCCCCCCTGGGCTCTGAAGGCATTCCGTAAGCCACAATCAGTCCTCCATTCCTAGCCGAACTGTCCTGCCAGCCTGCTCAGTTATTTAAAAAAAAAAAAAAAAGGCAATATAATCACCATAAAATTGCATGGGAAGCAGATTTAGCAAATGTGGTCCCGTTTGGGGTGTGACATGGCCCGTTTCTGTCTCTTGAGCCCTCCCAACTTTCTGGCACAATCAGCTCTGCCTGAATTACCCTCGTTAGCCTGCCACGGGCTCCAGCCCTGCCATCTGAGACTGAGGCAACCTCTCAAAGCAGCAATCAGTGCCCTTGCACAGGGTGATCAAGCATGATTAGAGCAAGCAGGGTCTGATTGCCACACAGCTTATAGAAGGCAGCAATCCATCCATACAGCACTGTGGTGGCTCTGAGCACCTAAGGCAGAGGCTTGACATGAGGACAGATCCTGTCCTCAACACTGGATCAAGGGGACATTTTACTGCATTTCTTTCCTGGGTCCAAGAGCAGCCCCAGGACTCCAGCAGAGGACAAAGCAGTAAGCTGGGATGAAAACCATGTTAGAAGAAGTCTACTGAAAGCCTCAAGGATGTGGGGAAGCCTAGCAGAGGCTCAGAGGGCCGGATCAAGAGCCAACCAAAGCCAGCCAGGGGCGGGAGAAAGAAAGAAGACCTGCCAACCATGTAGCCCGGAGAGAGGACGGGCCATTTGCAGAGGCAGGAGTGACCTAAGCATCAGGGCCAGTGTAGAGACCTAGGAGAGGCCTGTGTGAGACAGAAGCCAGGACAGGCTGCTACAGAGGAATGAGGGTGCCAGTCCTTGGGAAGCAGGAAGCCGACTTAGGTTTGCTCTTGGTGGCTCCAGCTGGTCATCAAAGGCTGCTGGGAGGCCTCTGCCAAAGCACAGCTTCATCCCCTGGGAGTGCGGTGTGGCAGACATCTCTGGCAGGTGGCTGTGCTGGTAGTCTCTGACCCAGGTGCCTAACTAGGTGTGGCCAGTCACCTCATAGATAATCAGAGACTAGAACAGCCACCTGCCAGAGATGTCTTCCACATAGCAACCCCAGTGGTACTTTATTCTTGGCTGGATGCAGGCATCTCTGGTAGGTGGCTGTGAGGTCACAGCACCCCATCTTTCTCCTCCTGTCAAATTAGTTCCTTGATGGCTGTCGAATTGCAGTGGTCTCTTTGGTTTAGGTGGAGATTTCATTGGCCACCTTTAGGACCGCTACAAGTGTTTGAGCCCGTTAATCTGGCCTGGAGGAGATAGTCTGGTTAGCTGGACATAGGCACATGCCCAGGAGAATGGCCAGTGCACTTGAGCCTGAGTTTTGCCAATCATTCAGAGCTGTGGCCATGCACAGGTCCTGGTCTGCACAGTCCTAAGCCCAACTTCTTTGGCATTGTAGCATTCCCTCCTGGAGAGAAAAGGGGGGCTTCTAAGACTCATGAAGCTGTAAGATCCATGAGACATGCCCCTCCCCCTTCCCCAGTCAGCAGTGACAACTTCTGAGCAGGAGACTTCCCTGTGGAACTGCCTGAAGGTTGTGCAGGGAGCTCCAGGGATGCAAATTCTGAGAGTGGTTCTCCACGCTAGGTCAGACGTTTCAGTGGTTCAGCTGCTACGAAGTCACCCATGCACCAATAAACTTGTTGGTTCCCTAAGTGAGGCTTGGGTGGAATCGTCTTTGGTCAGTCATTGGTGCCCAGTTGAGATGATTAGTTCTGCTTTCTTGGATGCTTGTCCTTTGCCTCCAACAAGAGAGTGAGCAGAGAGAGAGGAGGGAATGAGGGAACCTACGTTGCCACACAGGAGTGAAGATTTACATAACAGGAAAGTGGGAATCCTGAGAGCCTCCATGGCAGCAGGATACCAACCAAGAGAGGCTTCAGGTCTTACATACAGCTCCATGTTCTAGGCAGACGTGAGGATACCAGCCCAGAGATTGGCAGCAAGCTTACAACTCCAGAGTCTAGAGGGTTTCTGGAACCCTCAGGCATGGACGCCTCTGATAGGACTGTCCCCCTTAAATTTTGAGGTCAGTCTTTCTTCTCCACAGAGGATGTGGAAACTTGACCAGAGCCAGGAGCTGGCTCTGAAGCCTTCTCTCTGTCAAAGTATGCTGCAAAGAGAAGTGTTGAAAGGGTTGATGTTGGACCAAGTGAACGCTGATTGGCTGAATGTATGTGAATGCAAATAAGATATAAAATGGGACCAATAAGCGAAGAGCTATCAAACCGCAAAGAGAAAAGAGAAACCCACCAAATTTTGAGAGATACCTATGCCCATTTCATGTTTCAGAGAAAGCTGGAAAGGTGGAAATCTCCCCATAGCTCTTCTTGTTTGGTGTACTGTCCGCCCAGAGACTGAACTTGCTTAAGGATCCTGGGGACTTGGAACCAGGCAGCCTTATCAAAAGTCCAGAACTGTTCAATCCTCTCTGCCCAATACAGCCTGCTGCATCCCAGGGTTCTTGTGTGGGCTTTGCACCAGTCAGGGTGTGCGTTTGTGTGTGAGTGTGTGTGTATGTGCACGTGTGTGCATGTGTGTGCACATGTGTTTCATTCTCTTGCTACCTGAACAACTGAGAGGTAAGAAGGCAGTCAGATGGTGGCAGAGGAACCTCTTGATTGTCCCTGGACCACTCCAACCAGTTGTGGCTTTTGGCTGTCAAAGAGAGCCCGCCCAGCTCTTTCAGCTCTTCATTTCAGGAGGGTCCCCAGCACTATCTGCTATCAAGAGATGTTTGTTCACACCTTTGAACTAAAACAGAAACTTAGCTCTTCTTGCCCATGAACTCTGGTTTCACTGTCAGCCCACCAGCTTACCTGCAGCTTGGGTCTGGCCATGATCTTTATTCAGAGCTGTCCCCAGACAAGCTCTCTGTCCTACTATTTCTGTTTTACCTGGGAGGGTCTCTGCTGCGGTTCCATGTCATATCTGTGTGGTAGGGAACTTACCATACCTAGTGGTGCCAGGCCCACACAAACAGAAGCCCAAACCTGGAAGCCAGGAACCTGGAAGGCTCCACGGAGGAACTGACACATTCCTCCCGGCTTTTGCTCATTGGCTAAGACCAAAAGGACCAGAGGAAGGACACAGAATTTTTGCTCAAGCAAGAGCCGTATACAGACAAGATGGGCTCAGCTGGTGAAATCACTTATTATCTAACCTAACCTAATGACCCAACCTAAGTTGCACCCCTGGAACCCATAAGTACCCACCCTATTTGCTCATAAAGAAACAAAGAAACAAACGAGTGAGTGAATCTAATAAGATTTTAGAAGACCCAGAATCCCACTTGTCTTTCTAGGAGTAAATGACTTAGATGCACTTGCGTCCACTAATGCGGTGGGGAGGGTAGCTGAGCTTGGCAGGAACATCGGATCACCTCCTTACTGCACTTTGCCACTGGCAGAAGTCGGGGAAGGCTTGTGAAAAAGTCAGACAGGCTGACTTACTGTTTGAAGCATCCTGGTGATGGGCACGAGGGAGGAGTATCTAAGCCTTTGAGCTGCCTTGAGTGCCCATCAGAAGAGTTCATGTGGAGAGATCAAGGGGTCAGAGGTCAAGCCAGAAAGATCCTGCCTCTCCTGGTGGGACTGAGGAGAGAGAAGGAGACAACCTGCCCAGCTGTACAAGAGGACATTTCCTGGGGTGGACTGTGCCCCTGATGTTGGCTGCAGCCTGTCAAGGCCCAGGAGCCAAGTGAAGGAGAAGGCTGCTGGGGCCAAACGAACAAGTAACTGACAGGGCCATTCAGGGCTGAGGGACAGAGGAGAGTTATAAGGTGTGGGAAGCTGAGCTAAGGAAGCCCTGCATGGGTGACATCCTGAGTGAATGGCTGTTGTTGACATCGACGACCCATGTGAAGGACTCCAAACCCTCAGACCTATGGGGCCAGGCTCAAGAGGGCCATGCTCTCCTTAGGAGACCAAGTATTATGAATGATTATCAGTGTGTGCAACTGCAACTCCTCCTGCAGGATGTGTACAGTCTGAGACTGTTCCCTATAGACTTCCTGTAGAGACTAGCAAAAACCCCACTCTCCTGCTATACCTACTAAATATGCTAAGGGAGCAGAATTCCACTGCATCCCAGCTTGACTGTACATATGTCCATCTGACTGTCCTTCCTACATTCCCTCACTGCTCCTAATTGGGATTCCAGGACCCAAGCTGTATGGGATACAGCACCCAAGAGAACAGTCTGTGCTCACATCACCCATGGTAACATTCAGTGTTTAGCCTGCCCAGCTGTTCAAGGTGACATTTCCTCTGGAGCTGACAAGGGACCTGAGCTCTCTTTCCTAGTGTCAGGAGACCCACGTGCTGTGCCATGGGTGACCTTAAGCCATCTGGGGAAGAAGAAAAGGAAGGGAGCAGCCATTTCTCTTGGGAAAGATGATCTGGAACCAAGACATTTTCAAAACAGAGACTGTTAAAAAAGATGTGTTTAATAGCATGGGATTGAGGCAGTTTTAAAGTCTGAGGTTTGACCCTGCCTCCCTGTGGGGCAATATTGGAGAAGTCACAGATGGTTTGGAAGCACATCGGGGAACCCAACTGAGCGGCGTGTATATGCACTTAACGACAGATGCCACAAGCTGAGGGCAGTGTGGGGGTCGCAATCCTCCTCCTCTGAGGGCTGGCAGACATGTGACATCTGGCAAATCAGAGCTTGCTCCGTGAGGTAGAGCTCACCAGGCTACCATAGAGGCAGCTTTCTTCCTTGAAAAAAAAAGTGGCAGGTTTGGTTTGATTTTACTTTGTAACAAGGGGCAGAGTCTGTGAAGAGAGAGTTGTGGGTCCTCTTTGGGCTGTCCAGCTATGAAGCTCATTCTAAGGGTTGGGACCCAAGACATGAGGTATCTATACTGCCCCCATGCACTGACCATTGCCCATCTGTTTCCCACCGTCAGCCACATTAGCCTGAGAGGCCTGACAGGTCTGCAGAGCGTGGCTGTCCCTTTTGAGAGGCAAATGGCCCTTCATCTGTCACCTGGGACCAGGTGTCTGCTCAGAGCTGATATGGCCAACTTAGAGACTGCAGTATGCTCAGTTGGACAGACAGACAGACAGACAGACAGACACACACACACACACACACACACACACATCACACACCTGAAACTGTTCCCTCAGGCTTCTGCCCACAAGTCAGGGACCACTGTGACTCACTTGCAGACGTCAACACAAAGGGTAAAGCCACGGCTGTATCCCACGGTGGGCTAATCCTGGATTAGGAAGCTGCCAGCCCAGAGCCACTTGGTTCCAGCATGCTCTCAGCATGCTGCTAAAGGCCCATTAAGTCTTGCAGGCAGAGGCCCTCGAAGCTCAGGCGGGTGGTCGTGACTTTGGAGTTCTTGCCAGCTTCAAGCTCCCATTTCCCACAGTCACTGGCTCACATCCTCTCCCATGGTGGGCCTTCTCCCCTCCCCCCCCCCCTCAATGCAGGATCTTCATTGACTCACTAGGATTGGCAGGGCCTGGCTGAGGGCTGCTTTGCCCCTGGGTTCTAGAAAGGACATTGTGTTAGTTACTCTGAAAGGCTGTGGTTCTTCTTTCTCCCTCCAGGTACATCAGTGTTACATCCTTGGTGGCCACTGAATTCAAAATAGCCATACCTTACAACAATCTTTCCCCGGCATGGCACGCTGCTATTGCTTTGTTTATCTTGCCGGCCTGTGAGGGCAGGTAGACTGGTCTGTCTCCATCCCACATTAGGATGATATGTGGCACACACTCAGTGCTCATCACGTGTTTGCTGAGTGGATGAATGACCACATGCTAGTCTTGGCACACATGCAGTCTGTACATCTCTGTGGACCTTGTCCCGTTTGTGACTAGGCAAGTGCACCAGGCTGTCACCCATCTCCCTTGAACTTGACTTTTCCAATAGGTCCCAGGGCCTTGCCAGGCCCTACTATGATGGGCTGTTGTATTGATCAATTTATTGTCCCTGAGACCAAATATCTGAGGGAAATAACTTAAATATGGAGAAGGTCATTTTGGCTACAGGCTTGGCGATTTTGATCCAGTTGTTCCTTCTATGAGACTGGGATGGAGCTGAGCATCATGGAGAGAGAGCAAACTGCGCCCAACTTCTTACCTCATATTGTCCAAGAGGCAAAGATAGAGAGACAGGAGAGGCACAGCACAAAGAATCCCTGCCCAGGCATGACCCTAGCAACCCACCTCTTCCATCTGGGCCACCTCCTAACTCTATCCCTTGCCAGCACTACCACGGTATTAGAAGTTCATCAGTGGAGTGACCCAAGATGAGGTAAGAGCCTTGTGATGCTAGTACCTCTCCAAAGACCCAGCTCAGCTCCACTTGCGATGGAGACCCTGCCACCACTCAGCCTGTGTAGGTATTGGGGGACATTTCCAATCCAAACCCTTCCTTATCCCAGAACAGAACTTGAGTGTTTTGGAGAAATTGCAAATCTTTCCCGAGGCTGGCTCTTCCTTGTGATCCCAGCTGCCATCTCTGTGTCGCTGGAAGCTCTGGGGACAGACTCCATGTGTTCCTCCTGTGCAGAAGTCACCATGGGCTTCAGGTTTTTGTTTCCCAAGCTGTATAAATGGCTAATCGCAGAAGAGTTTCTATCTTTTTGCCCTACCTTGTCTTGAACTGCTCGTTTCATGAAGACTGTGAGTCCCTCACGCCCACCTCTGGTCACAGGTGACTTGAATTAACCAAAGAGGCGTGGCAGAGATGCTGCCTCACTCTGTCTTGGACAACTCAGAGGCTCCAAGAGGCAGCTGGAGGGTGTGAGACCTTGCAAAGAGAAGCCAACCACCCCAACTATGCCCACCCAAGACATGCTGTGACACAAGCTGTCCCTAAGCATACACAGGAGAACCAGAAAACCAAAAGGCCAGTTGGGGACCCTGTGAGCAGTCAGGGCTGTGAAGCGTGAACCCAGGGTTTCAGGAGGCTGAGCACTGGGCCACCTGATAAGTGTCTGACTGTAAGAAATGTGGTTTTGGACGTTGTTTTGGCTTGAATTCACTTTATCAGGACTGTTTCTTGCCAACCCTGCAGTGCTCATCAAACAGCACCAGCTGACAGTGTGCAGAGCTGAGGCCTCCTGAGGCAGCAGGATACCATCATGCTGACCCACTTATGGGAATCAGCCCCTGGAGACCCTGAATGGTCTCCAGAAGCCACACAACCTGGAATTATAAGCTTCAGGGGCTCTGTAGAGCTGGCATCTCCAGTATCCTTCCAGGCCACACTGAAAATCCCATAGCATGCTGGTAAACTGAAGGAATTAGGTAGCTTTTCTTTCTTTCTTTCTTTCTTTCTTTCTTTCTTTCTTTCTTTCTTTCTTTCTTTCTTTCTTCTTCTTCTTCTCCTCCTCCTCCTCCTTCTCCTCCTCCTCCTTCCCCTTCTTCCCCTTCTTTCTTTCCCTTCTTCCCCTTTTTCCTCTTCTTCCTCTTCCCCTTCTCCTTCCCTTCCCCTTCTCCTTCCTTCCCCTTCTCCTCTCTTCTTCCTCTTCTCCCTCTTCTCCCTTTCTTCTCCATCTTCCTCCTCTTCTACCTCCTTCCTCTCTCCCTCCCTCCTTCCTTCCTTCCTTTCCTCCTCCTTCTTCTTTGCTTGTGTTTAGAAGTTTGTCTCAAAGTAGCTTCTCTTGTTCCAGCATGAGTTGTAGTCCTCCAAGCCTCTCTAGTGAGTGATCACCAGGATCCCAGATGTCCCTAGCCCTGGCTTTCAAGCCATGACACTGTGGAAGACTGACTGGAGTTGGCCAGGGCATGTGCATCAGGTACTGGGATGACAGACAGCCTTTGCTCTGTGGGTTACTGTTGGGCTAGAGAAGCCTGGTGTGCCCCAGATTCTACCCGTGTGGCTACTCTCCCCGTATATCTTGCCAGCTTTTCACCAAAGTGTGACCTTCCACCTGTGCAGCCAGGACACCATGACCTGCGCAGAGTCAGATCACTAAGGTCCCCAAGGCTTCAGGAACTGCTTGCTGGGAGACAGCTGAGCGAGGATGCCCCATTCTGGGAGCCTGACTCCTCTCAGAGGTTCTGTGGTGTGACATTGGCCATGGTCCTGGCAGTGGCTTTCTCTTATTCCAGTTTTCCCAACCTCCCTGGAGAGCTGTGAGTCCTGGGTCAATTTAAATGGCCTCTATGGCTGGCGTTCAGATTCCCTTTGGCTTCCAGGTCCTGGCATCTGCAGGGGCCTAGAGAGAGACTAAGACACTGGCTGAGAGACTGAGAAGAATGGTGTGGGTGCCATGGGCAATTAATGTCCATCCTCTGAAGTTGGACAATGAAGGGTCAAGGGAGCAGTGACCACACCCAGAGGGAGAACAATGAGCCTCACAGCAGAATGGGTCCCTGTTTGTTGACTGAGCCCTCCCCACCCAAGGTGACCTGGCACCTGTGGCTTGCTTTTCCTGCCTGCAAGGGCTCTAGAACTCAGCATATGGTCCCAAACTGCCACTTCCCTCTATGCACTAGGGTTCCAGGAACATCCCGAAATGGCAAAAATGAATGTCCCAGTGCCATGTTCTGCTCTGAATTACACAGTCTTTGCACATCGACCCAGTGGGTCCCTACTCCCCTGCCTGCCCAGTGTGTGCTGAGCCTCCGGGGCTCACACCAGCTCATTGTTTGCCTCAGTCGTGAGTGCATATTTTAGTCCTGGGTGTGCCCATACTTCAAGGCTAAAATGATATCATTAGCTGAGTCTTTCTTTGGAACAGTTGGTGATTTGCTAATGGTGGGTGAGGCCTTGCCATCATCTTTTTAAGTCCTAGCGGACTGTCGCTCTCCAGGCCTACCTCTGTCATGAGGCTTTCAGTAGGTTCAAGCTGCCTGCTCAGTTCCTTGGTATGTGACTCCTCAGGAGGTCAGTACACATTACATGTGATAACACTGCTCAGCTGTGCTGGCCAAACACAGCCAGAGTCAGCCAGATGCAGAGGCCAGAGCTTCCTGTGGACAGCAGGGTGACCTCTGATTTATATGGAACAGAGCTTGCAGAAGGGCACTATGGGGACATCTCATACCCCCAGAGGTAGCAAGTTAAGTCACAGGCTGGCTACAGAGTCGTCCTTGCTGGTATGTCCTGTCCAGCTGGGTCTTATCTGATCTGCACCCTCCCAAGGCTATAGTGGCTGTTGCCACCATTCTTGGTTGTCTGTGTCACCAGCTTTCCCCTTAAAGTCCTGCTCCTTACTCTGCTGCAGTTGATGCCGAGGACACTGGCACACCTGTCACTGTTGTTAGGCAATCCCCACAGGAGCCACTCAGGCATCCTTAGTATACAGCAGCTGTCTTCTCCAGGGAAGATTCCCTGAGAGGAAGCCCGAGGAAGGCCCTGGTGCCTGCTGTGGTCAGCCTTGAAAGTCACCTGCACTATTGCCCAGGTTAGCTTTCCTTAGCATGGGAGAACCACCTGGGCCCATGCAGAAAGACCAGCATAAGCATCAGCTTCCCTCTGAGGGCTGCTCTTCTTGGAGACTGAGCTCATGGAATGTGTGTTCACACACAGGAGGGCCTGAAGAACAGTCATGAGTGTCTTGTTCTCCTAACTCTTAAGTTGGAAATGGATCAAATTACCTCCAGCCCTTCTTACTAACACCAGGGCTGTAAATTTTCTTCTGAGGAACATGAGCACCAAAGTTAAGAGAGAGAGAGAGAGAGAGAGAGAGAGAGAGAGAGAGAGAGAGAGAGAGAGAGGGCTGGCTCGATGGCTTAGCAGGCAAAGGAACTTACTACCAAGCTTGAAGTCCTCCGTTCACTCACTGGCTCTACATGATGTAAGGAGAAAACTGGCTTTTGCAAGTTTCCCTCCAACCTATATATATGTCAATGTATACACACAATAGATAAATAAACATAAAAAATTAAAAGAGAGAAAGCTTTAGAGGCTGAACAGATGGCTCAGTGGTTGAGAGCTCTTACAAAGGACTGGGATCTGATTCCCAGCATCCACATGGTGGCTCACAACTGTCTGTAACTCCTGCCCCAAGTTTTTGCTGCCCACTCCTGACCTCTGAGGGCACTACATACACATCGTGCACAGATACATGCAGGCAAACACCTATGTCCATAAATAATATATATGGGGGCATTCCTCCTCTGGAGCCCCTTCTACTCTCAGAAATTCTTTCTCACTTTTCCTTAATAAAATTATCTTTGCTCTCCAGAGAGAGATAGAGGAGAAAGAGGGGAGGGGGAGCAGGAGGGGGAGGGAGAGAGGGAAAGAGAATTAAAAATTTCAGACAAAGGGCACTTGTGTTTGTTCCATTTAGTTTTGTTATGTGTGGGTTTTCTTGCATTTATTTTGTATTGTACGTATGTGTATGGTGGGTATCCATGCCAAGCACTTGCGAAGGTCAGAGGACAAGATACACCCCGTGGGTACTGAGGACAGGACTCTGATTGTCAGGCTTAGTGGCAAGCCCCTTTACCCCTGAGCCACTTTGTTGGTCCTGCAGCTAGCTTTGTTGCTCACAGTCTAAAGAGTATGGTTCATCATGGCGGGGAAGCCATGGCAGCAGGAGCCTGAGGCTCCTCACTCACATCTGGGTGCATGAGGAAGCAGAGACAGGATGGTGAACAAAGTGGACATAAATCTCAAGACCCACCCCACAAACACCCATCTCCTCCAATCAGGCCCTGACTCCTAATGGTTTCCCACCTCCCCAAACAACATTACCTGCAAAGGACAATGCAGCCTGACACAGTTTCCACAGCACTGGGATTATGCACAACAGCAATGTACTATATTACAAGGCATTGTAAGTACTCCATATATGAGCTATTTTATTTAATCTACCTACTCATGTAAGTAAATGCATATCATGTTTTTATAAGTGACCTTGAGGTGATTTGAAGTGTAAAGAAGGTTTGCATGGGTTATATGTAAATATAGCACCATTTACTGTAAGTGACTTGAGCATGTGAAAATCTTGGTGTGAACAATGTGCAGGGGACAGTTTGGCTGGGTATAGAATCCTAGCTGGGAATTCACATTTCTTCAGTACTTGACACTAATGCTTCATTGTCTCCTCCTTTAAGTCATTTGTTATGGTGTCTAGTTTCATTTCTATCCCTGTAACACATATCTTGATGAAAAGCAACATAGAAGAGAATAGGCTTCTCACAGTCTCCCCACTGTCATACTCCCTCATGTCATAGCTGTTGGGAGCAAGTTTTCCTCACACAAAAACAAGTATAGTGTATAAATATAGTATGCTATATCTGTGTCCATGTTCCCCTTGTGCTGCTCTGGTCATGTGGCCATGGCAGCCACAGAGATGTACTCCTCAAGAAAGAACTCCCTGTCACTGCAAGAACATCCAGTGGCTAGCAGCTCATTGGTGCCTGCATAGGTTTATCTCATGTCTTTGTATTCTGGGGAAGCTTGGCCTTACTGTGTAGCACAGACTGACCTCTAGTTTGCAGAAATTCTCTTGCTTCAGTGCTGAGTAATGGAATTTCAGGTATGAGTCATCATGCTTGGCTTGTCTCAGATTCAAAAGCAGGGTCATGGTCAGTCTAGGCAGCCCTGTCAAGAACCAAGCCAGATTCCCTTCTCTCTCACACAGCACTCCAGACTCTGACTCCAGACTCTCCAGAGCTCTAGACAGAGCTCCTGTCTTAGGGACAAGGGCTTCCTTCCCAGTGTGTTCCCTCCTGTCTGTCACAGGTGTGCCTCCTGCTCATCCAGCTCCACCCAGCCCCATTCCTCCTGCCATCACTCAGCCACCACTCTCTAGAGACCACCAACAGTCTCCTGATTGCTGATCGTTGCAGTTAGAGTTTACCAGAGACATCCTTCTTTCTATTCAGGCACAGCTACATCTGCTTTGTCCTTTTTGCCAGCTTCCTAGCAAGCATGGATTAGAAGTCACTTCCTGATTCTCCTGCAGAACCTTAAGTGCTCTTTAGTCTTTGTTGCCTGTGCCCTTTGCCTCAGATACCGGTGGATTTGTGTGTGTGTGTGTGGTGCGTGTGTGTGTGTGTGGGGGGGGGGAGGGGGGTGTTTGTTTGGGTTTTTTTTTTTTTGGTTTTGTTTTTGTTTTTTTGTTTTTTTGTTTTGGTTTTTCGAGACAGGGTTTCTCTGTATAGCCTGGCTGTCCTGGAACTCACTTTGTAGACCAGGCTGGCCTTGAACTCAGAAATCTGCCTGCCTCTGCCTCCCAAGTGTTAAAGGGATTAAAGGCGTGTGCCACCACGCCTGGCCATTTTGTTTTGTTTTGTTTTGTCTTTGTCCTTTGGTGTCATTCAAAGCTCTAGGTAAAAAAAAAAAAAAAAAAAAAAAAAAAAAAAAAAGACTTTCCTCGATTACTTATGTAAGAAAACTTTTAAAAGACTTACTTTTATTTTTTTATGTGAGTGTTTGCCTCTGTGTATGTATGTGCCACATGTGTGCCTGATGCCTGTGGAGGCCAAAAGAAGAAGTCAGATCTCCTGAAGTTACAGTTGGTTGTGGGCCAGATGCTTTGTGGGTGATGAGAATTGAACCCCATTTCTTTGCAAGAGCAGCCAGTGCTCTTAGCCACTGAGTCGTCTCTCCAGCCCCAGCTACTTGATTTGAGCTTTAAACTTGTAGCTCTCACGCTCTGGATAGCTCTGTCTCACTGTTCTACTACATCTCTGCTGAGTCCTCTCCATCTTCCTTGCTGTGTAATATCTCATGTAATGGTTCCTTGTCTTCTCTCTCAGCAAATTTGTCCAATGAATGAGTGACTGGGGGCAGGCAAGTGAAGGATCCTGGGGGTACTCACAGGGGTGTGCCCAAAGTGGTTACTGAGAGTCCTGACTAAAAAGAAGTGAGGATGCTTGGTCCAAGCTGGCCTCCTGATGCAATTCCCTCTATGCAGCTGTAGCATTCCAGGGCCTAGGAGTCTCCCACTCCCTTGCTCTCACCTTCCCTTTCTGCTTAGACATGTTCCATCTCTACAACAGAGGGAACCCAACATTCCCATGTGGTCACGTGACTTTGTCAGGGTCCCACAGTAGAGGATGACCTGGTACCCAGGAAGACCTACAGAGGAATCCAGGTGGACCCTGAGCCCAGCACCCACTGACCTATATTTCCTCATTCCAACCTTGAGCACAAGCTAAGTTCTCTGGCCTCGATTTCTGAAGGTGGTTGCTTGGCAACTGTTGCTAGGCAAATTCATAATGAGTGAAGAGTCAAGGCTCTCTCTTTGAGGACCTCAGGAATGCTAAGGTACATCAGGCTATGACGACCCATGTTTGACACAGCCCACAGATTCCTGACCAAGACATGTTGTGACTGTGGGATGCTAGGTACTTGTCAGACTCCACCTATGGCAGGGTAGTGACTGGAAGCCACTGGGGACTCCATCACAGAAAGGATTCCCCTACTGGTATGACATGAGCTGTCAGGTCCCTATAGAGCACAGTAACCAGGGTCTGATCAAGGTGCCTCCTCCCCCTGCTACCAAGACCATGGAGATATTCGTACTGGCCCTGCTAGGAGCCAAATTCTGTCAACAACAGAATTTGGGCTGAAGGAGAACCTGGGAAGCTAGGCTTGGCTAAGAACATAGTCCAGCTGGCAGACACACAACCAGTCTATGGAACCCACAAGCATCCACCTCCTAGTGATGGATTCTTGGACCTGTAGACACCACCAGGTCTTCAGAGGTGATGGCTGATGTCACTGAGTGAGTAGTTTCTGGCTATATGATTGTGATGGTAACACTGACCGTTAACGTGTGGGTCTCTAGGATCTAAGAGATAAACCTCTGGGTACATTTGTGAGGGGCTTTTCCAGCTTGAATTAATTTATGTGGAAGACCCACCCTAAATGCAGGCATTGTCATTAAGAAGGAGAAAGCAAGCTGAGTACGAGCATCCATCCCTCTCTTCTTCCTGACTGCATATGCAATGTGACCAGTTGCCTCAGGCTCCTGCAGTCATGACTTCCCAGCCATGATGGTCTGTACCCTTAACTGGGAGCCAAAATACGCCTGCCTTCCTTCCTTCCTTCCTTCCTTCCTTCCTTCCTTTCTTCCTTCCTTCCTTCCTTCCTTCCTTCCTTCCTTCCTTCCTTCCTTCCTTCCTTCCTTGGGTTGCTTTTCTCAGGTGTTTGATCACAGCAAGGAGAAAAGTAATTAATATAACAGCATAGAAAACAAACCCTGGTAGGTTGGAGCAAGCGGGGTATTCTGGTGGTGCTGAGTTTGGTTGCTGGACTGAGAAGAATGAAGAGACTGGATAGGAGGGCCACCACCCTAACCTGTGTCCACATACTGGACAGATGCTAGATGGCATGTTGTGACGAGGCATGAGGTTCTTTGGATACCTGATGCTGCTCCATGCTCTGGAGACAGCCATGCTCCTACTGGTGCATGTGTCTATATCAGAGGGTCCTCTGCAGCCTCAACAGCTGTAGCCCTCAGCTGCAAGAAGGTATTGCGCATCACCTGTGGGGCCTCCACCAAGTCTGGATCCCTCAGAGAAATACCGAGCACAGGGCTAAACGCTTGAGAACTGTCCTTGCTTGTGGCTCCCCTGGAGATGAAGCTGAGGCCCAGAACAGTTGAACAACTTGCCCAAAGTCACACAGCTAGGAAGGAATAGAAGAATCAAGATTTGGACCCGTCAGCCCTTCCCTGTGGGCCATGCTGGGTTTCCACCCTCAAAATATCTGTGCCCTCTGCTCTCATAACTCAGGGCCATGTTTCATGCTCACATTGTAGGAGGCAGCCGTGGTCAGGTCAAGTACATCTAAGGTAGAGCTGTCCTAGGCCACTCATTCCAGTCTGCCCAAGCCAGTGGCTAAGTTCATGGGAAGGGAAGTCATGTGAGAGAAAGGCACTGACAGAACTTGGAAGGAACGTGGCTGTCAGTCTCTGGCCTGGAGGCTGTGTTGCCACCCCTCTCCCCTGTATACCACAACCACACCCTCAAGGAAGGCAGTTGGGTTGGACTGTCAGATCTCTCAGGGGATCCTGAGTCCCTCGCCGAGGATACATACTAACAGTTTTCCCCTGCTTTTCTAGGGCTTTATGTCTATTGGCCCAAGGTTAGATGTTTGGCTACTTTTAACTGAAGTGATCCATTGCAGATGAACCAGAGTTCCTTCTCCCATGCCTTAGACTCCAGTTGAGTCCCAGGGTCCCCTCTCACACTCACTCCAGCTGAGTGGGGACCACTGGTGAAGAACCCAGATGATCCTCCAGCTTCCCAGTGGGAGCAATGAGAATCCTGTACTGGAGACCCCCATGCTTTATTCTATTTTAATAAGACTGTTACTAAAAACCTAGGAAGATACAGCAAAGAGGTGCATAGAACAAATGCCAAGGTGTAATACCTGTTCACTTTCCTGAGAACCAGGGCTGGGGATGCCTCAGCAGTCCACTTCCCCTTCTACAGGTGTTGACACGAGTTCTCCGATGTACCCTGTCTCTCTCTTTCACACACACACACACACACACACACACACACACACACACACACACACCCTTATACTCACATACATCCCACATAGGCCCATCCCATCCCCCCATATACACACCCATACATTCCCATATATACACATATACATATGTGTGTACAGATATACACATATGTATACATATATACACATACCATACATATACCTCTCTATTCACATACTCACCCTACATATACACACCTTCTCCATATACATCCACACACTCACACCTTTGCCCTCCCCCCACCCCTGCATACACACCCATACATACCCCCATATACACCCTCAAACACACATGCATTTCCATACACATTCCCATATATACCCCCTGAGCTGGATGGTTTTATGTCAAGTTGGTAAGCAGCACCCCTCTTTGGCCTCTGCATTAGTTCCTGCCTTCAGGTTTCTCTCCTGTTTAAGTTCCTGCATGAGTTCCTTCAGTGATAGACTACACTGTGGAAGTGTAAGCCAAATAAGCCATTTCCTCCCCAACTTGCTTTTTGGTCATGAGGTTTTATTGCAGTAATAGAACTTAGTAAGACACTCTAATTAAGACACCCTCACATACACCCCTCTACATACACTCACACCACTACACACACCATACACAAACACACCCTTCCTCCAGACACGCCTCCTCATACATACTCCATACACATATTTATTTACGCACACATCTACACCTCCACACACTCCTCCACAAACACTCACACACCATTTTCTCCTCAAGAAAGAAAAGAAAAACATGAGAAAAAAACAGAACTGCATCCCTATGTGCGTTAGAAACAGGCTGGGCTCTGTGCATTAGTTACTGTGTTGTCGTGAGAAAATGTCTGACAGGAGCATCTGAAGGGGGGAAGGTTTACTTTATCTCAGTTTCACTCGCTTACAGCAGGGAGGGCAGGGAGGAGTGGCTGTGTGTGGATGACCGAGGGTGTGGCAGAGGCTGTTTACACACAGGACCAGGAAACAAAGAGGACATAACCAGGAGGATGGCTATAACAACCAAAGACCTAGCCCTACTGACCCACTTCCTAATGTCTCTTCAACCTCCCCAAGCAACTCCACCAGTTAGGGAACAAGTGTTCCGCTGATGAGCTTTTGGGAGAGACACTTGAGATTTGAACTACGACTACGCAAACACTATTGTGCAATTTGCCCGATTGAAAGTGGAGCTCAGAGCTCTTTCGTGTGGAGTAAATTCTGCTCTCAGGCTTTGGAGGAAGACCTCCATGGAGGCCAGAGCCTGGGTAGTGGTAGGTAGGGGTCCTCTGGAACTCAAGACACCTTCTGTAGTGTCAGAGGCTCAGCAAACCAGTCTTCTGCCCGTGGTGGGTGCTGAACTGTAGGAGGAGAGACTGGGTGGGCCTCAGGCCAAGGACAACTCCCGCACACTGTGGCACGGTGATCCCGAGGTACCATGAACCACTCAGCAGGTGTGTCCAGAGGATGACGGTCCCAGTGAAGCTCCTTGAACAGTCCTTAAAGCTGTGGGTCATCCAGGGCCACCATCAACTTTCAACTTCCCTTGATCCTCCCACTGTGAAGAGCAGCCACGGATGGAGCCAGTGACATGAAGGGTCCCACAGAGACAAAAGTTAAGAATTCAGCAAAACCTAGGAATAGACACCATCATGTCTGACATGGATTTAGAAAGAAGAGATTTGAGATTTTAAGAAAGGGGAGAGTTTTCACATGTAGAGAATGGGAAAAGGTAAGAAGGTAATGTTGAAGATGGAGAGATAGAAACCATGCAGCCAGTGGCGTCCCGTGGAAGGCTGCAAAGGAGCAGGGATTAAGGATAAGACTGCTTAAGGAGATGAAACTGGAGATGGAAAATGAGGGTCAAGGGCTAAGATGCTACGAGTAAAAATGCGTTTGCAAAATGGAGAGAAAAACACAGAGGCAACCCAGCCTGTTCCAGGCTAAGCCGCCAGGCCCGGGGAAGGAGAGCAGACCATGGTCAGCTGCGGGGAGACTATGAGAGAGATCGATGGTGCACCAGCCAATAAGACAAAGCAGAGGTAACAAGCCAGAAAGCCACAGAGTTCCTCCTTCCTGTGAAGAGGAAAACTTCCTGCCAGAACCGACCCTTCTGGGCAGCTGGACCCTGTGGCCTGCATCCTGTACCGCAATGAGTTCTTAGAACTGGCTGACTATGAGTCTGCTGATGTGCCAGCGTCCACAGCCCAGCAGGGATGTGAGCAGCTTCAGTTCCCTCGGATCCTAGCGACCTCCACTCAGGTGAAGTCAGGTCCTTGACTACACCCAAGCAAAAAAGTAATTTGGAGATAAGCCAGAGTGAAGAGAGTTGGTGAGTTTCTAAGCAGAAAAGAAGCTGACGAGAGGACACACTTCTTGGAGGGGCACATGGGAAAAAGACAGGCTACACCCAAGCAAGGCTGTAAGGCACTCTTAGGAGAATTTAGAATGGTTTCCTTTGATCCTGGGGTTTACCAAGTCACTCACCCAAAGGGTGTGATTTACAGTAAGGCTTAAAGATTAACAATGTTTAAATCTAAGCATAGAAATAGGCACTGGCTCACTTTTCTCTTTCCTGAAGGAGTAAAATTACCAGAGAGCCCTGTTTTGCTTTAGATGAGAGAACACTCAGCGTCAAACTCCAGGTGACAGACTTTCTATCCCCATACAAGCAGAACGTACTGTTTTCCACAGCCTTGTGAGAGTTGTCTCTGAGGAAAGCAGGCATTATCTCTGTGGGCAATTTGATTTTATCGGTTCTGTTGAAGTTTCCGAGTGCTCAGTCAGCAGGAAGGCAACCTGGGCCCCAGGATGAGGGACTTCTTCCATTCCTCAGGCCCCTTAATTTCCCACCTTCTGTCTTCCATTAGCATCTAAATTTCAGAAACTTAGATTGGGATTTGGATGAGCCCAGCAGACAGTAGCTAGAAGCTGCTCCTCTCCTGTGCCGTTCAGTGCAGGACAAGGACACGAGAGGCCTGTCTAGACCAGGGCCGAATGACAGCCAACATCACTGCCTTGGCTTGTGCCAGATACTGGGCTCAAACTTCCTCAAAGAGAAAATATCCAGGGAGTACCATTCTCCATGCCGACCCCCACCCCTACCACTACCCCACCTCCATCCCCCACTCCCCACCTCCACACTGACTCTCCACCTCCCTGCTCCTGAAAGATGCATAGCTTCTGAAAATTTCATCAAAACACTGGCCTCTGGTCACAAGCATGAGGAGCCTGGAGGTGGGGGTGTGGGGGTGGGGGAGTCCAGGCATCCTGCTGTTGATCAAGCTGGACTGCCCAGGATGTTCCAGGGGTGGGGCCGGGTGGAGAGCTGAGGATGTGCCTAGTGTGTGCACTGCAGTGGGGAGGGGGACAGAAAATATGCTGTACCAGCTTTCTGCGTCCATGGGCAATGCAGATGGCAATGTGGGTACCGGGTGCAGGAGGCACAGGGGACAGGACATTCAGGGTCCCAGGCCTGTAACTGCCATGGTTCCATTTACTCCTTACCCTGGCACTTGGTGGATATTAAAGAACCAAAATCATGCCCTTAGGTGACTTTAGAATGGGTGGTATATAGGGAACACACCTGTGTCCCCACTGTGCGGGCAGAGACACCATTCCCTTGTCTGAGCTGATTTGAAGATATCAGTTATTTTTCAAAGTGTGCCTGCAATGAGCAGGGTACAGCTTTAGGTCTTGCCAACAGAAAGAGCCTGCCCAATTTGGTAAGGAAAACCATTCAAAGAAGCATAAAGAGGTTGCCTTCTTTGGGCAGGTTGTTCATGTAACTAGAGCACAGAGGCTTGCAAACATGCATGTGCATGTATGTGCACGTGTGTTGCATGTGAGTATTTATGTGTTTGTGCTCATGCGTGTGCATGTGTTTATGTGTCTGAGTAGATGTGTACGTGTGAATGTGTGTGCATGTGAGTGATAATGTGTTGTGCGTGTGTGTACATGCGTGTGTATGTGTGTGTGTGTGTGTCTGTCTGTCTATGGAGAAGGAAGTATAGTATAAGTATAGGGTCCTGTGCCCTCTGGGTTGTTCAGGCATCTCTCACAGATCTGGTGGAAGGGACATGTGGGCAAAGGCTGAGGACAGGACAGCTGACCAGAGTATGTGCAGGGTGGTATGGCCAGGCTGTGCTCAGGGACTAGTCTTAGAAAGCTGATTGCTAAGGCTGGGTACTGCCAAACATGTTGAGGCCGTGAAGATCAAAGGAGGGGCATAGCATAGCTGTGTGGAGAGCTGGGTCATAGAGGTGGGAAGAAGACAGAAGTGGCAGTATGTATCAGTCACCTCCAAAAACAATGGTCCAAGCACTACTCTCAAAGACGACTAAACTGGATAGATGCTGTGGGTTGGGCTGGGCTGGGCTGAGCCTGACTGGATTGTGCTGTTCTGCACTGGACCTTACACAGCTTAGGGGCAGGCTTACTGTGTGCAGAAGCTGTGTGAGGAAAGGCCGGCTGGGAGGAAGGGTCCTAGGTAGGCAGAACTTTCCGGGAACCTTGTGGGTATAAGTGAGGGAGATCCTGAGGCCAGTTTTTCTGTCCACCACCCCAGATGGGCATGAGGCCACAGAGCTCACGTGTGGGGCAGTGCGGTCAAACTGGCCATCTCAATGCCTAGTCAGCAGATTTCAAGAGTGGCCTCTGCCCTGGAGAGCACAGTGGGTGAGAAGGGGACTGCAGACAGAGCTACGCATTTGGAGCTCTAAGAGGAACTGATGAAGGGTTCAGGGTCATTCACCACGTGGCCAATAGGGTAAATTAGGGCTGAGGCCAAGGGCAGCCAGTTGTACCAAGGAAGGAGGGGCTCCCGTGGGTGCTTTGGAGCCCAGAGCACCACACAGGCTTCTCTTGCCCAAGCAGCCCAGGGATTAAACTGACTTTGTTGGGATTACAGTTGCCAATCAAGTTCAAGTACATTTTTAAGAGCTTAATTTGCGGCCCTAGGTTTCAAATAAAATCATCAAGTCCAGTCGATTAAACTCATTAAGGCGGGCAGCCTGGCTGGCGTTTACACCACCATCAGATTCGAAGAATTAATTAGGGGCTGTTATCCTTTGTCGGGATTAGTGGTGCTGGCCTCGAGGCCCTGGGTGTCTGTAGAAGGCATGCTGTAATCTCTTTAGTGGGCCTCAACAGATCGGTGGCTGTGGGGCAGGAAGACCATGTGATGTCCTGATTCTACTGAAGGGAGTAAGGCCTTGGGAGCCGGGATGTGTGAAGGCTCCACCAGCAGGTTGGACTGCCTTAAGGGACTGAGGTCACAGGCCCTCCCCTCCAACCCTAACCTCTCCCAGTGTCCCACACAGCAGGGCGAGGGAGTGCTCCATGACATGTTCCCAGTAGGTGGGGTCCAGGACTCCAGTTCCTTAGGTGGTATATATACTTTCTATACTGTGCCTGTGGTGTCTCCAAACTGGCTCGTGTTCCCCATAATCCTCAGCACGGTGTCAGGAGTGAGTTGTGAACACTGGAAGGACAGCTTCCACACTGAAGCAGTGTGCAGAGGCACCTTGTCTTTCTAGCAGAGAAGAGGGAGGAGAGGCTGTGCCACTCATGCAGAAGAGCACATGAGACAGGAAATCGGGCTCTGTGTACAACTTGCCCCTGGTTTGCCTGTCGAAGGGGTCTGCTTCCTCCCTTGCTGGCTCATTTCTAGGCACCTATCTTCTTTCAGTTCTTCGTGCATGCCAAATGTATCCAAGGGCCTCAGGACTTTTGCATGTGCTGGTCCCCAGGTGCCAGGCTCTTTCCGTTCCTGAAGGGCTCAGTACCAATATTACATTTTCAGAGAGGCCTTCTTCCTCTATCCAAGAATGTTCTAGAAAAGGACCGTAGACTAGAAAGATCACATAAGCCATGTAGGTAATTTAAAAGTTTACAACAGCCTGGCTAATGAGAAGTTACATTTAGTTCCTACTCTAGTTTCTTTCTGTTGTGATAAAATACTCTGGCCAAAAACAACTTGATGGGGAAAGGATTTGGCTTACACTTTCAGGTCACAGTCCATCTGTAATTGAAGGAAGAAGTCAGGGCAGGGATTCAAGGCAGAAACCTGGAGGCAGGAACTGTGGAGGAACACTGTTTGCTGGTTCATTCTTAGGCTCATGCTTAGCTAGCTTCCTTATGTACCCCAGGACTACCTGCCTAGGAATGGTGCTGCCCACAGTGGGCTGGGCCCTCCCACATCATCAATGAAGACAATCCCTTACAAACACATTGACAGATCAATCTGATAAAGACAATTACTCAGCTGAGACTCTTTCTCAGGTGGTAACAATTTGACAGTTAATGCTAATTGGGACAGTTAATATTTACATGCATATTAAGTATTTAGCTATATTTATCTTAATTCCCTTTAACCCAACATATCAAAAATATTTACTATTCCGTAGGTAACCAATGTAAAAATATCAACGAATGCTTCTCATACTCTTGTGTTGTGCTAAGTCTGTGAAATCTGATGAGGTTTATAGTTTTGGCCCGTGTCAATTCCAAAGCTAAATTTTTATCAGAAGCACTCGATCTGCATTTAGATTTGATAGAGTTTATGTTGAAAGAGATTTACATACCCAAGTAGTTCTAAAATATCTGAACTGATTTGAGCTTCCATTTTTTTTAATTCAAATTACTTAAAATTCAATAAAGCATAAAAACCTCAGGTCCTCATCTCACGGGAGCCCATCGCTCACAATCAGCCAGGGAAGAGCGGCCCATCTCACAGAAGATTCTATTGGGCTCTGGAACATTCCCTGAGTTTCCTAGGCAGCCCTTGCTGCAGTTTGTACACTCCCTGCATCTGTTCACTGCCTCTCTCCTCTTGCTTCCTCTGGACCAGTGGCTCCTCCAAGGTGGGACACTGGACGTAGAATGGAGGACAGGGTGGGGCTGAGGGTGAAGTGCCAACATGAGGGCTGAGAGCAGACCTTCTGTAGGCTGTGGCAAGGAGGCTGCCCCTGGGCTGCAGTGTCTGAAGAGCTTGGTCCCTGCTGGTGTGGGGTGTGGATTGAGTGGAATTGGCTTGAGAAGAGAAAGCATCATGGCTCCCAAACCAGAACAGGGACATACCTGCCTCACATACCCAGGATGGCCACAGCCTTCTTCCTGTCCTTCCTCTGACATCTCTGTTCTCATTCTAGTCTCAGTAGACCATTCATGCTGGGCTGCCCTGAGCTGGCCTTCTTCAGCCCTCTAGCACCTCTCTCCAGTTGCTACATATAATGGCACCTCCTTTGTCCATCTTAGACTGACTGAGGAAAACCTGGTAACTGACCAGGCTGGGGTACAGCCACCCACTGACCCAGGGGAGAGAAAGGCTTCAAGAAACTCCACTGCCTAGAAATGAGTGCCAAGTCCCGTGAGAAACCAGCAGTCATCATCTCTGTCAGTCAGGGGAAGGTCATGGGTCCCAGGGGAAGTACACTCTTCTGTGGGGCAGGGGATGGGGATTTGGCAGTGGGAAGTGGCTGCTCTGCTCTCTGGACACAGCCAAGGCTCTGACTGTGAGTCACCAGAACACACATTGTGGCTGCAGAGACTATTTGGGAGATGGGCA
Organism: Mus caroli; assembly: GCF_978045245.1. Taxonomy (NCBI): domain Eukaryota; kingdom Metazoa; phylum Chordata; class Mammalia; order Rodentia; family Muridae; genus Mus; species Mus caroli. The sequence continues at coordinate 60,021,127 of NW_028227262.1, forward strand.
GGGAAGCCCTATTTGTCCCCAGAGAAAGGCTGATATAGGTGTCTCGATCTCTTGAATAGAAGCATGAGAACCTGGTTAGGATGGACAAGGCTAAGAGGAAGGAAGGAGGGAGGTCAAAGTGGGGAGGAGGCGTCTCAGCCATAGTCCTGAGCCTAGCCTGAGGTTGTTGAGCCTGGGACACCCTAGATTTTCACTGGTCAGTGGTGGTGTCCTCGTGCTCTGTGCCTTATGTTCTCATCATGAAGTCCAGACAGAGCGGTGAGCTGGGTGAGGTCTAGCTTCCAGCTTGTGCGAACAAGGACTATGCTATTTCTCAGGCAACAGAGGAACTATGGGATGGTAAGTGTGTTCTCTAGGTGCTGGGTCTGGGCTGTGTGCTCCTCTAAGTGAAGCCCCCTTAGACACAGCCTGCCTGTTGTCTGTAAGGCCAACATGCGGACCACTGTGAGCATCTGCTCTGCCCAATGCCTCTGTGGGGCATCTGTGCTGGACATGTGGGCAAGGTCATTCAAGGGCCCCTTCTCTCCTTCTCCCTCCCTCCCTCCCTCCCTCCCTCCCTCCCTCCCTCCCTCCCTCCCTCCCTCCCTCCCTTCTTCCCTCCCTCCCCCCTCCCTTCTTCTCTCCTTCACTTTCTCCTTCCCTCCCTCCCTTCCTTCCTTCCTTCCTTCCTTCCTTCCTTGAGTCTCTCTCTCTGGGTCTTACTTCCTGACTGATCAGTATCTCTCCTGTGGACTTGACCTGGAAATTCTCACAGTTTCCTTAGCGACTGGTGGGCAGCCATTGCCCTCTATCTGTAGGCTTTCTGACCTAAAATTCCTCCGTGTCATTTTCTCAAGGCCCCCTCAGCCCCTTCTATGACCTGTGGCAGCTTCATTTATTTGTAAGTTGGTCATATCAGTGGCTCTAATGTGGCTCTCCCAGAACAGAGACCAGGGAGGAGCGTGCAGGCCTACATAGAGTTTAGGTCCTGGGACCCAGGCTCGGCTAAGATGGACTGGAGTGGGTAGGGTTAGTGTGTCATCATCCAGAGTTATCTGTCTCTTGTGGTCTAGGACTAGCAACAATCCCAGTGTGTGTCCACTGCTGTGACATGGGCTTGGGGCACCGGAGCAGGTATGACTCAGCTTTGAGAGAGACCAGGATGGTCCTGCCTTCAGCAGGTCCCATAGCTCACATGTCTTCTGAAGCCCAGGAGATCTGAGCCAGCCAGCAGCATACCTCAGATGGGCCCGTATCCACTGAGGAAGGTTAAGTCTGGCCCTTCTTCCTGTGGAGGAATGAGGAGTGAGCCCTGCCAGGAGGTGAGTGTGGAACCAGGGACTCAGGATGCTGGTCTAGCAGGGGTCTGGCTGAACCTCACTTAGGCCCTGCATCCTCAAGCCCACCTCCTAGCTCCCTCTCCTCTGTGCCTGCCCCTCCCATGGCCCCACCAGAGAAGCTCCATCTATGGGCTGAGTCTCTACCCTGGCCTGAAAAGCCTGTCATTTGCTGGGGACACAGTAGAGCAGGGGCTATGATTATTTTTATTGGGCTGGGGGTGGGGCTAGGGACAGCCTAGTCAGTTGCTCAGCAGGATGAGGCTATGAGTGGAGGTTCACAGACCCCAGGTCCATGCCTTGCATGGTCTGTGGCTCTGATTGGCACTGGGCACTGACCGACCTGGAGGTGGCTGGTGGCTGGGTTGGGCTTCAAGGCCATTGGCAACCTGGGCCCAGCAACATTTTATTTTTCTGTAGGTTGAGGCAGAGAGAGGCTCATCTAGAACTGAAAGCAGGAATGAGGCTTCTACCTTCATGCCAGGGGTCTTGGCACTCACACAGGTTTGAGTGGGACTTCTGTGCAATCTAAACTTGGTGATTTCTAGGATTCTTGCTAAAATCATTTCCCAGTGTTCCAAAGCTAAAAGCCCCAAGTTCCACCCTTGGACAGTGGTGGCCGAGGAATAGTGCCTTGTGAGTGACATTTCATCAAAAACACTGCACAGAGCATGGGGGACCAAGTTCCTGGCCAGGGCATCATGCATGCCGAGGCCACAACGTATACTGAATGAGCCGACTAGATATCTGTGTCTGAAGGCTGCTTTTCTCAGAACTAAATGGAGACTCGAGCCTTATAGCTTCTGAGAGTGGCTGCCAGGGCCACACTTTTGTAGTAGCAAGGGCAGGACCCAGGCCAGCAGTTAATTAAGTTACAGTGGGCCTGCTCCCTCCAGTTAGGGAACCGGGGCAGAGCTGAGGCTATGGAAGTCATCCTAAATCAGGGAATGAGAGACCCCATAGCACCTGCCCCCCTGCCTGTCCTGGGATGAAGCCAAGCTACTCTGGTCCCTTAATCTCATGTGCATGTGTGTCCCCAGCCCTGCCCATCCTCCTCTGAAGTGATCACCTCCTCAACCAAGGCCACTAAGACTGAAGGCCAAGTGAGCCCTTGCTGGACTCTAGCTCTGGGTAGAGTGGAGAACAGAGATCCTGTTTCTGTAGGCTGAAAGAAGTCTGACCTTCCTTCTATCCCTTCACAATGGCCAAGCTGCTTAGCTGAATCCAGGTCTTTGACTCCTCCTGGGCCTGAGATATCAGGGGATGAGGGCACTGCCTCCTCCTGGCCCTTCTGCCTCTGTCCAGTTCTGTGGCAGAGATTGTCTACCTATTGTCTCCTGTTCAGCATCTCTGTCCTGGCTTTAGAAAATTGGGAAGGGCCAAGAGAGGAAGGTGAAATTGCAGCCTGGCCTAAAGCCACACTGACCCCTCCCCGACCACACCCTGGGTCTGGCATGCTTTAATTAAAGATGGAGAGCTGCAGAGAGCCTCAGCTGTCTGCCTCCCAGTGCGATGATGATTGAGCACTGGTCACACTCATGCCCAGCCCCCTCCCCCTGCATGTGTGGCTCCTGCTGCAGAGCACCTGCTGGGCCATTGTCATATCAGGCGAGTACAAGAGCAAAGCAAGCCAGTCTTTCCAGACCCCTTTCATGGCACCCACTTCCTATTGTATCTAGTATAGCTAGATACCAAGCTATGGGCTCTGGACCCTCTGCAGCTCTGACATCTGCCTGGGACCTGATGATACAGATGCCAGTGCAGGAGGGAAGTCCTTTGTTGGGAAGCTGGAGTCTCCATCCCTGGACTGTCCTAAATGGCAGGGGTGAGCAATGCACCTTGTCTATGACTGTCCACCTGGATGGCCATGACTAGTTTACATAACTACCTGCTCTGGCTTTCTGGCTGGTCAGTGGGAAAGCCATTGCAGCTTCCCACAGGGACAGAGCAGGCACAGCACTGCTTGTAGCACGTGACCCTCCAGGTGTTCGGCCACCCTGTGTGGACCCTCTGGAACCTCCAACTGTTCAGCTCCGAAAGCCCGTGTCAACACTGTTTGGCTGGTGCCTCTCCGTGCCAGCTCAGAGACAGCGTAACCTGGAAGGTCATGGATGGCACAGAACAGCTTGCAGTCCCTGGCCTGCAGCCTGCAGGGCAGGAGGGACACATTTCCCCACTTGATATTGTTGTGACTTTGTTGTGTACATTTTATTTTTTACTAAGAGGTCATATCTTAGCTGTGGACATTCTAATTATTGTTTGTAAATTTTCTAACCACGGTTAAATGTGCAGAGCACAGTATCATCTCTGCCGTTGTTGATAACAGCAGTGTTGTCAGGGCAGCATGCTCTGAGACTCTCCTCACTGGTTCGTGAAGCATCCTGTTCTCTCCTCCTTGGCCCCTGGCAGTCACATTCCACTTACGACTTTAAGAGTCTGACTTCTCCTGTGAGTGACACACACAGGGCTTATCTTAGTGACCAGCGTTTTTCATAGCATTGTGTCCTCAGGACTCACACATGTTCTAGCATGTATAGAATGCCTTCCTATATAAGGCTATATACCATATACCTATACACCATAGTATCCCATGGTATGTTTCAATCCTCCCGGGTTTAACTCTACTCAGTACATGGATATATTTAGAGGGTTTGACCTTTTACTTGATTGAAAAATACAGCTTTGAAAAGCGCTGTTTTTGTGCTGTGTGCAAACATTTGTGCTGTGAGGCTAGAGATCTTGCCTCAGTTCCAGTCTTTTGCTGCAGTGGGGTTACCACTGTACACTGCAGGCCACAGTGTCCCGGGCCCCCAAGGCTGCCACATCCTCACCAACCCATACCATGAGCAATTTGCACTTTTTATGGTGAGCATCCTAATGGGTGTGAGGGGAAAGTTCATCTAGGTTCCTATTATTTCCTCATTAGGGATGGAACTGGGGCTTCCTGGATGCTTGCCAGGTGCTTGCCACTAAGCTATGGTCCCAGTCCTTGTTTAACTATTTATTCATCTATCTATCTATCTATCTATCTATCTATCATCTATCTACCCATCTATCTATATCTTTCTATCATCTATCTACCACCTGTCAATCATCTATCTATCAATTTATCATCTATCAATCTATAATATATCTATCTATCTTCTATCTATATCTATCATCTGTTTATCTATTTATCTATCTATCATCTATCTACCCATCTATCATCTATCTATTTATCATCTATCAACCATCTATCTATCATCTATCTATCTATCTGTCTATCTATCTATCTACTATCTATCTATCTATCTATCTACCTGTGTATGCACATCCTCAACCACTTTTCACTCCATTTTTTTTTGAGACTGAACTTGGAGAATACTTGCCAGTTTGAGTGACTGGCGGATAAGACCCAGAGGTCCTCCCTGTCTCCACCTCCCCAGTCGCTGGGATGCCGCCTGGCTTTGTGGGGCTATGGATCTGGACTCAGGCCTTTATGTATAGCAAGCACTTTACCTGTTCAACCTTTCCCTGTGAGTCATCAGAGAAGGAGGAGCCTCATTTGAGGAAATGTCTCCATGAGATCCAGATGTAAAGTATTTTCTTAACTAGTGATCAATGGGGGAGGACCCAGCCCAGCCCATTGTGGGTGGTGCCATCGCTGGGCTGGTGGTCCTGGGTTCAATAGAAAGCAGGATGAACAAGCTAGGTGAAGCAAGCCAGTAAGCAGTATTGCAGTATCCCTCCCCCCCCCCCCCCATGGCCTCTGCATCAGTTCCTGCCTCCAGGATCCTGCCCTGGGTGAGCTCCTGTTCTGACTTCCTTTGTGATGAGCAGTGGAAGTGTAAACCTAATAAACCCTTTCCTCCCCAACTTGCTTCTTGGTCGTGGTGTTTCATCACAGCAATAGAAACCATAACTAAGGTTTCACTAAACTGCCCAGGCTAGCCTTGAACTCCTGCTATAGCCCAGGTGGGCCATGCTCCACAATGCTGCCATGACAAGCTTGTGCTTGTGCCCACTCAGTGTGGTTTGCATTTTCCCAGCTATAGGTGCTACTGAGCTCTCAGTGTGCTCTCTGCTGCTTAGCATTTTCATTAGGGAAACACAGTTGGGGGCAAGCAAGGGGTTGGAGTCCATCCAGTCACTTCTGCTTCCCAACACTGAAACACACCAGGCCGGGTTCCCACTCCTGAATAATGTGTGCTGTGGTCTGGATCCGGCCTCAGCACAACTGTGTGACCCTGGCTTGACTCACCCGGGATGGTGAGACACACTCCAACCTTCCTAAGCCTCTGGTCCCCAGCTCCTGCTTTACTCTCTTCTTCCTATGGCCCATAAGGACCAGGGAACACAAATTCCTGAACCCCTGCTCAGCAAACTCAAGACCTCAGAGATCCCAAAGGATTCATTTAACATTGGAGCAGTGTTACAGACTTAGGAGGAGTCTGGGGTCAAAGTCTGGGACCGCAATCCTCCCTCCACTCCTAAATACCCCCAACTACCACCTGGCCCACCTAACCCTAAAGTCTCTAGGCCTATCTATTTGCCATGCTGTGGGTCCTATCCCTGTAGATCCCAGGTCACCTTAGTTAGTTTCGCCACAGCACTCCCAGAGTGAGCTTCTAGGGGCTTCAGCTGTTCATCAAACAAAGCCCAGCCAGTAGGCCTCCCACCCCACTCCCTATTCGGGTTTGTGCCTCTCTCCACAAGAGCAGCTAAGAACAAGGGGCCAGAAGGGATGAGGCCTCCTGGCCCTAAACATCCCAGTCATCAAGGAAGCCACCAGGTTCTTTGTCCAGAAAACAGCATCTCCATAGTTTCAAACTCTCAGAACAAAGAAACCTGTTTCCCCTTTAAGAGGACCAGCTCTGTCAGCTGAAAACAGCCCATAGCAGTTTAAACCCAGGTATTCACAGTTCAATTGTATGCAAATATATGCACCTGTTGGGAGGGAGTTGGGTAATCTCCGGAAACAGGAAGCAGCTCATCAAAGGCCCAGAATCTCAGAATCTCTGGAGGGCAGCAGAGGGGGAAGGGCTGGTGTGGTTCAATGGTGGAGCACTCTGGACAGGTGACACTCTGGGTCTTGGAAGCACTGCCCCCCCCCAAATGTTAAGATGGGGAGCCCTCAGCCCAAGGCGTGCACAGGACAAAAGGAGTAGCAGAGACTGTATAGCAGCCTTCCTTATCTTGTGTCAGTTCATAGTGACGGGAAAATAATTTATACATATTAATAAACTTGAATGTATTCTCCCTGCATCTTCATAAAAAAAAAATGTGACAACCTAGCTGGAGAGATGGCTCAGTCAGGAAAGGGCTTGCTGCTCTTGTAGAAGACCTGAGTTTAGTTCCCACCACCCACCTGGTGGCTCACAACTGCCTGGACTTCACTTATAGGGGATCTGGTGCCTTGTACCCACATGTGCACACACATGAATACAAATAAATTGAATCTTTTTTTGTTTGTTTGTTTGTTTGTTTTTGAGACAGGGTTTCTCTGTGTAGCCCTGGCTGTCCTGGAACTCACTCTGTAGACCAGGCTGGCCTCCAACTCAGAAATCTGCCTGCCTCTGCCTCCTGAAATCCCCGTTTAAAAAGGGAGAAATGAAGCTGGGTTTGTTTTACAAAGTAAAAACAAAATTCTAGGCCTTTAGGCCCAGGCTTGGGAATGTGACCTCTGTGACTCATTGCTCCAAGGTATGCTAATCATAAAACAGATAGCGACATTCCTCCACCCACCTGCTTCCTGGATTCAAAGAGTGTTCATTCAAAGAAAGTCACCCTGACCATTGCTGGAACCTGCTATGCAAATGTGCTATTGTTGGGGGCTCTTAGAAACTGTCTTGAGAGATAACCTGCACAATTACCAGGTATTCCTTGTGACTCTTGTGACTTTGCACTTCCTTGGGACTCTTAACTGGTATCTTTGGTATTTTCCAACAACCCCCTCCCCACTTCCTTGAGTTGTGGTTTCTTCCTTTAAATACCCTCTTACCCAGCTACTGGGGCACCACGGTCCTCTACCCCCGTGGGCCCCAGAGCGCTCTTGAATAAAAATCCTCTTGCAGTTTGCAGCAAGACCATTTCTTGTGGGTGATTTGGGGTGTCGCCTCTCCTGAGTCAGAACGTGGGGGAGTCCTCACATTGTGGGTCTTTCAGTGGTAGTGAATCCCAGCCTTGGGGAGTTTGAAGCTAGCCTGGGCTATTATAACGAGCGCCTGTCTCAAATAGCAAAGCTAAATAAGAGGACTGGGGAGATGGCTTACAAGCACAGAGATATGGGCTCAACCTGCAGAACCGAACCCATGCTTAAAAAAAGAAAAAGCTGGAAACGGTAGCATGTGTTTGTAATCTGCTCTGGGCTTGGAGAGCTCCCGGCCAATGAGAAACCCAGTCTCACAAAACAAGGTAGATGGCTCCTGAGGAACAACACCCAAGACTGATGTTTGACTTCTTCTCATGTCCACCTGCACACACACGCACACATGCACACACATGCGTGAACACAATAGTAACAGCCAGAATGTTTAAGGTCTGTGGGTGTCTCTCATGACCTGCCCCTTAGACAGTGAAAGTGTAGGTAGTAATGTGTGAATGAAGACTGCATGAAGGGGCGTGTGTTCTCTCTGCTGGTGCAGGAAGAGCTATGTATAGAAAAAGAAATGCATTTCTCCTGGTTTCAAGACTGGAAAGTTCAAGGTTGGGAGCTATTTCTGCCTCATCCAGCTCTGGACAAAACAGCACACCAAAACCAGCTGTGTTTAAAATCCTGTCTTCCTGAGGCTGGAAATCCTCTGTCCTTAGCACCGCCCATTAAGCTCCACCCCTTACACTGTTGCCCTGGCAACTAAATCTCAAACTGAGAAGACAGAATGAGGTCATCTCAGAGTAAACTTAGTCTGGGGGCCTTGGGCAACACCACTGAGGGTGAGTGTCAGCTTGCCTCCCATCTGTCTGCTGATGGATAAAAGGCACTGTGTCCTCCAGCCTGCTGAGAGGGTGTGTGTGTGTGTGTGTGTGTGTGTGTGTGTGTGTGTGTATTTACCTGCCTATGTGTATGTGCACCATGTGCCCTTGGAGGCCAGAAGAGGGTGTTGGATCCCCTGGCACTGGAGTTACAGTCAGCTGTAGGCTGCCATGTAAGTGCCAGTAACCAAACCAGGGTCTTCTACAAGAGCAATCAGTGTTCTTAACTGCAGAACCACCTCCCTAGCCCCTAGACTGAGATTCTTGTCATCACGGAGGTTGCAGGATATGAGAGAAACATGCCATTGCTCTCCAACTATGAAGGCAAAGCTGAAGGAGAAAAGCTGTGCTGTGGAAGTCCCCAACATGAGGACCCTGCCCTCCTGCACAACTTGACCCAGCCCATGCCTTTGAGGAGGCCACTATTGTCCCCAGGAGATGGAGCACTCAGGGCAGTGGGCGGGGAGGCCTTGCCACACTGGCCTCAGCCTTGCTTGGTATCTTTGATCTCGGATCCTGGCTCAGCTCTCTCTCTCTCTCTCTCTCTCTCTCTCTCTCTCTCTCTCTCTCTCTCTCTCTCTCTCTCTCCTCATTATGTTCCACCTGGATTGGTGCTCACTTTGCAGTGGGAAAGGGGATGCTTCCCAGAGGGGGGTTGAAATGATGAGCAGGTAAAAGCCAGCCGCCAGGTCCCTCTTCCTCTTTTGATTTCAGCAGGAAGCCTGCCTTGCTTGCACGTGGCGGGGCTGGGATCTCAGTGAAACCAGCACTTCTCAGACATCAGGAACAGCAGGGGTCCAGCTCAAAGGAAGCAGTCTGTGGATGCTGCCACCCAGGTGGGCCTGTGTGTAAGGGGGTGGGCCAGGGGTCACATTTCCAGGCCTCCCTCCTTTCTGAGAGGTTAGACTGGTGTGTGTATCAGGGAGCACTGTTGGGGACTAATGTCTAAATAGGAACAATGGCTCAACAGTGGTGGCCCAGACAGACTTGCAGATTGTATCCACTTGTGACCTCCTGTCACCTGTTCTGACCTTTGGTGAGCTTTGTGTAGGATATAGCCAGCCCTTGGGACCCAGCCCATATCACATGACCAAGAACTGAGTAGAATGTTCTGATCAAAGCTAATCTGGACTGGACTGCTGGAATCTGGTCTGGTTTGATATAGCTTTATCTGGTTTGGGCTGGTCTAATTTGGTCTAGGTCTAGCCTATATTCATTTAAGCTGGCCTGGGCTTGTCTATTCTGGTCTAACTTCTGAGCTGGTCTAAGTTTTACTGGGCTGGTATAGTCTGGTTTGGTCTAACCTGGCCCAGTTTGGTCTATTCTTGTGTTGTCTAAGCTAGTCTAGTCTGGCCTACAGTAGTGTGATCTACCCTGATCTAATCTAGTCTAAACTATTCTGGTGTAGTTGGTTTGGTCTGGATTGGTTAAGTTAGTCTGGTCTGGCTTGTGCTGGTATGTCCTAGCCTGGTCTGGATTAGTTAAATCTAACCTGTTCTGTTCTGTTCTGTTCTGTTCTGTTCTGTTTTCTGTTCTGGTGTATAGTAGTCTGTTTTGGGTTGGTTTATTCTTCTTTGGTCTGGTCTGTGCTGATAGAGTCTAGCTGGGTCTGGTCTGATATGAGCTGGTCTTGGCTGGTTAATTCTGGTGAGTTCCAGCCTTGTCTGGATTGGTCTAAACTGGGCTTATACGCTCTATTCTGGTGTTTTTCATCTAATCTGAGCGGTTCTGTTCTGGTATGATCTAGTCTGGACTGGCACAAGCCGTTCATTTTTCACTAATTGTTTTCTCTAAGAGCAGCTGCTGAGCAAGGGACTGGATCTCAGAAGAACTAGACGTTCTACTAGCAAAAAAAGGTTCCATTTGACAGGGCTGAAGATGAGGTGCCATGAAGATATCAAAGACAGTGGAGATATCACGCCAGGAGAGGAATGAGAACGGGCTGAATTCTTTCTTTCTCTGCACAGGGCTAAGTTTCCTTCCTTTGTTGTTATAGCAGGTGATTTTCCTACAGAGAAGCATCTGCTCTACCATTGTGGCACAGGTGGCCTTCTCCTGCCACCAAGTCCAGAGGAATGCATGCTATCTGGGCTAAGCAGAACGCCCTTGTCCCTTCTATTCCTGTGGCAGTGGGCTCAGAGGACTCAAGCTGGGAAGTGAGAAACTCCCAGAATGACGCCTCCTCACAGGTGAGAGGGCTAGAGAGGCCACATCTGCTTCTGCCTGGTAGGGAGACTGCTGAAAACACTCGGGGCTCTCAGGAAAATCTCCACAGTACTCCTAGTGTTTTAATATCCAACCAAGCTAGGTCTGGAAGTGTCCCCGCCACCCCCCCAATACATATTACAGCTTAACTATAGGTTGATTTTTGTGCAGTAACTTAATAAAATACTATACCTCCAGTAGTCATTCAGTTAATTCTACCAAAGACAATTTAATCACTTTATGTTTTAGTTGTAAAATTTGATTTACTTTTCTTGTCTTATGGCACTGGCTTGAACTTCCAAGGCATCTTGGAACAGTGGTGTCAGCCATATTTAGCATCCTTGACTCTTCTCTGAGTACAGTCCGTGGAAACTCTCCCACTGTGTTACAGTAAGAGTGAGTTTAGCTTCTAATTTAAAGTAGGCAATTCTTCTCACAGTCTGGAAACTTCTTATTTCATTTTTAGCTTGTCACCAGTTATATTAGGAAAAATATATGTTATTTCATAAATACTTTTCATATATCTGTCAAGATCAGGGGCTGGCAGATCCAAGGACATAATCTAGGTGGCCTGTTTCTGTGAGCTGAGAGCACCCTTCTATTTAAAGACGCGTGCTACAATCTGCAACAAAGGTTGCATATGGCTGGTAACGCCTGACATTTGTCATTCAGATTTTTATGGAATAAATGTTCTGACCCTTAATCTGGAGTAGATCTCAGATTCTAAGTTATCACTGTCATGTTCTTACTATTAATACCGAGCCGCCATTGAATTCCTAGAACAAACCAAAATCTTACAAGGTTGTCATCAGTAGAACAGTTGAGAAAGGACCCATGCTTCAGGGAGTGACAATCTCTAACCCTCTGCAGAACTCCTGAGCACCCGTGTGTTTAGGACAGAAGAATCTGGGAAAGTGGGAACACTGCATGGTATATGTGTGAGAATGTGCATGTGCACGCGTGCACGTGTAGATGTGCATGAATGTGCGCTGACATGTGGTGTACATGTGCATGTGTTGAGTATGTGTGAGTGTGTACTTGTGCTTTGATATTAGTGCCACTGCTCCAGGCTCTCACCAAGAAGCAGGCTGTTTCCAGTGCAGAGCTGGTACACATTTGGCAAGCTGAGTTGTGGATGAACCTCTTTCCATGGAGATAGCCCTTGTGGTCAGCCCTCATGGCACATGCCCGCATGTCTGGGCTGTAATGGATCAGGAGACAGTGTCAAAAACTGAGAACAGGGACTTGAGATATGGTTCAGGGACTAAGAAAACTTGCTGCTTCTGTAGAGGACCCAGGTTCAGTTCCCATCACACACACAACAAAGTGGTTCACAACCATTGGTACCTCCAGTTGCAGGAGATCTGACACCCTCTTCTGGCCTTCCTGGGCACTGCATGCACATGGTGCACGTACATACAAGCAAACCGTACTCATAAACATAAAACAAATGAATTAATCAAATTTTTCAAAAGTCTGAGACAAACACCAGGATGCCTGTACATTCAGAGATGAATGAAAGTGGGCACAGGTGAGCACTGGAGACCGACGACCTGTGCCCTGCATGCCTCTCCTAGACCAGGATTCTTTTTTGTAATTTGAAGTTGACTGGACTGTTGGGATGTGACCACCCTCCATTCCTTTGAGTACAGCAAACTGTTCAATGCAAATGTGTCCTCTGTGGTTTGGGGTTTCTCTGTTGGGCCAGCTCAAATGTTGGCAGAGATCTCCCAAATTTCTGGAGCCAATGTGTCTTAGTAGATGAGGAGACTCTGTGCAGGACACACCTCCAGCGTGAGTCCAGGCTGCTCCACCTTCCTCCCACGCAGGCCCTTGAGTCAGCCAGCTGGTGGATGCTTGCAGCCTCAGCCTTAAAGGCCTTCTCCTGAGCCTGCATGTGTACTTCCTGGTGTGCAGACACAGCCTCTCCCCTCCCCTCTCCCTCCCCCTTCATTCCTGCAACATCTTACAGGTGACCAGCATCAGGTGGGTTCAGCATCCCCACCCCTGTGGAACCCCATTGCCAGCTTTCCTTTACTCCATGGTGAACCTGTTGCTGGCCTGTCTGTCTGCCACAGTTGTCTCTGAAAGTCTGGGACAAATATTTCTGAGACACAGGCTGTTTGTCCTAAGTAAACTCTTGAGTTTGTGCAAATAAAGACACCAGACAGGTCAAATAAAGACCCTGCCCCTCTACTGGCTGCTTGCTACTACTTGGCTTCTCAGTGCTTGTAGGCTGTTGGAGTCTGAGGTCTCTTGGAGAAGTTGGGGGGAGGGGAATGGGATGGGACAGATTTAAATGCCACTGAGTTGTGAGCTTTTCCAGAGTCAGCTGTTTTTTGTTTTTTGGTTTTTTTTTTTTTTGATGTTGTTGTTTTTTTTTTGAAGTGCCACTCTGCCCACGGAGGGCTGCCAGCCTTTGGTTAATTTTCAGAGTTCTGAAATGTTGATTCTGACAATCTATGCCAGGGTGCTCCGTGCTTCTGTGGAGGAGAGAATTTTTGGAGAACCTGACTCAGCTACATCTTAGAGAGCCGGCTTTGCCTCTCATTCTCATGTAGCAGTTTTCTGAGCACAGGGCTGGGTCTGCAGCTGGAAGGAGGAGGAGGGAGGGGGTGTGGTTCTGGGGTTGGACTCCCCCTTCCCTAACCCCCTTTCTTTAGGCTTGGAGTCAGGGCAGAAACTAGCCCTGCCGGGAGTGAGCTAATTCGGGGTTGGGGTGCTCCATGCTGCATTTTCTGCACCAGCTCCATGGAGTGAGGCTAGGCTCTGAAGAGCCCCCTCCGGCTGGGACCTGCTTGTATGCAGGTTTACAGCGTCTGCAGCTTGATAATTAACTGGCTCAGTTGTCTGTCCCTGCTCTGGAGACCTCCCAGTGCCAGTTTCCACTTCCCTCTCTCATCCTCACGTCCCGCGCAGCTGGGCGGCAGAATAATGACTTTATTAGGCATATCCTGCTCTTGGTTCTCCAAGGACGTCGGTCCATTAAGAAGACTAATCTGCCAACAGCAGCCACACTGCTGGTCCAGGCCCATGTGTGGAGACCAAGGAGGGGGCTCAGGAAAGATGGGGCTGCCACTCTGGAGGGTGGACACTGGATGAGGTGTGGTAGCACTGCCTCCGTCTGTCACTCACCTCTCCCCACAGGTGGAGCGAGGCTCTGCCTGGACACTGGGAAGAGCTGGGTAAAGGCTTGGATCTAGGAACTTGATTCTCAGCTACCCTCTGGGTGGAGATAAGGGAGAGGTAGAGTTGGGAGAAGTATGTTTAGACATGGGTGCAAGGGCAGAGCCTGAAAGACAATCTTAAGAGAGGTCATAAAGGGAGCAGTAGACATCCCAGTTTACCCTCTGCTGCCCACCCCTCTGGTCCTCTGGTCCTCAAGCTTCTTTCCTCTGAAATGAAGATGGTGACTCCTGGACCATCTTGGGTCAGAGGGAGGTAACGCCTTTGTGAGGGGTAGATGATCCTGTGAGCTGTCTGTCTGTCTGTGCAGCTCAGGGCTGGTCGGCAGCATTATGATCTACCCGAGGACCCCACCCATCTGAGACTCCTCTGGCTCAGGGAAGGACGGAAGCAACCATGCAAAGGCCACTGGAATGGGTTGTAGGGATGGCTGGTCTGCCAGTACGGAGCCAGTCCAAACAGGCCTCTCCTTCCCTGTTACTGCCGTGGTCCTCTGGCAGGCCACCCTTTCTTGATGTTTACAGGCAGCAAGCCACTCCAGCCCAGGGAAGGCAGGCCTGCAGTACCCCAGCTGACTCCAAGGGTTAGGCTGGACCTCACCCAGCACTGTGCAGGCGCATGACTCAGACGCGCAGGCCAGTCCTAGCAGAGGGAACTGAGGACAGGACTAGGAGAGGTCTTTAACACCAAGGGAAGTGAAAGCAGAAGCAGGACTTCCCCCCCAGAAGTCTGTTTCAAGTACTGTGTCAGGGTGCTGTTCCAGGGTACTATGTCAGGGTGCTGTGTCAGAGTGTCAGGGTACTTATGAGGGTGCTAAGGAGTTACTTCCAGGATTGTGTTCCCAGGGTGTTGTGTCAAGGTGCTATCTGCAGGATGCTATTTAGGATGTCCCAAGACTACTGTCCTTGGGGACAGTGTGCTGATTGTGCAACCCCCAGGGAGCTCCCCCTAGGTGTTATCCCCAAGTGCCTTGTCCCTGTCCATTCTGCTCCCCCTGTAACAAAGCTAGCAGCATGAGCTTGGGTTTTGCTTTTTGTTTTTCAAGTTTATACAGAAGTTTATTCTTTTACTAGAGCTGTATTTGGTGGCCAGGGAAAGTAGTGCTGTATGCAGACACATACAGACATATACACAGAGACATCACATGCTTTTAAATCCCTCAGGAGATGGGGTGTCATGTGCAAAATTCTGCAACCTGCTGCTTTTCATTGCATAAGGAGACAATTGTTTTGAGTTTTTTGTTGAATAGACAATTTGTATGCCTTGTCTTACTGAGCTGAACAATTAGATTTCTTTTCTCTCTCTCTTTTTTTCTTCATAAAATCTGTGGGCATTTGTGGGTGTCCTTGTCATATATGGGGTTAGGAATGGAGTTGCTGGGTCATCGGGTAGACAAATCCCCCTACTTATGTACATACATTCAGTGTAAGAACCATCCAGTGCTCTAAGTGGCAGACAACTGCCCCATGAAAGGTGGGCAATTAATAACTGTACATCAAAGAAGACAGGGGCAGAAGGATCACAAGTTCAAGGCCAGCTTGAACTATAAAGTGTGACTCTATCTGAAAACAAACAAATACACACCACATACATATAGTCATACACACACCATGCACACACACAGAGACACACACACACACATACACAGAGACACATACAGAGACATACACACAGATACACACAAAGAGACACACATACACACACACATACACAGAGACACATACAGAGACATACACACAGACACACACACAGACACACACACATAGACACACACACACAGAGACACACACACACACATACACACACACACACAGACACACACACACACATACACACAGAGACACATACAGAGACATACACAGAGACACACACAGAGAGACACACACACACTCTCTAACAACACGACAAAACAAAACCCTCCAAAAACCTAAAGCCAGTGGGAGCTCTTGCTGTGCCTTCTAGGTTCCTTTGGGCTGAGAGTCCTTCTCAAGAGATTCAACCCTGCACAATCCCCTCCTGAACCCTGCCCCCCTCTTCTGCTTACTCTTTGCTGGGACCCTTAGCATTTCCCTGACTCCAGCCTTTCTCATAGTCTCGGTACCAGTCTTTCTGGGTTAACTGTAGCGCTGACAGCTCGCCCAGCTGGCCTGTGTTTTCATTTTGGTCTGCGTTGTTTGTCTCCCTGAGTTTTACATCCGAATGCCTTCAGTATGTTCTGTCTCTTCCTCTGAATTTTGTGATCTTCTACCCTTGTCAAAGAGTCATTTCCACCTGAAACACACAGCTCCTAGAAGTCCGTGATTTTTCTTTTTTCTTTTTATTTTATTTTATTATATGTAAGTGCACTGTAGCTGTCCTCAGATACTCCAGAAGAGGGCATCAGATTTCATTACGGATGGTTGTGAGCCACCATGTGGTTGCTGGGATTTGAACTTGGGACCTTCAGAAGAGCAGTTGGCGCTCTTAACCACTGAGCCATCTTGCCAGCCTGTGATTTTTCTTTCATGTTTAATTCTGCAACATGCCAGGATTTTAAAGTGATCTATCCTTGAATTAAGAATTTTATTTTTATTATTTGTCATGTTATCCAAAAAGAATGGCATACACACACACACACACACACACACACACACACACATATATATATATATATATATATATATATATATATATATTCTCCTTTCTAGAAAGTTCTACTTTTGCTAGGCATGCTAGCTCATACCTTTAATCCCAGAACATTTCTACAAGTTTGTGGCCAGCTTGGTTTACATAGAGAGTTTCTGGATAGATAAAGCTATATAGTAAGACCCTGTCTTAACAGACAGACAGACAGACATACAACAGACACTCCAGTTTTCAATCCCGTTTCCTAAGTCAGGATTTGACAGTTCATTTCCTTGTACTCTGAGCCCCTGTCCCTTCCTGCCATGCTCTCTCTGTCTCTTTGGTTTGATTTCTTCCTGAGCCCAACACCTCACTCTGTCAGTCTGGAATTTTCAGGGATCTAAGAGCCCCAGCAGGAGCCCCGCCTTTTCATTCAGCAGCTCAAACTCTTCAGATTCTTTTATTCATCCACGTAAATTTTAGAATTAGCTTGTCATGTTCTCTAAAATTCTCTGTTGGGATTTAGTTGAGATTAAATTAAATTTATAGATCAATTTGAGAGAATTGTCAGTTTTATTACATCAATCCTTCTCATCCGTGAGTGTGGTATATCTGACTAATTTGCTCCGGCCTTCTTTTATGTTTTTCAATAAGGTCTTATAATTTTCTGTGCAAAGATTATGCATAACTTTATACTAGATTTCTCTCTAATCCTATACAGGCATTGTTGTATTTTCCAGCATCTTTTTAAAATTAAAAAATTCTGAAAGCTGCCGTGGCACAGGAACACAGTTCCTCTTTGTGCTCTGCTCCTCTGCCCCACAACTTTGCTCGACTCGTGAATTAATTGCACTAAATTGTTTGTAATTCTGTAACTCTCCACATCAGGTCCCATCACATGCTGTGGGGATCGCTTTTGGTTTTTTCTTTCCCAGATTTTACAAACCAGATTTCCTTGTCATGTCTTACTGCACAAGGCAAGACCTTGGGTACTATGCCGAGTGAGCCCTGTGGGAGTGGGTGTCCCTGAGTGTTCCTTGGTGTCCCTGACAGTTACTGGAATGGGTCCGACCACGAATTGGGACTTTACAGCAGATTGTTTCCTCACATTGAACCATTCTGAACTCTTGTTTGTTCCTCCTTAGGAGTTTCTGCTGTGAGTCACTGAGCCATGGTAACTGGGTGTCCCACATCTGCTCTGACAGTCCTGTGAGTGCCCTCTGGTTTATTTTATTATGGTGTGACACTGAGGGGGTCCTGTGTGACACTGAGTCTGTTCAGTTGGCACCTCCAGTTAGTTCTAAATTGCAAACAGGTCAATGCTACAGAAGCTGTCCACTCTTAACCACATCCTGGACACTTGGGTAGGCTATCATAAGCACATCGTTGGGCTCTCATCCTGGCAGTGGTGACCATGGACTGACTTCCCACAGGTCTGTCTGGCACTCCTGGGTTGGATATCATAAATACATTAAATGCTGTACATTGTGCCAGAGAGTAACCTTCACATCTGGGACAGGCTGTCTCTGTACCCTAAGACTTTAACCAGGAGTGGTTCCAATTTGTCCTGTGTCAAGGTCTCATCCTGACAGTGCCCTCAGGGTCTGAGTTCCCACCCTTCCAGTCCACAAATACTTGCCTCTCTGACTGTGCCCCCATTTTAAAACCATTTTTTTCCATTTATATTCTCTCTCTTTCCCTCTCCCTCTCCTTTTCCCTCCCCCCCTCCTTGTTCCCTCCCTCTCATATTTTAAGGGATTCTCTATGGCTGTCCTGGAACTCACTCTATGGACCAGACTGGCCTCCAATTCAGAAATTTGCCTGCCTCTGCCTCCCAAATGCTAGGATTAAAGATATGGACCACCACTGCCCAGCCTAGCTCTTTTAAAGAGGCACTTGTCATATTTTATTCGGTTTTTGCTTGTCAGCAACAGGGATTCTTCAATTATTTACTGGCCTGCTGTACCAGAGTCTCAGCATCTCTGAAGGAAGGGCTCCTTTCATGTTCCCTCAAGAGGAGCCTTTGGCAGGTCTCTCAGAGCCATCTAGTTGGGTCTGGTCCATCAAGTTTAGAAGTAAGTGGAAATTGTTTGCTGAAGTTTTGATAGAATTTCTTGGTGCCCATCAGTGATAGAGAATCTATGGTGGACTGTTTCAAACATAGCTACAATTTGCCCTGTTTCAACCTGCACACCTGTACCAAGAATAGCTGCTCTCTGCATCCCGCATCTTGGCTACACCATGCAGCATCTCTTACAAAAGGCTAAGGGCTGGGTCCCTTCCCCAGCCTTGACTCAAGGCTGGCTGAGACCTGTCTTGGCTGGTAGAATGTACTGGCTTTCAGCCTCAGTGGGTGATTTGTATTCATGCATTGGGAACCAGCCCTGGCTAGCCTACCATAGTATGGGACTTATATGGGACAGACTGCCTGCTGAGTCCATCCTGAGCCCCGTTTCCACCAGTATTGCTAAAATCCCTTCCCATGTGGAGATCACCTGCCCCTCCTCCCACAACCCCAAAGACAAATGAAGATGTGATTCCACCAATGTTCACTCTGAGAAACCAAGGCATTTATTAGGCTTACAGAGTAACCAGTGAGGGGTTACAGGCAAAGAGCATGAGTAACCTTAAACATAGACTGTCCACAGCCAAATCAGATGATGGCTCCCTGTGGGTGTGCAGATGATACCCACTCCCTTAATCTTCACCACCCAGATCCTCTAGCATCTCCCAGAGACTCCAAGGTTATGTTCAATTAGAGCAGAATCACATGCTACTGGCTGGAAAAGGTAGTTGGATACTCAGGTGAGGGTCCCGTGAGCCTCCTCATTCTTTCTTTCCAAGAGGGAAGGTCAATACCAAGAGGGTCCAGCTGGATTCCTGAAGATAGAGGCAGTTTGGTGTGGGGGACAGTCCTGTACAATAGATGACCAGTTGTTGAAGAGTTAATGTGCCCAAAGCCAGCTGAAAGCAGTGGACTAAAAGACCCCTTTGGGAGCCCATGCCTAAACACTAATCCCAGAATTCTGAGCTAAATAAATGGTGAGCCCACAGCTCAGTGTGCTTTAGGGTTCATCTCTTACATAGCAGAAGCTAACTGACATGAAACAGTTTGTCCCCTGTACCTGTCACATCTCAGTGTCACCTGAGGACATGGCCACTCTACACTGTCCTGGTTCTTGTGCAGTCTCATGGTCCTCTGTGTTCTTCAGCTCAGCTCCCGGGTCATGGATGAGATGACTGATCATCAGCAACTGCAGAGCACAGGGAACACCACCCGTGCAAGAAAACTCCGGATCCTGAGTTCAGGCCGCATGCTTCATTCCTGACCAAGAGAATGCTGGGTACTGAGCAGTGACAGGTGTCCATCCAGAGGCCCCTAGGTGCCTTCCTGATTTTTTTTTTCCTGGTGCATGCCTCTCTGGCTCAGGTGGGAGGAGAGGAGAGACCGACTTGAACCTGTCAGGAGAAGACAAGGACCATGGTGGATGTTTGAAGTTCCAGGTTGGACGACTGAGAAGCTGGGGAGACAGATTATAAGTATAAAAGTATGAGGGCACCTGCCTCCCAGTGTATCCCTGGCACGCATGCCCCTTGAGGACTCTGAGAAACACATACCTGCATCCACCTTAAATCACCTTGGTGAATTTGATTCCTTTCTAGAGGAAGGACTGTCCTTTGTGAGCGGACCGCAGCCCAGTGTGTCAGCCTCTTTGCTTGCTGACCACTCTCTGAGAAGTGCCACTTGGCTGAACATATCTCCTGTAGGCTCCTCACTCTCCTGACCTAGAAAAGCAGATGGACAAAGCACAACTCCCAGACCTTCAGGTAGTCCTGTCCCTAATCTAGTCCTGCCCTTTGCTTATTTTGACTTGGACTCGAATTGTCACTGATGTGACTTGTCCTGAGTCCTGACACCACTCTAAGCAGTCTTTCCTTTACTGGTGGCTTCACGTTCAGAGTTTCAGCCACCTATGGGCACCTGGGACCTGATAATATTAAATGGAGGACGACAATTGATTGCTTTTGAGCTTTAAATTACATGCCATTTGGGTAGAGGGATGAGATCTTGTACTATATTACCCTGTCCTGGTCAGGATGTGACCCGCCCCTGTCCAGTGTATGCACTACCCTCCCAATAGTCTCTTGGAATCATCTTGGAGATTAGGCTGTCTGTCACAGTATGGCAGTGCTTGTCACGAAGAGGCTCTTGCTGTGGTTTCCAGTCTCCCCAAAGAACAAGTGAACTGGCTATTCAGATGTGACAGAAGAGTCATAAAGCACAATGCTTAATGAAGAAAAATGTCACACACACCAAGACTGTTAAGACTTAAAGACAAAATAAGCTTCCAGCCTTGGAAGTCTAAGAACAGAAAAAGATATATGGGTCATCTCTGCTGAGACCATGCAAACTCCAAAAGTTATAGCTATCGTGCCAATCCTGTAGCTAAGGTGAGAAGGCAGTGATTAAGGCAGATACTGCCCATGGCTCCAGACATCCACTGCAAGTTTGGCGAGTATTCTGGAATGTATTGCCTATATTGTTTGGGAGGCCTGCTGCATCACCTCAAATCACTCTGACACATTTCTCGTTGGTCAGGGTCATGTGAGGACATGGAGTGACTGCTGAAGGTCACACACAGTGAGAAAAGTATAGCAGGTGCAAGGGTACCAAACTGGTGCTCCCTCTGTGGTGCTTGATGCTCCCTCTGCAGTGCCTGGCGCTCCATGTGCGGTGCCTGGTGCTCCCTTTGTAGTGCCTTGTGTTCCCTGTGTGGTGCCCTCTCTGTGGTAGCCCCTCTGTGGTGCCTGATGCTCCCTCTGCAGTGCCTGGTGCTCCCTGTGCGGTGCCTGGTGCTCCCTCTGCAGTACCTGATGTTCCCTCTGTGATGCTTGGTGCTCCCTCTGTGATGATGCCTGGTGCGTGCACTGCGATGCCTGGTGAGGTAAACTACTGTGGCCACAGTGACTGAGTGTCTCTCACATGGTGCTCCTGAGCTGGGACGAGGAAATAACGGAAGTGAAAATGATGGATACAGGTCTCCACATCTGAAAGTTAGCAGCCAAGTTAGGGAGACAGTCAATCTCCCAACACTCAGGTGAGTAGTAAGCATCCAAGTGCAGGGAAGATCTCTAGGAGTGGTCTAGCCTGGGAAGCCTCTGGGGACTTGCACTTCAGCTGAGAAGGTCAGAAGGAGAAAGGAGACCCTGAAGGCTGTGTGGTTGTAGTGTGGGCTGCAGATCGCAAAAAGCCAGAGTGGGAGGGGAGGGCCAGGACATAGCACAGAACTAGTGGTGTCTGGGGCTGTTTCAAAAGAATCTCTTCAGGGCTCTGTCAGATTCAGCCACATGTCCTGGGCAGTTCCCTCCCTCACCCCAGCCTCCATCCTTGGTTCCTGTGTCTGTCCAGTGTGAGGGCCACCACTGCATCCCACAGCTGACTTGTGCTGAAGGTTGACACTGGTGCATCCTGAGGTCCTGGGTCCCCATGCATCCCCTGCAGTCTGTCTGCAATCCCACCCTCCTTAGAGCTTGCCACACACAAGGCTTTCCCCCCTGTGCTGGTGGGAAAGAACTGTCTGCGGGTATCTGTAGGCTCTTTCCTTTCTGTGCCCTGAGAATCAGGATGGGGGCAAATATTACCAGGCCATGCAGGATGGAAGCCACGATCCCAACATATGGGGTTGATTTCACAAGCTGGCAAAGCATTGGCCTGTCTGGTTTTTGTAGAAAAAACAAGAAAGCCCCATATAGTGGAACATGGTCCAGAGGCTGAAAGAAAGCAGTGTGGGGTACAGTAGAGGGGCAAGAGAGGGGATGGGGCAGGAAGTGGGGAGCCACGTGAGAAGCCCAAGGGAGGCTGAGAACCCAGTCAGAAGCAGATGACAGGCTGGTCTTCCTGCCTCAGGACTCGTATCAAGTTGGGAAACTTGGCTCCTTGTGTGCTGCTCTGAGCTGAGTAGGGGAGAGAGAACGCAAGCTTGCAGTCTGCCGGAGGCTGCCTCCCCCACACTACCCCTCCACCCTGCAGGAAGACTTTCTTTTTTATCAAAGATCTGTGTTTTTGTCCTAACCTTTTAAAAATGCACATACATATACATATATAATTATTGTTTAAAAAATAAATGGGCCCACAGTGTACCATTATGCCATCTTGGGTTTCTCTGAGGTGATGGTGTGCTTTGAGACATTTCTTGGTCTCTGTATAGCTCTCTCATTCTTCTTAGTAATACAACGTGATTTCCTAACAAGTCCCTGGCAGACAGTCAAATAGCTTCCAATTCTTTCTGTTTAGTCAAAGATATGTTTCTCCGTGTGCTGTGCATGTGTGCGATGTGTGCCTGTGTCATGCGCTCAGTATCTGTCTTCTTTCTTTTCTTCTTTTTATTTCTAAGATAGGGTCTCACTATGTAGCCCTGGTTGGGAACTTGCTGTGTTGACCAGGCTGGCCTCAAATGCAGAGATCCACCTGCCTCTGCCTTCTGAGTGCTGAAATTAAACACACACACATCTATGCCCAGCAAAGATATGATTATTTCTTTATTCATTTACTCATCTATGTATGTGCCCTTGTGAGTTTATGTGCCATGTGTGTGCAGGTGCCCTCAGAGGTCAGAAGGATAAGATCCCCTGGAACGGGGGTTATAAGCAGTTGTGAGCTACTTGCTGTAGGTGGTGGGAACAGAACCCAGAACCTCTGCAAGAACAGTACACACTCTCTCAACTGCTGAGCCAACTCTCCAGCTCCTTCTTTCTTGTAATGAAATGGTTACCATACCATGTGTGTTTGCTGTACATAAACTTTATGCATGCATGTTGAGTGTTCGTATCTGTTCTATTGCATATCTGTGGCATGTGCCCTGTATATATGTATGGATGTGTGAAGTACAAATGCTTGGTGCATCTCATTTTAATAAAACAGGAGCCCTATCTCAAGAGTGCATGTGTTGTATGCAAGCAATGCATATATGTTGTATAACTTGGATGTATAAGCTTCCACTGAAGCAAGAGTCTATACACATGTATGCTGTGTGCATGTATCATATATGTGCATCATATGTGGTGTATGTGTCTCTTTCAGTAAATCAGAAGCCCCATCTTGGGCATAGCTCACTATCCCTGTCCTACTATATGGTTCTGAGGAGCTGACATAAGTGTCAGGGGTGATAGGCCTTGTTATAGAAGGTCATGAGTCTCAAGATGGATCAATCAGCAGTGTCCCTCTGACATTCTACCTTTGGAGATAAATCTGCGGTCAAGAGATAGCTGGCAGAAACCAGTCTTCTGCTTATGCTGGAGAGACCTTGTCTCCACCTGTGTCATAGAGCCCAGTGTCTTGTGTTTCTTGGTACTTCAAGCCAGCTCCCTTGTGTTCCTGGCTGTATGACCCCAGGGGTATGATCTTTTTCATCAACAACTGTTCTGCATCTTTATGGTGCCTACCATGAACCTGGCACTAGAGTTGGTAGCTGGGGTCATGGTGTCACACAATTCACAAGCTGTGGTGACACTATTCCTGGGGACATGTGATTTTTACCCCAGATAGGAAACTGATGATAAACCAGAGTCCAGCTTAATAAACCAATGAGTTTATTGGAGTTACCTACAAGAGTATGGGTGAGGAGTTACTTAAAGGAGAAGAAGGGACTCAAAGACAACTATATCACCAAAACCTCAGCAGGGATGGCAGCTCATGAAGTCTAGATACCTGCAGCACTTGACACAGCATGTAGACAACTTGACAGGTTGGAGATGTTACCTTCAGATAGCTCAGGAGGTCTGTGCTTCTGCTAGGCAGTTGAGCTTGTTTGAGATTGTCTCTCTGCAGTTCATATATGCCTGGGGAGGAGGGACTTAGTGAATCTGGTCAGTTTCGGGGACTTCCTGAAGGCTTTGAGTTGTTTTATTTCTGAGCTTAATGGGTTTCCCAGTAGAATGGGATGGAAGTTTATCTTAGAGAAAATTATAACAGAACATATGGAATGGCAAGGGAAAAATCACCTGGTTACCTGAAGATGATGACACCAGTTCTTGCCATATACCAACTCAGGGTACGGGACAGAAGCTACCCAGCTACCAACTAGGTGACTGGCTGGGCAGGGTGGTGACCATAGGAACCCAGGGAGTGTCCAGCTGTTTCTGACTGTCCAGGCAACATACAGAGAGGAAGCAACAAAACGCAGGCTGTGAAATCCGAGATGGGTAGAGGAATTATAGGGCCTCACTGCATCCTGAAGCAATCTCTTTTCCTTTGTAGCTACAGGGCTGATCCAGCTGAAAATGAGACTCACAATTTGATCACACGGGTGCACAGTGACAACGTCGATTGAATTTGCAGCTCTGACAGATGTGTTTTATAAAGGCCGGGGCACTGATCAGAGAGGAGCAGGATGCCAGGGCATGTTATTGAACTTGGATGAGTCTGAAAAACAGCTGCTTCTTGCTGTCTGGAGTGATGAGTCTCTCCTTTCCTGAGAAGCCCGTGAGGAGTTCACAGGAGCAACTTCCCCAGGAGAACATGGAGTCTCGTCTGCTGAGCTGCCAGCAGAAGCCTCTTCCTGTGCCCCAGGATACTTGTCTCAGAGGAGATCGTTATGGTACCATGGGAATTTTCCTATGACCCATTGATAGAGCAAGAAAAAAAACACATCCCCAGTTTGCAGATGCTTTTGTTTAGTACAGCAAGGCTTCCAGACCAGCAATTCATGAAGATGAGGTCTGTTTGGTTGGCTACAGATCCAAACAGAAGTGTGCTCCTTTACATGTTCATGGGGAGTGGGGCTTAGACTTGAGGAGGATGGGTGAACTTCTCAAAAGAGGCAGAGTATCAGGGAAGACAAGCTAGACTTGGCCCATGGCCTGCAGTTTGCCAAGCCCTGATATAAACTACCAGAGACTCAGTAGTGGAGCAAGTAAGGAAGATGTTCACAGGGGGTCTGGCTTTAGACCTGTGACCTACACAGGGTACTGTTTTATCCATATTCAGACTGTGAGTCTGGAATCAAGGGAAGAAGCAAGAACACATGAGGCAATATATTTGTAGTTGGGGCTCCGTCCCCAGGGCCCTGGCACTGCTGAGTTAGACACTGTATTTCTTGGGTGGCCATGCTTCCAACAGGGACTGCAGTGGTGGTTCCCCTGGTGATGCACCTGGCCTTTACAGGTTCTGAGCCAACGAAGGAAGAGAGGTTTGTATTGGTTGTCGGGAACAGATCTGTCTGTCAAAGGGAAATGGGTGATAGGGACTGTGGGGGTCAGGTCTGGAATCTCTCTGGGGACCTCTGTGGATCTTTGGTGATAAAGAACAGTGGAAGAGGATAGCGACCTGAAAAAGCTAGAGTGGAGGCCAGCTGGTTTCACTGTTAGTGAAGAACTACAGTGGAGGGGCTGGCTGGAATCAAAGGGAACTTAAAGCAGATAGAAGAGGGGAAGAAAGAACTCTGGTTGCAGAATCAGGGAGTGTAGCCGTGCTATCTTCCTCTGCGTAGGATGTATTTATTCTCTAATGTTTCCAGATTTCTTCTCTGTCCCCTGTTACTAGTCTATAGCATTTAACATTTAACCAAATGCCAGAGAGTATCTAGGCTGCACGGCGACTGGAACTGAAAGCAGGGTCCATGTTGCCTTTTGGGGAGAGGTGAGAATGTGAGGATGTGTCCAGGAAATGGCTACAAATGGGATGTGCCAGTGCTGTTCTTGTTTGGGAGAATAAGGAAGTGGCTGGGTTCTGAGGGTGCAATCCAAGCTTCCCTCTTTAAGGCTAGAAGAATGGGAGCTGTGTTTTCTGGGCTCATTGCAAGCCGGCATGTCAATGTGAGCTAATGATGTCACTTGGAAGGACAACAGAGAGATGGCAGCTGTGGTAGTCTGGCCCCAGGTACAAGGCAAGGAGGCTCTGCTTTTTCCTTTGGTGGTGGGGCGGGCTCTGTCTGCACCGCACTGCAGAGGCTCTATCACAGAAGCAATGCCACAGCTATTCCTCCAGCCAGCATGGACCCTGAGCAGCCTTGTACACTCTCCCATCTCAGCCCTGTGTGTAGAATCTTCTTTCTTTTCTGTTTGGTGTGCTTCTGGGGTTGGAATATGCCTCCCCCCACCCCCCAAAGCTCAAGTGTTGGAGATTCCATCCCCAAACTTACATGTTAATGGTGTCTCGAAATGCAGTGTCTGGGAAGTGACTGGGTGTAAAAGAGATCGGGAAGGAGGCCTCCAAGGTGACATCAGCAGAAGAGGAGAGGCCTGAACTTGAATGATGCTCCGCCTCCCATGTGATAACCTGTGTCATGTTTGATGTAACTGAGGTCTTTGCCAAATGTCACTAGATGCCAAATGTCACCATGCTCTTGGACTTCCCTGACTCCAGAACCCTGAGCCAGATAAACTCTCTTCTTCATAAATTAGCCCCTGTTGGGCATTTTCTTATACTGGTAGGAAATGGCCTGAGATTTATGCTTGGACTGCTATAGTGATTGCTGTAGAATGAGACACCCTCCATATGCCCCAGGCTCCTGGATGTCTTCTTAGGTACATTCAGCTTTTTGGCTTTTCTGAATGTGACCCTTTGCAAGACAGGGAGGAAATGCTCTGCTTTCTAAGTGGTAACGGCGAGTGTGTTGATTTCAGACAGGGCTCTTGGCCTCAGATCCTTCACAGCTGAGGCAGACAGTGCTTGCTGGAGGACTGTCCTAGGACTCTTTCCAGAAGCCACGTGCATCTCCAGAGTGATAGTCAGCAGTGTGACAGATGCTCTGGGGCCCTTGTGACACTCTCCTTGGGAGCCAGAAGCACTGGGTGAGAAAGCAGACACAGAAATGGGCCATTTCCTCAAAACAGAGGTGGCACAGTGGGGTTGTACTACATAAGGACATGAAAAGCCTCTTAGAAAGAAGGACAGTTTTTAATTTCAGAATAATACATTTTAGCTGCAGAAAATGCGGACGATGCAGAAATACAGAAAGCAAAGAGCGTGCTGGCATCATCCTATTGTGGCAGCCAGAGACAACCATTCCCGGCTTTTCACTTTATAATCTGCTATGTCCGGTGCATATAAATAGATGTATTTTCTGTTTTCAACAAAAAGGAGATTATGGCACACACACTGTTTTGTGCTACCCTGTCTTCACTTAAGGACACAGGCTGACCATCTTTTCATATCATGCATACAATTTTACAGTACACCTTCCCCAGGCTGTTGATTGTGACGGTCTGATGGGGTTGCAATTGATGTGGTCTCCAATGTCCTTTAAACCGCGTACTTGTATCATGTAATTAATGCATGGTTTTTGTAGAGACTTAAAAGTGGGAATAATCACAATGCAGGGGGAAGGTGCTGATACCTCAGGTGTACCCTGCACGAGTTTTACAGAGACTGGTTTATCTTTGCATGCATTATTTCATTACCTGCTCTTTTCACACAATAGTACATTTCACACAGACTTGTGCAATGCTGTCATGGATGGACATAGAATTCTATTGTATGAAAATGGAAAATACACACACCACACACACACACACACACACACAGAGAGAGAGAGAGAGAGAGAGAGAGAGAGAGAGAGAGAGAGAGAGAGAGACAGCCACCGATTAACTGACATTACAAGAAAAGGCAAAGGCAGCAATAAGCAACCCTCAAGCTAATTCTTTGTTTTTCAAGACAAAATTCTACTAGAGGTGGGTCAAAGGTGAGCAGAATGGATATGGAAGATGAAATTGCCCCATAACAAGCAATGCCACTTCAGGTTGCCCGGAAGCAGAAACGCCCAGATTCACCCACTCCCTAACCCAGGTGCAAAAACAGTAATAATGAAGAGCCAGTTTCATAGGTGAAATTGGGGGCTTGTTGTTTTAATTTGCATGTACTTGAATACTAATGAGGCTGAGCGTTTTCCCCAAATGCTTTTTGATATTTTCATTTCTTTCATCGAAAGTTGGGGGTTCATAGTCCCTGTTCATTTTTCTATTTGTATGTTAATATTTTCTTGTTTCTTTAATGTGTTACAAATGTTAACCCTTTACCTGGGTACATACAGGAGCACTGAAATCATTTCCCCACACCCATTACCTCTTTTCTACTTGGCTTTTAATTTTCATTTTCTTTATTCCATTTGTTTAACCCTGAAGATGCTTAAGGTGACAGTAAAGTCAAATATTGTGACTTTTGCTTTTGACATTATGATTAAGCATCTATCATCTATGTATCTATGTATCTATATAGCTATCATCTTTCTTCTATCATCTATGTATCTATCATCTACCTTTCATCTATCTATCTATCTATCTATCTATCTATCTATCTATCTATCATCTATCTACAGTATTGGGGGTCTTATGCGTATGATAGGCAAGTATTGCTCTATTGAATAACATCCTTAGTCTCTTAAATTATTTTTCCCCTAGAGCTGAATGCTTTTTGGCTAGTTGATATTACTACACAACGCCTCTTCTGTTCACTGTCCTGTTACCCATGGGCGTCACAGGAGCATGTGCTTGCCTTGTGCTCGGCACTGCTCTGTGGATGTCTGAGTTTTTCATCAGGGGTGCATTGAAGATACAGGGGGATGAGTGAATCTGTCTCCCGTTGGCTTCTCAAGTCTTTCTGTCCACTCCTGCCACACCTTCCTGTTCAGTTCTGTAGTACTCTTGAGGTGAAATTTCCTGTGGGCTATGGTATGCCATCATCCTATCTGGGCTAAAGCTGAGTGAGCCACATTAAGGCTTCTCCTTTTTGAGCAATGATAAGGCATGTGTCTGCCTTTACTCAAGCCTTCTGAAGGATCTCTCTGAAAACTTTTGTAGTTAAAATGGAAGTTAAAAATTTCCTAGTCAGAATTACACTGGGGGCAGAGAACAGGGTCTGTGCAATCCCCTTTGAACTTTTGGTGGCTGTTACTTCTTTTCTTTTGCCCTTTAAATTCTTTTCTTTTCTTTTCTTTTCTTTTCTTTTCTTTTCTTTTCTTTTCTTTTCTTCTTTTCTTTTCTTTTCCTTTCTTCTCTTCCCTTTTCTTTCCTTTTCTTTCTCTTCCTTTCTCTCCTTTCTTTCTCCTCTCTCTCTCTCTCTCTCTCTCTTTCAAGACAAGGTTTCTCTATGTAGCCTTGGCTGTCCTGTAATTCCCTCTGTAGATCAGGTTAGCCTCAAACTCAGAGATATGCCTACCTCTGCCTCCCAAGTGCTGGGATTAAAAGCGTGTGGCATCAAATTTTTTTATTTATATATCCTGACAGTTTATTTTGAATACTTGACTAGTTTACTCCTGAGTTGTCATGAAGAAAGGCTGACATGTCAGATTCCAAGTTTCACATCTAAGCATATATGACTATGAGCTTGTGCATGCACACAATGCCATTAATAACATATTTACATTCTTTGTTAATTTCTTTTGTCTCCTCGTGCCATCAAGAGCTTGAAAAATAAATTGTAGTTCACTCGCTTCAGAGCTAGAGAGGTGACTCAGCAGTTAAGAGCAATTATTTCTCCTGCAGAGAACCTGCGTTTAGTTCCCATCTCCCATGTGTGCCATCTCCCAACCTCTTATACCTGCAGCTCCAGGGATCTGCAAGCCTCTAGTGTCCTGTATGGACACTGCACTCATGTGCACATACATACATGGGCATATACACATGAACAAAAATAAACCTAAGAAAAAGCTTCACTTTCTTTTAGAATGCATTATAATTTGTACATAAGATCTCATGACCATTTGTGCCTCCTGCCCTGTGGGATGCTCTCTGTCATATGCTACTGAACCTCAAGTGAGCACTTGACCCACAGGCTCCTTCGGATTTTTTATGCTGGTGTGTTTCTATCTTTTATAACTTTGCATTAGAAGGATCTCATATGAATGGTACTTACTCCGTTATCGTCTGACTCCTCATGGAACGATTGGCTCTTTCGTTAGGTGGTTATTGTAAAACAGTGTGTCAGGCACTTACTGTAATTAATAGTCCCTCTCTTCATCTGCCTCCTCACTCCGGGTTTCTTCTTTCCCTATGGCAGATTCTATGGTTGTCTTTTTTGTCTTTAAAGTTTTTTAAAAGTTATTTTATGGGTATATTTCCTGCTTGCTTCTATATGTATTCACAGTGCATGTAGAGGTCAGAAAAGGGTGTCCATCCCCTGGAACTGGAGCTACAGGAGGTTGTGAGCTGTGGCTAGGAATAGAACTCAGGTCCTCTGGAAGAGGAGCAGCCTGTGCTCCTAACCACTGAGCCATCTCCCCATCCTCTTGGCTTGTGATGGATCTCAGAGAGTAGCAAGGTGTGTGTGTGTGTGTGTGTGTGTGTGTGTGTGTATGTGTGTGTGCGTGTGTGTGTGTGTGTGTGTGTGTGTGTGTGTTTATCCCTTCAGATTCCCACTTTAGACCTTGTGCTTCTAGTTTCCATAGCAGAGAACAAAACACAGTTTTTTGGAGGCCTCCTATTGAAGATTCCCACTAGGGTATGTCCTGATTGATATAGACTGTACCTTCTTCTGCTTGGGACACATTGGCTCCCTTCTATGCCCAGAGGTGTGCTGGCCTCTGATAGGGATGGTACCAGCTCCTGACATATGGACCCCTGTCTCCTGGGAACACTTACTGACAAGTTGTACTCCAATGCAACCAGTTATTTGATGGTCCTAATGGTAAACTGGGACACAGGAGGTTGCATCAAAGGGACTTTTTTGTTATTATATTGGTGTAGACAGGATCAGAGAAAATCTCAAGGGTCACTGAAATACCCAGAAATCAGCAGCTGTTGCCACCTCCCAGGGCTGAAGGGGGCAGGGGGAAGACAGTGCTGACCCAGTGGAGGGACAGGCTTGCTCCAAGAGAATGACAGCAGCTATAGGGGATCAGGAGGAGGGAGCTAGGACGGGAGAGTGTCTCATGACTTTTCTTGGGGAGACATGAACAAATAAATGAGTCTTCACCGCAGACAGGACACCAGTAACCAACCAGAGAGAGGATTCCATACAGATCTATTTTGCTGAGTCATGGAGTTTATTGGGGTCACTCACGGGGTATGATTGAGGATTTCCTTACAGGGGTATAGATGAAGAGCATGGCTGACTCAAAGCTCACCCCAGCAT
Organism: Mus caroli; assembly: GCF_978045245.1. Lineage (NCBI taxonomy): Eukaryota > Metazoa > Chordata > Mammalia > Rodentia > Muridae > Mus > Mus caroli. The sequence continues at coordinate 60,052,456 of NW_028227262.1, forward strand.
GTGGACCACAGATCAGTTTGGCTTCCCCACAATATTGAAGTCCAGTTCCAGAGCTGGCACGGAGCAGAGCAAGGGGGAAAAAATCATGGGAATCTTTGTTCCCCTCTGTCATGTAGCTGATTAGTGGAACTGAAACATTTCCTCTGAGAGATAGTCTCTAGGATTTGGTGAAGGAATCTCCAACTTATAGGATTCCTAAGGTAGCTAACTATGGCTGGGAAGGGGAGACTCTCAGAGGAGCCACCTACAGGCTGGGCTGGGAGCTCATGATCATCCTTGGGGGCACAGGTAGGCATTGAGAAGGATGGAGAGAAGCCAGCCAAGGGTAGCTTCAGAAAGCTGAGGAATGACAGTCTTTTGTTTCTGCTTTTTCCTGTGTCATGTGGTGGTGGAAGTATGACTGCTGTAGCTCCCAGCTTCCCTACATTCATGCGACAACATCCAGCCATAGAGAATAGAGGTGGAAGTACTGTAGCCTCTCTCCCTGAGTCACCCTGCCTTGTGCTGCTAACTTAGCAGGCCACATGACAGGTCCACTGACCAACTAGGAGTGAAGGTGACAGATGGCTCCACCTGCTTCAGGCTGTCACAGTTCATGCCTTTGTTGGATAAACCAGGTTCTTTTGCCTACCCCTGTCTGGTTCATGCCTCATGAGTGTCATGAAGCTGGTTGGCTTCAGTCCTTCTCCAGCTTCATCTGTCTACAGCATCTGAAATAGCTGGTCACTCCCTGAGTCTTTAGAAATGCATTCCTGCCCCTAGCCTTTGCTACAAATCAGATGTAGAACCCTTGAAGCACTGCGAGAGCCTCCTCTCTTCTATCACTGCTATTATTCCCAGCCACAGCTCTGGGGCAACACTGCAACGAGGGATAGAAGCTTAGAATCTGTTCCTCAGCTTGGATGCTGTGGAGACACGTGGTGTGGACAGGCAGTGCTGCTCTTCATGGTGTGGAAGTGTTTTCCAAGGCAGGTACTACAGGTACACACACACATGCACACATGCATGCACGTGGACCCTACCTTTTGAAAAACGTGCTTTCTTAGCTTCCGAGAGGCCTCCTCCCCACCCTCCTTCTCTGGTTTCTTTCATCTCCTTGACCTTCTATTGAGAACCTCAGGGCTTGTGCAGAGCCCTCTCTTGTACCTGTTATGGGGTTATCTCAGCATCAGGACCTCCTAGAAACCAACAACTTCCACTTTTAAGTGCTTTACATACCCTCCAGCGCCAACCTATCACAGGAACCTTCTCTTGCTGCTGTAACAAACAGGCTATTGGGCCTCAGCAATGCCAGTTTTTACCCTTCCTCGGTGCTCCAGGTTGGTCATCCCAGAGTCAAGGTGTTGACACTCAGGAAAGGATGGGGAATCCATTTCTCAAAGCTCCATGTCTCCTGGCTCATAGACTCTTCTACTCTTCAGATCCTGGTGTCATCTTTTAGGGGGTCACAAGCCAGACAGAAGTGGCTAAGAGAACCTGGCATGCCCAGCAGAGGTAATGGATTATAACTGCCATGACCCTCAGAGTCATCTACCACCAATGCCCTTGGAGTGTTGTGACTCTGTTCCTCCTACCTCCTGCAGTGTCTTGGGGATGACATGAGGGTCCACCTGGGTCACCCAGAACCACCTCTCTACCTAAGGGTCCTTTCAGTAACCATATGGAACCTCCCCCCTTTTTTTGCCTTGCAACATGTCTGGGGGATTGGGATATGGACATCTGTAAGGACATTTGTCTAGGCAGACCAGGCAAACAGAACTCTAGCCTTGCCTTCCCCCCAGCACTTCCTGAGGGCTCACTGCCTCAGACTTCAGTCATGGTCAGCCTTGCTCCTCTCCCCCTCATTTTTTCATGAAAACCCTCTGGAAGAACCTGGTGACTCTCTTCTGAACCATGCCTACGTTTCCCACCTGCTGCCCAGTTGTGAATGTCTCATTCAATGGCAGACCCTCAGCAGGGCCTGTGCAGCCTAGGCTGATGCCCTCTTTGTCTTACTGGTCTTATAGTTGGCACGCCCCCTCCCTTGCAGGGTGCATGGTAGCCCTCTTGCTTCTCTTTGCCCTGGCTGTGCACACCCCAGGTGCCTCCCCTGCCCTCTCCAGGACTCCTCTCCTGGAATTCAGTTCCTTCATCTGGCTCCCACTGCTTTCTGGTCCCAGTGTGATGGGTTGTAGGGCTAGTGAGCTTCTTACATGTGTAGCTCAAGTGGCTACAGTCCAGCCTCACCCTAGTCTGCAGGCTTCACTGGCTGATCAAGTGAACATGAGGCAGAAGTCAGCGGAAGCTCAGCAGTGCCGGGAGGAGGATGTGGTTGTCCCTTAGGTATGAGATTGGGCTAGGCTCCAGGTTGTTTCCCTTTAGTGGGGGTGGGGATTGGATGTAGAAAGCCTGGAGGAAGGAAAGGGGTGCAATAGGAGGCTGAACCAGGCAAAAGGACCAAGTGTACACACTACAGAGCTCTGATGTCGGGTCCTGGCTCTTGACTGTGAGGAAGAGGGATTTGACCGTGAGGAACGCTGTGCTTTACTTGGGCTGTGTTTGTGAGCGTTGTGTGACTATGTGAGTATGTGTTCTGAAGAAAGTTCTGGTCACTATTTATGTGTATGATCATGAGCTTTTGGGAGTGTCTGGGGTGTCATTTGTGTGTCCTTGGGTGCCTATGAATATGTATGTGTGTGTGTGGGGGGTATCGTTATCTGCCTATGTCTCTTTCAGAGACTCTCTCTCTGTGCCTGGGTGCTTTGTGAGGAGGTATGTTGGATGTCTGTTGTCTGGTTATCTGTTACCTTTGGGTCTGGATTTCCATGGATGTCTATAAGCATGCCTGTGCTCATGAGTGAGTACGTGTGTGGGTCTGTGTCCTGCTGTGTGCCTGCGTGTTCCAGTGGGTCTGGGTATCTGTGTGTGTGTTAGTGTATGAGAGACTCGGCGGGCATTAGAATAGTCATGTTTGTGCATCTATGCGTAGCTGCCCCAGGCGTGTGTACAAGCTCCGTCTCAACTGCGCTGCTTGGCCTCGTCACAGTAGCCCCTTAGAGGGGAGTGCGTGTGGCTCTTGCTAGTGAGCCCTGGGTCCCAGCCAGGCCAGGTAAAGCAGAGCATGTGGTCTGAGGCAGGTCTGAGGAGTAAGCACACCCTTGGTCCCGTACATCCTTCTGTCACCGTCACGGAAATCCTGTGGCCAAACCCAGACTGGAAATCAGCCAGCCCAAGAGCTCTTGAGCCCAGCACCCTCCTCTGTCCCATGCTGCCACCAGGGCCACTTGCTCGGGTTAACTGATGGCAGTGAAAAACCCATTAAGCGCCTGCTTCTCCCAGTCATTTGCTATCATAAGGCAGCCTGGCTGACACACACTGGCTCTCCTGCACATAATTGGAGAAAGTTTTCCCATCACCCTTTTCTCCGTGTGGCAGCGCTGGCCCTCTTGGGCCCCTCTCTGCCATCACGCCTGCTCTTCTCTCCTCCTTCAGAGTTTGACCTAATTTCCACTCTGTCATTTTCTCCTCCACGCTGTGTCAGTTTCCCTAAGAGCTCCCAGGAACCCCAGTCCCAGCTAGCCATCTGCTCCTTTTTTCTCCTCTCTAGAAGGGATTCTGGTATAGCTTAGCCATCCCTGGGGGAATCAGGAACAGCCCTGCCATGTACTAACCCTGACAGAAGGCAGGTTGTAAGGTGATGGAACTCAGACCTGTCCAGGTAGGGTAGCTCATCTTAGATAAGAGCAGGCCCTAATGCTGGATGCTGGACACCTAGACAGCTGCTTTTGCAGAAGTGGGCAGGTTGATTCCAGCATGCTGCATCCCTGGCTTCCTGTGTCCCTTCAGCAAGCTCTGAACCTCTTATAACAGTACCGCCGCTCTACCCCAGGCCTCTCTTCCAGGTTCCCATTGCCATGGTATCCTGTAGCCAGCATAGTACTCCAGCCATCCAGATGGACTCCACTCTGTGTGAGGATCTGGATGAGGCCAAGCTCTGGGGAGCACATGAGTAATACCCCCACCCAGAAGATGAGCAGTGTCCCTCTCAGAACCCCTGGCCTGGAATCCGGGCTGGGGCCTCAATACACACAGTCACACAAATGAGAAACCAGGCCTTCCTTGGTCTATCTGCTTCCCCTATAAGCTGGAGACAGAGCCACTGTAGGCTCAGTCTTATCCTTGGAGTCCCTGGTAGGTGGAACCCCAGGGTGCAGGTTTCTAGAGACTTGTGGTCTTTCATGGTGTTTAACTTTAGTCTCCCTAATTCTTAACCCTAACCCAACCTTGGGGGAGTTCCCAAGTTACCTTCCGTCATGGTGTTTTAGAGCAGTAATAGAAAGCAAACTTTAATTTACTTCAGTTTATAACTAGCAGTCGACCATGAATTGAAGTCAGAGCCGGTATCCAAGGCAGGAACCCAGGGGCAGGAGCTGAAGAGGCCATGGAGGAACACTGCTTGCTGACTTACTCCTCAGGCTGACATCCAGGTATATTTCTTAGACCTCCCAGGACTACCTGCCCAGGGGTGCCACCACTCATAGTAAACTGGGCCCTTGTACATTAACCATTTAGAAAATGCCTCACAGACTTGCCCACAGGCCAATCTTACGGGAAGCATCTTCTCAGTTGTGGTTCCTCTTTCCAGATAACACTAGCTGAGTCAAAATAACAAAACTAATCAGGTCACCAGGCCTTCAGTCATCTGCCACAGTCCTGCCCCGCCTACCCCAGCTCCAGCCTCTTCTCATTGTTGCAGACACTGCAGAACAATAGCTACAGCTACTGTAGACAGACTACGGTGCCTTCCTGGGCGCCCAACACTAATCAGCCAAGGCTGACCTAGAAGCCCAGTCAGGCTCAGCTTTCTTGAGCACAGAAGTCTATGTCCACCTAGGTGAACAGCAGCAAGATGAGAGAGGAGCCTATCTCAAGCCAGCAGCCTGCCTGTGGCATTCCCAGCCTCCTCACCCTCTGACTCCAGTGTCTGCAGTTCTGCTATTCAAGCACACACACACACACACACACACACACACACACACTCCCGCCCCTGCCCAATATCCTGCTCCTAAACCAGCCTCCAGGGAGTTCAGGGTCTGGCTTAGCCCCTCTGCTTGCCCCCGGCCAAAGGTTCTGTAGCCACACAAGGACTTCATGGAGCTGCATGTCCCTTCAGGGTTGACACATCCCTTGTGGCATGTGGTATCATCATTAAACAGCATTCCAAAGCGCAGACGCTGTCAGGAGCACTGGAAGAGTTTTAATTAGTGGATAACGTTCAACACTCCAGAGACTTCATGTGAAGTCATAGATGGCCAACTTCTCTGGAACCACTGGGAACAGGAGCCACACCGGCAAGTGGCAAGCCTGTGCTGGGTGGAATTGGTGCTTAGACAGGATGTCATTACGTGAGCCACAGTTTCCTGACTTCCTGCAGTAGGCTGCACCCAGGCTGGCTTCTGCCTGCACACCATACCGGTGTAGCCCTGTGACTTTGCATGGTAGCCACTGGGGATGGCTACACGTCCTCCAGAGGACTGACCTGTAAAACTGTCCATCCACGTATTCCCTCCACTTCTCCCTGGGCTTAACTTTCATCACAGGGCTCTGCAGTCCTTCTTTTCCAGAAGGGGTTTACTTACTCACATTTGGAATAGGCCCGGCCTTATGACTTGATTTAGCCAAGGGGCACTGGGAAACATGGATAAGAACTTGCTGTCTGCAGAGGCTGCCATGGGGTGAGCCAGGCAACCATTGTAGGAGGATGAGAAAGCTGAGACTCAGCTAGGGAGCCTGGGAGTGAGCAATGGTCCCGTCTGTTAATCAAGGTATGGGAGAGCCTGGTAGAGCTGGGTTAGGTCTGTACCCAGATGCCCAGAGCTTGGTTCTTTTGAGCCTTAAGCATCTAGATGGTGTGTTACACGATAGAAACTCACTGATTCATTATGTTTATGTCACAGGTCAGCTGATTCTGCTGGAAAAAGGAAGTTGGGGCTCCTTTTCACGCTGGCCTTTTCCAGTACCACCAGAGGATCTCAGGGCCCCTCTGGTTCTGTATGATGGGGTTTGTTTTCTAGTACCAGGCCCCTGGGAAGACTTCTGGGGGCCACAGCATCCTCTGCTGGGTAACGCTTGCTGGGTGTGCCTGTTTCCTATTGGCCTTACCTATGGCAGCCCCCACACAGCTCACATCCCTGATGCTCTGTCTGTCGTCCTGTGCAGCACTCTGGCTTTCAGATGTCCCAGACACAGGCTTCTCAGGCCTTCACCAAGGCCACTGCCTGCCTCTCGCTGTGTACCGGCAGATCACTTTCAGCTCTTCCAACTGATGAGAGTGTGGGGTGAGGTGTGACCTAGTAGAACAGACACTGTGAGCGACAGGAGATGTCTGCAGCAGTCTTGAGCTCCTTTGTATCAGTTTGCAGTACAGGTAGTGGGCATACACATCAGGAGCTTACCTGCTCATGCTTACAGGTGCGCCTGGCACACAAGGACATGCATAGTCCTGTGAGCATCTATTTTCTTCTAGATGCCAGGTTTTTCCCATCCAGGGCAAGGCTAGCTTTGGGGGGGTCAGGATACCACCCATGGACTTGCAAAGAGCCTACCATTCAGAGGGCATGAGATATTTCTAGTGGCTGAATAGAGAGGGTTGAGGGGATGCTGGCTAAGCAGGGGTGGGGCTCCATCCCCGTGTACTCTCTGCTCACCCCTCAGGCCCTGAAAACCTCCACATTCTATGCAGAGTGTGCTGTGTACTCTGCCAGACGTCAGTGAGCTGAGACACAACCTGAAAGTGACAGGTGCTTCTTGGCTGCGGGCGTGCCCCAGGCTGAGGCTGAATTGGCTGTTGCAGCCCCTGTTTCCTGGGCTAATTGGGGAAGGAAAAGGAAAAGGAGGGGCCAGAGGGGAAGATGCTGAGCTCTGGGCTTGGGCTAAAGGCAGCAAGGCTGATTGTGAGAATGATGAGCTGGGAGTGGGGTGTGTGTGTGTGTGTATGTGTGTGTGTCTTTGTGAGACATAGGAAAAGAGAAACAAGGGTATGGAGAAAGGCAGAGAGAGGGACAAAGACAGATGCAGAGATACAGAGGGTAAAGAGGTCATCAGAGATGGCCTCCCAGCAGAGGATGGGAGACAGCAAGAGAGAAGAGACAAAGAGGAAATAGGAACGGGAAAGAGCAAAAAACAGAGAGATGACACATACACACACACACACACACACACACACACACACACAGAGAGAGAGAGAGAGAGAGAGAGAGAGAGAGAGAGAGAGAGAGAGAGAGAACAACGATATAGAGATAGCACACACAGCAGGAACGTCCTGAATCTTCCCATGTCCACTAGCATGTGACTATAGGGGAGCCTCAGATATGATTCAGCCCAGGCTCTGCTTCCTGCCTAACCTCTGTATCCTGCTGTGCCCCAACCCAGACCCTGGGCTCTTTGGCTGTCAGCCTGCCCCAGGCCTGGATCACACCTTGGCACATGTACAGCTTCTGCAGACTCTACTCAAACTGAGGAGTGAAGCTCCCTTTCATAGGCTCCCAGGCTCTTCAGGAGAAGAACTCGTAAGAGAAGATAGTCTCTGTGATCTAGAAGGATGGTGCTCTCTTGATCTCAGTGCTCTGTGTGAATGCTGGGGTCCAGAGCCACGTAGGTACATGCTAGATGCTGGGAGCTCAAGTCTGGGGAGAGGTTGCTGGGGAAGAGGAAGCAGCTTACATACCTCTGCAGAGTGTCCCTATTGGCTGGGATGTGTCACTACTGAAGACTCTGTCTACATCAGTTTAATAAGGACTAGAATGCCTCACGGGAGGTGCTGTAGGAGCGGCCATCACAGGTGGAGAGTATGTTCTGGAGATAGAGATACTTGAGGCACAATGGGGTGTGGAGGTCAGAAGCAGAAGCAGCAGGTAGGTGGGCATCGTAGGAGACAAGGAGACTGAAGTCACAGCGGACCCCCTCCTAGGTGGCAGGACCTGTATGAGTTCGCATAAAGCAGGAGCCAGGCTTGCATCCTTACCTGCTACACCCAGCTGAGCAGTTCTGAGCCTATATCAATGGGTAGAGTGACCCTGCCTAGAAATGACCTGAAAGACTCTGGCATTATTTGTGTCTTTGTGCAGCAGGTAGTATGTATATGTATGTGCATGATGACTAACACACATGTACGTACATGCACGCACGCACACACACACACACACACATGCTTGAAAGTCAACTGTCAAGCACTGCAGTTTAAAATGTGCTTATTTATTTGGTTTGTTGGTACGCTATCTCCTCGGCTGCCTTTATAAATATTTATCAATGTTGTCACAGTGACATTTCCTGGGAGGAGGTGAGAAGGGGAGGGGAGGAGAGAGGAGGATGTCAGAGGGAGCTGACAGGTGGAAGGAGGGAGGCTCTAGGGCCCCAGATCAACCTTGATGGGAAGAAGCTCTGGGGAATGGAGGCTACTGCCTGAAGACCCGACCCATTCTCAGCCAGTTAGGATTCTAAGAATGGGATCCAGACATCAGTGTCTCAGGTGAGGACGAGTCAGAGCCCCCTGTCATGGGCTGAGTCCACGGTGGCTTGTTAAGCCAGTGGTTAATACTGACTTGTTGTAGTGAGGATTCAATATTTAAGTCTTTTTAACAACCACGTGACACAGGGGCTCCAGCCAACCAGATAGGAACTTCTCATGCTTTATGCATGATGGGTGGCTGCCAGGCCCTGGAGATCCATGCTGAGCCTAGACAGACAGCCCTGCTCTCTGGGGATGTCTCATACCTTAGCAGAAGACAAGCATTCCCCTGAGATGGTGCGTGTGTGCCCACGTGTGCTGTGGGGGCCTGTGAGTGTTTGCAGGTCTGTGCATGTGGCAGCTGCATGTTCATGGGAAGGTGCATGCGTGTTTGTGTACCACAGTGTACGTACTCTGTGTAAGGATTTGGTGTAATACGTGTTTGCACGTGTACCTATGTTTGTGTGTGGGCCTCTGAATGTGAACTTGTCTCTGTGTGCATGAGTGTTGCATGCATCCACTGCATGTGCTATGAGCTGTTGCAGAAGAGCTCAGGACTGCAGCAGGCCCAGGAAAAGACCCAAGCAGCTGTAGTGTGATGGGGAGTGCAGGTAGCGTGAGACAGCGGGGACTTGACAGAGGAGGTTGTCATTCTGGGGCTAAGAAAATACAGGCGGGATCTGTATCAGCTCACCTTTTCTGCATTACCAAATACCTCCAACCCTCCAAAGCTTCATGGCTTCACACCCACTCCTTTAGTTAGGTTTTATTGCTCTGCTAAAACACCAGAACCAAAAGCAATGTGAGGAGACAACTTACAAGTCTCAGGGACACTCCCTCACTGCGGGAAGTCAGGAGACACATAAATGCTGCTTACTAGTTTGCTCCCATAGCTTTATTATAGCACCCAGGACCACCAGCTCAATGGAAATATCATCCACAACAGAGCCTCCCATATAAAATCACCAATCAAAAATGCCCTGCAAAAATCCCACCAGGGAACACGAGAGAGACATTTTCTCTGTTGAGGTTTTTCTTTTCAGAAGACTTTAGCCTGTGTAAAACTGACAGAAAAGAAAAAAGGAAGGAAGAAAGAAAAGGAAGAAGGGAAGGGAAGGGAAGGGAAGGGGAGGGGAGGGGAGGGGAGGGGAGGGGAGGGGAGGGGAGGGGAGGGGAGGGGAGGGGAGGGGGAAGGGAAGGGGAGGGGAGGGGGAAGGGAAGGGGAGGGGGAAGGGAAGGGGAGGGGGAAGGGAAGGGGAGGGGGAAGGGAAGAGAAGGGAGACAACCAGGACACCCACTATTCACTGAGCTTCCCATTCTATTGTTGGCCATTCAGGCTGACCAATTCAGCTGTTCTCTTGGGTCTGACTCCTGCATGGTCTCAGCTGGGATAACAGTCTTCCTTACAGGTGGTATGCTCCTGAAGCTGTCCTGGGCTTCTTCACATTCTGATCCCAGAGTTCCCAGGGTGGGTATGAAAGTAAGCCTTCTGAGGTCTAGGATTAGAACTAGTGCAGTGTTATTTCCAGTACATCCCACTAGCCTGGAGTCCTCACACATGGCCTTCCCCAGACTCCCATTGCTAGTACAGCCCCTGTAAGGAAGAGGCTGGCATCTCTACCTTCACCCAGAGTTAACACTCACCTTAGCTAGGCACTCAGTGTCTATTATGGCTGTTTCTCTTGCTCCACTGTGAAAAACCTCATCTTCATGGGCTACCTAGACCCTGTCCACTTCCTCACCTCCACTGCCATCTACAACCATCCCACACCTTGACTGCCCAATCTGCCTGCACTGCCTTCCCATCTCCAGACACTGCTAGGTAGGGCCATGACCTCACCATGGTCCCAGTGTTCTCTGGATGGCAGTGGCCCCTTTGTCTTTGTTTCCTTCACCTGTCCCCCAGTTCATTAGCATCTTGTACTCAATAGTGCAGCCCCAGAGAAGCTTCATTTGGCAACACATTTAAAGTTTCAGTCCTACCTGACCCCCTGACCCCCTGACCCCCTTCTCTGCTTTGATCCCCCTCCTACCTGCATTACCGTAATTACTTGCTATATTCTATAGCTTGAGGACTGTCTGTTGGTTCCTTCAGGATTGGATGCCCATGGGCATAAGTGCTTATATCTGTTTATTTACCTTTATATCCTGCACTGGTGCTTGACAAGCAGCTACAGATGATTCTGAGTGAATGATTGGTGTTGGGGATGGACAGGTGGATGGATGGGTGAGTAGGTAAGTGGGTGGAAGAGTGGTAGGTAGGCAGGTGAACAGCCGGATGGGTGGACAGATAGGTGAATGGATTGTGGGTAGGTGGATGAATGAACAGGTATATAAAGGAATGGATTAAGAGACGGGTGGTTACAAGGATGGATGGGTGGGTGGGATATTTTGCAACCTACTTTCAATAAGGGTTCAACCTCTCCTCTAGCCCACCAATCAGTAGAGATAGTGGAAGAGAAAAGTTATTACGATATACGGGAAGTGGACCTGTTCAGCAATAGTTCTTTGGGGGTGAAGCTCAATCTTCTCTGGCAGCAGTTCAGTCCCATGGCAAACACCAAATGTGACTCAGCAGCCACAGACCAGTCCCCTAGGCGGGCAGATGCCACACATGAACCAGCAGCTACAGTCTTTTTGGAAGGCAGACACCATGCACGAACTAGCAGCTCTAGTTCAATCCTGAAGGCTCACCAGCCAACCTGAGGCAAGATGGCAGAAGTGGCAAGCTGCCACAGGAACCTCCCAAGCAGTTCTTTGCCAAGTTCTCTCAATGGTCTTATTACCACAAGTTGAGCTCGACGATGCTATGTAAAGCAAACCACTACATGCTTGTCATTAGTGAAGAATATCGAGGTGGAGCAAACCAATGCTCAGTGTTTGTCTCCCACTGTCTGTGGGGTCATATTTATACTCCTTCATCAAGAGTCCTTTCACGTGTTTGCTATATCAAAACATCTTTTCTCCTGTGTCTGCTTCAGCAAGACATCTTTTCATCTGCATGTCTCAGCAAACCATCATTTGATATAACTGACTTTCCAAAGAAACCAGAAGTTTCCACTTCAGGGATAGGTGGATACCTAGATGACTTAATAGATGTTAAGGAAGGATGGGTGTGTGGATGGATGAATGGGTGGCTTCCAGTCTTGGGGTTAACTGCTCATCTCAATCCTATTACAAGCACAGCCAAGTAGCCAGCCTCTCTGTGATGGGAGGAAGGAGTGAGAACTTGCTGCCTTTGTGCTGACGCAGTGGAAGATTGTCTGCAGCTGGGGCTTGTGGCCTCCTGTTTCACAGCCAGCCTCAAACTCTTCCCATGATAGAGTGCCCTCACATAGGTGGGAATTGGGGACAAAGGCAACCTCATAGAAGGTGTCTAGGAGGTACCTAGAGGGAGCTCCTGCAGATCATTCAGAGACCCAGAGGAAAGCCACATGCCAGGGGATGCCTGGGCACAAACTCACAGGAGTCAGAAAGGCAGAGTTGATTCTACATGTCCCTCTGCCCAAGCAGTGGCACTGGCTGGCCTTGGTGACTCACATTTTTAATCCCAGCGCTAGGGAGGCAGAGGTAGGTGGATATCTGTGAGTTCCAGGCCGGCCTGGTCTACATAGTGAACTCCAGGAAGCCAGGACTATATAGAGAGACATTGTCTCAAGAAATGGGAAAAAAGTGACACTGGCCACACATCAGGGACCTTGGGTGAGAATACAGCAGAAAACTCCAGCAGGTAGGAGTCCCTTCACTGTCAGCATGAATTGTACATGTCCCTGGAAGTGCACAGGCAGCTCATGCTAGGGGCTGGGCAAACTGACGCTGTGGCAGTTGGTCACAGAAGACAGGCTAACTCTGAGGACACAGAACCACCTCGCCAGTAAACAGAGCTGAGTGGGGGAGCAGTCTCAGGTGGGCCTTAAACATGATGCTGTTTGTATCCCTTGGGGATGCATTTCAGCAGAGCACCTGCACCGTGACCCACAATCCTGGCTGCTCCCCTCAGGAGGAGAGGTGGGTGGAGGAAGCACATGTGAAGAGATAACTCAGAGTAAAAGAAGCTTCCTCTGAAGACACTAAGCGCTAGTGTGGCCGCCCACTGCAGCCCACCTACAGGAGTCTCACCCCATCCCTGCCTCCCAGTAACCCAATCAAAATATAGGATTCAAGGGGGGGGGGATCTAACAAACTACTAAAACTAAGGATGAAGTGGTTAAAATAGCAAAGGTTGTTTTTAAAAGCTTGCAAAGCTGGTCAATGTGCCTTTCAAATTTAACCCATTATAGGAAAGCCAGGAAGGCCATGGTCCCTGAACTGAAGTCTAAAAGGCTCCTGGGTCTGGTGCAGCAAGGGCTGCAGGATACAGCTGCGTTTTCACAGACTCAGCTAGCTCAGCCCTCTGGTCACACGTGAGAAGTAAACTTGAACCTCACTTGTCTTAGGGTTTCCATTGCTATGAGCAGACACCATGACCAAGACAACTCTTATAAAGGACAACATTTCATTGGGGCTGGCTTACAGGTTATGAGGTTCAGGCCATCATCATCATGGCAGGAAGCATGGCAGCATCTAAGCAGGCATGATGCTGGATGAGCTGAGAGTTCTACATCTTGATCCAAAGGCAAACAGGAGACGACTGGCTTCTAGGCATCTAGAAAGAGGGCCTCAAAGCCCACTCCCACAGTGACACACTTCCTCCAATGAGGCCACACCTCCTAATAGTGCCACTCACTTCCTGGACCAAGCATATTCAAACTACCACATCACTGGATCCTGGCTCCATGCTGGGCACAAGGACCAACCCGGTAAACACTAGATTGGGGGCGGAGATTGTTCTTGGTCCAGGGAGAGGAGACAGGAAGTCACCCTTCAGACTCTAGTAATGATCTGCCATGATAACGGGGGACAGCCATCTGTGGCCACATCAACTTGAACACACCAGATCTCATCTGATCTCCAACACTAAGCCGTGCCAAGCCCATTAACACTTTGCTCAGAGAAAGAGAGTCAAGGAAGGCTGCGGGGGAGAGGTGGCATTTACAGGGACGAGTGTCTGCTAGAGGAGGGAGTTTCTCACGGCATGTCCCCATAGACAGGCTTATCTTCTAACTTTTGTCAAATTGATAATTAACACAAATCACCACAGCCGTTAGTATAAACGAGAAAACAGATCTATAAAGATGAAGCTGCTATGGAGGAAGTGGGTTCTATCTACCATGGCCTGACCCGACCTCTGTGCCCTAGGGTCCCCTACTGATGGGAGCCCAGTCAAGGTCTCCTCTCAGAGGTAGGCACCTGGAATTTAAGCAAGGCTGTTGGTGTGTTTAAATACTGTCATTGACAACTGTAAGTGGGCTTATGAGCCTTATCGGCTTAGATTTGTATCTGCAGGAGAGCCGTTCATCTTAAATAAATATGTTTTTAATAATCTCTGAGTATTTATGGAGCATAAAGCTGTCAGGAGCGATGGAGATGAGGATTCCTGAAGTTGCTTGCCACACAAGGCCCTTGCAGAGTCATTAAGGAAACCGGCTCCCAGCAGGATGGCAAGTTCTGCTGCCAGCGCGAACAAACGCGCGAGCGATTACCATCCCAGAGGATTTTTAATAAGCTGGGGTTGGTTATTTAACCTACAATAACTACTTAATAAACATAGTAAATTACTTGCAGGTTTAGAAATATCTGCTCCTCCCTAGCTCCTCCCAAGACCACCTGTGCCCTGGAATGGCTCACAGGAAGTCCAGGTGCGATGCTCGCCCTTCTGGCTCGTGCTGCCATGGTCACCAGGCTGGTAGCTGCTCCAGGGTCCAGGAGCAGCAGGGTCTGGCAAGGGTTTGCATTCCGCTTTGTGCGTACAGTTAATCAGGTGCACCTCTGCCTGATTTCAGCAGGAGTCCAGGACAGACTCAGGCCAGGCTAGTCGACCAGGTTCACTTTTCTGAGCTGGGTCAAAGCATACAGCTCTCTGTCAGGGTTGAGGTTCCCATCCTGAGCCCACCACTTTGGATGTCCCTTCTCTGTGACTTGCTGCCCAAACACAGCATTTTTACCCAGGCATTCATGGTTCCCAACAATAGGGCAAGCAGCAAACACCCAATGGTCTGAGATATACTCACTAGTACCAACTCTCAATTCCTATGAATCTGCCATCCCTATTTATATCTAACATGGCTGAACATTGCTCAGTGCCCGATGCCAATCAGACACGTCAGACAGACCTACTTACACCATCCTCCCTTCCAAGCTGTGGGGCAGAAACTGTTGGTATCTCTTTTAACAGATGGGGAAACTGAGGCTTGGGTGCTTCTCTAGGTGACATTTGAAAGTGTTACATCAAGGATTATACACTCAGATCATTAACTCTGTGTGTGTGTGTGTGTGTGTGTGTGTGTGTGTGTGTGTGTTTCTCTCACACATAAAGTATGAGCCACATAATGTTATCCAATGATCTGTGAGCTGCCCAACGTCCTGGACTTTTCTGTCTCTGTCAGCTCAGTCTACATAACAAACACACCACATTGGGAGGCTAGAAACCCAGGGTCAAGGAGCCAGGGAGTTCTAGTCTGGGCGAGGACTTGTGTCCCAGCTTTACACCCACATCTTGCTGTATCCTCCTGTGCTAGTCCCAAAGTGTCTAGCTTACTTTCTACCACAGGCTCTGTCTACCCATACGAAGGACCCCTCCTCCAGACACACTATGGGTAGAGGGTTAACCCATGTACGTAGGTGTGACACAAAGCTTTGGCTAAGGCAGCTTGAAACACTGGGATCCTATTTCATGTTTCTCCTGGTCCTTGGAGTGCACGGGTGGACACAGCCAGGTGAGCTTTCCCTTGCCTCTCCCACAGCCATGGTCAGATGGAAACAGGGTCCAGAGTCATCCTGGATGGCACCCCTGATTTATCCAGTGGTTGTCCCTGATCAGGGCTCTGAGACTAGATGAAGCTAGAGAGGCTCCCCTGGTACAAGGGCTACTAGTGGCTTTGTTGGGTCAAGAAGGGCTAAGAGCAAGCAGGGACAACACCTTGAAACAGCGATGCATGTCTGGGGCAGGCTGAGGAGATGAAGCAGTCAGAGGACCTGCTGGGGCTGTGGTGGCCTTTGTGTGTGAATGCAAGTATTTGGGTGTGTAAGTGTGAGTATCATCTGAGAGTGTGTGAACACATTTGAGGAGATGAGTGTGGGAGCAAGGGGGCATGTGTGTGCCTTCCCAGGTCTCGGGCTCTATCTCTCACCAACTCTCTCCCTTCTATTAATTCTCCTAAAACAGACCCCCAGCATTCAATTCCCCCCTTACTTAAAAAAAGCTTTATTGTCAAATATTTGACCCACTCTAAAGCTTGAGCCATATGTTTTTTGGGTTGAGAAAGAATTAAGAGAATCTGAAATGAGAGGACATGTCTGACTCCCATGGCTCCCCCAACTCCATGTTCCATATCCTACACTGCCACGCCATTTTGCTGGCCAGTCCTGGTGGCATGCAGCTGCCTCCCCAACCACTTCCCCAGCCCCCCTCCCCTGAACTGTTTGGGCTTGCTGCTTTTCTTAAAAAGCATCATGCAAATGGAATCGGACCTGTGTATTCTTGTGTGACTTGATTCTGTCAGGGGCATTGTCTCTGCCACGAGTTCCCGCTGCCGTGCGTACCTACACATTAATCACTGCCGAGGCAAGTGGCCCCTTTGTCTGAATGCCCAGCACATCTGCATTCTCTGGGGGGCAGGCACATGAGTTGCCTCCAGGGTTTCTTTTGTCCCAGGGAAGCATAGCGCCACCATGAGGGCCTTATAGAGGGTTACATAGCCAGGGTTGGAGTGAGTCCCAGGGTTATGGATGTAGAAGTGGTCAACTGGACTTTGCCACCCCACTCCCCGTTTCACCCCCGTATTCTGGAAAGGGGACTGTTCAGATTAGCTGATGTCCTTGCTGGCTTGATCCGAGCAGGCCGCAGCCCAGGAGACCAGCATCCTGGAGCAGGATGAGGAAGGGCATCCTCCAGCTCAGTGGCCCCTGCAGTCCAGGCAGAGGCACTGGTGGGCTCCATCCATGTGCCTGTGCACTTGGCTCTCAGCAGAGCTGTACAAATGCCATTTCTTTGGCTCAACCAAGCCATGCAAAATTCACCTATGGCTGAGGAAATCAGGATCTGGAGGGAGGTGGGGAGCTGTCCAAGGGTAGGGCTGCCCACCAAGCTAGATCTAGGCCTCCTCTGCCCTGGCTGCTCAGCTGCCCTCTGCCAGAAGGAAGCTAGCATGTCAGCTAAAGGCACATGACTGACTCTGTGCGCAAGGCGGGCGTAGACTCTGTGACTGGTTTGCAGGCAGTCAATAAACACTCCAAGAAAATGCTTCTCTTAAGAGCCAGGCCCTGTATGAGCTCCAAGCTTGTGCTATGTGGGAGAGGAACCCCACTGGCTGACACCCACCAGGCTCCCCTGCACCTTTCAGTGCAGATGCTGCCCTGGAGAGAGCTTGGAATGCCTGAATGACAGGATGGCTTTCTCTTACCAGCAGGGGTACCAGCTGGAGTTGGAAAGTACTAGAAGCCAAGGGGCTACTCCCCACTGCATCGACTCCCCCCAGAATCTCCTGGAGTTTTGCACATCTGTGACTGAGGAGTTGGGAACCCAGGAGAGGTTATCCTTTGAGGTCTCCAGGGAAGTGAGGAATGGAGAAAAGCAAGAATTCAAGTTGATATTCATCTAGGTCATACTTGGAGGTCACTTATTATTCATACATGCCTGCACCTGGCAAAGAATCATGGAGAACCATTTGTGCTCATGAGGTTCATAAGGCAAGAATCCCCACACAAGGACCCCTGTTCCACACCTCCAGGATCAGCCATGTCCCATCTGCTGCTGGAGGAATCAGGAGGCTATGAGTCCAGCATTTTAAGTCCTAGCCCTGGAAGTTAGAGCCCACATTCAGGAAGAAGTGGTGGACTATCTGTAGGTAGGCAGAACTGAATCTTGTGAGTTCAGTACAGATTCACTGTGATAGACCAGGAGAAAGCAGAGCAGGGGACCATGTGTAAAAGGGCACAGGTCTAGAGGCTCAGGGATGGAGATAAGAACAGAGGTACAATGGATGCTAGGGGGAGGTGGGGTGGGGCTCTTAGCACTCCTGGATCCTCTGCTGTGGGTCAGAGATTTCCAGAATGCGTTGTACCTTTCCAGGGTCTGGGAAGTTATGCTGGCTATCTCCCACTCTCTTAACTGACAGTTCCTGCATTCTGTCCCCAGGGCTGAGAAGGAAGAAGGCAGATTCTGGGTGGCAGCTGGTAGCTGTGGCCTTGGGGACACCATTTCCTTCGGCGACCACACCTTTGCTCCTCAGGGTCCCACCTAGTGACCCAGTGAGTAGTGACAAGTAGGTTCTCCTTTTGAAAGGAGCATGAAGGTCTATAATGTGTTCAGTATTTAGATTGTGACAACGGTCCCTGCCACACAGGCTGACTTACAGTCAATCAGGGTCTCCTGCAGCCAGAGGCCAATGGTCTGTGAACAAGACTGTCCCCAAGGGAGATGAGGATTAAGTCAACAGGGATTCGACCTCAAGGGTACCTCTGAAGAGGATATAGAATTGGGTGACCAGGAGGCAGTACTGAGACAGGAACCCGAAAGGAGTGAACATGGCTGCAGAAGAGTTGACGTGAGTGCCTGCCATCTGTGGGTGTGACTTACTATGCTGAGCTCCATCCTGGACTAATTCTGGCTCACCCCAACCAATCCAGGCCTTGTCTGGAGCTAAAATGATGGACTCAGATATTGTGTCCTGCTAGCTGCCCCACCTGCTGAGGATTCCAGTCAAGCTTCAGAGCTACTGTGAGCCGTTTTCTTCTTGCAGCTTGTATGGCATCAGTGACCACCCAATGGGCTGCTGCATGAGGGGCAATCCATCACCTATAGCCCACGGCGTGGACAGTGGCTGCTGGTAAGTGTCTTGCTTGGCCCTTCCTGGCTCTGCAACATGGACAAGTCTTTTGCCACCTGGGAGCCCCAATTGTGGGGACAGAGTTCTCCAGAGCACGATGCTGAGAAGACACAAAGGAGCTGATGGTGTGCTCAGGAAACAGGTGCTGTGTCCCTGGACTTCAGGGTTTCTGGTGCCTTAACTGGAGTAGGACCCTGAGCACTGGCTGATTGAGGCACTCCTCGTACCTTGGGTTGATGTTCCCTGATGCCCTGTGCAATGGGTCCCTGGGAATCTCCTAGGACCTGATGTTCACTCAGAGGAACGCCCCTGAGTAGACATCTGCAAGCGTGCGGTGGTAGGAGAGCATAGAGGGGAGTGAGGTGTGAGGCCCACTCTTTTTCCTGTTAATAGCTCGTGCAAAAGCCTCTTCTCCATCGGATTCAATTTATTCCCATCTGGGCCCTGCTGTCTCCATCAATTCAGCTAATAAAGAGAGGTGGACGTCTGTGACCCAGGCCACTGCAGAGGCCTCTTCCAAGCTAATTAACCGGCCCGAACAATCCCTTTTAATATCTCTGTACTTAATGCCTTAAAAGGGAAGACTGAGCTGGGGGAGGGGGAGGGGCTGGGTGGGATGTAGAGAGGCTGCAGCAGCTGGCTAAAGAAAATATGAGGGCAGGTCTCTATCCTGAGGGAAATTCTGCTTTGTGACAGGTGGACAGATCCGGGATCACCAGGGGATAGATTGTACCCTGGATGGAGTAGTCTCTATCTTGAATTGGTCTTGATGGAGTATCTAGCTCCTTCTCTTGAGCCAGCCTCAGCCCAGGCTGGGAGCAGGGTGCAGCCTGGGGATGGGGGAGGGGGAGAGGTGTGGAGCTGTCCACCCAGCCGTGCTGAAAATGCTGATATTGCAGTCTCCAGGGGCATCAGTCACTAGCTAACCCTGCAGTCTCTGACCCTCTACATGTTTTGAACTTTCAAACGTGCCCTTTACCTTCTGGAGAACCTTTCCGAAGCCTGAAGCCCGGCAGTGCACCTCCTGGTGGCCTTGGAGCAGAAGAAGGGAGGGGACTGTAGCTATTCCCTGTTCCCTGGAGAGAATGGTCTTCTGCAAACAAGACCTTGGGAAGACAAGGCTGTAATTACAGCAATCATTTCCAGGCCGATGGCAGGTGTGGGAGGAGATGAGGGGAGGGACCTCACTGCAGGTTGGGTGGGGTCAGCACACAGGCCATTAGGACCAGGCTGGCCATTCACACAACAAGGTTCAGATGGCTAGACCTGCCTTTACACATCCACATACTACTCATGGCCTGAAGAGTAATGGGGACCAGACAGATGGGATCCAGCTCCTGGGTGGGGGCTGATGGCCCACTTGTTGTGCAAGATATCTCCTTATTACCTGGGAATTCTGGGACATGCAGGATTTCAGGCTAAGCCTCAGCCTGCCCCGCCCTAGCTCTGTGGCTGTTGGCTTATCCCCCGGAGCCTGCTTCTCTATCAGTTTTATACCCCGACTTTCTCAGGGTGAGTGAGGTGCCAGGCTCAGAGCAGAGGCTCCATAGATATAAAAATGAGTCTTTACAACCCTAACTCGTATGTGTGTGTGTTTTATTTTGTATGAGAATGTCTCCTATAGATTCATGTGCTTGAATGCTTGGTTCCCAGTTGGTGGAACTGTTTGAAAGGGATTGGGAGGTATGGCTTTTTGGAGATGTGTCAACTACTCCAGTGCCACACCTCACATCTGCCTGCTTGCTCCTAGGCGCCCTACCATGGACTCATCCTTTAAAACTATAAGCCAACACCTAATAAACGCTCCTTCTATAAGTTGCCATGGTCATGGTGTCTTATCACACCAGTAGAAGGGTAACTAAGACACTCGTATGATTCACTAAAACTTAACAACACAATGTATACTGCGCCCACATAAAACCGCTAAATTTCTTACCATTGGAGGACTTGTGAGCTCCTGACCACCCTTCATGCTCACTTTTCCCATCTCTCATTGGAGTGTCTTAACTCTTGCTGCTATGGAAACAACCTAACGACAATGGGCTCTGCTCTCTCCTGTACTCACACAACCCTTGCCCCTCGTCGAAGGCAGAAAACCCTCCCCCGCTTTCTTAGTTCTCCCCATCTCTACGGGATCTTTACCATCATTTCTTGCTCTTTGAGTTCTAATTGAAAGACCCACAACGTGAGGACTCCCTCACGTTCTGACTCAGGAGAGGCGACACCCCAAAATCACCCACAAGAAACGATCTTGCTGCAACTGCAAGAGGATTTTTATTCGAGAGCGTTCTCGGGCCCATGGTCATACACCACGCAGGGGTAGAGGACCATGGCGCCCCGAGTAGCTGAGTAAGGGGGTATTTAAAGGAAGAAACCACAATTCATGGAGGTGGGGAGGGTGTTGTTGGAAAATACCAAAAATACCAGTTAAGAGTCACAAGGAAGTATAAAGTCACAAGTGTCAGGTTATCTCTCAAGACAGTTTCTAAGAGCCCCTAACAATCTAAGAGCCCCTAAAGATAGCACATTTGCATTGCAGGTTCCAGTAATGGTCAGGGTGCCATTCTTTGAATTGAACCCAGGAAGAGGGTAGGTGGAGGAATGTCGCTATCTGTTTTATGACCAGTACCTGGAGCACTAAGCCACAAAGGCTACACTCCCAAGCCTGGGCCCAAAAGCCTCGAATTTTGTTTTTACTTTGCTATACTTTTTTAATACTTCTTCATAATCACACAAAGGAAGCAATCAACCTCGTTTGGGGCTATGTGCAGCATGGGCCAGCCACCATGCAGAAATCATGAGGAGCAAGAGACTTTGTGTCAACAATTTTTGGAAAAGAGGTCTTCCCTGGGCAGAGGTCAGGTGGGGTGGATGAGTGGGTGGGGTGTGAAGACAAGGAACAGCGCCATTCAAGGGGGGTTAGGGTATTTATTGGGTGAAAGCCAGAGGCAATGGAAGGAACAGGTTTCCATGTGGAAGCTGTTCCTTAGCAATTGCTGATTAGACAGATGGACTGAGATAAAGAGAGCGTTCTTTCTTAGTCTTATTCTTTGATACCAGGAGCTTTACTATCCCCAGAGAGAAGAAGGCTCTCTTCAGTGTAGCCAGAGTTTAGAAACAACACACAGGGTCACAGCTTTCCTACATAGACCACCTCATCTACACTCTCACACCCAGCACTTCCTCCACTGGGTTCCTGGATTCCCACCACCTGAATAACCCAGTGTCCAACATCATCAGGCAGAGATGGTCCCTGTCCTACTAGCCCCTTGCCCATCCCTGCTCATCCCCTCCCTGTCCTTTCTGCAGGTGCCACAGCCTTGCATGTCCACATGCCCCACACCCTACCTACCTGGTGCAGCCCTGTCCTTTTGTGGCCCTAATGCTGTGAGGGAAAAGTGGGGCACTGCCATCTTTCCTTCAGTAGCGGTCCTCTGACCTGTGGCTCTCACCACACCTGAATAATAATGACAGCATATCGTGAAATGCTCACAGTTTTGAAGACACCCGAGGGTGCTTGTCAACCTCCTTCCTTGCCAGCCAGCCACCTCCTGTGGTTAGAGGAAGAAAGGCAGAGGAAGCCCACGCTGGGGTAGCAGTGACAGTCCACACCTCCCCTCCTGCTGGGACCTCCCCATTTCTTCTGGAAGGAGAGTGTTCCTATAGCAACCCAGTGAATAACAAACAGTAGCCACTCCTTTTCTCCAACAGGTGGATCCAGCTAGAATGGATGGTGGATAAACAAGGGATGAAGAGGTTTGCTATAGCCATAGCTACATCTGAAAGCAATCCAGGAAAAAAAAAATCACACGTGCTCAACTTTCTCCTAGCTCCTTACAGTGACTGCTGGCTTTCTCTCAGGAATCTGTCTTATTGTTTGCTTGATGGACATTTCTGTTTCTCCTATGATACTCCCACACATACGCTCTTAGGTGTCAGTGTGGGCAGTCCTGGGTGATCTTTCTCTACCCCCACGTAGAGCTGTGTACAGTCCTGCGTGATCTTTCTCTACCCCCACATAGAGCCATGTACAGTTCCAAGTGATCTTTCTCTACTCCCACGTAGAGCTCAATGGTCTCCTGGCTGATGATTTAACACTTGAGTGCTGTCATCAGGGGAGCTTGGTGGGCTCTGCTCCAGCTGCTGGGCACAGCTGCTTGGCTGGAGTTTCAGGGCCAGGTCTGACATGCCATGAGTGGCTTGCCAGATCCCAAGGAGGGCAGCCGAGGGCACAGCCAAGCCAGCAAGGCCAGGCACCTCGGGTGGCGGGCAGCCAGGCCAGGCCAGAGCCGTTCCAGGCAGCCCACGGCCAGCTGCTTGTGGTTATATTTAGCCAGGGACAGCAGGACGCTGGGGCTCCCCAGGCCAAGGGACCATACGCTGCCTAAGTGGTCCTTGGCATTGGACATGTGAGATTGTTTTCCATTTTGAGGACATTATTTTAAAATGTTTCCATGAGTGGAAAGGGAAGAAGGGAAAGAAAGCTGATCTGGAAGAAGAGGCCTAAAAGAAATGCAGCAGCAACAACCGCAAATCCTTGTTTGCATTCCGACGGTTGCTGCCGCTGCTGAACTAACTCCAAAGAGATCACTGGAGACATCTGGGAATTCGCACACAGGCTGAGAATTAAACGATATTAAAGAATTATTAATTCTGTTGAGCGTGATGATACCAAGATTAGATGTCTTAAACTCCTTATCTGCCAGAGACACAAATTGAAATATTTATGATAAAATGGTCCGATGACGTATGAGGCTCACTTGCCACACGGATCGTGTGTACGGGAGTGTAGGGGGTGGAGGCACACCGGCTGTGGATGCTGCCTCCAAGCTGCGGCTGGCACACATTCGTTATTCCTGTCTCTCTACTTTTGTGTGGAGTTGACATTTTCCGTAATCAATGCTAAAAAGTGCTTCCACCCGTATATTCTCGCCTGAGGCTTTTTCTCCCTGCGTCCTTTTTGCCTTGCTTGCTCAGAGAGAATTCCCAGGGGTGGAATTACTGAAGCTGGGAGTTTCATGATTTCCTCCCCCCCCCCCTCCGGACATGTGCTGGCAGGTCGGGCGTCCACAGGATGATGAGGACTCTGTGCTGATCATGGGGCACCCGGGGTCCCTGCACGGCAACAGAGCTGACACCCACTCAATTCCTCACATCATGAGGTCACTCGATATAAAACTGACATGGCATTCGGCACTTGACCCCCAGCTCCGGATGAAGGGTGAGGACAGGGCACGTTCACTAGGCCCTAAGAACCTACAGGAGCTTTGGTTTGGAAAATGCTTCTGACCCACTGGTGACCCTTGTCTTTCCTGATGCAAATCTGTGTATTGTCCTGCTAGCTTTCAGTTTTTATATTCTTTTAATTTGCATATAGACTCTGGAAAGATGGCTTAGTGGGCAAAGTGCTTCCTATGGAACTATAAGGACTGAAACCTGAGCCCCCAGAACCCACATCTATGCTGGGTGTTTCTTGGAAGCTGCCATAACCCTAGGCTCCAGCGGCAGAGATAGAGGATGCCCTGGGCAAGCTGCTAGCTAAACTAACCAAACCAGCAAGCTCTGGGTTCAGTGAGAGGCTCTGTCTTAGTAAATAAAGTGGAGGAAAACATCCTACACCAACCTCTGGTTCACACACACACACACACACACACACACACTTAAAAAATAGCTTGCAGTCAGGAAGCTCTATTTTTACAGCTTTAGCTTTACATCATCTCTGTCTTTTCAGTTTTGAGATGGGCATTTGTGCTTCCAAATATGGACACTGACACCAACTGTGTCTCGGGTAATTGAGTCTACAGTGCAAGGTAGCGATTCCTAGTCCTGTCCCTTCCCCTTCCTCAAATTGATCTCTAGTGAGCTCAGCGTCACGGAGCAAGTGCTTTCTGTACTTAACTCTTGACCACGAGTGATTCACTCTCCACATCCAGCAGGCTGAGTCTTTCCCTCCAGCCTCGGCTCTTTGTGTGAGCACACATAGCTTTAGTCCCAGCTACAGAAGCCTGTGCCCCACATCTGACCATCCTAGCTTCAGGTATCACCTCTCTTACCACCTTTCAGGCTAATGATGTCTCTCCCTACCTTCCCCATAATGCCCTGGACCTACAGAGATGGAGAGAGGAGACAAGGGCTTGAATTCAAATTTTCCGTGAACTGTGGGAAAATCCCTGGCCCTCTCTGAGGAGCAAGCAAGGTGCGACTTGTCAATGGGCTAACAAGTACAAACACAGTCACTTTAGAATTTTTAAAGTACCCCCATGTGGGTAACAGAGGCTGCAAATTGGTACGTATTGGGGATGGGTCAGGATACCTCCCCAAGAGAGGGTGGATGCCATTCCTTCTTTCGAGGACACTAGAAGGGGTAATTTGCAGGGCTGGGGAGTCAGTGGCAGCTCAGGTGAAGAGCATTAAGAGACCTCATCTTCACATAAGCTATAGCTGCTCCTAGCCCTGTTTCCATGGTTACTGCCTAGGGATGAGATCACCTTCCACAGGCAGGAACACCAGGCACTCTGCCAAGGAGACTCTCTAGCGTGTGGCCAGCATGGCTGGCCACAGGGCAAGATGAAGCCTGCTGATATCTCCCTTAGACAGCAAAGGTGGGGCCACAGGATATAGGTGGCCATCACAGAGCTGAGCCAGAGAAGCATGAAACCAGGGTCTCTTGTCTAGCCAGGACCATGTGACATATCAGTGTTGACAAAGCAGTCTTGGAAGGAACGTCAGGTAGTTAGGAATGACCACACCCAGGACTGCCCATGTTGGGTCCTCACCTCGGAGCTGACCGTCCCGCATCACAGAGTCTTTTGGAGTCCCAGCTGCTTGTCAGCCATGCAGCCCAAGGAGTAGCAGCTGTGGCCCAGATAGGACATGACACATTCCTGGAGCCCTGGCCCCTCAACGCTAAAGCACAGAGCCTGGATCCCATTAGCATGGACCCCATTGGTCACACTGATGTCACCCCAGGACGATGCATGAAGAGAGAGGGTTCTGGGGCTACAACAAGCAGGGCAGCTAGGGCATGAGAATCAAAGAGGGAAATGTGTGCTTTCTGTTTTTCTGTAGGAGATGACGGAGAATTGAGTCTGATGGCCGCTTGCTGAGATGTTTGCAGGAGGGGACAAGGTTCTTCTCAGTCCTAGTTTAGAGCTGGGGTGTAGGAGGTATGGGTTTGCTGGGAAGCATGGCCTTGGAGAGAGGAAGGACAAAGGAGAATGATGTTGACGGTGACGTGGAGAGACAGGCACGGCTGGGGTGAGGCGCGAGGAAGTGCTCTGGGTGGTTCTGTAAAAAAGCATACACAGTGTGTTCCCATTAGCCTTTGGGAGTGGCAAAGAAACCTGTCCCTTCCTCACACAACACATCTCCATCTGATCTTGGCTGGTCCCTCTGGTCTCTTTGTAGCGGTACTGATCTGAGCCTTGACCCTGTGTGTCTTGTCTCTGGCCTTCTGGCTCTCACTGGTCCTTTAGGCTTCAGCCCCTCCCCTATCAAACAGCCTGAGCTTGTCCTATCAAACAGCCTGAGCTTGTACTTGCACGGGCTTTTCTTTGTCTTGGTGGTTCTATCCCGCCGCCTCGTCTGCTTCTCTCCATTGGTAAAGCACCTCTCAGTGGGCAGGAACGTGTTACAGTTACAGTCTCACAACCAAGGTCCTAGTCCCTAGAGCATGTCTGTCATGCTGGAGGTACTCCACTGCCCCTGGTGTGGAGTGAGTATTGCTTCAATTTTGTTGTTTGGCTGGTTGGTTTTTGTTTTTGTTTTCGTTTTTTTCCCCCAGTGGGAAAGATACCTCAGTCCAAAGTGACCCAGGAAAGCATAAGCCACGGCTGCCACAAGGACCGTGGGCCGGTTCTTTAGTTTCCGGTCTGGCTGGCCTTATGCCGATGCTTGTCCAGGCCGTGAACGTGCAGCTGACCCTGCGCCAGAGTGGTTCTTCTATGAGGCAGCCGTCCCGCTAACTGCTGGGGCGGGCAGAGAGACCTGAGCCTGGAGGCTTCTCTGCGGGGGCTGATGTGTGAGGGATTTATGGGTCGTGGTTAGAAATGAAAAGCAATTCAATTCAATCCCAGGGCGGTGAGAGCTTCCCAGAGCCTCGCTAAGTGGGTCTGGAGCAGCGATCAGCGTTGCGAATCTATTAGCCCACACTCGGCATCTGAGTCACGGGGGAAGAGCCAGGAAGCGGCAGCGCCCAGCGGGCTGCACGTCAATTATGCTCCTTTCTGTTTAATTAAGTCATAAAACACACCCGTGTCTGGAAAGGGGCTGGACACCAGGGCTGCGACCTCTGCTGCCAGTATCACACAACCATAGTCTGGGAGAACACTGAGGAGCCACACTCTCCTGCCTGCCTGGGACTCGGTGCCCCGATGGAGGCTTGGAGGCCTGATGGAGGCATGTCTCCGTCCCACTGATGGCCAAAAAGGCCAAGCAGAAAGGGTAGGGTGGATGGGACCGTGCTGTGGGAGGCCACCTAGATTTAAGCTACTGAGCTGGGTAGCCTATGACCAGTTCTTCACCTCCCTGTGCCTCACTCTCGCCACATGCACGGGGAAGGATGAGGGGAGTATCTGAACTCACAAAGTGGGATGGAAGAGAGAAGCAGGCACATGGAGGGCACGTGGAAAGGATATGGAGGGGGCAGGGAGAGAGTGAGAAGCGTGGGGAGTGTGTGTGTGGGGGGGTGTAGAGAAGAATGGAGACACAAAGGGACCTCAGCATGTGGCATCCATACAGGTAGGGTGGAATTAGCCTGCACATCAGGTGATACCTAGCGTCTGTGGAGCAATGCCCTTGAGCGGTTCTCCTCTCTGTCTCTCAGTGGCTTGTGCCACCTGGGCGATTATCTCATACTTTCTCTGAATGCAGTTCACTCTTTGAAAACATAAACAAAAATATCTGTTGAAGCACCACCAGGCTTCCCCAGAACAGGAGAGTCAGAACCACCGGCCCCAAGGAAAAAGAAACTGTAACTGGGCACAATGAACCCTGAACAGTCCCAGTCCAGCTGCTACTCTGATGCCAAGGTGTGCCGATCCAGCCTCTGTCTTTCAGGAGATTAGCTAGTGCTGGAGGCCTCAGACAGTCCAGGAACATCTTGGGGCTGATCTAGCCAGTGGTGTGATCTGTAAAGGAGGCCCAGGTTCTTGTTGGATCCAAGGAGGGTCTTCAGTGGCACAACTGAAGCGAAGATGAGCAAGAGGAAAACAGCCATCAGGTGTGGTTTTGGAGGGCAGCACACACAGCTTGATCCACAAAGGACACATGAAGACCCAAGGTCCTTCTGAGAAGGACAAGTAGAGACAGAATGAAGGGGTGAGCTCAAAGCACCCATCCCTCTGCCATCTGGGCATGCTCTGTCAAGCCAGGGATAGGAGCATCTTTGAAAGTCCCCTCCTGTTTAGGTTGTTCTTATGATAGGTACTGTCCCTAGGTGGGAAGGAATGACTCACAGAGGATCATGGGAAAGCAGAACCAACTTGCTCTCAGACCTTGGTGTACATGAGAACCTCTGTCTCCAGTACCAGTGAGCTTTCCAAACTTTCCAACCTATAGCAAGTTAGATTGTAAGAGCTGGAGAGTCATGTGTGTGAAGAGATCTCTGGGAGAAGCTCTAGAGTGGAGATTTATACGCATAGCATGAAGTCCAAGAGCTGGTCAGTAGGCACAAGTTGTCAAGATGAGTGTGGGATGGGACTCATAAAGATCAAATGATCTTTCAATGGCTTATCACCAATACATGGTAATAACACAGATGCTGAGTATGATGGTATATGCTTGACCCAGAGAGTGGCACTATTAGGAGGTGTGGCTTTGTTGGAGTAGGTGTGTCACTGTGGGCATGAGCTTTAAGACCTTCACCCTGGAAGCTGCCAGTCTTCTGTTTGCCCTCAGAACAAGATGTAGAAACTCTCAGCTCTGCCTACAAGCTTCCATGCTCCCACCTTGATAATAATGGACTGAACCTCTGAATCTGTAAGCTAGCCCCAATTAAATGTTGTCCTTTATAAGAGTTGCCTTGGTCATGGTGTCTGTTCACAGCAGTAAAACCCTAACCAAGACACTGGGAATGGGCCTGCTGTGTTCTGGACATGTGCTCTTCTTGCTTTGAACCCCATCTGCTGAGCTTTGGTGTGACTTGAGTTTCCTTTAAGAGGAAGAAAAGACAACATTGGCAATGCCTGGTTTCATGCAGGAGATTAATGTGACACCAAGAGCCACAGGGGTTCTCAGTGATGGCTGCCTTCAGCAACTTTTCTTCTGTGGGTGTTTGCTTTTGGCTAACGTAAGAAGCTGAAATGGGAGGGACCACTGTGGTAAACAGATACATTCATCATGAATTAATTTGGGCATGCTTACATCCCCCTCAATAGAGAGAAAATTAATTACAGTCAAGAAGCTTCTGTAGGTGTTTAAATGGAAGATAAATATATGCAAGCAAATAGCTTTTCTAAAAAATATGAGCGGCACAGAGACAGATCGCCCATCACCTTTCCAGAGGAACTTGTCTTCCTTCAGGATTCAGTGAGCAGATATATGGTGGATGACAGCCTTCCAGGGATGGACACCCGGCAAGGCACACTGTTTGCATGGCTCTACACAAAATAACTAAGTAGAAAATCTTAAATAACGGACTAGAAAGATAGATCAGCAATTAAGAGCTCTTCCAGAGGACCTGGACCCATATGGCAGCTCATAACTGTCTGTAACTCCAGTTCTAGGAGATCTAACACTCTCTCTGGCCTCTCTGGGTACCAGACATGAACATGATGCATATTGCATGCAGGCAAAACACCCATACGCATAAAATAAAATAAATAGAACTAAAAATGAAAATTCAAATGAGTCTAAATAAAAACTTAAAACAGAGGAGAGTCTTAGCCCAAGACAGGGGACTCTGCATACTGAAGTGGCCCTGTGATGTGTGAGGTTACAGAGCAAGTTGGCTGGGCTAAGGGATGGCCAAGTATCTGGTGAGGCGTCATGTCTCATGTGTCTGAGGGAAGTTTCTGGAAGTCATTGGTGTTATAACAGTGACTGAGTAAGACTCACCCTCCCTAGTGCAGGAGGCATCATATACCAGCTGGGGAGACTGGGAAAGGTACCTCACACTCTGAGCCGGCAAGCCTATCTTCTGCCCCTAGATGTCAGCACTTCAGGGTGACAGTACCTCAGGGTGAATTCCAGACCATCCTTGGATCTCAACTTGCACATAATGGAGGTGGAGGTGGATTTTTGTACTTCTATGTGAATCAGTTCCTAGAATAAACATCCTTCTACCCTGGGCTACCTAATTACCAACCTGTATAGTCAATCTTGTTTGTAACCCAACAAGATCTACAGTCACCATGGACATGAGCTTCAGGGAAAGTCTTGAGGAACTTTCCTAGATTAGGTTGAGATAGGGAGACCCATCCTGGGCTGGATTCCCGGGATGATAGAAAGGAGACCATAAGCTGGGCACCGGCATTCATCTCTCTCTGCTTCCCACAACTGTGAATGATGCACTATGAGCAGCTGCTTCCACCTCCTTCCTGGCCATGCCTTCCCTGCTGTAGTGGACTGACTCCGAACTGTGAAACTATGAGCCAAAGTAAACCTGTCCTTCTGTAAGCTGCTGATGTCAAGTACTTGATCTTAGTATTAGTAATGTAATTTTCTGTCTATCCCCCCCTCTCTCTCCTCTCTACCTTTCTATTCTGTCATCTGTCAGTTAATCATCCATCTACCTAGTTACCTATCATCTGTCTATCTGTCTACCTAGTTAACTATGTATTAGTCCATATCTCTCCCTCCTACCGATTATGTTTCTTTAGAGAAAGTAAGCTAAAACTCCTTTCCTGTGCTAAACCTAAGCTTTGGCTTGCCCCTTTCTGGGCTAAATACATATAAAAATACAAATATTCAACAATTCGACAGAAATAGATGTTTCACCTGAATAAGAAGAGGATTACTGGGTGGACCCAAGGCTATGTGCACACAGTCTATGGGATCACATGGCAGAGAAAAATCTCTGTCCAGAGGGGTGGTGAGTGAGCAAGTCACCAAGTACATCTAGGGCCAGCAAATATGTAGAGATGCTAAAGCCATCCCCCTGCATGAGAAAGAGAACTTGTGAATCTTCAGACTCTCTATCATTACCTTTCCCCGCCCCACACACCCTGTGTGTCTCTGTGTGTATGTCTAACATGCTTGGAGATATAAAGATCAGAAACTCCATCCATAACAAGCACAGGGGTATGAGAAAGAACCCAAGGGGTTTGTGGAATGGAGTATATGATGTTTCATATAACAGATTAGTAGCTCAACACACTGCAGAGAAATGCAGCACAGAAGAAGCGAATTCTGGGAGAGGGAGAGAGAGAGAGAGAGAGAGAGAGAGAGAGAAGAGACACTAGGCTTTCCATCCCTACTTACAAGATTTCCAAGAAAGACAAAGAACAGACCAGAAGGAGAGCTGGTGTCTGTCATGTTGTCCAATAATAAGGCTGGGAAGCTCTAGAATGCATGAAACAGTTTTCAAGTTGAATCAATATGTGGAACATATTGAAGATAAAATCTCCATAAAACAAAAAGAAAAAACTGGATACAGTATGTTAAAGTTCATTACATCAAGATAAATGAAACTCCATGAAAGTTCCAACCAAACTCAAGAGATTTCCTACAATGAGATCTGGATATAAGTGGCAGCAGCTAAGACTAGAAATAACGCAACTATATCTTCACAAAGCTGTGCATAGTGACCCTAGCCTAGCTCTCATCTTAGTTACTTTTCTATTGCTGTGACAAACAGCATGCTCATGGTAACTTATAAAATAAGAGTTTAATTGAGCTTATGTTTTCAGAAGGCTAGAGTCCATGATGGTGGCACAAAGGCATGGAGGCAGCAGGAGCAGCTGAGCGTTCACCTCTTGATCAACAAGTAGGAGACCGAGAGCTCACACACCTTTTGAAATCCCAAAGCAGTGGTTCTCAACCTTTCTAATACAAAGATCCTTTAATACAGCAGCTCCTCATGGTATGGTGACCCCCAAACATAAAATTATTCCATTGCTACTTCATAACTCTAATTTTTCTACTGTTATGAACTATAATGCAAATGCATGATGTGTAGGATATCTGAAATGCATCCCTTGTGAAAGGGTCATTTGACTCCCAAAGGGGTCATGACCCACAGGTTGAGAACTATTTTTTTAAACTCTGCCCTCGGTGACATACTTCTGACAAGACCACACCTCCTAATCCTTCCCAATCAATTCCACCAACTGGAAACCAAGTAATAAGACATTAATTAGACATATGAGCCTATGGGAGCCACTCTTATTTGAACCACCACATTCCACCCACAATGCCTCCTGGTCATATCATACTTCAAAATGCATTTAGTCCAACTTCAAAAGCCCTTCATCATCTCAACACTGTTTAAAAGTTCAAAGTTCAAAATCTCTTCTGAGACTCAAGGCAAATATCCTAGTTATAACCCCTTGTAAGATCAAAAAGTGAATTACATACTTTCAACATACAACAGCACAGAATATACTTGACCATTGCAGAAGGGGGGGGTGTCATTTGAATATGGTGAGGAAATACTGAACCATAGCAGGCCTGAAACTCAACAGGGCAAACTTCAAATCATCTAGCTCCCTCCTGATGTTAAAAAGCTTAGAAGGCTCTGTGCTTCCAGCTTTGCTATCTGCAACATGCATCACTGTCTCTGCCTTGCTCCACTCACTGTGTGTAACTCTACTTGACAGATATCCCATGGGTTTGTCACCTCTAACATCTTGGGATCTCCAATGCATTCCAAGCTTGACTTTCACCGATTCATGTAATGGCCTTGCAGGACCTCCATGAAGGGACTCCCCTGCTACAC
This sequence comes from Mus caroli, assembly GCF_978045245.1. NCBI lineage: Eukaryota > Metazoa > Chordata > Mammalia > Rodentia > Muridae > Mus > Mus caroli. Next base: position 60,084,743 of record NW_028227262.1, read on the forward strand.
ACGTGACCTCAGCAGCTTAACCACAGGGAAAGATTCTACAACCCCTTTACTCATGCTAGGGTTTTACTGCTTGTGAACAGACACCATGACCAAGGCAACTCTTATAGGGACAACATTTAATTGAGGCTGGCTTACAGGTTCAGAGGTTCAGTCCAGTATCATAAAGAAGGAAGCATGGCAGTGTCTAGGCAGACATGGTGCAGGAGGAGCTGAGAGTTCTACATCTTCATCTGAAGGCTGCTAGCAGAATACTGGCTTCTAGGCTGCTCAGGTGAGGGTCTTAAAGCCCATACCCACAGTGACACACCTACTCCAACAGGGCCACACCTCTAATAGTGCCACTCCCTGGGTCAAGCATATACAAACCATCACACTCACGTATCATTTATGACTCTAATGCCAGAATCATGTGGACTATACTACCAAATTTGACTACTAGCTTGAGGTAGACTCTGGACCTCTTGAATTATGTTTGCAACAACTTTCCTTTGTTGTTTCTTAGGGGCAGAAAATTCCTTAGGCTTTTTGTGTTCACAAGTTTAGGTTAGCTGGGTGGGGGTCTTGCCCTGAAGACACTCCAGTTATGCAGTTAGTCCAACTTCAAAAGCCCCCATAGTCTATAACAGTCTTAAACTTGTTTAAAAGTCCAAAGTTTGAGTGCTGGAGAGATGATTCAGTGGTTAAAAGCACTGGATGCTCTCCCAGAGGTCCTGAGTTCAATTCCCAGCAACCATATGGTGGCTCACAACCATCAGGAATGGGATCTGATGCCCTCTTCTGCTGTGTGTGAAGGCAGCTACAGTGTACTCACAAATAAATAGGTAGATAGATAGATAGATAGATAGATAGATAGATAGATAGATAGATAGATAATTTAAAAAAACTGTCCAAAGCTCGAAGTCTCTTCTGAGACTTACACAATTTCTTTCTTTCTTTCTTTCTTTCTTTCTTTCTTTCTTTCTTTCTTTCTTTCTTTCTTTCTTTCTTTCTTTCTTTCTTTCTTTCTTTCTTTCTTTCTTTCTCTTCTTCTTCTTCTTCTTCTTCTTCTTCTTCTTCTTCTTCTTCTTCTTCTTCTTCTTCTTCTTCTTCTTCTTCTTCTTCTTTTATTTTCAAGACAGGCTTTCTCTGTATAGCTCTGGCTATCCTGAAACTCACTTTGTAGACCAGGCTGGCCTTGAACTCAGAAATCCTCCTGCCTCTCCCTCCCAAGTGCTGGGATTAAAGGCATGTGCCACCACACCCTTACACAATTTCTTAACTATAATTGCCTATAAAGTCAAAATGAAAAAGCAGATCACATACTTCCAACATACAATAGCATGGGATGCACATTACAATTCCAAAAGGGAGTAAAGATAACATAATGAAGAAATACTGGATAAAAGCAAGACCAAACTCCAAACTCTGCATCTCCATGTCTAATGTCAAAGCACTCCTCAGATCTCCAGATCCTTTCAGCTTTGTTGACTGCAACATACTTCTTTCTCTTGGGATGGTTCCACCCCCTGTTAGCAACCAACCTTAGTAGGTATCCCACAGCTCTGTCATATCCAACATTTTGGGGTCTCCAAGGCAATTCAGGCTTCACCATCCCAGCTTCCTGTAATGCCCTCTCTAGGCCTGCATGCAGGGGTACCCCTGACACCTGCCTGGCTTCAATGGCGCTTTCCTTAGTTGAGGAAGGAAAATCTATAACCTCTTTCTTCTATCCTTGACTCTACAGCCAGAACCATATGGCTGAAGCTGCCAAGTTCTGCTGCTTGCTGGGGCTGGGACATGGCCCTCCTGATCTATTACATCTTCACCAACTTTCTGTTTCTGATGGTGTTCTTCACCATGTGACAGAGCCAATATTAATCTGTCTTGAAATCTCCTCCACCAAAGAAATGAGTCCATTAGTTTCCAATTTATCTTCAAGCAAATTCTTAGGATAGGGGCAGAAAGAAGCTACATTCTTTGCCAAACTATCATAAGAATGGTCTCTACCAAAGTTGCTAATATCATTTTCCTCTGAAATGTTTTGGGCTTGGCCTCCATGGTCCACACTGCTCTAAGCTTTACTCTCTTCCAATATCTAGGATGGTCTGTTAAGCCCTGCATACAGTGTTCAACCTCTTTTTCTGGTACAAAGTTCCAGTCTTCCATATTCCTTCCCAAAACATCATGGTCAGGTATAACACAGCAATAATCCACTCCTTGGTACTAAACCCTGTCTTAATTTCTTTTCCATGGCTATGAAAAAAAATCCACCATGACCAAAGTCATTTATAAAAGAAAGAGTGCAATTAGGCTTACACTTCCCATGATGAAACAGACATATGCTGCGGGGCATAGCTGAGAGTACACATCTTGACCACAAGTAGGAGGCAGTCAGAGAAAATTGGGAATGGCTTACATGTTTTATAACCTCAAACTCTGCTTCCAGTGACACATTTTTGTTTTTTTTAAAAGCAAAATCTCAATTGTTCAGTTTTACCAAATGAAGACTCAGGAGTCAGATGCTGGGGTGAAAGCCTGCTAGCTCAGAAAGGCAGAGGAAGCACACAGCTGACCTTCCTCAGTGGACATCTCAGAAGGAAAAAGCCCATTTTCCTTCTTCACACTGTCTTAAAAACCCTGCAAACTGAACGTCCCTTCCTTCTACTTCCTGCGACTCTCTGTCCTTCCTCCTGACTTCTTCCCACTCTCTTGGTTTTTTTCCCTATGCTTACTCCCTGTCAACTGGTTGCTGGCTTCACCTCTTGATCTATGGTTTACATTATTTAATCCTGTATACAATAAACAGAAAGCTCTTGGATTAAAGGTGTGCTCTGGGGTTGAGCCACACAATAACCAGAACCAGGTTTTTTTCTAGTAAAAAACACAATCTCAGGGTTCATAGCATGATCAAATATCCTGCAATATTTCCCCCTTTTTTTTCTAAATAAAAGGAAAGATTTTTAACTCTAATACAGTAAAACTATTTACAACAATGAAGCTATGTCTGCCAATCTTCCCACATTGTTCAGCTTGGTTATATTTGGCAGTTTTAGGATAAGTATTTTTGAGTTCAAAGTTCTGTAAAATGTTCATGTCAATCTCATATGAACTCAGCAGTTTTAACAACCTGAGCAGTTTGTAGTCCAAAGCTGTTCTTGGGCTGGTGTTTGTCAGCTTAATGGCAATCCTGGTTAGGTAGAGCAGAGCATTCATCTCAAAGTTGTCCACTGTTTGAGCAAAATTGGTGGCAGGAGAGGCATGGGACAACTTTCCCCAGGGGTTAGTGTTACCACAATCCATGTGGCTTCATCTTTGCAGAGTCCCAACATCTTCTTGAAGACCTCCAAGGTTTCTGTTAGACATGGTGGAAAACTTTAAAATTTTAAATGCCATATTCAGCAGTTGTCAGAAAGGTTTGAAGACCACAATCTATTAAGTTCATCTGAGGTCACAAGTTCCTAGTTATCTACTTCAGACTCAAACCTGAAAACACAAACATGAGGCTGGATGAAGTGTATTTCTAGAATTAGTTAGTGCTCTATGACAACTGCTATCATGACAGAAAGTGTATATATCATGGTCTTGTAGATTTTGAGAAATTTATACCTTAAAAAGTTTTAAATAGTCAAATGAAGCCAAAAGATTATGATAGTGGCTATAGAATAGTCCCCACCCCGCTCCCCCTTTTTTCCTCTGTTCCATACCAGGTGGCTCTTCAGATATAAGACAGAGATTTTGGATTTTCCTTCAACAAGCATTCATGAGTTTAGAGAAGAAGAGAGCCATGTTCCAACCCCACAGCCAGCTTTAATTTTTAATCGAATTAGGACCACATAAAGACCATTTGACACTTAGGTCTATAGAGGGCAGCAAGACCACTTGGCCAATTTTTTTTCTTTTTTGGGGGGACATTCTCTCTTGATGATCTGTCATTTCCTTCAGATGTTTCACTTGTCTGGTGGTCGGATTCCTTAGTTGGATGCTTTTATGCTCCTGGAAAGATAAAAACAAAACCCTGCCCCAACCCTAACTATGGGGCTTTCTATTTTGGCGGGTTATATCTTTCCTTAGGCAAAATGTTTTTCTGACAACAGAAAAAGTATTATCTGTCAATTGAAATTAAAAAAAAAATCTTTTGGCCGGGCGTGGTGGTGCACGCCTTTAATCCCAGCACTCAGGAGGCAGAGGCAGGCGGATTTCTGAGTTCGAGGCCAGACTGGTCTACAAAGTGAGTGCCAGGACAGCCAGGGCTATACAGAGAAACCCTGTCTGGAAAAACAAAAACAAAAACAAACAAAAAAAACCAAACAAACAAAAAAAATCTTTTGAAAATTTGAAACTAAATATATCTTAGTGGATAAATATACAGATGTTTTCTTTTTCTCTTTATGTATACATTTAAGGTTTAAGTGTATTTATTTTTAGATCACAAAGGACATTCATTTTGAATTTCAACCTGCTTTTTGTAAGAGGCTTTTAAATTTAAATCACTGTAATTCTTATGTGCCTGTTTCTGATGTCCAAGTGCTTAGATTAAAGGTGTGGCCCACCACCACCTTGTTCACTGAAACTCTAGAATTTAGACAACAACTAACCTGCCTGTCTCTACTAGGATTAAAGGCATGGCCTAGCACTGCCCCACTCAAATATTTTAACTTAGCTTCAAATTGCTCCAACTCTTAGAGATTTAGAAAATAAGTCTGAGCTGTAGTAAACCTTTGACTTTATTTAAAACACGTGAAATCTCTTACCTGTGTCTTTAATTCCAAACTACAAAAATATCCTTTTTTGTTGTTGTTGTTGTTGTTGTTTTGTTTTGTTTAAGAAGAAAACTCAAAAGCTGATGTCCAAGATAAAGTGAGCCATGTGGCAATCTACAGTCTAACATTCTAACATGGAATTAAGACATGTGGTTTAAGAAAACCAGTAAGGCAAGTGTGTCTTTGGTAAATTATCATTTGGAAACAATGTTTCCATGCCTGAACAAGTGAAGTACAATTGTTAGTCTTTATAAACTAGTGTGGACTGAATGAACAACCTGTCTAATGAATTATCACCTCTCTGTATTCAGGAGATCTCTCTTCTTTAAATCTCATGTTTATTTATCAATCTTGATGGTATCCACAGCTTTTCTTTTCCTCTGAAAACAAAGGCAAAACCTTTCCCCACTGTAACACATATCCGGTTTCCATTGTGAGGTCCACAGATTAAAAACATACAGCATGATTTAATTCAGCATTTAAAAAAACAATATAATGTCTCTCTGCAGCTCTTGTGTTCTGCTTATAGACAATCTGGACAATCTGTGACTGTTCTTTTTTTTTTTTTTTTTTTTCCTTTTTAAAGATTTATTTATTTAATGTATGTGAGTACTCTGTTACTCCGTTCAGACCCACCAGATGAGGGCACCAGACTCCATTACAGATGGTTGTGAGCCACCATGTGGGTGCTGGGAATTGAACTCAGGACCCCTGGAAGAGCAGTCAGTGCTCTTAAGAGCTGAGCCATCTCTCCAGCCCCATTACTGTTCTTGATAATACATTTTAATACTTTTCTCAGAAGCAATTTTTTTTTTTTATTTTATGGTTTGTTTCTGAGACTGGAGAAATGTTAGTCAGTGTTTCCCATTACCACATCCCCATACATTCATGACTATATTAGCCACCTGTGGCTTTAATTTTCCTCTTTGTTCTTCCAGCCCTATACAGTCAACCCATCCTGCACTTTGTTTTACTAGAGATAAAGTTCCAAACTCTAGAAGGTGAGAATTTACTTCTTGCAGAGATCAATCTGGATGCCAAGATTGTTACATCTGCTCCTTAAACTTTCAATTTCACTGGAGTTGACTTGTCTTTGAATATATCCAGAGCAGTCTAGTTTTTAACAACAGGCATTAAATCTTTCTTTTCTTTTTCTTTTTTTTTTAAAGATTTATTTATTGATTATATGTAAGTACACTGTAGCTGTCTTCAGACACACACCAGAAGAGGGAGTCAGACCTTGTTACGGATGGTTGTGAGCCACCATGTGGTTGCTGGGATTTGATCTCCGGACCTTTGGAAGAGCAGTCGGGTGCTCTTACCCACTGAGCCATCTCACCAGCCCGCATTAAATCTTTCAATTGTTCTGTGGATGAGTGACAGGGAATGATTGAATCAAAGTTGATATCAGGCCTGTGGGAATTTCCTTAGGACATTTTCCAACACCAAAAGATTCCCTTGCCTAACCCTTGTTGATCTGTGTTTATTAGTCCAATGTCAGCCTTTGCCATACCTTCTACATACTCCAGAAGGCTGGGGACTTCTCTTTGGATTATCTCTAGAAAAAAAAAAAATTGTTTCTAGGAATACTTTGTTGACAATCCCTTTTTAAATGACCTTGCTTTCAAATGACCACAATTAAAACATTTGACATTTTTATTTTTCTTAAAACTTTTAGAAATTACTTCTTCTATCAGAGTATCATCATAAATGTGAGAAACAATATCAGCTGTATTTCTAATCTGTTCATCATTGGAACTGATCTTGCCTTTAAATGTCTAATCACCCTTTTGCATTTTAAATTAACACTTCAAAAGCCAAAGATTTGACTAATATTTATCTGACTTCTGAATCTGATACTATTCTATTTATAGCTGAAATCAATCTTTGCAAAAAAAAAAAAATCAGTGAAGACTTCTTTTGAGCCTTGTATACTTTTAGTAAATGACTCAGACCTCCTTCTTGATTCTTCAACTTTGTCCCAAGCATTTAAACCTGCTCAATAACATAGTGCCAAGGTGTGAATATCAAATTCAAGCTGAATTTGTAACTCAGTATATTGACCTTCACCTAGTAACCAATCCAGAAAATATTAATACCTCTAGGCTATGCCATTGTCCTATGGCCCTAGATTCCTTGTTCCACCATGTTCATCACTGTAACTGAGAACCAGCTTTTAATAATGCTGTTGCCAAATTTGTCCAGTCTTGGAGGATAAATCTGTTCTGAGTTGTCCATGAATTTAATTTCTGCTTCACATAGAGTGAATGCATACCATATGAAATAATTTCTTTCTTAAATCGTCTCAAATCTAATATGGCTATAGGATCCCACTTAATTTCTTCATAACCTACAGGGTGCCTATCATCCTGGGAGGTCTTGTCTAGTTATAGGATAGACTAAGATTGGTTTTCTAGGCAACCTTGGGATGCCCCTCTTCAGTTTCATCATATAGTGGCATGGTAGGTTCTTGACTACACTTCTCTGTGTCTTAGTATTTTTCCTATTTCCATCTATACGTTTTTCAAAGGCTTGTCTAAATTTCTCTATGTCTGAGTATTTTTCTTATTTTTATCTATAAAAAATTTTAAGGCTTGTATCTTATTAATCTACTTTTCATATTTTTTTCTTTATCCTTAAAGCTCTTTTCTTTGAAAGGGTACAAAAAGCCACTATGGCTATTAAGGATAAAGTATGAAATACCAAAACGATAACAATCGCAATTGGTAACGAACCAATTATAATTAAGTCATTTAGGTTTTCATTTCTGCTTCTATTTTCAAGCCATCTAAAGCAGTGCTATGCAGAGTCTTATCACCTTGTATTACAGTATTTCCCATCCTTAACTCTCTCCTTGAGGACTTCACAGGTGACTTACCAAATCTGATGGCATCTTAGCTTGTCTACAGCTGGAGTGATTTCTCTGTCTATGGGGTCATGCCCCACATTGAGTACCAAAATGTTGTTTTGTAAAACAAAATCCCAATCATTCTATTCTATCAAATGAAAATGCAGGAGCCAGATGCTGGAATGAAAGCCTGCTAGCTCAGAGAGGCAGAGAAAGCACACAGCTGACCTTTTCTTTATGGATGTCCCAGAAAGAAAAAGCCCAGTCTCCTTCTCCACACTGTCTTAAAAACCCTGCAAATGGAATGTCCTTTTTTTCTACTTCCTGTGACTTTCTATCCTACCTTCTGACTTCCTCCCAATCTAAGTTTTTTCCCTATGTTTACTCCCTGTTCAGTGGTTGCTTGATTATTCTGCCTCTTGACCTATAGTTGACTATATTTAACTATGCTTACAATAAATAGAAAGCTCTTGGATTAAAGGTCTTTCTTCTTGGGCTGAGCCATACCATAACTAGAAACAGGGATTTCCCCCCCCAATAAATAATACAATCTTGGTAGTCATGGTGTGATCAAATATCTTACAACACACCCCCTTCAACAATGTCACACCTTCTGATCATTTTCAAACAGTTCTACCAGCTGGGGACCAAGTATTCAAACATGTGAACCTAGGGGATGACTGTCATTCAAACTTCCACAGTTCTTTATTGAGGCACATCTTCAACTAAGATGTAGAGGTGATGAAGAATGTATAGAGTGAAAAAGAATCTAGAGGGACTTACTACACCATTAGACACCAGAGGAACCCAATTTTGGAGGGTCTCAGCATTGGCACAAGCTCCAGATAGAAACCATGGAAGACAGGGAGCTGCCCTGGAATGGTAGCAAGTTACAGAAGTATTGATTAGAGATTGTTTGAGGATCTGTGAAACAAGATGAGAAAAATAATTCCATGCAGGCTGCCTCCATCTAGAAAGACCATGACATTGATTTTTCTCAAATAAGGTCAGTAGATGAGAATGGATTAGATAAATCTGCAATGAGATGAAAACTGGCTAGTTGGTAGTATCAAAAAAGGAATATGATGAAGTATTAGTCACACAGGACAAAATGAGGTTCAAGGCAAAACCACTTGGGAGAGCTAAAAGCAGGCTGAATGTGGCTTAGTGGTGGCGTAGTTACCTCGAATGTGTGAGGCCCTGGGTTTAACACACACACACACACACACACACACACACACACACCCCAACACCAATGGATCAGATCAGACTAGAAGGAATTTTAGCAATAGCTATGAGAGGAAATATTTATGAAGTGCTCCTTCATCCACAGAGGTATTGAGAAGCCTAGAGTAGCCCACAGGAAATGCTGGAGTCCCCCCCCCCCCAGAGAAGCAGTGAGTGGGACCCCTGGGATCCACAACAACTGCAGTTGAAGAAAAGCAGCAGCTGTTCAGGCACAGAGATGCCCACCTGCAGGCTGCAGAGAGGAGCTATGCATTGGAAAACTAAAAATGGAGAAACCCCCGTCCCTTGTTCTCTGGTCTCTGGATTGCAGAGAGAGATGCAGGCCACAGAGGTCAGCTTCCAGGGCAACCAGGGTACAGCAAGTGAGGCAGGTGGCTGAAATGTTGCATGTGAGAAGATGAATGATTACAAAAACATGTGCAATAAGAAACTTACCTAAAAATAGAAATCAAAACCAAAAAATGTCACTTGGCTAAGCTGAACCACCTGAGATCTTTTCTAGACCAGAAAGGAGTTCTCGTCTAAGATCACTCAGCTGTCAGTGAGTGGTTCTAGCTTTGCTCGGTCCTCTTCAGCTGTCTACAGGGGTGGCTACTGTTGCTGAAACTGAGAAGGGAAGTTCTTCATTTTTTTGTTTTCTGGTTCCCACAGTTTCATACAAATTTAGGATGAGCCATGTTAATTTATGCAAAAAGCCAGCTGGAGATTTCGACAGGGATTATAGCGAATCTGATCAATTTAAGGAGTATTTATCTTAACACTACTAAGCCGTCTATCTGTGAACATGGGATGCCTTTCTATTTATTTTATTGTTTAATATTTGTCAGTGATATTTTGCCATTTTCAGTTACAACCCTCAGACTTTTTTTTTGCAAAATATTTTCTTAAATATCTTACTTTTTGATGTCATTATAAATGGATTTTTAATTTTCACTTATGACTGCTTCCTGTGACTGAAATATAATAGGTTTGTTTGGAGGGATTGAGATGGGGATCAGCGCTGTAGCTCAGATATGTTTTAAATTCACTATGACCGTGAGCCTCTGCCATCTTTACCGCTGGAATGCTGAGATTGTACAACTGTACCACCACAGAAATAAGATAGATCTTAAAATGTATGACTAGTGCCCTTCCATTTCACCAAACTCATTAGCTCTATTTTGTAATTTGTCTATCTATCTATCTATCTATCTATCTATCTATCTAGTGTATGAGTGTTTTGCCTACATGTATGAATTGGCAAAACATCCTGATTCTATTTTGAAGGCAGAAGCCATTATGTTGTATTATTGAAAATAAGTTCCCATTTACCGTAGGAGCTGAATGGTTTTTAATTTTATTATTTAATTAATTTTAATTGTTTTTTATTTTTTTGAGACCGGATTTTTCTTTGTAGCCCTGCTGTCCTGGAACTTACTCTGTAGACCAGGATGGCCTCGAACTCACAGACATCTGCCTGCCTCTGCCTTCTGAGTGCTGGAATTAAAGGGAGGGATTAACCTGCCATCCTCTGAGTTGACTTGTTTTTGAGAACGCCCAGCCCTCCCTAACTCTCCCTAATTCTTTATAATTACCTCCCCCAGTCCCATGACAGCCACATGGTGTTTCTTGAGATTATTTTTTTCTGTGCTTGCTTATTACTCCATTGTCTCTCTTCTGTAAACCTCCCTTGTAATTACTTGTGATTTTCCTCCTTAAAAGAAGCCCAAGAAACGGACTCTTAAACCTGACTTAGGAGGTAGATGCTGGCCAGCTATTGAGGGTGCTTCAAATTTGGCTCAAAATTGTGGTAGTGGTCTTATTCTTACCCGATGGGGTTAACAGTGTGTTCCACTTGCATGCCTGGTATCCACAGAGGCAAGAGAGGGCATCAGGCACCCTGGATCTGGAGTCACAGATGTTTGTGAGCTGCCTGTGGGATCTGGGAACCAAACTCAGGTCCTCTACAAGATCAACCTATCACCATTTGGTTTGGTTTGGTTTTGAGGCAAGTCTTACTATGGAGCCCAGGCTGGCCTGAAACTTGTAATGCAGACCAGGCTGTCCTCAAACTCACAGAGATCCACTTGCCTCTCTTTCCTGAGTGCTGGGATTAAAGCTCTGTGCCTCCTAGGCCCATCATATTTTCTAAGCCCCCTTTCCCTGCTGAATTCAGGATTTTCTGTCTGGCTGACCTTGACACTGTTTCCCCAGTGCTGGGATTAAAAGTGGGTTCTTTCATCCTGCCTTGCTAGGCAATTTTCCTTTGAAGCTCAGGCTTTTTGACTGCGTTTGTGGTGGGGGAAGCCTAACAGCTGTCCTCTAGTTGCTTATACTTTGGTAGTCATAGCTAACCCACAGCCCCGAAGGTACTGCCCACGGACCCTGTTGTTAGGTCCTAAGTGCCCCTTCTCCCAAATGACAGTTCTGGAGACAATGTCATAAACAGAAGAACGTTCACCAGGTCAACAGAAGGACTGTTACTGGGAACAGAGGCCTAAAGCTGGGCCTCTGTTTACCAGGAGCCTCCTTTAACCTGTCCCAAAGATCAAGAAGTAACTTGGTCAAGGGCATCATTTCTGGTCAACCCAAACAGCCTGTATCAGCTCAAAGATACCACTCTGCTGGGATAGAAATTGAAGGCTTTTCCACCAAATGGCCTTTTTTCACCCTGGCCTTGGCCTTGGCAATGTGATCCCCACTAACACTTTTTTTTATACCCATGGGGTGGTTCAGTTGGGTGGTTTTACTGTGCCCTCGCTTATGATTACATTAATAACTGTTGTTTCAGGCATCAGCTTGTATTCTTTTTTTTTTTTTAATTTCTTTCTTTTTTTTTTTTTTTTTTTTTTTTTTATGATTCCGGGGCTGTGAAATAGTCCCCTCTCTGTCCTGGAACTCTCTTTGCAGACCACACAGGTTTCCAACTCACAGAGATCTGCCTACCTCTCTGCCTCTCAAATGGTGTGATTAAAGGTGTGTGCCACCAAGCCTGCCACTTTGTATCTTTTGACCCAATTAGAGCTGCTCTTTCTAGGGTGGTCTGAGAGTGTGCCACTTCCCTTCCTGGGTGTGGATGTTCGTGAATCTGCTCCTGCAGCACAGGTTGAGATCATAATACATCATATTTTATGCTTCAAGTTGGTAATTTGAAGCCTTTGCTTTCTTTTTCACTGTGACATTGACTTTTTATTTATTTTAATTGTAACTATTTATGGGATATGGTGAGGTAGGTATTTCCATCCTGGGATGTGATAGACAATGACCAAGTCAGTTTAATTGGTGTTTCTGTCTCCTCGTTGCCTTCCTCTAATTTCTGTCTTCCAGGTGTTCCCGAGTACTTACTGTTACAGTGCTCTTGGGTGGGGCCCAGGGCTCTCTCAGCTTGTTTGGCTGTGAGTCCTAACTGCTTTGACCTCAGGTGGTCACTCACACCTTTAATCCCAGCTCTGAGGAGGCAGGAGGATCTCTGTGAGTTCTAGGCCAGCCTGGAATACATATCAAATTCCAGGATGGCCAGGACTACATAGGAAGACCTTGTCTTAAAAGGAGGAGGAGGGGGGGGGAGTGGGGAAGGGGGAGGAGGGGGAGGAGGAGGGGGGGAGTGGGGAGGGGGAAGGAGGGGGAGGAGGATTTATTCTGGCTCACAGTTTGAATCCTCCATGGCAGGGAATTCCTAGTGGCCAGAATTTGAGGCAGCTGGGCATAGTGCATCCACAGTCAGGAAGGGTGGTCTGTAAATATCATGCACAGCTCACTTTTTCATGCAGTCCCGGACTCAACCTCAGGGATTCGTCTCGCCCTCCTTTAGGGTGTGTCTTTCCACCTCAATTAAATTAAGAAATCCCTCACAGGCTTGCCCAGAGGATAACCTGAATTAAATAATCCCTCTTGGTCTGCCTGGAGTTCTGTTTCCCAGGTGACTCCAGGTACTCCTCAGATTGACAGTCAACATTAACTGTCTCATTAGGTAATCTTTGGATATCTCAAAGTTAGGGAAGTGGTGTCCTAATTTCTTTTACGTTTATTTAAACATAACTTCAAATCTGCAGAATGCTGCAGGACATTCTAGAAAATTCAATGCCATTTACCTGCCCTTAAATTTATTGTCATATAAAACCAGAAAACAACTATTAATATAAGAAATAAAGTACATTTTTCTTTAAGTTGCCTTACTATTTTGTCATTTAAATTAGGTCTGTGATCATTGCAAATTCACATATAGTCTGATGCCTGAATTGTGTATCTCTCTCTAATATGTGAACCCATGAACTCCAGCCCCATTAGCTGAAAAGCCCTTCAGTTCTGCACTGAGCTATTCATGTCTCTGCTGCACATGGTTATGGGTCTGTGTACGGACCCTGTGTTTTATTTCATTAGTTATTTGTTCCTACGTAAATACCATGCTGACATGTTTGATGTATCTTTAGTAGGATTTAACTTCTGGCACTGTAAATTCCCCAACTTCATTCTTCTGTAAGATCATCTTGGTTGTTTCTGGCTGAATGCTATGATAGGTATCAGAAATGGACTTCTTTGGTGAAATCGGCAGCTCATTAATCAACATAATGAATGTGTAAGATGTTTGAAACTGAAGAAAGAAATTAAACTTCAAGTGGAAAGGTCACACTAAGCGTGTAGCAGAACAACCCCTGCAGGAGGGAAAAAAGGTGTAATTACAACCCGGTGACAGGTCGAAATATCAAAGGAAGAGGGAAATCCTGTTAGTTCCCAAGCAGAAAAAAGAGTATTTATAAGGAGACAGATTCTGATAAAAATCACAGTTCTCAGCAGCAAAAGAGAGGAAAGAGGTAAATTAAACGATAAGGACCAAACAAACAAACTAATGGCAAAGACTCTGCACCTGGAATTCTAAACCCAAACAGATTGTCAATCAAAATACCCCAAACCTTTCCAACTTCGCCAAAGAATAAAAGGAAAATGTAAATGATGGAATGCAATGAGTTACATGTTATAGAAGCTGAAGAAGAAAATTTTAAGGAAATGCATTCAGAAAGGAATTATGTAGGTCATAAGTGATGGAGCAGTCATGTGTGAGAGCTATTGCCAACTCTAATTAAGCACAGATATAATATATATATATATATATATATATATATATATATATATATATATATTTACACTGAGATCAAGTCAAGATTCCAAACATTCACCCAGGGTGCTAGGAGCTTCACAGAAGACAACACAGGATGGTAAGTGGCTTCTTTCCTTGGAGGGGAAGAACGATGTCGGTTGCTAATTTGAGATTAAACAAATGTGAACCAAGTCAAATTATTAATTGAAAAACACTGGCAGTATCACAAAGAGTGTGTTTGGTAACAATATCCTCAGACAAAATACAACTCCGGGCTGAACCTCTGGAGAATTCAGAGCTGGGTCTCTATGAAGACTGCTGTCTGGGGTGTCCATGCTGAATCTTGAATGAAGGGACTAATTTTGGAATCCTGGAAAGCAGGAAAAAAGGATGGGGGAGTGGTGAAGTGCCTAGAGGTATATAAACAATGACCTCAGTGCCAATTCTGGCCTGAAAAGGTAGGGCTGGTGAGATAATGGGGAGCCGGGGCTCAGACAGAGGCTGTTGACTGCACCTGGGGTACCAAGTATAAGATCTGAATTGCTGGGGTCCAAAAAACCAAAACGACCTGTCTTAGTTAGGGTTTCTATTCCTGCACAAACATCATGACCAAGAAGCAAGTTGGGGAGGAAAGGGTTTATTTGGCTTATACTTCCATACTGCTGTTCATCACCAAAGGAAGTCAGGACTGGAACTCAAACAGGTCAGAAAGCAGGAGCTGATGCAGAGGCCATGGAGGGATGTTCTTTACTGGCTTGCCTCCCCTGGCTTGCTCAGCCTGCTCTCTTATAGAACCCAAGACTACCAGCCCAGAGATGGTCCCACCCACAAGGGGTCTTTCCCCCTTGATCATTAATTGAGAAAATGCCTTACAGTTGGATCTCATGGAGGCATTTCCTCAACTGAAGCTCCTTTCTCTGTGATAACTCCAGCTGTGTCAAGTTAGCACACAAAACCAGCCAGTACACAACCCAAGCAGTCATGAAAGTCCAGCAAAGCAAGATCTTTATTTAAATTAAGCAGCAAAAATTGACTGGTCAGAGACAACAGCACAGACTCAGGACCTGACTTCATCTTCAAACATTCATCTTAGTAAGTATCTAAGCAGATGACACAAATTTATCCTACCCAGGCTGCTGCTGATTGATCGTGGATACCAAAAAATACTCAGGAGGTGAACTTGGACCCCAAGCCAAATGGTAGAGAGATTTTAAGCTCAAAATCTTCAAAAATCTGTGCCAAGTTATGCCACCAATCGGAGTTTAGGGATAAGAGACTCCCTTAGGAGCGTGAACAGTTATCCTGTTCCAATTGGTTGGCTTATTCAACAGTGCCGGGGCAACTTGCCTAGCATTCATGTTGCAATTTAACAACCAGGAAGTCAGTTGCCTACCGACATATCTCTTTCTGCCAAGGGATATGTAAGTTACCCAGAGAGGCCTAGGGGACTTAAACTTTATTTGAAAGCTGTTCAAAATGGAGGTGTTATTGAAAATGGCTTCAGTTTAGTTCCTTTTTACGGAATAAGACAAGTATAAACCTTTTGTACAAGTTTTGTTTGTTTGTTTGTTTTGTTTTGTTCCGTTTTGTTTTGCATAGGAGCTGCATGGAACTCTGGCAAAGACTGTCAAGGTCAAAGCAATGGCACCTTAATTCAACTTCAGCATCCCTCAGTGTAAATGTGACCTTGGAACAGTTACACTCCCAAAGCCATTTGTTGGTTCAAATTCTGATAGGGTCCAACTCAGGCTGATTGCAGTGTCCTGCTGAACTGTCTCTCCAGGTATTTATTGTCTAATTAGGACAAATAAAACATGACTTTGCCTGACACCTTGCAACAACTGGGAATGTGTGTTTCATTACTCTTTATTTTGGGACTGATACATGAGTTTTTGGTATATATACACCGGCTTTGCTATTTTTTTCTTAATTGATTTTTTCTGGATCCTACTGTGGGCTTCCTAGGGGAGAGTGGGACTAATGGAGGTAAGCCTAAAATCTGTTCAGAACAGATCTTGGTACTGTTTTAGAAGAGGCAGGGAAGAAGAAAAAGCAACTACACATAGATTTCCGAATTCTGTTCCTAAGAGCTACTTGTTCTGATGTAAAATCTAGACATCATCGGGAACTAGCTATTTAAGAATAGAAACTAGCATCCTTATAGCCTAGGCAGGAGGGTAGGGGGCTAGATGGCTGAAGCAATCTCCATAGGATTCACATGACACTGAGCGAAATGGCTCTACAGGTTTATCTTTTGACAGTTTTCTCTTTCAAAGTAGGCTGAGCACAAGTATCTCATATACATGTGAATCTATCCATCAAGGAATATATATGGATAAATAGACAAATATATAAAGACATAGTAAGATATATAGATAAATAGAGAGATACAGAGACACAGAAATACAAGATATACAGAAAAATATTTGGAGACAAGCCTCCAAAATAATCTAGAAAGTAAACCACAAAACACTCAACTGCTGCCACTCACACCTCAGCCAACAGGGCAGAGAGCAAGGCTTCTGACAGGGCTTGTTTGTTTCTGTTTGTTAGTTTGAGACAAAAGTATCTTTACATAGCCATGGCTCTCCTGGAACTCACTATGAAAACCAGATAGAGTTTGAACTCAGAGAGATCCATCTGCCTTTGACTCCCCAGTGCTGGGATTAAAGGCCTGAGGCACCACGCCCTGCGTTATATATTGATTGGTTTTTGTTTTGTTTTATTTATTTTTTTGATTCAGCTGAAACAAGGTTGGTGTCTCAATATTATACACTTTTTAAAAGTCATGTCAAAGGCCCCCAAAAACCTACTTGTAATGTACATGTAAGCATGTGTAAGTACAGGAATGATGGAAGGTTCTGTCCTCTGCATGCTACCCTTGGCCTCATGACCCAGTCCATTCCTTCCTTGGGATTACAGACTATTTGGGGACAGGGGAGGGGACAGCAGTATGCAGGTGTATAGAGAATTTCATCTGAGACCTCCAGCTTTGCAGCCTAAACAACTCATAGATACTCAGGTCTTGCAATCTGAGGCAGCCTCTACTGGATTAGTAGCAGCACAGTCACTGAGTCATTTGAAGGAAAGAAAAAAATCTGCACTCACACACAGGCACAGAGAAGCAACCTAAGAACCTCTCCTGAAGGCCTTGCTGGGTCACTCAGTTTCATGTGGGGATGAGTCACACAACACCTACAGCAGATTTGGAGGTCCAGGTAGGGACTTTCTCATCCTGGAGGGAAGTAAGCTCCCTCTTGGCAGGGAGTGGTTGTGTTGAGTTGAAGAGTGTGTTCCCCTGTGTTCCTGGTTTCTTGGCTAGTGTGCTGGTTGAATGGGAGTCAGGAGCAGTTTGGAGTCGGGTAGAAGAAGTAGGGATGTAGTGCTGAGCTGGGGCTAGGGGAATGATCTAGGTCCTCTCCAGGCTCATGCACAGCTCTGGGATTTCTGGTGAATGACACGGGGGGGGGGGATTTCAAAAGGAACATCACGTGGAGGATTCATTTTTTTTCCCCCTGGGGTTCTCGGGACAGATCCCTGGCTCTCACCCATGGAGGCCCTTGCCAGGCCCTGAGCCCGAATCCAGCCCCTCAGCTCTTTTGATCCTATGACTTTGTTTTGTAAGAAAGGGTCTCTCAGAAGCAGGCAGGCTGGCCTGAGATCTAGGCCTGGAGCTTGTCCTGTAGGTCAGGTAGATGATGAACTTGGAGTCCTCCTGCCTCAGAGGTTGTGTTTAGGTGCCCAAGCTTGTGTGTCTGAAAATGGCTTCCTAGCTTCTTTGGGGATTGGCCCCTGTAATGACCTAGTCCCACCCCCACAGGCTGTGCCCCTGACTTTGGTCTCCTCTCCCGTTTTTCATCTCAGGACAGCTTCTTAGTCTTGGAGTCTTTTTCAATGGCATCTTGTAATCCCCTGTCTCTCTTCCCCACAGACATGTGGAAGACCCTAACCACTGTCATGAAGGGCGACCAAAATGGAAATCACTCTCAGACCCTGGATTCTGACAGCCTGTTCCCTTCAGAGATGAATGAAGGAAACAAAGCCTTAGAACCCATGCAGCAAGATCACTGGTTTCCAGCAAGGAAGTTCTCAGAGAAAGACACCACCTCAGTGCCCCAGATCGAGCCATGGACCAAGAAGCTCCCACGATTCAGCCACTTAGTTTATGACCCAGATGTCCAAATGTGTGACTGGACCCCCGAAGAGACAGACAACTGGATGAGGTTGACTCTTGCTGCTGCAGTAGTGTGGTCAATGAGGACCTGCAGATTTTCTCAACAAGGGAGGAAAAGCACATTGCAGGCATAGCGGCCGCAGGTGCCCCATGTCATCTTCCCATGGGAACAGTGAACTCCAAACCCTTGTTCATCTCCACTCTGCCAGGAGATTTTTTTAAACTTTATGAAAGAAAAGGAAGAGGAAGAGGATCCAGACAACTCAACCAATCCTGCAGAAAAGACCCCATTGAGAGGTGGTCCAAAATTGTGGGATCCTGGCTTTCCATGACCGGATCTCAGAGCAGAACTCCTGCCTCTCTTCCCTTCCCTGGCCCTACACTCTGAGCCCCCAGCCCAGCCCTCTAGCACCTTCACACCTCCAGTTTTTAGGACCTACTGGCAGTGACTTCTCTTTTAAGGCTCACTGGTTCATCTGACCTCCCCAGAAACACCCAAAACATGTCCCTTTGGCCAGGGTCCATGCTCTACTACCTCAAGGGTTTTTGGTAATAAACACCTTAGCCTTCACCCCAGGCTTCAAACAGACTCTTGCATTCATCTCCACTGACACACCTGCAAGATGCCCTCCTAGAGTGTAGGTGTAGTGCCACTCTATCAGAAAAGGCCATTTCTACCAGCTTCTGTACTGGTCCTGTCCATAGGGTCTGACACCATTGGGTGTTCAGGATCAGCCTGACCCCGGAAACCCCGTTATGATGAAGGGATGTGTGTCTGAGCCCTCCAGCAAACAATTAAAAACCTGTATCAGCCAGAGTCAGACCTCCAGAAGACAAAGATCAAAGAGGGCAACTTGAGAGACTTTCCCAGGACTGTGGACTCTGATGGAGTCTCCCTTGTGTCCCAGATTGGCAGGATTTGGCTCCTGGGTACAGGCTCAAATTCCTGAAGTTTTCTTCACTCAGGTCATTGTGCTGTGCCAAGGTGACAACAGGACTCTCTAGTGCCTCCTCTGAGAAAGGACCCCATCACCCCACCTCCATCCTCATCCCCTAATCCTGCCCTGCCCTCCCGTGCCCTGCCCTGTCCTCAGATGCCAGTTTTAACTTTCTAATGATGTTAGACCACCAGCCACCACCCCCCTGAACCCCAATCCCACCTTAGTACGGATCACTGTCACTCCTTGAAGCATCTCATTGCATTCTCCAATAAAGTCTTCCCTACATTCTGGGCCTTGTTTCATTTCTTTTCCCAGGGAATTAGCATTGGGCTGGGGGTAGAATGAAGAAAGAGGAGGCTGGAGGGAGAGAGGTTACAGGAACCATCACCCTGCTGCCGGAGGTTTACAAGTATGATCTCTTGTGTGATTGTTTGTTTGCTTGGTTGAGACAGAGTGTCTCTACATAGTCCTGGCTCTCCTGGAACTCACTGTTGCAATGAGCCTAAGCTTGAACTCAGAGATCCATCTTCCTCTGTCTCCCCAGTACTGGGATTAAAGGCCCGAGCCCACACGCCCTGCCTTGCATGTTAATTGGTATTTGTTTTGGATTATTTGATTTGTTTAGCTTTTTTTTTTTTTGATTCACCTGAAACATGTTTGGTGTCTGAAAGTTTTACTTTTTGAAATGTCCTATGAGAGAACCAACACACTACCTGTAATCCTCATGACGCCCGTGTAAGAACATGGGAAATGGAAGATTCTTCCCTCCTGTGTGTCCTTTGCCTCATGATCCAGTCCACTCCGTCCCTGGGATTGGAGCCTATTTGGGGACCCAGGAAGCGGTAGCAGCATGCAGGTGTATAGTGACTCTCAGCAGAGACCTCCAGCTTTGATGCCAAAACAACTACTAAACCCTCATGTCCTGTAATCTGAGGCAGCCCATATTGGATAAGTAGCACCCCAGCCACTGAGTCATTTGAAAGAAAGAATGAATCTGTGTACTCGAATGGGCACAGAGAAGCACCCATAGAACATCTCCCAAAGGCCAAGCTGGGCCACCCCATTTCTCCATCTTTATCCTTGACTAACATTGCCAATGTCTTGTGGGATAAGCTAAGCAGAGCTATGCCTGCAAATCCAGTGGAACAGTGTCCATTTTGTGATTGACTATTGGTATTTGGGCCATTACCACTATGCATCTTGAGGCTATCAAAATACCCATAGCAGTCTTCTGGTGGCACACAGCCCTAGACACAGCTTCAAGGTCTAGGTAGTAGACAAGGCAAGCCCACCTGAAGAATGTTCCAGATTCTGGAGAAGAAACCTTACAATCATGGTGATAGGAAGACCAATTCAAGAAGATGAGTCACACAACACATTTTCAATGCAACTTTTATTTGATTGATTGTCTTTTGTTTATTTTGAGAGAGAGGGTCTCTATATATCCCGGTTCTCCTGGAACTCAATATGGCAACAAGGTTGAGATTGAACTCAGAGATCCATCTGCCTTTGATTACCCATTGCTGGGATAAAAGGCCTAACCCAACAAGCCCTACCAGACATACATTTTTGTTTTTCTATTCAGCTGAAACATGTTTAACGTCTCAACATTATACCATATCCCAAAACTCACATCAGAGACCCCAAGAAACCTACATGTAATGTGAATGTAAGCCTGGTGTAAGCACAGGATTAATGGAAGCATCTGCCCTCTGCCTGCTACCCTTGGCTCATGACCCAGTCCATTCCTTCCCTGGGATTAAAGCCTATTTAGCTGTAAAGAGGGGGCAGTAGTATGCAGGTGTAAAGTGAATCTCAGCTGAGATCTCCAGCTTTTCAGCCTAAAAATCTTCTAGATACTTGGGTCTTGAAATCTGAGGCAAGCCTTATTGGATTAGTACCACCTCAGCCACTGAGTCATTTGAAGGAAAAAAAAAAAAATTGCACTCACACACAGGCACAAGGAAGCTCCCAAAGAACGTCTCCTGAAGGCCTTGCTGGGTCACCAAGTTTCCGGTCGGTACATTTTTACCTCTATTTCCATCTTTATCCTTGATTAAACTTCCAGCATCTTGTGGGATAAGCTAAGTTTAGAGGCGTGCAATACAGGTGTAACCATCTCCATTGAGTGATTGACTCTTGGCTCATGTCCCATTTCTTAACCCAGGTTATTTAGCATGGGGTTGGGGTACAAGGAAGAAAGAGGAGGCTGCAGGGAGGGAGGCTGCAGGAACCATCACCCTATCTCGGGAGACTTACAAGGATGCTCACTTGTGTGATAGTTTGTTACAGACAGAGTGACTCTACATAGGCCTGGAACTCACTATGGTAATGACACTAACCTTGAACTCAGAGACCCACCTGCTTCTGTCTCCTCTTTGCAGGGATTAAAGGCCTAGCCATCAAGCCCTGCCTTTCATATTGAATGGTTTTGTTTTGTTAGTTTTTTTTTTAATTCACTTGAAACATGTTTGTTGTCTCAGTGTTTTCCACCTTTTCGAAAGTCCTGTGAGAGGCCCCTATAAGCCTACCTGCAATCTACATGAAGCCAATATATGAACAGGGAAAACTGAAGCTTCTGCCCTCTGCCTGCTCCCCTTAGCCTCATGACCCAGTCCACTCCTTCCCTGGGATTAGACCCTATTTGGGGGCACAGCAGGGGATAGCAGCATGCAGGTTTATAGTGAATCTCAGCTGAGACCTCCAGCTTTGAAGCCAAAACAACTATTAAACCCTCATGTCCTGCAATCTGAGGCAGCCCATATTGGATAAGTAGCACCCCAGCCACTGAGTCATTTGAAAGAAAGAATGAATCTGTGTACTCGAATGGGCACAGAGAAACACCCAAAGGACATCTCCCAAAAGCTTTGCTGAGCCACCCAGTATCAGGTAGGGACACCTTTACATCTTTTTCATCTTTATCCTTTACGAAAATTGCCAATGTCTTGTGGGATAAGCTAAGCTTAAAGGCGTGCAATACGGGTGGAACCATCTCCATTGAGTGATTGACTCTTGGTGTCCAGACCACACCCACCAGGCAACTCCAGACTATAAATGGGCAAAACCCAGGCTTTTGGTCACAGACATCCCTAGACACACTTCTAGGAGAAGGTAGGAGCAAAAGGTAGAACCTCTCTTAGGTTCTAGAACCTGGTAGGAGCAAAGGCACACCCTCTCAAAAGACAGTTTGGCAGATTTGAAGAAGAATCGTCACCAACATAATGTTAGGAAGACCAAGCCTGGAAGACGAGTCACACAACACCTACACCCTATTTGGAGGTCCAGGTAGGGACTTTCTCATCCTGGAGGGAAGTAAGCTCCCTCTTGGCAGGGAGTGGTTGTGTTGAGTTGAAGAGTGTGTTCCCCCGTGTTCCTGGCTCCTTGGCTAGTGTACTGGTTGAATGGGAGTCAGGAGCAGTTTGGAGTCAGGCAGAAGGAGTAGGGATGTAGTGCTGAGCTGGGGCTGGGAGAATGATCTAGGTCCTCACGAGGCTCATGCACTCACTGGGATTTCTGGTGAATGACATGGGAGGTGGGGGGGGATTTCAAAAGGAACATCACGTGGAGGATTTATTTTTTTCCCCCTGGGGTTTTCAGGACAGATCCCTGGCTCTCACCCATGGAGGCCCTTGCCAGCCCCTGAGCCCGAATCCAGACCTCAGCTCTTTTGACCTTATGACTTTGTTTTGTAAGAAAGGGTCTCTCTCTCGCCGGGCGTGGTGGCCCACACCTTTAATCCCAGCACTCGGGAGGCAGAGGCAGGCAGATTTCTGAGTTCGAGGCCAGCCTGGTCTACAAAGTGAGTTCCAGGACAGCCAGGGCTATACAGAGAAACCCTGTCTCGAAAAACCAAAAAGAAAAAAAAAAAAAAAAAGAAAGGGTCTCTCAGAAGCAGGCAGGCTGGCCTGAGATCTAGGCCTGGAGCTTGTCCTGTAGGTCAGGTAGATGATGAACTTGGAGTCCTCCTGCCTCAGAGGTTGTGTTTAGGTGCCCAAGCTTGTGTGTCTGAAAATGGCTTCCTAGCTTCTTTGGGGATTGGCCCTTGTAATGACCCAGTCCCACCCCCACAGGCTGTGCCCCGGACTTAGGTCTCCTCTCCAGTTGTTCATCTCAGTACAGCTTCTTGGCCTTGTCCTCTTCTTCAAGGTCTTACAATCATCTGTGTCTCTTCCCCACAGATTGGTCGGAGCCCCTAAGAGCCATCATGATGGGTGACCAGAAAGGAAATTGCTCTCAGACCCCAGATTCTGGCAGCCTGTTCCCTTCAGAGATGAATGAAGAAGACAGAGCCCCAGAGGCAATGCAGCAAGATCCTTGGTTTCGGGCAAGGAGGTTCTCAGAGGAAGACACCACCTCGGTGCCACAGGTCGAGCCATGGACCAAGAAGTTCCCACGATCCAGCCACTTAGTGTATGACCCTGATGTCCAAATGTCTGACTGGACCCCCAAAGAGACAGACAAGTGGATGAGGTTGACTTTTGCTTCGTCGGTAGCATGGCCAATGCAGACCTGCAGATTTTCTCCACAAGAGGAGGAGCAGCACATTGCTGGCATAGCAGCCGCAGCTGCCCCATGTCATCGTCCCATGGAACCAGAAAAACCAAACCCCTTGGTGGTCTTCACTCTTCCGGGAGATTTTTTCAACGTTATGGAGGAAGAGGAAGAGGAAGAGGAACCAGACAACTCGTTGAATCCTGCAGAATAGACTCCATTGAGAGGCAGTATCAAAAGATGGGATCCTGGATTTCCAAATCCTGATCTCAGCCCAGAACTCCTGATTCTTTCTCCTTCCCTGTCTTAAGTCTCTGAGCCTCCAGCCCAGCCGTGGAGCACCTTCACAACTCAAGTTTTCAAGGTATTACCTGGGAGCCTTCTCTATTAAGGTTCTATTAAGGTTCTCTATTAAGTGGTTCATCTGAGCTCCTCCAAAACACCCCAAACAGTGTCCCTTTGGCCAGGGTCCATGCTCTACTACCTTAAGGGTTTTCAGTCATAAACACCTTAGCCTTCATCCCTAGCCTTCAAACAGACCATTGCATTCATCTCCACTGACACACCTGCAAGATGCCCTCCTAGAGTGTAGGTGTAGTGCCACTCTATCAGAAAAGGCCACTTCTACCAGCATCTGTACTGGCCCCATCCATAGTGTCTGTCACCCCTGGGTGTTCAGGACCAGCCTGCCCCCGGAAACCTCATTAGGGTGGGGGTATGTGCATCTGAGCACTCCAGCATAGAATCTGCCACCTGTATCAGCCAGAGTCGGACCTCCAGATGACAAAGAGCAAGGAGGGCAGCTTGAGAGACTTTCCCAGGACTGTGGACTCTGATGGATCCTCCCTTGTGTCCCAGATTGGCAGGATTTGACTCCTGGGTGCAGGCTCCCAATTCCTGAAGTTTCTTCACTCAGGTCATTATGCTGTGCCAAGGTGACAACAGGACTCTCTAGTGCCTCCTCTGAGAAAGGACCCCATCACCCCACCTCCATCCTCATTCCCTAATCCTGCCCTGCCCTGCCCTGCCCTCAGATGCCAGTTCTAGACTTTCAAATGATGTTAGACCACCAGGACCCCCTCCCCCCAATCCCACCTTAGCACCAACCACTGTCACTCTTTGAAGCATCTCATTGCATTCTCCAATAAAGTCTTCCCTACATTCTGGGCCTTGTCTCATTACTTTTACCAGGGAATTAGCATTGGGCTGGGGGTAGAATGAAGAAAGAGGAGGCTGGAGGGAGAGAGGTTACAGGAACCATCACCCTGCTGCCGGAGGTTTACAAGTATGATCTCTTGTGTGATTGTTTGTTTGCTTGGTTGAGACAGAGTGTCTCTACATAGTCCTGGCTCTCCTGGAACTCACTGTTGCAATGAGCCTAAGCTTGAACTCAGAGATCCATCTTTCTCTGTCTCCCTAGTACAGGGATTAAAGGCCTGAGCCACCATGCCCTGCCTTGCATGTTAATTGGTATTTGTTTTGGATTATTTGATTTGTTTAGCCTTTTTTTTTTTTTTTGATTCACCTGAAACATGTTTGGTGTCTGAAAGTTTTACACTTTTTGAAATGTCCTATCAGAGACCAACACACTACCTTTAATCCTCATGACGCCCTTGTGAGAACATGGGAAATGGAAGATTCTTCCCTCCTCTGTGTCCTTTGCCTCATAATCCGGTCCACTCCGTCCCTGGGATTGGAGCCTATTTGGGGACCCAGGAAGCGGTAGCAGCATGCAGGTGTATAGTGAATCTCAGCGGAGACCTCCAGCTTTGACGCCAAAACAACTACTAAACCCTCATGTCCTGCAATCTGAGGCAGCTCATATTGGATAGATAAGTAGCACCCCAGCCACTTAGTCATTTGAAAGAAAGAATGAATCTGTGTACTGGAATGGGCACAGAGAAGCACCCATAGAACAACTCCCATGGGCCTTGCTGGGCCACCCCATTTCAG
Source organism: Mus caroli (assembly GCF_978045245.1). Lineage (NCBI taxonomy): Eukaryota > Metazoa > Chordata > Mammalia > Rodentia > Muridae > Mus > Mus caroli. The sequence continues at coordinate 60,110,211 of NW_028227262.1, forward strand.
GTGGGGGACACATTAACATCTTTTTCCATCTTTATCCTTGACTAACATTGCCAATGTCTTGTGGGATAAGCTAAGCAGAGCTATGCCTGCAAATCCAGTGGAACAGTGTCCATTTTGTGATTGACTATTGGTATTTGGGCCATTACCACTATGCATCTTGAGGCTATCAAAATACCCATAGCAGTCTTCTGGTGGCACACAGCCCTAGACACAGCTTCAAGGTCTAGGTAGTAGACAAGGCAAGCCCACCTGAAGAATGTTCCAGATTCTGGAGAAGAAACCTTACAATCATGGTGATAGGAAGACCAATTCAAGAAGATGAGTCACACAACACCTTTTCAATGCACCTTTTATTTGATTGATTTTCTTTTGTTTATTTTGAGAGAGAGGGTCTCTATATATCCCGGTTCTCCTGGAACTCAATATGGCAACAAGGTTGAGATTGAACTCAGAGATCCATCTGCCTTTGATTACCCATTGCTGGGATAAAAGGCCTGACCCAACAAGCCCTACCAGACATACATTTTTGTTTTTCTACTCAGCTGAAACATGTTTAACGTCTCAACATTATACCATATCCCAAAACTCACATCAGAGACCCCAAGAAACCTACATGTAATGTGAATGTAAGCCTGGTGTAAGCACAGGATTAATGGAAGCATCTGCCCTCTGCCTGCTACCCTTGGCTCATGACCCAGTCCATTCCTTCCCTGGGATTAAAGCCTATCTAGCTGTAAAGAGGGAGCAGTAGTATGCAGGTGTATAGTGAATCTCAGCTGAGACCTCCAGCTTGCAGCCTAAAAAACTTCTAGATAATTGGGTCTTGCAATCTGAGGCAGGCCTTATTGGATTAGTACCACCTCAGCCACTGAGTCATTTGAAGGAAAAAAAAAAATTGCACTCACACACAGGCACATGGAAGCTCCCAAAGAAGGTCTCCTGAAGGCCTTGCTGGGTCACCAAGTTTCAGGTGGGGACATTTTCACCTCTATTTCCATCTTTATCCTTGACTAAATTTCCAGCATCTTGTGAGATAAGCTAAGCTTAGAGGCGTGCAATAGAGGTGTATCCATCTCCATTGAGTGATTGACTCTTGGGTCATGTCCCATTTCTTTCTTTTTTTTTTTTTTTTTTTTTTTTTTTTTCGAGACAGGGTTTCTCTGTGTAGCTCTGGCTGTCCTGGAACTCACTTTGTAGACCAGGCTGGCCTCGAACTCAGAAATCTGCCTGCCTCTGCCTCCTCAGTGCTGGGATTAAAGGCATGCGCCACCACGCCCGCCACCACGCCCGGCTCATGTCCCATTTCTTAACCCAGGTTTTTTAGCATGGGGTTGGGGTACAAGGAAGAAAGAGGAGGCTGCAGGGAGGGAGGCTGCAGGAACCATCGCCCTATCTCGGGAGACTTACAAGGATGCAGACCTGGAACTCACTATGGTAATGACACTAACCTTGAACTCAGAGACCCACCTGCTTCTGTCTCCTCTTTGCAGGGATTAAAGGCCTAGCCATCAAGCCCTGCCTTTCATATTGAATGGTTTTGTTTTGTTAGTTTTTTTTTTTTAATTCACTTGAAACATGTTTGTTGTCTCAGTGTTTTCCACTTTTTCAAAAGTCCTGTGAGAGGCTCCTATACACCTACCTGCAATCTACATGAAGCCAATGTAAGAACAGGGAAAACTGAAGCTTCTGCCCTCTGCCTGCTCACCTTGGCCTCATGACCCAGTCCACTCCTTCCCTCGGTTTGAAGCCTATTTGGGGCCCTGGAGGGGGTAGCAGCATGCAGGTTTATAGTGAATCTCAGATGAGACCTCCAACATTGAAACCAAAACAACTACTAAACCCTCATGTCCTGCAATCTGAGGCAGCCCCAGATTGGATAAGTAGCACCCCAGCCACTGAGTCTTTTGAAAGAAAGAATGAATCTGTGAACTCGAATGGGCACAAAGAAACACCCTAAGGGTATCTCCCAAAGTTCTTGCTGGGCCACCCAGTTTCAGGTAGGGACACCTTTACATCTTTTTCATCTTTATCCTTTACGAAAAATTTTCAATGTCTTGTGGGATAAGCTAAGCTTAAAGGCGTGCAATACAGGTGGAACCATCTCCATTGAGTGATTGACTCTTGGTGTCCAGACCACACCCACCAGGCAACTCCAGACTATGAAAGGGCAAAACACAGGCTTTTGGTCACAGACATCCCTAGACACAGCTTTTAGGAGAAGGTAGGAGCAAAGGCAAGCCCTCTCTCAGGTTCTAGAACCTGGTAGGAGCAAAGGCACACACTCTCAAAAGACAGTTTGGCAGATTTGGAGAAGAAACAAACAAACAAACATAATGTTAGGAAGACCAAGCCTGGAAGACGAGTCACACAACACCTACAGCCTATTTGGAGGTCCAGGTAAGGACTTTCTCATCCTGGAGGGAAGTAAGCTCCCTCTTGGCAGGGTTGTGTTGAGTTGAAGACTGTATTCCCCTGTGTTCCTGGCTCCTTGGCTAGTGTACTGGTTGAATGGGAGTCAGGAGCAGTTTGGAGTAGGGCAGAAGGAGTAGGGATGTAGTGCTGAGCTGGGGCTGGGAAAATGATCTAGGTCCTCACGAGGCTCATGCACTCACTGGGATTTCTGGTGAATGACATGGGAGGTTGGGGGATTTCAAAAGGAACATCACGTGGAAGATTTATTTTATTCCCCCTGGGGTTCTCAGGACAGATCCCTGGCTCTCACCCATGGAGGCCCTTGCCAGCCCCTGAGCCCGAATCCAGACCTCAGCTCTTTTGATCCTATGACTTTGTTTTGTAAGAAAGGGTCTCTCAGAAGCAGGCAGGCTGGCCTGAGATCTAGGCCTGGAGCTTGTCCTGTAGGTCAGGTAGATGATGAACTTGGAGTCCTCCTGCCTCAGAGATTGTGTTTAGGTGCCCAAGCTTGTGTGTCTGAAAATGGCTTCCTAGCTTCTTTGGGGATTGGCCCTTGTAATGACCCAGTCCCACCCCCACAGGCTGTGCCCCGGACTTAGGTCTCCTCTCCAGTTGTTCATCTCAGTACAGCTTCTTGGCCTTGTCCTCTTCTTCAAGGTCTTACAATCATCTGTGTCTCTTCCCCACAGATTGGTCGGAGCCCCTAAGAGCCATCATGATGGGTGACCAGAAAGGAAATTGCTCTCAGACCCCAGATTCTGGCAGCCTGTTCCCTTCAGAGATGAATGAAGAAGACAGAGCCCCAGAGGCAATGCAGCAAGATCCTTGGTTTCGGGCAAGGAGGTTCTCAGAGGAAGACACCACCTCGGTGCCACAGGTCGAGCCATGGACCAAGAAGTTCCCACGATCCAGCCACTTAGTGTATGACCCTGATGTCCAAATGTCTGACTGGACCCCCAAAGAGACAGACAAGTGGATGAGGTTGACTTTTGCTTCGTCGGTAGCATGGCCAATGCAGACCTGCAGATTTTCTCCACAAGAGGAGGAGCAGCACATTGCTGGCATAGCAGCCGCAGCTGCCCCATGTCATCGTCCCATGGAACCAGAAAAACCAAAACCCTTGGTGGTCTTCACTCTTCCGGGAGATTTTTTCAACGTTATGGAGGAAGAGGAAGAGGAACCAGACAACTCGTTGAATCCTGCAGAATAGACTCCATTGAGAGGCAGTATCAAAAGATGGGATCCTGGATTTCCAAGACCTGATCTCAGCCCAGAACTCCTGATTCTTTCTCCTTCCCTGTCTTAAGTCTCTGAGCCTCCAGCCCAGCTGTGGAGCACCTTCACAACTCAAGTTTTCAAGGTATTACCTGGGAGCCTTCTCTATTAAGGCTCAGTGGTTCATCTGAGCTCCCCCAAAACACCCCAAACAGTGTCCCTTTGGCCAGGGTCCATGCTCTACTACCTTAAGGGTTTTCAGTCATAAACACCTTAGCCTTCATCCCCAGGCTTCAAGCAGACCCTTGCATTCATCTCCACTGACAAACCTGCGAGATGCCCTCCTAGAGTGTAGGTGTAGTGCCACTCTATCAGAAAAGTCCATTTCTACCAGCTTCTATAATGGCCCTGTCCATAGGGTCTGACACCATTGGGTGTTCAGAATCAGCCTGCCCCCGGAAACCTCATTAGTGTGGGGGTATGTGCATCTGAGCACTCCAGCATAGAATCTGCCACCTGTATCAGCCAGAGTCGGACCTCCAGATGACAAAGAGCAAGGAGGGCAGCTTGAGAGACTTTCCCAGGACTGTGGACTCTGATGGATCCTCCCTTGTGTCCCAGATTGGCAGGATTTGGCTCCTGGGTGCAGGCTCCCAATTCCTGAAGTTTCTTCACTCAGGTCATTATGCTGTGCCAAGGTGACAACAGGACTCTCTAGTGCCTCCTCTGAGAAAGGACCCCATCACCCCACCTCCATCCTCATCCCCTAATCCTGCCCTGCCCTGCCCTGCCCTCAGATGCCAGTTCTAGACTTTCAAATGATGTTAGACCACCAGGCCCCCCTCCCCCCAATTCCACCTTAGCACCGACCACTGTCACTCCTTGAAGCATCTCATTGCATTCTCCAATAAAGTCTTCCCTACATTCTGGGCCTTGTTTCATTTCTTTTCCCAGGGAATTAGCATTGGGCTGGGGGTAGAATGAAGAAAGAGGAGGCTGGAGGGAGAGAGGTTACAGGAACCATCACCCTGCTGCCGGAGGTTTACAAGTATGATCTCTTGTGTGATTGTTTGTTTGCTTGGTTGAGACAGAGTGTCTCTACATAGTCCTGGCTCTCCTGGAACTCACTGTTGCAATGAGCCTAAGCTTGAACTCAGAGATCCATCTTCCTCTGTCTCCCCAGTACTGGGATTAAAGGCATGAGCTACCACGCCCTGCCTTGCTTGTTAATTGGTATTTGTTTTGAATTATTTGATTTGTTTAGCCTTTTTTTTTTTTTTTGATTCACCTGAAACATGTTTGGTGTCTGAAAGTTTTACTTTTTGAAATGTCCTATGAGAGAACCAACACACTACCTGTAATCCTCATGACGCCCGTGTAAGAACATGGAAAATGGAAGATTCTTCCCTCTTCTGTGTCCTTGCCTCATGATCCAGTCCACTCCGTCCCTGGGATTGGAGCCTATTTGGGGATCCAGGAAGCAGTAGCAGCATGCAGGTGTATAGTGAATCTCAGCAGAGACCTCCAGCTTTGAAGCCAAAACAACTACTAAACCCTCATATCCTGCAATCTGAGGCAGCCCATATTGGATAGATAAGTAGCACCCCAGCCACTTAGTCATTTGAAAGAAAGAATGAATCTGTGTACTGGAATGGGCACAGAGAAGCACCCATAGAACAACTCCCATGGGCCTTTTTGGGCCACCCCATTTCAGGTGGGGGACACATTAACATCTTTTTCCATCTTTATCCTTGACTAACATTGCCAATGTCTTGTGGGATAAGCTAAGCAGAGCTATGCCTGCAAATCCAGTGGAACAGTGTCCATTTTGTGATTGACTATTGGTATTTGGGCCATTACCACTATGCATCTTGAGGCTATCAAAATACCCATAGCAGTCTTCTGGTGGCAGACAGCCCTAGACACAGCTTCAAGGTCTAGGTAGTAGACAAGGCAAGCCCACCTGAAGAATGTTCCAGATTCTGGAGAAGAAACCTTACAATCATGGTGATAGGAAGACCAATTCAAGAAGATGAGTCACACAACACCTTTTCAATGCACCTTTTATTTGATTGATTTTCTTTTGTTTATTTTGAGAGAGAGGGTCTCTATATATCCCGGTTCTCCTGGAACTCAATATGGCAACAAGGTTGAGATTGAACTCAGAGATCCATCTGCCTTTGATTACCCATTGCTGGGATAAAAGGCCTGACCCAACAAGCCCTACCAGACATACATTTTTGTTTTTCTATTCAGCTGAAACATGTTTAATGTCTCAACATTATACCATATCCCAAAACTCACATCAGAGACCCCAAGAAACCTACATGTAATGTGAATGTAAGCCTGGTGTAAGCACAGGATTAATGGAAGCGTCTACACTCTGCCTGCTACCCTTGGCTCATGACCCAGTCCATTCCTTCCCTGGGATTAAAGCCTATTTAGCTGTAAAGAGGGGGCAGTAGTATGCAGGTATAGAGAATCTCAGCTGAGACCTCCAGCTTGTAGCCTAAAAAACTTCTAGATACTTGGGTCTTGAAATCTGAGGCAAGCCTTATTGGATTAGTACCACCTCAGCCACTGAGTCATTTGAAGGAAAAAAAAAATTGCAGTCACACACAGGCACATGGAAGCTCCCAAAGAAGGTCTCCTGAAGGCCTTGCTGGGTCACCAAGTTTCCGGTCGGTACATTTTTACCTCTATTTCCATCTTTATCCTTGATTAAACTTCCAGCATCTTGTGGGATAAGCTAAGTTTAGAGGCGTGCAATACAGGTGTAACCATCTCCATTGAGTGATTTGACTCTTGGGTCATGTCCCATTTCTTAACCCAGGTTATTTAGCATGGGGTTGGGGTACAAGGAAGAAAGAGGAGGCTGCAGGGAGGGAGGCTGCAGGAACCATCGCCCTATCTCGGGAGACTTACAAGGATGCTCACTTGTGTGATAGTTTGTTACAGACAGAGTGTCTCTACATAGACCTGGAACACACTATGGTAATGACACTAACCTTGAACTCAGAGACCCACCTGCTTCTGTCTCCTCTTTGCAGGGATTAAAGGCCTAGCCACCAAGCCCTGCCTTTCATATTGAATGGTTTTTGTTTTGTTTTTTTAGTTTTTTTTTTTTTAATTCACTTGAAACATGCTTGTTGTCTCAGTGTTTTCCACTTTTTCAAAAGTCCTGTGAGAGGCTCCTATACACCTACCTGCAATCTACATGAAGCCAATGTAAGAACAGGGAAAACTGAAGCTTCTGCCCTCTGCCTGCTCACCTTGGCCTCATGACCCAGTCCACTCCTTCCCTCGGTTTGAAGCCTATTTGGGGCCCTGGAGGGGGTAGCAGCATGCAGGTTTATAGTGAATCTCAGATGAGACCTCCAGCTTTGAAACCAAAACAACTACAAAACCCTCATGTCCTACAATCTGAGGCAGCCCAGATTGGATAAGTAGCACCCCAGCCACTGAGTCTTTTGAAAGAAAGAATGAATCTGTGAACTCAAATGGGCACAAAGAAGCACCCTAAGGGTATCCTCCAAAGGCCTTGCTGGGCCACCCAGTTTCAGATGGGGACACCTTTACATCTTTCCCATCTTTATCCTTTAGGAAAATTGCCTATCTCTTGTGGGATAAGCTAAGCTTAAAGGCGTGCAATACAGGTGGAACCATCTCCATAGAGTGATTGACTCTTGGTGTCTAGGCCACACCCACCAGGCAACTCCAGACTATAAATGGGCAAAACCCAGGCTTTTGGTCACAGACATCCCTAGACACAGCTTCTAGAAGAAGGTAGGAGTGAAGGCAAGCCCTCACTCAGGTTCTTGAACCCGGTAGGAGCAAAGGCACACCCTCTCAAAGGACAGTTTGGCAGATTTGGAGAAGAATCGTCACCAACATAGTGTTAGGAAGACCAAGCCTGGAAGACGAGTCACACAACACCTTCAGCCTGTTTGGAGGTCCAGGTAGGGACTTTCTCATCCTGGAGGGAAGTAAGCTCCCTCTTGGCAGGGAGTGGTTGTGTTGAGTTGAAGAGTGTGTTCCCCTGTGTTCCTGGCTTCTTGGCTCTTGTGCTGTTTGAATGGGAGTCAGGAGCACTTTGGAGTCGGGTAGAAGGGGTAGGGATGTAATGCAGAGCTGGGGTTAGGGGAATGATCTAGGCCCTCTCGAGGCTCATGCACAGCACTGGGATTTCTGGTGAATGACTTGGTGGGGGGATTTCAAAAAAAAATCACATGGAGGATTTATTTATTTTCCCCCTGTGGTTGTCAGGTTGGATCCCTGGCTCTCACCCATGGAGGTGCTTGCTAGGCCCTGCCCCCGAAGCCAGCCCCTCAGCTCTTTTGATCCTATGACTTTGTTTTGTAAGAAAGGGTCTCTCAGAAGCAGGCAGGCTGGCCTGAGATCTAGGCCTGGAGTTTGACCTATAGGTCAGGTAGATGATGAACTTGGAGTCCTCCTGCCTCAGAGGTTGTGTTTAGGTGCCCAAGCTTGTGTGTCTGAAAATGGCTTCCTAGCCTCTTTTGGAATTGGCCCCTGTAATGACCCAGTCCTACCCCCACTGGCTGTGCCCCTGACTTAGGTCTCCTCTCCAGTTCTTCATCTCAGTACAGTTCCTTGATCTTGTCCTCTTCTTCAAGGTCTTACAATCATTTGTGTCTCTTCCCCACAGATTGGTCGGAGCCCCTAAGAGCCGTCATGATGGGTGATCAGAATGGAACTTGCTCTCAGACCCCAGATTCTGGCAGCCTGTTCCCTTCAGAGATGAATGAAGAAGACAGAGCCCCAGAGGCAATGCAGCAAGATCCCTGGTTTCGGGCAAGGAGGATCTCAGAGGGAGACACCACCTCGGTGCCCCAGGTCGAGCCATGGACCAAGAAGCTCCCACGATCCAGCCACTTAGTGTATGACCCTGATGTCCAAATGTCTGACTGGACCCCCAAAGAGACAGACAACTGGATGAGGTTGACTTTTGCTTCATCGGTAGCGTGGTCAATGAGGACCTGCAGATTTTCCCCACAGGAGGAGGAGCAGCACATTGCTGGCATAGCAGCCGCAGCTGCCCCATGTCGTCGTCCCATGGAACCAGAAAAACCCAAACCCTTGGTGGTCTTCACTCTGCCGGGAGATTTTTTCAACTTTATGGAGGAAGAGGAAGAGGAACCAGACAACTCATTGAATCCTGCAGAATAGACTCCATTGAGAGGCAGTATCAAAAGATGGGATACTGGCTTTCCAAGACCTGATCTCAGCCCAGAACTCCTGATTCTTTCTCCTTCCCTGTCCTAAGTCTCTGAGCCTCCAGCCCAGCCGTGGAGCACCTTCACACCTCCAGTTTTCAGCGTATTACCTGGGAGCCTTCTCTTTTAAGGGTCAGTGGTTCATCTTAGATCCCCCAAAACACCCCACACAGTGTCCCTTTGGCCAGGGTCCATGCTCTACTACCTTAAGTAAGGGTTTTCGGTCATAAACACCTTAGCCTTCATCCCCAGGCTTCAAGCAGACCCTTGCATTCATCTCCACTGACACACCTGCAGGATGCCCTCCCAGAGTGTAGGTGTAGTGCCACTCTATCAGAAAAGGCCACTTCTACCAGCATCTGTACTGGCCCCATCCATAGGGTCTGTCACCCCTGGGTGTTCAGGACCAGCCTGCCCCCGGAAACCTCATTAGTGTGGGGGTATGTGCATCTGAGCACTCCAGCATAGAATCCACCACCCGTATCAGCCAGAGTCTGACCTCCAGAAGACAAAGAGCAAGGAGGGCAGCTTCTTGAGGGCAGAGACTTTCCCAGGACTGTGGACTCTGATGGATTCTCCCTTGTGTCCCAGATTGGCAGGATTTGGCTCCTGGGTGCAGGCTCCCAATTCCTGAAGTTTCTTCACTCAGGTCATTATGCTGTGCCAAGGTGACAAGAGGATTCTCTAGTGCCTCCTCTGATAAGGACCCCATCACCCCACCTCCATCCTCATTCCCTAATCCTGCCCTGCCCTGCCCTGCCCTGCCCTCAGATGCCAGTTCTAGACTTTCAAATGATGTTAGACCACCAGGCCCCCCTCCCCCCAATCCCACCTTAGCACCGACCACTGTCACTCCTTGAAGCATCTCATTGCATTCTCCAATAAATTCTTCTCTACATTCTGGCCTTGTTTCATTTCTTTTCCCAGGGAATTAGCATTGGGCTGGGGGTAGAATGATGAAAGAGGAGGCTGGAGGGAGAGAGGTTACAGGAACCATCACCCTGCTGCCGGAGGTTTACAAGTATGATCTCTTGTGTGATTGTTTGTTTGCTTGGTTGAGACAGAGTGTCTCTACATAGTCCTAACTCTCGAGATCCATCTTCTTCTGTCTCCCCAGTACAGGGATTAAAGGGTTGAGCCACCACGCCCTACCTTGCATGTTAATTGGTATTTGTTTTGGATTATTTGATTTGTTTAGCTTTTTTTTTTATTCACCTGTAACATATTTGGTGTCTGAAAGTTTTACTTTTTGAAATGTCCTATCAGAGAACCAACAAATTACCTGTAATCCTCATGACGCCCGTGTAAGAACATGGAAAATAGAAGATACTTCCCTCCTCTGTGTCCTTTGGACCCATGATCCAGTCCACAATGTCAATGGGATTGGAGCCTGTTTGGGGACCCAGGAAGCGGTAGCAGCATGCAGGTTTATAGTGAATCTCAGCAGAGACCTCCAGCTTTGACGCCAAAACAACTACTAAACCCTCATGTCCTGCAATCTGAGGCAGCCCATATTGGATAATTAGAACCCCAACCACTGAGTCATTTGAAAGAAAGAATGAATCTGTGTACTGGAATGGGCACAGAGAAGCACCCATAGAACAACTCCCATGGGCCTTTTTGGGCCACCCCATTTCAGGTGGGGGACACATTAACATCTTTTTCCATCTTTATCTTTGACTAACATTGCCAATGTCTTGTGGGATAAGCTAAGCAGAGCTATGCCTGCAAATCCAGTGGAACAGTGTCCATTTTGTGATTGACTATTGGTATTTGGGCCATTACCACTATGCATCTTGAGGCTATCAAAATACCCATAGCAGCCTTCTGGTGGCACACAGCCCTAGACACAGCTTCAAGGTCTAGGTAGTAGACAAGGCAAGCCCACCTGAAGAATGTTCCAGATTCTGGAGAAGAAACCTTACAATCATGGTGATAGGAAGACCAATTCAAGAAGATGAGTCACACAACACCTTTTCAATGCACCTTTTATTTGATTGATTTTCTTTTGTTTATTTTGAGAGAGAGGGTCTCTATATATCCCGGTTCTCCTGGAACTCAATATGGCAACAAGGTTGAGATTGAACTCAGAGATCCATCTGCCTTTGATTACCCATTGCTGGGATAAAAGGCCTGACCCAACAAGCCCTACCAGACATACATTTTTGTTTTTCTATTCAGCTGAAACATGTTTAACGTCTCAACATTATACCATATCCCAAAACTCACATCAGAGACCCCAAGAAACCTACATGTAATGTGAATGTAAGCCTGGTGTAAGCACAGGATTAATGGAAGCATCTACCCTCTGCCTGCTACCCTTGGCTCATGACCCAGTCCATCCTTCCCTGGGATTAAAGCCTATTTAGGGGTAAAGAGGGGGCAGTAGTATGTAGGTGTATTGTGAATCTCAGCTGAGACCTCCAGCTTTACAGCCTAAAAAGGTTCTAGATACTTGGGTCTTGCAATCTGAGGCAGGCCTTATTGGATTAGTACCACCTCAGCCACTGAGCCATTTGAAGGAAAAAAAAAATTGCAGTCACACACAGGCACAAGGAAGCTCCCAAAGAACGTCTCCTGAAGGCCTTGCTGGTTCACCAAGTTTCCGGTCGGTACATTTTTACCTCTATTTCCATATTTATCCTTGACTAAATTTCTAGCATCTTGTGGGATAAGTTAAGTTTAGAGGCGTGCAATACAGGTGTAACCATCTCCATTGAGTGATTGACTCTTGGGTCTTGTCGTATTTCTTAACTCAGGTTATTTAGCATGGGGTTGGGGTACAAGGAAGAAACAGGAGGCTGCAGGGAGGGAGGCTGCAGGAACCATCACCCTATCTCGGGAGACTTACAAGGATGCTCACTTGTGTGATAGTTTGTTTGAGACAGAGTGACTCTACATTGTCCTGGAACTCACTTTTGCAATGAAACTCACTTTGAACTCAGAGAACCACCTGCTTATGTCTCCTCATTGTGAAAGACTCCGAGATGAGCCCCTTGCTCAGGCCTCTGGACAATAGCGGACACCCAAGAACTCACAATAGACCAAGCTTGATGTAAACTACATGAGGTTTCATTTGGGGAAAGCCAGAGCTCTGGGGACGACTCATATCCCACGCATGGGTAGAGGAGTCTACCTCGAGGGGATAAAGGTCCCAGTTTTTATAGGCCCTCAGGGTAGAAAGGAGAAGGGGGGGAGTAGGGGATTTTCAGATCTAAGCAATGTCTATTCTTAAGAAATGGGTATGGGAGGGGTACAAGTAAAGACTCTGGGGCAGATGTAGTAACTCAGGATTCGCCGGGCTGTGGTCGCTGGGGAGATTTTCTGACTCTTTCTCAGCAACCAATACCACAAACACCTGGCAATGGGCTTCATCAGTGGGCACACACATGGGTTCAAGGAATGGTCAAAACATTGGCAGACACACAGTTTCAAGGAGTGGCCAGAGCATTGTGTATCTCTATTTTTCTAAATCAGTGAAGCTAGTTCTGCTAACAGTGTCATCTATCTTGCCAGTTTCAGGGCTTCTGTGACCTTTTACATTCTGTCAGGATCTTTCAATTGCAGGTATTAAAGGCCTAAACCACCAAACCCTGCCTTTCATATTGAATGATTTTTGTTTTGTTTGTTTTGTTAGTTTTTTTTAATTCACTTGAAACATGTTTGTTGTCTCAGTGTTTTCCACCTTTTCAAAAGTCCTGTGAAAGGCCCCTACACACCTACCTGCAATCTACATGAAGCCAATGTAAGAACAGGGAAAACTGAAGCTTCTGCCCTCTGCCTGCTAACCTTGGCTTCATGACCCAGTCCACTCCTTCCCTGGGATTAGAGCCTATTTTGGGGCACAGGAGGGGTATCAGCATGCAGGTTTATAGTGAATCTCAGCTGAGACCTCCAGCCTTGACACCAAAACAACTACTAAACCCTCATGTCCTGCAATTTATGGCAGCCCATATTGGATAAGTAGCACCCCAGCCACTGAGTCATTTGAAAGAAAGAATGAATCTGTGTACTCGAATGGGCACAGAGAAGCACCCAAAGGGCATCTCCCAAAGGCCTTGCTGGGCCACCCAGTTTCAGGTGGGGGCACCTTTACATCTTTTTCCATCTTTATCCTTGACAAAAATTGCCAATGTCTTGTGGGATAAGCTAAGCTTAGAGGTGTGCAATACGGGTGTAATCATCTCCATGGAGTGATTGACTCTTCATGTCCAGCCACACCCACCAGGCATCTCCGGGATATAAAAGAGCAAAAACCAGGGTTTTGGTCACAGACAACCCTAGACAAAGCTTCTAGAAGCAGGTAGGAGTGAAGGCAAGCTCTCTCTCAGGTTCTAGAACACAGTAGGAGCAAAGGCACACCCTCTCAAAGGACAGTTTGGCAGATTTGGAGAAGAATCGTCACCAACATAATGTTAGGAAGACTAAGCCAGGAAATGAGTCACACAACACCTACAGCCTATTTGGAGGTCCAGGTAGGGTCTTTCTCAGCCTGGGGATGTAGGCTGCCTCTTGCCAGGGAGTCGTTATGTGGAGTTGAAAAGTGTGTTGCCCTGTGTCCTGGCCTCTTGGCTAGCATGCTGGGTGAATGGGAATCAGGAGTGGTTTTGAGTTGGGCAGAAGGAGTAGGGATGTAGTGCCGATCTGGGCTGGGGGAATGATCTAGGGAACTCAAGCACAGCAGCAATGTTCCCCCTGGGGCTTCTAGTGAATTACATGGAGAGATTGCAAAAGGAATGGCAGCTGGAAGACTGTGTTTTAGCCCTGTGTTCTTCAGATGGATTCCTGACTCACATCTATTCTGGGTCTTTGCTCTGGCACTTAGCCCCAAGTCAGCCCCTCAGCTCTTTTGATCCTATGAATTTGTTTTGTAAGATATAGTCTCTCAAAAGCAGGCAGGCTGGCCTGAGATCTAGGCCTGGAGCTTGTCCTGTAGGTCATGTAGAGGATGAACTTGGAGTCCTCCTGCCTCAGAGGTTGTGTTTAGATGTCCAAGCTTGTGTGTCCTAAAGTGGCTTCCTAGCTACTCTGGGGATTAGCCCCTGTAATGGCCCAGTCCCACCCCCACAGGCTGTGCCCTTGACTTTTGGTCTCCTCTCCAGTTGTTCATCTCAGGACAGCTTCTTGGTCTTGGCTTCATCTTCTTCTTCGATGTCTTGTAATCATCTGTGTCTCTTCCCCACAGATTGGTCGGAGCCCCTAAGTGCAGTCATGATGGGAAACCAGAATGGAAATCACTCTCAGACCCTGGATTCTGACAGCCTGTTCCCTTCAGAGATGAATGAAGGAGACAGAGCCCCAGAGCCGATGCAGCAAGATCCCTGGTTTCGGGCAAGGAAGTTCTCATAGGAAGACATCACCTCCGTGCCCCAGTTTGAACCATGGACCAAGAAGCTCCCACAATCCAGCCACTTAGTTTATGACCCTGATTTCCAAATGTCTGACTGGACCCCCAAAGAGACAGACGACTGGATGAGGTTGACTCTTGCTTCGTTGGTAGTGTGGTCAATTCGGACCTGCAGATTTTCTCCACAAAGGAGGAGCAACACATTGCTGGCATAGTGGCCGCAGTTGCCCCATGTCATCATCCCATGGGACCAGAAAAACCCAACCCCTTGGTGGTCTTCACTCTACCAGGAGATTTTTTCAACTTTATGGAGGAAGAGGAAGAAGAGGAAGAGGAACCAGACAACTCATTGAGTCCTGCAGAATAGACTCCATTGAGAGGCAGTATAAGAAGATGGGATCCTGGCTTTCCAAAACCTGAATCCAGCCCAGAACTCCTGCCTCTTTCTGAGCCTCCAGCCCAGCCCTGGAGCACCTTCTCACCTCCAGTGTCAGGGTTTTACCCCGGTGCCTTCTCTTTTAAGGCTCCATGGTTTATCTTTGCTCCCCAGAAACACCCCACACAGTGTTTCTTTGGCCAGGGTCCATGCTCTACTGTCTTAAGGATTTTTGGTCATAAACCCCTTAGCTCTCATCTACAGTCTTAAAACAGACCCTTGCATTCATCTTCACTGACATGCCTGCAAGATGCCCTCCTAGAGTTTTGGTCTACTCCATCAGAAAAGGCCATTTCTGTACTGGCCCAATAGCATCTCATACCCCTGGTTGGTCAGAAGCAACCTACTTCAGGAAACCTTGCTGTGATGGGGGGGCTGTGCATCTGAGCCCTCCAGCATAAAATCCACAACCTGACTCAGAACAACTCTCAGCCAGAGTCGGACCTCCAGAAGACAAAGAGCAAGGAGGGCAGCTTGAGAGATTTTCCCAGCACTGTGGACTCTCATGGATTCTCCCTTGGTTCCCAGATTGGCAGGATTTGTCCCCTGGGTGCTGGCTCCCAATTTTTGAAGTTTTTTCCCCCCAGGGCATTCCACTGTGCCAAGGTGGTAACAGGACTCTCTGTTGTTTCCTCTAAGAAAGGACCCCATCACCCACCCCCATCCTCTATTTCTGCCCTGCCCAGATGTCAGTTCTAGCCTTTCAAATGATGTGAGACCACCCTCCCAATGCCCTACAATGTGTCCTTTCTCCTTAGCACAGACCACTGTCACTCCTGGAACGACCCTGCTGCATTATGCAATGAAGTGTTCTCTACTTTCTGGTTCTTGTCTCATTTCTTAATACTGGGAATTAGCATTGGTGTAGAAAGAAAGGAGGCTGGAGGGAGGGAGGCTGCAGGAACCATCACTCTTTTTCATGAGCTTTAAATGACTTCTCACTCATGTGATTGTTTGTTTTTTACTTGCTTGTTTGAGACATAGTGTCTCTACATAGTCCTGGCTCTCCTGTAACTCACTCTTGCAATCATGTTAGCTTGAACTCAGAGAGCCATCTGCCTCTCTCCCCAGTGCAGGAATTAAAGGCCTGAGCCACCACACCATACTTTATATATTGATTGGTTTTTGGTTTTTTTTTTTTCATTTTTTAGGCTTTTTGTTTGTTTGTTTGTTTTTGCTTTTGCTTTTTTTTTTTTATTATATGTAAGTACACTGTAGCTGTCTTCAGACACTCCCAAAGAGGGCGCCAGATCTCGTTACGGATGGTTGTGAGCCACCATGTGGTTGCTGGGATTTGAACTCTGGACCTTTGGAAGAGCAGTCGGGTGCTCTTACCCACTGAGCCATCTCACCAGCCCGAGAAGTTTTCTCATCAGCATGTTGTGAGGAAGACCAATCCAGGAAAATGAGTCACACAAGACACACAGCCTGTTTGGTAATCTAGGTAGGTTCTTTCTCAGCTTGTGGAGGTAGGCTCCTTCTAGGGCAGGTTTTGGTTGTGCTGAGTTGAAGAGTGTGTTGCCCTGCCTTCCCATCCTATTGACTAGAACTCTGAGTATAGTGCCGTGCTGGGGCTGGGGGGATGATCTAGGTCCTCATCTTTCTCTCTTCTTCATAGACAGGTTGGAGCCCCTAAGGGCCATCATGATGGGTGACCAGAATGGAAAATGCTCTCAGACTCCCAATTCAGACGCCTGTTCCCTTCAGAGATGAATGAAGAAGCCCCAGTCCCAGAGCCAGTGGGAGGGAGAGTGCCGGAATACACCAATCTATCTTGTGATATTTGTATGGCTGCTTACTTGTTTGTTTTGATAAAGATTCTGTCTTCATAGACCTGGCTGTCTTTTAGCTTACTGTGTAGAGCAAGGTAGTCTTGTACTCACAGACCTAACTTTCTGTGTTTCCCTATGCTTGCCTTAGAGGACTTTGCTTTAATGTTCCCTATGTTCTCCTTTAATTTCTTCTTCTTGCCCTCTCTCAGTAGTTTGTGGTCTTTTCCTTGGGTGCTTCTGTAATTACTATGTTTATTGCTCAGACATGAGCAATGTTGCATAGACTTTTAAGATCAGTCATGCTTGGTTTCTAGGCTTTGACTGTGTTTTTCAGTTATTTGGAGATTCTTAGTTGAAAATGCTCATCCAAAATATTCAAGTATTGCTTCACTTATACCTGTATTAGTTTCTTTAGTAATTCTCTGAGAACATCTCATCACCAAGGCAACACAGAAGGAAGAAGTTAATGATGGTGTCCAATTTCTGAGAGATAATGATTTGTAATGGCAAAATTGGAAGATTTGGCTGGGGCAGGAAGCTGGGAGCTCACATTTCAAACTGCTATCAGGTAGCAGAGACAGTGAACTAGGATTGGAATGAGGCTTTCTACCCTCAATGCTCTTCCTCTGTGACATCTTTCCTTGAGCAAGGGTACATTCCTCTTAAACTTTCCCATCAGCACCAACAATTGGTGACCAAGTATCTAATCATCTGAACCCCTGTGGATCATTATCATCCAAACTACCTCAAATGCTGTGCTGGCTAAATTTAAGTCAATTTGATAACTGCTAGTGTCATTTTAGATGAAGAAAGTCCAATTGAAAAGATGTTCCCATCAGATTGGCCTGTAGGCAAGCCTGTGGTGCACTTTCTTAACTGATGATTGGTGTGTGATAGCCCAGTCCACTATGAGTGGCGTCTCCTCTGAACTGCTGGTCCTCCTGGTAGAAGAAAGCAAATTGAACAAGTCATGATGAGCCATCCAGGCCTCTGCTTCAGTTCTTGCTTTCAGGTTCCTGCCTTTGGTTCCTGCTCTGACTTCCTTCAGTGATGGAGTGTAACCTGAGAGTTTTAAGGTGGAATAAACCCTTTCCTTCTCATGTTGTTTTATCACAGCAAAATAAACCCTAACACTTAAGTGGAAACTTCTGGTGTCTTTGGAAAGTCAGTTGTGTTGGATGGTATTTTGCTGGGGCAAACACATGAAGGAATATTTTCCAGAAATGGACAAAGATATGAAAGGCTAAGGCAGACTTGTGAAGGAACGCTTCACTGAAGCATACACAGGGAAAGGATGTTCTGCTAAAGCAAGCAAGTGAAAGGACACATTATAGATTCTTTGCTAACAGCATGTATTGGTCTGCCTTATGCTGTATAGTTGAGCTCCATTTGTTGGGACGCCATAGAGAAAAATGCACCAAGAACTTTTGGTGTTGTGCTGCAGTTTCTTTCTGCTTCCTTGAACTTGGGCTGATTGGCAGAGTGATGACAGCTGAGACAGACTCCCGTGCTGAGGCAAGGCATGTGGAGGACACATGATGTTTGGAGGAAGTACAAAAAGATTCCATTGACTATGAGGCAGCTGAGCTAGGCTTTCTTATAGAACTAGCTGTACAATGCTTGTTGGTCTCTCCTCTTTGCTGATCTTTGATTGCCTGAGAAAGGCACAGCCAAGAACTCCTGGCATTCCTCTTGGTCTCTCCTGATGATTGTGCCCACAGCTTTTGATTCATGTTTGCTATACCTACACTACCGAACTGGACTGCTGGTATATCCATGAAGTGTTTGTGAGTGGGTCAAGCTGCCGCTGTTGATCTGTGAACTGAACTGTTGATTTCCAGACAACCAGACAAGAAACTTTCTAAAACAGGTGTACTTCCCCATATCCTTTCCTTTCCATTACCTCTGGAGGCTGGTGAGCTTAAAGGGTTCTTAACATGTTTAAGAACCATCATTGAAAAAATTAAAGTTACACTAACACAGTGCTCCAAGATAGTTTAAGATAATAGTGCATGGCATGATGGAAGTTCCTGCTCAACTCACCTTCTTCTTGGGAGTATAAATAGAGTGCATGGAGAACTAGGTTTGGCTAAGGCTACATTATGGCAGTAAAGCTAAAGAGAGATGTAGGTCAATAGGACAGGTGGTGCATGTCTTTAATCCTAGCACTTGGGAGGCAGAGGCAGGTGGGTCTCTACATTCAAGATCAGCCTGGTCTGATCTACAGAGAGTGTTCCAGTACAGCTAGGATTACACAGAGAAATCTCATCTCAAGATAGATAGATAGATAGATAGATAGATAGATAGATAGATAGATAGATAAGGAAAGAAAGAATGAGGGGATGATGTTTCATGAGATAGACTTGAGTGGTGGCAAGGGTGGTGGGAAGATGGTGGGTTTAAACAAATGGCCAGATTTTGGTTTTTGTTTGTTTGTTTGACTAGGTCTCACTCTTTAAGTGTGGGCCTCATGCCTCTGCCTTCTACAGGGCTGAAATCATAGACATGCCCTACCACATCTGAGCTCAAATGGAGTTTTAAATGGGTCAAGAAATCATTAGAATGGAGGATATTAGGTAGAGTGAGCTTGAGAGGCAGTGACTTTTGTGGAGAGACAATGTCCTAATGTCACTTAGGAATGGACATAGTTTCTACTAATGACAAGACCTATAGTGATGAAGTGATTGAGGGAATTCAGAGAGCAAGAGGTCTGGGATGGGGCAAAGAGTTGGAAGGCACATGCCTGGGCATCTGGAAGTAGGTAGAAAAGCAAGCAACACAGCAAGGACTGTCACACTGGAGAGACAGAAGGATGGCATGTCCCCAGGGGAGCCTAGCTTCTGGCTTCTATGGTGGCCGACAGCTCTCTACCCAGTGCATCTGAAAACATTCAGAGGCTTTTCTGATTGCTGTGATATTTGAAGAGTGGGCAGGAACTACAGAATCTGGGTGAGCTCCAGCAGCCAGCCGTCCCTCCCTAGGGATAGCTGTCCTTGATGTGCCAGTGTGCCTGTCCTTCAGGTGAAACGCTCTACAGCCACTGAAGCCTAGAAGAGAACTCATTTTACATATAAACACACTGAACACTGGCCAATGTGACCGCTATTCACCCACCTACCTTCCTTCCTTCCTTTCTTTCTTCCTTCCTTCCTTTCTTCCTTCCTTCCTTCCTTCCTTCCTTCCTTCCTTCCTTTCTTTCTTTCTTTCTTTCTTTCTTTCTTTCTCTCTTTCTCTCTTTCTCTCTTTCTCTCTTTCTCTCTTTCTCTCTTTCTCTCTCTCTCTTCTTCCTTCCTTCCTTCCTTTCTTTCTTTCTTTCTTTCTTTCTTTCTTTCTTTCTTTCTTTCTTTCTTTCTTTCTTTCTTCTTTCTTTTTTGGTGTGGAAATAACACTGCTTTTTTTTTTTCTCAAATCCAGACTTATTAGTAAGAGGTAGTATGAGATCTGATGGCATAATTTCATGCTTTCTAGGGTGTCATGCCCATATATTTACATAAGGACACCTTTTAATATTTATACATTGTGCACGTGTGTGTGTGTGTGGGGGGGGGGGACATGCATAGTTGGCAGCTCACATACACAGACCAGAGAACAGCTCACAGGGGCTCTCCTTCCACCTTGTAGATCCAGGGATTAGGTCATCAGCCTTGACAAAGAGATCCCCTTATCTGCTAAGCCATCTTATCAGCCCAGGGAATGAATATGTATATATATATATATATATATATATATATATATATATATATATACATATATATATATACCCTCCCCCCACACACACACGTGCACAATGTATAAATATTAAAAGGTGTCCTTATGTAAATATATGGGCATGACACCCTAGAAAGCATGAAATTATGCCATCAGATCTCATACATATATATATCAGGTCTCTTGTAGCCCAGGGTGGCCTTTAACTTGTATAGTGAAGGTTGGCCTTGAACATCTGATCCTCCTGCCTCCACTGTTCCAGTGCAGGGGTGACAAGCATGCACCACCACACTGCACTGCTGATTGAACCCAGGGTTTTGTGCATGTCACCTTTACCAGCTGAGCCACTTCTCAAGCCTGGGAAATGCACTTCATTTCTTCTTTGTATGAAAGGAGTGTGTTGGTCTTTTAAAATAGGTTTGTTGGTTACAATCTGTGACTCTTTCAAATGTGTAATTACTGCAGACTTCCGGGAAATTGTAAAGATAGCAGAGAGAAAGTGATGGCCACTCTCACCTTTAATCTCAGCACTAGGGAGGCAGAGGCAAGCAGATCTCTGTGCGTTGAAGGTCAGCCTGGTCTACAGAGCAAGTCCTAGGACAGCTAAGACTACACAGAGAAACCATGGGACCCCCAGAACAAAAAAAAAATGTTTTTTTCAGAGAGAGAGGTCTCATTCTCCTCCAGTGCTGACATCCTGTCTTGCTTAAATACAATATGGAGGCAGGAGCTAGGTTTGGCACCATGGTTTGTTTGTGGTCTATGTCCCTGTACCTTATGTGTAATCTGCATCACACTTCAGAGTCCAGTTTTCTTTTTTGAGATAAGGTCAGTATTCTCATTTATTATTATATCTGTATTGTAACCGAGGGCTTGTCCACTCTGATACTGAATTATTTATAAAGAATTGCCTAGGCCAAAAGCTTTGGTTTGGACCCATTAGCTCATAACTCAGTTCTCCTGTTTATTCTATTCTATTCTATTCTATTCTATTCTATTCTATTCTATTCTAAGTTCTGCCACATGGTACTCTCAGGCTCATGTGATCCTCTTCCTCAGAGTAAGGGGAGAATCTCTTGATGGGCCTCACTCTATCCCAGAACCCTCTCTCTGCTGGAACCCCCATCTCCTATTTCCTGCCTCATTCATTGGCCAATCAGTCTTTTATTGACGGATGACATTTCCATACAACACACAAGAGATTCTCTCAACACTGTATTACTATAATAGGGTTTGTATTTCTTTCTTGCTGCTTTGTTAAAATATTATTATTTACCTGACCTACAGGTCAAGTGCCGGGTCCAATCTGAACGATTCAGTGAGACCCTATTTCAAAACAGAAAGTGAAAAGATTAAAGCTGAGGGGCTGGGCTAGGACTCAGGGCCAGAGTAGTTGCCTAGCATTGTTTAAAATCCTAGATTCAATCCTCAGACTTGCAAGAGAAGAAACAAAATCCCCTGCATGCCATTCCTTTTCAATTCCTCCATGTCATTCACAAGAAACCCCAAAGGAAACCTTGCTGGGCACCAGCTTCGGGGAGAGGGAAGCTAGAACATTCCATGTATAGCATGGCAGTTGGCTACTTCTACCACCCACCGGAAGCTCCCATCCATGGACTGTGTTAGCCAGGAGGCCCCAAAGGGACAAACAGCAGGGAATAAGAGACAGAGATAGAGGGTGTGGGAGAAGGGTGAAGAGAACAAGGGAGAGGGCCAAGGGATACTTGTCTTGGAGAACAAGTGACTGCCTCTGGAGACAGAGGAGACAGATGTGGTCCATAGGAAAATGGTGGTTTATAAAGGTAAGTGCTAGGGGGAGGTGTTTAACTTTAATTGGGGGTGTTAACTGGGTGAGCCAAAGGGCCTTTTGATTGCTGGACCTTGGTAGTCAGCCTCGGGAGGAGGAAGTGGCCAGACCTTGGTGGTGAGCTTTAGGAATATAATCTAACAGGTCCCCCCCGCCCCCCAGCAAAACAGAGGAAATATGGGAGAAAGGCAGAGCTTGCTGGAGCCATGTTTACCATGCTTAAGCTGGCTAGGGTCCCTTAAGTCTTCGGTGGAGTTTGAGAGACCCCTTTGGCTTCTTTTGCTTGCCCACTCTCCCAACAGACGGTCTACTTAGAGATCCACAAATCCCAAAGGTTCGCTCAGTGTTCAGGCTGGGCAATAAGTTTTCTTCATTTAGCTTGTTGAGCTGTTTAGCTATTTGAGCTGTAAAATTTCCAATACTGTGGTTTTCTGTTCTAATGTGTCCATTTGGACTTGGTGAGCTGGCTCAGCACTTTAAAGCACTTGCTGTGTAGCCTGAGGACCCACATGGTGGAAAGAGACAAGACTGCTGCAAGCTCCTGGTGCTCCTGTGTGCACAGATGTGTGCTCCCGGCCCCACCCGATAGACATATGCAGCAAACTATTTAAGTGTTCACTGATTGCTGTATTTTTTTTCCTTTGCCAAGGTTTTCTATTTTATTTCAAGAACATTCTGAACTGTTCATTGAAGAATCCTTCCTGGGTTTGTTACTTGTTTAATTAAGGGGTGCTGGCAATGGAACGTAGGTCCCTTCTCTCGTGCAGCTGAGCTGCATCCCAGTTCTGAAGGGGACCCCTGAAGGTGATTCTGACCTTGACTTTGGCTCAGCACAGGCTTCTGTTGGCTGTTGTTTTATTTACATTGAAATTCCCTGGGTTCTCAGTTCCAGGCGGTCTTTGTGGCTTGGTGCACCTTTGGGGACTGTGTTATGAAACTCTGATTGTATTTAAACCTGATTTTCCCTGGGCTCCTCTGGTTCCAGATGTGGTGAGAAGGGAGCAGTGACTTCTCAGAGGTGATCAAGGTCTGCATTCTCAGCCTGCCGAGCAGGGAGGGCATCCTGGGGAAGAGTATGAGATTCTGCCTCCTCACCAGCTTCCATGAATATAGCAGAGAAGGCTGGGTACCCTGCTCTGTTCCCCAGATGGCATCTTCTGAATGATGATGATGAAGCTTTGGCTTGCTCCCAAGGCATTTCTGACAGGATTGGGGAGGGGCATAGTGATGTGGAAACCTAGGCTTTCCTAGTGGCTTCCAGCAACATACTCAGCCTTCTCAAACATCCCAGTACTTCTTTAGAACCAGGCAAGGGTAGGGTCTGGGTTCTCTCTGCCTATGGACTGAAATCAGTTTTCTGTGGTATTTGGCTGGCATTATTAATAATTATCTGCAGGTTTTCTACTTTATTGGTCTGCCCATTTCCTAGTCCCCTAGCTAGAAAACAAGAGGTTCTCTCTCTCTCTCTCTCTCTCTCTCTCTCTCATTTGTTTTTTGCACTTTTGCATACTACGAGCTTCCTCAGCATGCTGCCCAGGATGACGTAATCACTGGGGATCTTATGCTGTCCTTTTCCTTTGCTGTCTCTCCTACAGATGAGATCCTGGATCCCTGCCTCATTTAGCAGAAGACTCAAGCACAGCACCTCCACCAGGTTAGAACTGGAGCCTCATGATACCTCGACTTTCGGCTTCATTAGATCAGCATGAAGTGCAAGACAGTTATTGCTCCAAACAGTGAAAGAAGCTTCAGACCCACACAGATCAGACCTGTAAGATATGACCCAGGGTGGCTCTGAGGATGCTCAGAGCTGAAGGAGGGAGAGCAGGCGTCCTTCTCAGCAACCTACCAGGAACTGGTGTGCTCAGTGAACTTGATTGCTTAGATGGGACAGTTCCCCTGGCATGTGACACTTGGTCAGGGTCTCTAGGGTGTGACAGCTGCTGGTTCATACTGTGGGCAGTTCCATGTAGCTTAGCATTGCCACATGGTGCCCACCAGCTTCTCTTTTGTCCCTCTGGGTTCCTGTGACCATCCGGGAGAGCAGGGTGGAGAGCTGCAAGACCAGGAAGCCTTGCCTGCCCTGGGTAGAGCATCCCTGCTGCTCGGAACTTCCCTACTGGGAATCTTTGGAGGTTTCCTTCTGCTGGAAAGTGTTGCATCTCCTTGTGGGTCCAGATGGTGGGTGTTTGCTTTCCCTCTTCTTTTCAGTGTCTTACTCTTTAAAGTGACTTTAATTCTGGCAAATGTAGGTCACCAAGAGTTCGGGTACTGTTTCTCTAAGGATTTTTCTGTCTTCCCTTGAGACTCCAGCATCCAGATGTGGGGGCTCTGGTCTTCACACCTCTTAACTGCCCTTTCCTCTTGCCTTCTAAGCAACAGCTCAGCCTCATCTCCTGGCTCATTAATTCTCTGTCTCCTGCTGCTCAGGTCTTCAAAGCTCCACATTTCCACCCCCAGCATCTTCTCAATAGTTTTATTGTCCTCATTCAGGGCAGGAGATGGAATCCAGGGCCCCATGCATGCTAGGCAAGCTTACACCACAGTGCCATAATCCAGCCCCCAGGGACTTCTTTCATCTGCTGTCCCTGCTCCATGACATCAGCACCCTCTTCTCCCACGGGGAAACAAAATGAGACTTTACTGTTCTTTCTAGCCCTCCGTTCACTGCACTGGTTTTGTGGACAGCACCGTGTGGGCCCAGCACTGAGTGGGCAGTCTGAACTCCCAGGAGTCCTGTCTCACTGGAGTGGCCTCGCTTACAGAGGGGATTATGCGTGACTTCAGACCCCTCAAAGTCTCTGCCTACTGGCTCCAACAGCCTGGGAATATTCCTGAGAATCCTGCCAGCTGAGGGGGTGGAGCGCAGATCACAGTCTTCCATGTCCCAGGGCTTCCCGTTGAGCACACAGCAACACATGCCCTTTGTTGTAGCTCTTGGAAGAAAGCACCACTCCTGGGACACCGCAGCCATCAGCCACTGTTCCCCTGTCCAGGATAAGGGTCTTCAAGAAGCCATCCTGGCACTTGAGTGACAGGTGCTTTGTTGTTCCTGCAGAGGCCCTAGCCACACGGGGGCCAACTGATGGACAGCAAGAGCTGTAATTTCACCAATTGACTCCTGTTCTTTATGAAGGCTCAACCACCTTCATGGAGGCCATAGTCTCTGTGGCTATCCTACATTCCCCCAAGTCAAGTAATCCATAGTTTTTGTGTCCCATCTTGCATCCGTGCCCCAGTCAATATGGTCCTGCCAGCTGCTAGGTTCTTCTTGGCAGATATTATCAGCTGGCCGAAGGTTTATAGTGAGAATTTCCAATGAGATCCCCATTTGCCTCATCCTGGACTATCTGAGAGCAAAGTACAAAATAGGTTCCTTGTTCCAGGTATAACCATGGTGCTGAGCCTATTCCAACAAGGCAAGCACTTCTCACTTCTGTTGGGAAGCTGGGAAGTTCAGTGGGGCTCCAGTGTGTGTAAAAGTGGTTCAGATGGATGCTGGAGCTCCAGCATCCTCCCAGCCAGCATCAATCGGTTGCCTCTTTCCCACCAACGGCAGACAGAAGACTCTTAATGTCAAAGGCAAAAAGGTCTGATGACTTGGCCTGTCCACAAAGCTGCTCCACATTGCAGCCCAGTTGAACAAGCCACTAGTCCCACCTCTGGAGGTCCTCCTTCCATCTCTTACACCTCTGGTTTATGCATAAAGGGCAAGGTGCAGCCACTTTGCAGGACAGCTCTCCTTATGAGATGAAAGTTGGGGACCAGAAATATAGGCCAGCCAGTCAGCACCCCTGGGGTGTTACAAGAAGCTGCTTACAGGCACACGGTGTCGGTGTCACTAGTAAAGTATCTGAGATCTCTAGTTACATATGGGCTTGAGTTGGAGAACAACGTGGGGCCAGAGTGGCTGACTGCTGCTCCCGACTCAACACCCTAGGTCTGGGGCCTAGGAGAACCAGGGCCTTGACCTAGCTTGGAATGTGCAGCTAACATTGCCCAAAAGATTCAGGAATTTCAGCCCTGGTCCTCAGCTTTGCTGGAAGCTTCCCACCTTATGAGCCTACTTCTCTAGTAGCAGGTGAAAACGTCTGGCTTCTATGGAGCAAGAGTGGGCTTCCCCATGCTCTCATCTACATGGGCCGAAGAACCTCCATGGCAGCCTTACCTCCTGATATAAGGCTTGTGCCCCATGTCTGGGCCTAACATCATTAAGCTACAAGCACGGGAGTAAATGGGCCCAAAGCAAGGGCCTCTAGAGTGGTGGGTGATGTAAGAAATGTGGGGGAGGCTCAGGTGCTGTGCTGGAGTCTGAAGCTGAAGTTGAGGGGCTTCCCTGGGATGTCAGTTGGACTTGTCCCTCAGGATGAGTGGAACTTCATATGGCATGTCTGATTCTAAACCATCTAGTCACTCTGGCAGGCTTTCCATCTCTGTGGTGGCCCTGAGGGTGGCACCAGCCTAGTAATGCTGTCATGCAAGCTCAGGAGTCACTTGTAGCCTCAGGCACATGGTAGACTCTCAATTAATGTCAGCACTTGTTAGCACTAGCTGTAACAGCATTGGGAGGGCACGTTAGGGAACGACCTTTTGGAAAGCCAGTGGTACCAGGGGAGCAGGGGCGGTGGGGAAGGGGGCAGAGCTGAGACCCAGGGACAGTATATTCAGTGAATGCTAGCACCAGCACCTTATGGGAGGCTAGCTCAGTCATTACCAGAGCTAGAGCAGTAAGCTGGGCCTTCAGTCTGTGTGCTTTTGTTTCTTCGTCTGGAGAGAAGGGGCTACCAATGTCTCATCCCCTGTGATTCTCATGCTCAGGGTGAGTGATAGAATCACCATCTATCAGGAAGCCTGAAGGCAAGGCTCATAGGTATCGATGGTGGTTTGAATGAAATAGCCCCCATAAACTCATCGGGTGTGGCATTATTGGAGGTGTGGCCTTGCTGGAGTAGGTGTGGTCTTATTGAAAGGAGTGTGCCATTTAGGGTGGGCTTTGAGGTTTCAGGAGCTCAAGCCAGGCCTGGTGTCACTCTCTCTTCCTGCTGCCTGCCAATTCAGATATAGAACTCTTGGTGACCTCTCCAGCACCTTGTCTGCCTGCATGCCACCATGCCTCCCGCCATGATGACAATAGGTTAAACCTCTGAATCTACAAGCCAGCCCCAATTAAACGCCTGCCTTTATAAGATCTGCTGTGGCCATGGTGTCTCTGCACAGCAATAAAAACCCCAAGACAGTATCCAAGCTGGCTGAAGGCAGCTGTGAGGAGCCCCACCAGGGTCTAAGCAGGAGCATCCAGAGATTGAGAAACTGCAATGAGGGTCGTTTCCATGATGCCTTGTGAGGAGAGAAAAGAGCAGCTCCTGGCACTGGGAAGCCAGCTAGAGCTTACTGTGGGGCAGGGCTGGTCTTTCATCAGACATGAGCAATCTCGGAAAGCCAAGCTCAGCCAAGTCAGGGTGAGACCACAAGAAGGCAGGACACAGCACATTGTAACTGTCTGAGAAACAAAGTCCTTGCACCATCTGTGCTGAGCACATTCTTGACTCCGCTCAAAAGAGCAACGGCCATATCCACAGCAGCTTCATATGGTTCCCCAGGTCTTCCTCAGGCCTGCTCAGTGAGCCTCAGTCGCTTAGGCCCATGTCTAAGTGTGAGTATATTAGTCAGGGTTCTCTAGAGTCATAGAACTTATGGAATGAATCTCTATCTATCTATCTATCTATCTATCTATCTATCTATCTATCCATCTATCTATCTATCCATCCATCCATATCTATCTACCACACACACACACACATATATGGAATTCATTGGAATGACTTATGACTTACAGGCTACAGTCCAACAATGGCTAGCTGTGAATGGAAAATCCAAGAATCTAGTAGTTGCTCAGTCCCACAAGGCTGGCTGTGCAGTCTCAGCTAGTCTGCATATGCTGGAATCCTGAAGAAGTAGGCTCCGATGTCAGTGAAGGAATGGATGTGCTAGCAAAGTGAGGGCAAATACCTTCTTTCTTCCATATAGGCTTCCAAAGGAAGATGTGGCTCAGATTAAAGGCGTGTGTCTTCCAGCCTCAAGATCTGGATCAGAGGTATGTCTTCTTACCTCTCTCACAGGTGTGCCCACTTCTGGATTAGTCAAGTTGACAGTGAAGAATAGCCATTGCAGTGGAGTAACCTGGAAGAGTTGCTGGGGTACACAAAGCAAGTATGGGTGCTGTGTACACATGTGCAGGTGGACAGAGAGGAGCAGCAGCGAAGAGCAGCTCAGCACCCAGTCAGTGCTCAGCAAAGCTTGGTCCCAGCAGCTACTGCAATGTGGCAAAGGCTTGGGGGGGAGGGGTTGGAGAGGAGGGGAGGGGGTAGCTGGTCTCACTCAGGGTTCCTGTGCTCTACAGGGTTCCTGATGGTGACAATATACTGCAGACCCAAACCTAAAACAGTCTGTGCTCTCCAGAAAATGCAGACCTTGAGAGTGAGCGAGTGAGAGAGTGAGTGAGAGAGAGAGAGAGAGAACTGCACATTCAAGTTATGTTAGAAAAATGGACAAATCCGTGAAAACAAAACAAAGAAATGTTTGAACACAACTAATAAAATAATAAAAAAAAATGAAGAACAAAATCAAAAACCAAAACCAAACAAAAAAACACCACCAGCAGGGGCCTGAGACATGGCTCTGAGCTTTAGAGGAAAAGTGGTCCCGTGGATCAAAGTTCAATTCCAGCATCACAAATGCCTGTCACTCCAGTTCCAGAGGAATACCCCCAGACAGACACAGACAGACAGACGGACACACACACACAATATAATTTGAAAAAAAAAAATGACACCAGGAAATGAGACAAAATATTGGTAGTTAAGAAAGGTGAAGGGCGCCGGGAGTGGTGGCGCACGCCTTTAATCCCAGCACTCGGGAGGCAGAGGCAGATGGATCTCTGAGTTCGAGGCCAGCCTGGTCTACAAAGTGAGCTCCAGGACAGCCAGGGCTATACAGAGAAACCCTGTCTCAGAAAACAACAACAACAACAACAACAAAAACAAAAAAACAAAAGAAAGGTGAAGGGCTTGCTGACACTTCAGTGTCAGTCCATGATCATCACTGTGGTGGTTTGAATATAGCCCCTGGGGACTCATACATTTGAATGCTGAGGGAGTGGCATTAGGAGATGTGGCCTTGTTGGAAGAAGTGTGACTCTGGAGGGTGGGCTTTGGGGTTTCAAATACTCAAGCCAGGCCCAGTGGCACTCTGTCTCTGTCTCTCTGTCTCTCTCTGTGTCTCTGTCTCTCTCTCTATGTTTCTCTCTCTGTGTCTCTCTGTTACTCTCTGTGTGTCTCTCTGTCTCTCTCTGTGTGTCTCTCTCTCTTTCTCTGTCTCACTCTCTCTCTCTCCTCCCGTTGCCTTCAGATCCAGAAGTAGAACTCTTGGCGACTTCTCCAGTACCACGTCTGCCTGCATACTACCATGCTTCCCACCATGACAATAATGGTATAAACCTCTGAACTGTAAGCCAGCCCCAATTAAATGTTTTGTTTTATAAGAGCTGCTGTGATCAGGGTGTTTCTTCACAGCAATAGGAACCCTAACTAAGACAATCACCACTGGAGAAGTGTGGTGGCAGGGAGCAGGTGGCCAGGCAGGACAGCAAACAGAAGCTGAAGGCTCACAGCTAATTTACAAGTTTCAGGCAGAGAAAGACTGGGCCTGACAAGGGCTTTTGAAACTTCAAAAGCCAACACCTAGTGACATACCTCTTCCAACAAGGATATATCTCCTAATCCCTCCTAACAGTCCAACCAACTGGGGACCAAGCGTTCAAATATATGAGTTTATAGGGGCCATTCTTATTCAAACCAGCACAACTTGATATTAATAAAAATATACACAACAACTGCAAAAGAAGTCCACTTGGCTGGAGAGATGGCTCAGCAGTTAAGGCCACTGATTACTCTTCCAGAGGACTTGGCTTTGATTCCTACCACTCACAGATGGCTCATAACTATAACTCTAGTTCCAGGGGATCTAATGCCCTCTTCTGGCCACAGTGGGCATTGCACACATGTTATGCACATACATTAGTGCAGGCAAACACCCAATCACATGATAAAAGTGCTCCTAAAAAATTAATAAAATGTGTATATATTTATAAAAAAAAAGAAATGCAAACACTACCAACTTGCAAGTAAATGAAAAAGCAAATTGATGGTTTCTGTTTAGTGCTTTTCTGTGGCTGTGCTAAAAGCAACTTGGGAAGAAAAGGATTTATTTAATCTTATACTTTACAGTCTTTCATAAAGGGAAGCTAGGGCAGGAATTCAAGGATAAACCTAGAGACATGAACTGATGCAGAGGCCATGGAGGGGTGTTGCTTACTGGCTTGCTTTTCATAGCTAGCTCAGCCTGATTTATTACCCAAACCACCTGCCCAGGGAGGGCACCACGCACAGTATGCTGGCCCCTCCTGCATCAATCATTAATCAAGAAAATGCCCCCACAGACATGCCTACAGGCCAGTCTGATGGAGGCAATTTCTCAATTGAGGTTTCCTTTTTCTAAGTGACTCTGAGTTGTATCAAGTTGACAAAGACTAAGACGTATAGCTTCCTACTATTCCTCAAACATCCCAACCATGAACAGCTTTATAGGCTCATTTCCAAAACCTTCTTATAAGTAACCTCCAGAGGAAAATTTTCCTCTCAAAAAAAGAAAAGTGAAATTTACTTCTGTTGTTTATCAAGTTACTTCTTGAGGCCGTATTACCTGGAATTCAAAACTGGTAAGATTTAGTGCAAGAAAACACAACTAGATTCTTTTTACATTGTGTAAGTTGTTATAAATTCCATGTCAACAAATACAGTGAAAGATACATTTCCAAAATAAAAGCCTTGGTTTTGCTCGTCTCAGTGTAGCCAGTGTGAGTCAGCGTGGCTCACTACTCTGTGGGCTGTGGGAGGCGACAAGTTATTCACGCAAAATAACGCTTAGGCAGTGCAGAAAAGGGCTGGTGGGATTTGTTGTCATTTCAGGAAACATTTTATCCTAAGGTGTATGGTTGTTTTGTCTTTATTATGTTTGTGCACCATGTGTATACACATGCAAAGGCCAGAAGACAGTGTCAGAGGCCCTGGAATGGGAGCTACAGATGCTGTGTGCTCCCATGCCGGCTCTGGAAATCCACTTGCAAGAGCAGCAAGTGCTCCTAACTACTAAACCATCTTCCCAGCTGTATTAAATAGATTTTTAATACTTCTGCAATTTGTAAGGTTCTCAAAAACACCAGGAGTAATACAGAGCTCAACAATCCTATACTCTGCATAAGTCTTTAACCAACACAAAGATCAAATGAAATCGAAACTTAAGGGTTTTTTTTTTTTTTTAAGTCGGTTGGGTGGTGTTTTGCTAGCTCAAGTGGACACAGGTAAAAGACTAAGGCAGACTTGTAAAATAATATTTTGCAGAAGCAGACACAGGTAAGAGGATGTTCTGCTAAAGCAAACACATAAAGGGTCACATGATGAAGGATTTTTTTGTTAATGACACATATATATTGGTCCGACTTACACTGTATAGTTGAGCTCAATTTCTCAAGACTCCATAGAAAGAAACATAACGAAAAACATCTGGTGGTGACGTGCAGTTTCTTGTTGCTTTCGTAGACTCAGGCTGATTGGCAGGGTGGTGTCAGCTCAACAGCCAACACAGACCTGTGGAGGCCACTTGATGTTTGCAGGACTGGACAGACAGTGATGGAGGCTGAGCTAGGCTTACTCATAGAGCTAGCCATACAATGTCTTCACTTCCCTGAGAGAGACACAGCCAAGTCCTCCTGGTCTCCCCAGATGGCTCAGTGCCGAGGCTGAGGCCTAGCTGTCTCTGCTAGGTGATTGGTGTTTGCTATACCCATGCTACAGAACTGGATTGCTGGTGTATCCGTGAGGAGTTTTTGAGTGGATCGAGCTGCTGTTGCTGACCTGTGAACTGAACTGCCGATTTCTAGACAACACAGACGGGAGTTGCTCCAAAGAACCTTTATAAACAGGTCCATATCCATGTATCCTTTCTTTTCCACTACCTCTGGAGACTGGTGGTTAAAAGGGAGGTTAACTTGCTTAAGAACCATCATTAAAAATAGGGTTTAAAAAATTAAAGTTGCAATCAAGCAATTAAGAATGACAGTCAAGCATTTGAAAGATTTGATCCTCGCTTTAGTAACTTGGTCAAATGGATGCATACAAACCCCTTCAACAAACATACATACTTCAGAATACATTTACAAAGTTTACTGGACTAATAAGAGCAATAAGTCACAAAGAATTGGTTTGTATGTACCTTGTCCTGGAGCAATGGGAACAACTTACAGCTCATAATTTGAAAAAAAAAAAATTACAGTGGTGTTCTGGGGTACTGGGTGTTCCCATCACATGGCTGAGCAGCAGTTCCATTTTTGAAAGTAGCCTCTTTGTTCTGTGAGACAATCCCTCCATGAAACAGAGGAGACATAAAGGAAAACCTGCCAACGGAGCAAAAGGAGTCAGGCAAAGGAGGCATGCTGGCAAATGAGGTGCAGCCACCTGTGCATATGTTCCTCAAAAACCTCTAATTCCACCCAGGCTGCTGCAAATGATACCCCTGCTCCGTGTGTCTGTCTGCCTGTCTGCCTGTCTGTCTGTCTGTCTGTCTGTCTGTCTCTGTGTATCCGTTTTCTTTTCTCTTTTGTGATAGGTCTCACTGTGTATCCCAGGCTAGCCTCAAGCTCTTGATCCTCCTAGTCCTCCCAAATACTGGGATCTCCACTGTTTGCACACACACACACACACACACACACACACACCCTGCTCAGGATTTCACTTTCAGAAAAGAGGCTGATGCACTTCCGTGCATATGTTCTCTGTACACACAGCACATTTTCCTTATCCACTCATCCATCAGCAGACTTGCTGTTGAGCCTGGTACTTCAATAGGGGTGTGTGTCGGGTGGGGGGGTGCAGGTGTCTCTCTGATGATAGGATTTTGTTCCTGTGGATGTGCACACAGCAGAGGGCTTGCCTGATCACACTATTCATGCTATTTTTAGTTTTTAATGGCCTCTCCATGGTGGTTTCCATCTCGGATGCACGAATAACCCTCCTCCCAACAGTGTGAAGTGTTCCCTTTCTCAGCATCCCAGCCAGCATTTGTTTTGTTTTCTTTTCTTTTCTTTTTTTGACTTTTTAATATCTCCCTTAAATCTGTACAGATAGTGTAATAAAAATAAGCAGGGCAGAGATGTTCCCAGACAGATAAAAACGGGAAAGACTTTCTCACATACCACAGATGCACCATGGAAGGTCTCCAGGTCGAAGGAAAACGAGTTCAGGTGGAGGCGTGGAGATCCAGGAAGGAGAGGAGAGGGCTGGAAACAGAAACAACTGGGTACATGTTTGGAGATAAAGGTCATGTGTGCTAATGCAATAAGGTCCCTTCTCCAGAATGAACTAGAGTAACATTCGAACAATAGGGTGCAAGGCAGATGGAAGACAGGAGTTACAACAGTAGGAAGGCACAACCTGTTTACAAAGCATCAAAATATACCACTGTAAAGCAGATCAGGGCATGGAGGGCACATATTATAATTTCTAAAGTGACTACCAAACGACTGTATAATTAAACAGTGATGGAGGAGAACCATGTAATAAAAGGTATGCTGGTTGCCTTATGAAAAGGTTTCTAACCATACTACCCCAAACATGACTGATCTCATCTGAATATTTTGTGTGAAAGGTGCCAAGAGAAAAGTACTAAATAACAAAGAGTAGAGTAAGTAGAAAGAATAAGGTAGAGGGATGTTGGTCGGAGATCAATAACAGTAGTGATTTCATTAAATATAAATGGAAAAGAAACAATCTAACTGAAAGACAAAGAACAAATCAGGCTGGATCTAAAAACCAGAGCCACCATCTGCTGTGTGTGAGGCACAGCTGCACACAAAGACACAAACTGACTGAAATCAGAGCAGGACACAGCCGTAGAGAGCCAGACTATGCTCCAAGCACTGAAAGATGCCAAGTGAGATGTTTTATAAGGATATAAAGGACCCACCCATTGTTGTGAAGATATTACTTACTACACTAAATGTGTATATGCCAAATAGTATAAGTTTAAGAATATAAAGCAAAACCAATATAACTAAGAGGTGAAATGGAATAATTTACATTCAAGCTTGATATTTTAATTCGCAACAGCAATAAGACAACAATAAGGTCAATAGTATGAAAGTATTCAACAAAATGATTAACTAACTTGACCTAAATGGCATAGACTACTACATCCTACAACTAAGGAATCTTAAAATTTGCAAAAGAAATCTTCTAAAGTACTAGATCTTAGGCCCAAAGTAAGAAGTCACTACCTTTCAAAATAAATGTCAGAGGGCCAGCAGATGTAAACATAAAATACTGTAATAGAATAAAGCTTCAGTTTAAAAAAAAAAACTCAGAGATCTTATCCAAAACCTTGAGGGAGACAAAGCAATCAGTTGCATCTTTCAAAGCCCCAAAGAGGAAGTTTTAATAATTTAGATCTTCATACAACTCAGAACTGCTGACCACCAGATGCCATTTGAAAAGTAAAAAGGAGGCTGAAAAGATGGTTGAGCAGGCAGCAAAGTGCTTGCTGTGACTAACCAGAGTTAGAGCCCCAGGACCAGGGACAAAGCCAGGCATGGAACTTGTGCCTGAGATCCTAGCACTGGGGAGACAAGAAGAACTCCAGGGCTTGAAGGCCAGCTGGGCGCACTGAGCCAGTGAGCTCCAAGTTTAGTGAAAGATGGCTCTCAAAAAATAAGACAGAGAGTGATAGAGGAAGATCCTGATATCAACCCTGGCCTCCACATACATGTATGACTAATTGAGCTTACTCATATACCAGCATGTACTGTGAGAGAGACAGAGACAGAGAGAAACAGAGACAGAGGCAGAGAGACAGAGAAAGACACAAAGAGAGACAGAAAGAAATAGACAAGAGAGAGGAAAGCCACAGGGAATGTGTATAGCTAACACTTTTATTTAAAGAAACATGCACATGTTCGATAATAATATGCATAAACACACACACACACACACAGCCCATACCAGCTCAAGGAAGAAAGCAAGAAAAACCTGGTCACACCAAAAATAAGACATGTGACTAGCCACAGGCTCCACCTGGGTTTTACAAAGCTATAAAGTGTATGGTGTTACAGAGAATATTTGAATGCATTTTGAGCACTAGATCATGAGAGCACTAATTTTGATCTGTGTGATCATGATAGAAGGCCATATAGAAGCAGTCTCCTTTCTTAGAGGTTTAAGAACCTGGCAGACATCTGCATTTTGGGTTGGAATAATCTAACAGGTTGATAGATGGGTATGTGGCCCTTTGTAACTGCTCTTGTTTCTGAATAGAACAATGCGGTGGACATGGGGCCAGGGGGATTATCTGTCTTTATATTTAGATTTAAAAAAAAAACAGTATCCATTCTTCCTATTATTTCAACAACTGAAATTCTTCAAATAACAGTGTGGAAATGGCCGAGTGTGTTGGCTCAATCGTGTCTTCTCATCATTCTAGGGCCTGAGGCAGGAGGATTGTGAGTTCAAGGTTATCCTGGGCTACACAGACACTCTGTTTCAAAATTTTAAAATACAGTTAGAACTCAATAAATCTGGGAAGAAAGGCTAATGACAGAGAGGAGAGGATGCCACCCACAGTTTTGAGACAGGCAAGTTCTTCATGGTTCCTGTCCCCTGAGCCAGGAAGCCATTCGGCAGGTTCCCACCTGGTAGCAGGTGTCTCTGGGCTTTGCTGAGCCTGGGGAATCCAGCCTGTGATAGGCTTCAGCAAAACCAAGGGACGGTCCAACTGGCTTAGGGCTCATGAAAGCCAAGGACCACTCCTATACCCTCCATGGTCTCTGGGGACAGTCCTGTGCAGCTGCCATTGCAGGTATGTTCAGACCTTGGCAATTGGGTTGACAGGAGGACTCTGTGCACATCCCTTCCCTGTGATCCAAGAACGTGACACCCGTAGGAAGGGCTGGGGTTTTCGGGCAGCACTGAAGCAAGTCTTTGTAAAGGCTGCTAAGCTCCTGGCGCTTCCTAACCAGAGCCCTGCACAGTGCTGGAAGAATGACCTTTGTGCCTGAGGAGGGAACACATTCTGGGGGTCGAGACCTTCTCAGCAGGCAAGCTAGGCCTCAGGGGTGCCCCACATCAGGTGCAGGTCTCCCTCCCCAGGCTGTGCTGGACTCCCACCCCTCAACTGAGCATCTGAGGCCTACAGCTCCTTGCCTTCCCACCCTTCTAGGAACTCATGCAGAATCCCCACCACAGGCTGCAGGTCAAGGAGCCTCCAGCAGGTTTTTTTTTTTTTTTTTTTTTTTTTTTCAAGTTCACTCAACCTTCTAACAATCGATTATTTCAGATTCCAAAACTACACCAAGAAGCCTGGGAGTTTTCTACCTTTCCACATGCATTTTTAATGACCTCTCTTTTACAATCCTGGACGGAGCTTTGCTGCTCAGTGAACTGTTGTTTGGGGATCATAGAATGCATAGTAACTACCCCATCCTGGGGGTGGTAAGCTTCCATAGGAGTGCTCTGTTGCTGCATAAACAGAGTGGTTCCTAGTCCACAGGGCAGCAAGAACTAGAAACATAACTTTGGGGAGGTAACTGCAGCCCAGAGAGAAATTCTTGAGAGACTTGGCATCCCTGGGGATGGAGCCTGGGACCTCAGGTAAACCAGTCAGGAGCTTTCTCAATGAGCTTTCACCTCCAGCCTCCTGAGAGACATTTTAAAGTATGGTTTTGGTTTATTGGGCCGTAAGAAGGTAATTAGAAAATTGACTTGGTCCCTCCCCCCCACCCCTTAATAGTGATTATTTACAATGATACAAAAATATGGGGCCGAAGAGACAACTCAGCAGCTAAGAGTGTGTCCTTCTCTTGTAGAGGACCCAAGTTCAGTTCTCAGCACACACACCAGGCAGGTCACAAACCTCTGTAATTCCAGCTCCAGGGGATCCGACACTTTCTTCTGACCTCTGTGGGGACCAGGTACACTCACAGTGGTACAGATACATAAACGCAGGCAGCACACTCACACACATAAATCTTTTTTTAAAAAGATAATAAAATGGTCAGACATCATGATGGGGTATATTTAAGTTGGTATATTTAATAGTAGGAGGAACTCCAGGCAAATGAGTTGGCAGAAATTATCCTTGAAACTTAGGCTACGGATGATGATATGGGACACCGGAGAATCAGTGAGGTCAAAACAGAACCTGCTGAAACACAACTCCATGGTGGTTCAGCATCCTGTTACTGTAACGAATGCCTGCGGTCCTGAGCAAAGGCTACTCAGCTCACAGCTTTAGAGGGTTGAGAGCCATGGTTACTTGATCCTTTTGCTTTGGATCTGTGTGGCACACACTGGAGGAAGTGTGGAGTAAAACGGTTTACCTCAGGGTTGAAAAAGGGAGAAAGGGGCTGGGGCCTCGCCATCTTCTGCGAGGGTACCCTCCCAGTGACCTAAAGACCTCCCAGGCCTTCAATATAGGAACCTGTAGGTAAATACAAAGATCCAAACCATAGCCTATGGTGAGATTTCATTTACCTCCTTTAATATATTTGACATTAGGAAGCAAAGAATACAGTATACAATTAAAACCAATAGGGAGTACCGGAGAACTTCCATGCCAATAAACCTGGAAATGTACTATTCATACTTGCAGGTTAGGATGGGGTCTTAAAATACATTAACTGGTGAAAACTTAAAAAAACATTGATAGAATGTCATTTAATATTAAGAACATGTAAGTCACTATGTTTTATGGGACCGTGTCACCAGCTCTTGAGAGGAAACAGTGTGGTGTGTGTGTGTGTGTGTGTGTGTGTGTGTGTGTGTGTGTGTGCAGTGAACTTGTGGCTCCTGTCTCCCCATCCCACCCCTGCCCCAAGTCCATCCTCCATTAAGTGGGGCTTTTAAAGAGATTTTGGGGAGTGCCTGCTGGGTTCTGTGGTCCCAGGATGCTCTGAGGACACTACATGGCAGCCAGGGAGTAAAGGACCTTCTCTGAAGGAAGAGGACTGACTGGGCAGAGGCTTGGAAAGCCTGAGGAAGTCGAGGGTGGGAATCCCATGAAACAAGGTAGCATATTGGACTCTATTGTACTGGCTCTCAAGTTGGTGATAAAAGCTGGTGGCCTCCCTTGACCACACTGAGGGTATAGGAAGAAGCCACCTGAGATAACTGCCCCAGGGCATTCATGTATAAGCACTGGAGACTCGGGAGTACACGGGATACCCAGGTACTGTACAGTGAGATCCATTTCAGTGCAAAGGAGGGCCTAGTGTAGGTGGTGGATCCTGATAGTTTACAGCTTTCGCAGCTTAGTGGTTGTGTAGTTTTGTTTTGTTTACAAAAAAACATTTATATACAAAGTTTATCTGCCCAGGTAAATAACAAGTGATAACTGGTCCGGAACAGAAGCTGGGAGAAAAGGTGCCAATAATGAGTTCAGAAGAAAAAAAGAAAAACAAAAGAACCAATGGGCCCCTTGGAGGCCAGAAAGGCATGTGAGCATGGGGGGGTGGGGCATCATGGCTGAGACCCTTCAGGCAGTAGAGGCTGGCTGCCAGCTGCTCCAAGAGGCCGGGATTTTGCAGGGTAGGCAGTTGGGGTTGCTGAGTTGAAGGGGCAAACATTTGAGGGCTGGACTGACAGGTATCTGGGCTGCTCACATACCATCCCAAGGCCTCTTCTACCCTTCCAGGCAGGTTAGAATCTAGTACTGAACTTGGGGACAATGGCTAGAAATGTCATTGGCAAAAGAGAGAAAAATTAAAGGAATGAGGGTAGGATTGCCTTGAGACTACAGAGAAATGCGTTGGGTGCCATGGCATCTGGGCACAGGCTCTCGAGTTGGTGATAGAAGTCAGAGACCTGCCTGGACCATATAGAGGGCACGGCAACAGCCTGCCTCATATTATAGTCAAAGGATACCCATGTGAAAGCAATGGGGAGTGGGCAAGTTGTTATCGGGATGCTTTCAACTTTGTAGGTAACATAGGAGACACTGGTGGCAAAGCTCAGGTATGGATCGGTTAGGTATCCTTTCCTCATACCACCCCAGAAGCTATAGGCAGGACTAATATCCATTGCATGGGCTGAGGCAGTCACAGGCATGTGGGTTTCTTCGAATGCTTGGTTGGTGATGTTTCTTCTCATAGCTTGTTCCTGAGTGGTGGCTCTCTCCATATATGAGCTCTGCTCTTGCCCCAGCTACACCTCAAAGTAAAGGCTGAAATTCCACTCTCCTTGTCTGGCAGCTACTCCTGTGGAGTGAATGGCAGTCAGAGAAGAGTGGCCAGGAGGGTTGTGAGGCCCACCTGGGAAGGGGGACAAGGTAGTAGTCACAGCACACATGACAATGTATTCTGTCTCTCATGTAAGAAGGAGATGAACTTTCTTTTCGGGGTGAAGATGGAACCTGGGACCTCAGACAAGCTAGGTGAGCATGCTGTTGTGAAGCCACATCCTGGCCCAGATATGGTCTGTCAATGAGACAGTATCTCAAGTGAATTCAAAGTTCTTCTCTCTGAGCCTCAGGAAGCCCCTGGCCCTCACTCCAAGATGTGGAACAAACAACCTGGAAGACTGGCGCCCAGCCCCACAGACATCAAGTGAAAGCCACACAAATCCCAAAAGGACCTGGAACCCCAGCGTCAGAAGTGGGAACAGGAGAGGCTGGCCAGAGGGGTTCTTCCCAGGGTGTAAGAAGGATGTCCTTTACCTCCTTTGTGAGCAGAGGCCCCACTTACCTCCCTAGATGGGTTCTGGGGGTGTCTTCCTTAGCTGAGAAGAGGCCACTGAAAGACGAGGTCACTTAGGGACAAGCAGGTCACTGAGATGAGCAGGCAAGTCACTCATTTTTCTCTAAGCCAAGAAAACTGACAAATTTCTCTCAATATGTTCAAGCACTCTGTTCTCCAGTTGGTTCTGTCCCCACCATCCAATCCACCTCCGCCCTCAGCTAGCTACTTCCTGTGGTCCAGCTCAGTCACTTCCTGTGGTCCAGCTTCCCTGCATTTTCCCTGTGTCTTGCTCCTTTGTTTGGTTCCTGTGTCCCTCTGCCTGCCTCACCTCATTTCCCTGGGACACACATAGAAACGTGGGAATGAATATAATGAATGCTCTTCTGGCTGCAATGTCCCATCAGAAATCTTGTGATTGATCCAAATGTGATCCTTCATTTGCATGAAAAGCCTGTACTATGTTCAGTACAAACACATGAAGGACTGCTATATTTGGGGTAGAGACCCTTGTTGAAACACCAATGTCTGGCTATAAGGGCAGGCTGCTTAGCTTGCTTTTGAACATCCCTCTACCCTGTCCTCTGGCATCGCCTTGCTTATACTCATCAGTAGGTTTCAAGTGGTCTACCCTTGTCTACTTTTTTTTGGGGGGGGGCGGTTCAATACAGGGTTTCTCTGTAGCCCTGGCTGTCCTGGAACTCACTTTGTAGACCAGGCTGGCCTCGAACTCAGTAATCTGCCTGCCTCTGCCTCCCGAGTGCTGGGATTAAAGGCATGCGCCACCACGCCCTGCCCTTGTCTACTTTTTAATCGAGTGGTCTACCCTCACCCTTTTATCTTTGTTATAGGTAGAGGACTGAGTTTATTGTGAAGAGGGGATGACATCATGGGAAGCAAAGGTAGTCACTGCCTCCCAGAGCTGGTAGTAGTTACAGGAAGGCTATAGTCCCAGAGAGTAGTGTGCCAAAAAAGATGGAGGACAGAGGTGGTAGAGATATTCCGAGGTGACAGTGGGCAGAGAAAGCTAAGGCTGAAGAGACTGGAACTAGCCAGGAATAGAAAAGGACGTTTCTGCTAAACCATTATGTCCAAAGCTCCCAACAGCCTGACCTGAAACACTATGTGCTGGAGGAGCTGAGGGTCTCAAGCTCAAGGCCCAGCCAGAACTTGCTACTCATTCTTGGGAGTTACCAGTAGCTGCCCAGTGCTAGCTAGCCCCTAAGCCTGGCCTGGAAATCTTTGAACAGGCTGCTTCTGGCACAGGAGTGGGGTATGGGAGGTGTGTGTGTGTGTGTGTGTGTGTGTGTGTGTGTGTGTGTGTGTACAAGGCATGTTGAGCTGCAGTCTCTGGCTCTGCCAGTCTGAGCTCCTAGGGCTCAGGCATTCGAGGGCTGGGACTGCCTGCACCTCACTGTCTTTACCTGCTCATGCTTTCTATCTGGCTGAGCAGGACTCCAGTGAGCTGAGTATTAACACAGCTGGTTAGTTAGCATCTAGCCTTTGCCTGTGAGCTAACACCACGTTCCAATAGACTCCTGAGAAAAGCCCTGTAGCCATCCAAGTAGAAGGAAAGTATCAATAAGTCAGATCTAACGTCTCAGAGATAAGGATAGGGCTAGACACCCTTGAGCTAAGATAGGATTGTTTGGTTTTACACCCAGGGACAAGGGACTGAGGTGAATATTTGACATATCAAAGCAGACCTGGCCTCCAGGTTCTCCCAGAACCCTGAAGTCCCTACCTGGCATACCCCACCCCAAACCCTTAGCTTTCCAGCCCAGGGGCTGTGCTGCCCTTCCCTCATAGGCGCCCCCCTATATAATCCGGACATTTTGGACTCCCTTCTCCTCCTTCTCTCTTGCATGCACCCTTTTACTCTCTCTTTCCCTCCTTCTCTCCCCACAATGATTTCCCTGGCCTCCATCCTACTGAGAGCAGGTTCCCGATAAACCTGCACTTAATCTAATCTGGCCTGAACTGGCTCTTTTTACTGGCAGAGATCACTCTGAGGATTCATCACTCCAAACCCTGGAGTCAAATGTCAAAGCTGAAGACAGCCCCCCACCCCCCCAAAAAAAGTGTCACAAAGTTAGAATGGTGGCAATTAAGAGAGAAAAATTTTAAAAAGTTTAAAGGGAAAATTGGACTAGTGTCCAAATAACAGGACAGAACGTAGAGGAGAGTTCACCAAAGACCTACTTCAAGAAAATGCCCTAGAACTTGAAGCAGTCTAGATCTATGAGGCAGTAGGTAAATTAAAATAGGCCCAGATAAAGTATATTACTATGAAATAGTAATTGCTAAGATTTAGGATTTAGAGGCCTTTGATGAAATCTGGGCTGAAATTTCATCCCCACTGTGAATCTTTAAAAGGCAGGACCAGGTGAGGCCAGCAAGACCATTAAGAGGTGGTTGCCTCAAAGATCTCCACCTTTCAAAATAGACCCAGCCTTTGGATCTCCTCATAGGTTTGTAGGTGCTATATCTGTTAGAAAATCCTCTGTCGTCCTATCTCTTATACTTAGCACTCCAGCCAGGGAGCCTCAGTCACTTGGGGGATCTCTAGCATAGTAAAGTGTTCCTCTGCTGAGGACTTTGGTCCAGTGTATCTACACTACATAAGCTACTTTCCTGCTGGACAGCTAGCCACCTTCAGTTATCAGAAGGATGATCTTGAGATCACAGGGACTCCTACTTTTGTTAATTGTGATCCCCAAAGCAAGAGCAGCTACGCTGGCATTGACTGTGCCAGAGAAAAGCTGTAAAGTTCTTTAAAAGAGAAAAAGGTGGAAGTTGTTCCAAGGACAGAAAGCGCCCCAGGTGGGGCTGCTACAAACTGGCGTGGTGTGTATGGGAAGGCACTCAGTGCAGTGCTCCATGCCAGGGGAGTTAGGCAGCTATGGGGGTCATTGTCAACTCCCTCAGAGGGGAAGAGGGGCAGCTGTGTTAGCCGGGAACTTTAGGGGGACGGAAGTAGAAGAAACGTAACTTTTAAAGAGCTTAAAGGAAGGAAAGGAGAGAACGAGAGGGAGCTCATTCTACTGCAGGTACCATATTTGTATCAGTAAGAGCCAAGCAAAGGGGTTGGCTCTTATTCTCTGCCATCAGGTTAGCCAAGATGGAAAAGATTCACGAGTGCTGAACACTGAAGAGGTAGGAAGATGCTGTGACTCTCTTACTGGGTACATCTATAAAGTGATCAAAAGGCCTGGCCAAGTCCTCACCCAGAGGGTAGACAGCACTTCTTTCTTAAGGTGGGTGTGACTTAAAGGTACTACTGAAGGCTGGGAGCTGGCTGGAGCCTGGGCCTGGGCCTGGGGGGGCATGTGGGGGAGGGGAGCAGGGGTTGGGAGTCAGAGAAGGGCTGTGTGGGGATCAAGACCTGGGAGGCTAGGAATGGGGGGGGGCTTGGGGTCAGGGGTTTGGGGCTTAGGCCTGTTAAACCGGGGAACTGGAAGGGTGAGGCGGGAAGGAAAGAGTCGCAGACTCCAAACCAACTTCTCCTGGCCCCAAACCAACCTCCCCTTTACCCAATATCCTTACCTGATGCAGGGAGGCCCTGAGCAAAGAGGCGGTCTCGCAGAAGGAGCTGGTTGGAAGGCTAGCGGCTGCAGAGAGGTGAACAAGGAACAGGCAGGTTTGCTTAATAAATAAGGAAGAGCGACTGGAGGAGGAGGGACCACGAGGGCTGGGGCAGAAGGAGCTCATTACAACCTATGCACCAGATCCTCCTTAAAGCTTTCTCTCCATTGATGAAGTGTACTGGATGGAGAGGCTGAGGTCCTGGGTCCCCACAGTTTGGATAGTCACTGACAGCAGAGTTCCA
Source organism: Mus caroli (assembly GCF_978045245.1). NCBI lineage: Eukaryota > Metazoa > Chordata > Mammalia > Rodentia > Muridae > Mus > Mus caroli. Next base: position 60,153,804 of record NW_028227262.1, read on the forward strand.
AAATGGCCACTAAGAAACAGCCTTCTCCAACAGAGGCAGCAGGCTTGAGACTTAGCCCTACACTGGTGTTCTTATGCTAGAGGGTGAAACTAAAAGTGATCATGTGGGTACGCAGGACTGATGGCAAGGGTGTGATCTGAGATGGCTCGGAGGAAGTGGGGAATCATTTATTTTTCCACCCCAGGGAGGCCAGTAAAGAAGGGACAGGGTGAAAGTGATCTAGTCTTTGAAGTCTGGAGAAGGATCTGAGGTCTGAAGTGCAGGAGCTGGGTAATTCTGTTGGGTAATGAGGAACCTGCCTGACTCCATTATGCTGTATTGTTAAAAAATAAATTCCCATTTACTGTAACAGCCTAGTTGCTGGTTTTGAGTCTGTTTCCTGGAGTCTGACCTGTCCCCAACCTGTGACCTTGACTTGTGTTTGAGAGCACTTTAGCCACCCCCTAACCACTCTTCATAATTACGTGGTGACTACATGGTAGTTTTTGCTGTTGATTTTTTTTTTTTTTTTTTTGGAGATTTTTCTGTATTTCCTTATTGTTCCATTGTCTCTCTTCTGTAAACCTGCTTTGCAACTACTTGTGATTTTACTCCTTAAAAGAGGCCCAAGAAATGGACTTGGGGGCTGTTCTCTCTAATTTAGGGGGCAGTTGCTGGCCAGCTCTTGGGTGCACCCCAATAAAATCAAGCTTGCTTCAAACTTGGCTCAAAATCATGAGGATGATCTTGTTCTCGCTCAGTGGGATTACGTGGGTCAAGGGCAGAGGGGAACCTAGCTGCCCGGGTCCTAAGGGAGGGAAAGAGGAGAGACAGGGTCACTGGACCAGGTAGGTAAGTGGCCCCATCTGCCACGATCCTGGGGCTAGGGGAGTTGTGGTAAGAACAGGTGAGCATGGGTTTGAGTTTCCTGGGTAAGGCTGTGATTTGTCCTGCAGGGCCAGTATTAGAAATGACCAGGAGGCTTAAATAGTGCTATGGACCAGCAGGGCTTCTGGTCACAGGGAGAAGGTCGCTCTGCCAAGGTGCAGACCTGTCCTGTTTCCCAGCTGCTGGGACAGGAGGAAGATATGCTCTTAGAGTGAGGCCCTCCTGTGTCTGCTTTCTAATTGTTAAACTGAGATAACCTCCACGGTTCCACCATTGCCTGTGGAACTCTTGATGAGGACTGTTCCAAACAGCAGGTGTTTTTAAAAGCATCTTTCACGGTGACTCTGGGTTTGCCCGATTCTTCTGCATTCTCGTAGCTTTTAACTAACATGTTTTGAAGCCAATTATTTATATAGTAATGGCTAGGCACCACTCCCCGTACTTTCCAATTGGAACACATTTAATCAATGCACAGCACTCTAACAATAGGAAACCAGTTCACAAAATTATACAGTGAGGATTTTTGAAAAAAAAATGTAATAAAAGTTTATTGATTAACAAGGAAAATGGCTCACATTATGTTATGAAATGAGAAAAGCAAGCTACTCCGCAATTAGGCAGGTTGACTGAGTGTGTGGTGGAAAGACTATCTATGCACAAAACAAGATCTGGGCTGTGCATGCCCCGGTGGTGACATGGTGACCCCTGAGTGCTAGAACAACGGGAGATTATGCGTGGCAATTATATGCATGCACACTTTCTGCTTTCTGATAGCAAAGATATATGAGTTTGGTAATAGAAGATAAATTATCTGATAAGGATCCTGTTATTTAAAGTAGGAACTGAAAAATAGCAGATAAAAGCCCTGAAGATTCTGCTTGGTGAATAGCGAGATGTTCAGCAGAAGGAGGCAAAGCCAGCTGTAGGGGACAGAGTTCGAATATGATGGGTGGGGAAGGACAGGTCATAAGGTAAAGATCTCACTGTGGGTGGACTTGTCAACCTGGCTAGGGCACTGCGTTGTAGGTCTGTGCGGGTGTTTCCAGAGTCAGCCGTCCCCAAAGCTCTATCTGATAGACTCACAGCAGCCACACTACTGGGGAGAAGGTGGGCCTGGCTGCAGAAGTGGGTCTCTGAGGCATGATATTAGGGTTGTGTCTTGTCCACCATGAGTTTAGCTGCTCGATTTCCCAGCTCAGCTTTGCTGTGTGGACTGGCCCTTCTGACCACGGACATAAACAAACCCTTTTCCAGCTACGTGGTTTCTGTCAGGTATTTTGTCCCAGGGATAAAGAAAGTAACTAAGACAGGGCCAATAACATGGCTCTGTGGGTAAGGGTGCTTGCTGCCAAGGCTAACCACCTGAGATCAATCCCCAGGACCCACATGATGAAAAGAGAGAATTACCCCTGCTAAGTTCATGCACATCATGACAGACATGTGTGACTGACTCATAAAACCATTAAGTATTTTAAAGTAACAAATACAGGCACCAGAGTAGAGACATCCTCCAGCCTCAAGTATTTTCAGTACATCACTTAGCTTAGAGGGCTTGTGGAGAGGGCTGAAACACACACACACACACACACACACACACACACACACAGAAAGGGGGGAGGGGAGGGGAAAAGAGAAAGAGGGGGGAGGGAGGGAGGGAGAAAGGAAGGGAGAGAGAGAGAGAGAGCTTTTGAGTCTGCAGGTTTGAGACAGGAGGTTGGTTTTGTTTGATTTTTTTTTAAGATTTAATTTAAATATCTGAACACTGTAGCTGTCTTCAGACACACTGGAAGAGGGCATCAGATCCCATTATAGATGGTTGTGAGACACCATGTAGTTGCTGGGAATTGAACTCAGGACCTCTTGAAGAGCAGCCCTGCTGAGCCATTTCTCCCGTTCTCAGGAGGTTGGTTTTTAGCAAGTTCTTTGTTAATGCTGAGATTGCTCCTTGAGAACCAACCACGCTCTGAAAGCCACAGCTATGCCTGGAAGAGACTGTTTCACACAGTATGGCTATTACACAGCTCCTCTTAAGAGTGTTACAAAATTCGAGGAAAATATGTAATAAAAATATAAAAAAAAAAAAAAAAGAAAATAAAAAAAAAAAAAAAGAGTGTTACAAAGAATCCACAAAACCACCTGGGCACAGAGCTTTCTGCAGAGCCCTATTCAGACATGATTCCACTCCCACCTTGAGCCCATGCTCCCGCCCCTACTGGCCTCACTTCCTGCCATGGCCCCTCAGAGATCTTCCCCTCAGAGATCTTTACCTTGATAAAATTAGCTGTAACCATCTCCTGGTACCATTGACTGAGTTCAGTTCAGCTTTGTGCTGCTTCATGAAACAAACAACTCAGGTTTAAATAACAAATATACAAATGGCCACTGCCAGCAGCATTTGTGACAAGAAATGGCAAGAACAGTGACTGACAAGTTCCCCCCAGCTGTGCAATCAGGCCTGGGTCACCATCTGAGAGCCCTGCCACTGCTCATGTAGTGAAGTGGCACCTGCCACAGCTGACTTTGGATGTGGCCAGATTCACACACACTTCCTAAGTCAGTCTGGTAGAATTCACCCAGAAATCCTTTTTTGCCAGGAGCGCTCTGAGGACCAGTGGCTGGTGACTATTCTGGTTTACTCAATTCCCTGTGCTCGCACTCTTTCTTTCCTAGGCTGGTTTTATTATTTATATTTTTCCTAGAAAGTTGCCCATTTCATTAAGCATTTAGAGAATAATGATAATAATTATGTGTGACACGGTCTTATGATTTAAAAATCTCTTTCAAAGTTAAATCCCACTTCTCTGTGGTATGAATTCACGAGCTCCTTCCCACCCATCTCCTTCTCTGGCTCACTTTCTTTCCAGGATTGGCCAGCAGCCAACTTTGTGAATCTCAAAAAAGGGAGGGATTTTATTGATAAATACTAACAAAAAATATTTTTAAAATGCAAAGTGACTTCTGCTTCTCAATGTATTAATTTCTCCTGCCTTCGGGTTTTGGTTATTTTGGTTTGTTTTGGTTGCTCTTTACCTAGAATTTGGGTTTCCTGACTTGGTTGCCTATTTTCTTTTTTTATTATGAGGTATCTCAGCACACCTGAAAAGCACCGAGAACAAGATAATAAGGACCTACCCTGCTAATGTGGCAAGTTGCACAGACGTGTAGCCTGCCACACCGACTCCAGCGGAGAGGGGAGATTCCAATCCCCCCCCCCCCCATTCTCTCCTGCCCACTGCACCGCTCTTGCGAGTGTCTCTCGGCCGTGCGTAGACTTGTTTTGCACATGTTAAAGTTTGTGTTATCACACTCCACATCTCACTTTGTAACTGTTTTTCCATCCACATGTTTCTGAGATCCAACTTTGCTGGTAAGCTCACTCCTGTTTCCAGCTACGAGAGTGAGGTGCCTGGGTTTATGTGTGGAAAATCAGCTCCTGGGTCATGACTGCCTGGGTGGCTGGGTGACATGCTGCTCCCTGTCCCCTCTTCATGGCCACTGTCATCCCTTGTGTTGTGTTGTAAAGATGATGGGTCTGGAGTAGCAGCTTGTCATGTTACATATGTGTGCATGTATCTGTGCACATGATGTCTAATGCCAGAAAAGGTGGTGGATCCCTTGAACCAGGGTTAAAGTATTTATGAACTATTTGACGTGGGTGCTGGGAACTGAACTCAGCCCTCTTGAAGAGCAGCAAGCACTCTTAAGTACCGAAGCCACCTCTCCAGTCTTTGACATTTTAAAGTGCATTTCCTGATGGTTGGTTGTGGTTGTTGTTGTCTTATTTTGTGTGCACATATGTAAGTGTGTGCTGTGTGTGTGCACATATGTAAGTGTGTGCTATGTTTGTGTGAGAGCATGGGCTTGTGCCTTGTTGGAGACAGAGTCTCTTATTGTTTGCCTCTGTGACGTCCAGGCTAGCTGGCCTGAGATTCTCCTGTTTCTGGCTCCTACATCCCCACATGTGCTGTAGTCACAGATGGTCACCCCCACACCCTGTTTGACATTGGTTCTGAGCCTTGAAACTTACATCCTCAAACCTGCCTGGCAAGCACTATGCCCAGCCAGCTATCTCTCACCACTCTCCTCCTCTGAGTCTTCATAAACATCACCATGCATTCACACGCTTGTGATGTCATTTCATCTTAGTCACTCTCTCACTGTCCTGGTCACCTTTTAATTCAGATTTGCCTTTTTCCTACCACTGGAGATGTGATACTCCATTTTAAAAGCCACAGCTTATTCTCCATTGGCTGTGAGCCTCTTTCTCCTGTGGCCTGGAAGTTTGCTTTGACTTTTATTATCTTCAATTATTCAACATGTATTTATTTAGTGTTGGGAGGGAGCAGGTGTCATGCCGTGGGGATCGGGAGATAACTTGTGAGCGTTGGCTCTCTTCTTTCATCATACGGGTTCCGGGGAATCCGACCCAGACCACGGAGGTGGCGGTGTCTTTACCCACTGAGCCAGCCTCTAAGTTTGAGTGTTGCTTCTTTTACTTTTTTTTATATATTATGGGCTTCATTTTCTCTTGTTCTGTGACTTCACCTACCACTTCAGAGAGAAGGCAGAGGACTTTAGAAGTTCTTGAAGGTTTGTCCTTCCTGATACATACGCGGACTCTCTAACTCCAACTGAGTGCCAACAATGCGTTTCGGGCTTCACACCAACCCCCAGAGTCAGCATCAGACACCACAGCTTTAAAGACTCCAACTCCAAAGCCTACCCTTTCTTCAGATGTTGGCTGATGAGAGGCCTGGAATACTCACACTTCTGCTGGCTTCCTACAAAGTTGGGGGTTCCCTTAATGTTCCCCCTCAGTTTCAATAACATGGTAATGTGATTCAGGACCTGGGGAAAACCAAGAGTGTAAGTGGCTGGGCATGGGGGGAGGGTATGGAACTTCCAGACATGCTCCCTTACCAGAGCGGGCTGGTGTTCACCATGGGAGTGCTCTGGATCAGCCAGCTGCCTGTCAGTGTGACAAAAGACCTGAGGCATCCATGAACAGGAACATGTTCTTTAGCTTAAGGTTTCTGAAGCTTCGGTCCATGGTCTCTTGGCCCTGTCACTTTGAGCCATGGTGAGGCGGTGCACTAAGGCAGGGCGTGCCCAGCAAAATCCAACAGGGCAGGTTGGAAGTTGGTCGTACAGAAGGACCCAGGGTCCCAATACTCCCTTCAAGACCACTCTGCTGGTGACCTAACTTCCTCCCAAAGGCTTCGTTCCCTTGGCAATAGTGAGGCAGGCAGGCAACCAAGCCTTCAGCAAATGGCCTCTGAGGGACACTGAAGTCTCATCTGTCACATTCTCCAAGCTCTAGGTCCAGGGTTTAAGGAAGCTTCGCTGACTAGGCGTGAGTGATTAGCATTCTTGGCTCTACCCTTCCCGAGGTCAGGGCTGGAGTCACAGTACTAACCCACTCTGTCCATACCTCAGCCTTCCTGGTGACCAACCCCGACCCTGAATCTATGTGGGGACTCCCTTCATCAACATTTCATTAGCAGCGAAGAGGATACTGCCGACATAGATTCGTGGGGGTTCCTGAGTGGTGTACCAGGCTCTCAGGATGAGTGAAGGCCAGTGCTTACTTCCCTTCTGTGTTGAACAGCCCATTGCGAACTCACTTTGCTGCAGTCCTCTTCAGTCTCCCTTCCCTCGAGCTATGGCAGCCAAGCAGGTCTCCCATCAACTGGTTTTCCACTTGAGCCTTAGACCCTGACATTGTGAGTCAGTCCGACTAGGTACAAGGTGAATAGACTCTCAGCTAATCCTAATTCTGGGAGTTTCTTATGAGGGTGTTTTCAGATGAAACTTAACTTTTACTTGGTGGACTGAGTAAAGTCTTTGACTTCTGTTCTACGTGGGGGTGTCAGCATACCCACTGAGGACTCCTGAGGATGAGAGAATATTTCTGGTCTGCCTATCTTTAAACTGCAACAGCGGCTTTTCCCCGCCATTGGATTTAACTGAGACATCTCTTCTGGGTCTGCCAATCTTGACCACTTTCTGGGTTTTGAGCTGCTACTCACAGACACACCCTGAAGGTCTTGGGGTGTGCTCCCCTTCATAACTGAGAGCTAAGTCCCTTCAGCATACACAGCAGTATTGCTTAGTGAAGGGGGCATGTTCTGAGGAATGAGGCAGGTGATTTTTGTCATTGTATCAACCTCACGGTGCAGCTATGCTTACCCAGGCTCCGACAAAAGGGCCTAAAGGGCTTATTGTACCCTGAGGATCAGTGGCATACTGTATATTAGATACTGCCGAGTATATTGTTCTCTCTCTCTCTCCCTCCCTCCTCCTTCCTTCCCTCCCCCCCCTACCTCTATTTCCCTGGAGAACTCAGCTAGCCCCCTGGTTATTATAGGATTAGCCTAAAACAGCTTACTAATTCAATAATCAAATCTGAGCTACTTGAAATATCTAGGACTTGACCTGCACATATGGAGAATATACATTCTTTTAACAGCTAGAGTTTCAGAGGGGAGGTTTGGGACCATTTATAGGCCACATAGGAAGCCTTACCTTTTTCTACTGAGTCACCACTACCCATCATAATGTGATAAATTGGAACTTGATGAAGGAAAGACTCCTCCATCCAATAGCCTTTAGTTACAGAAGGAGAGACTTGGGGCTGGAGGAACTGCTCAGTGGTCAAGTACACTTTAGCCCTGGAAGAGAACATGGTGAGTCCCCAGCACCCACATTGGGCAGCTTACAACAACTGCCTGTAACTCCATCTCCGTGGGATCTGATGCTTCCTCCGTCCTCTGTGAGCAACTGTGTGCACGTGGTGCACATGCCAGCACATACACATGTGTGTAAATAAAAAACTAAAAACCAGAGTGGAAGTAGAGACTTTTCCCAACCGTCATGGTACTGAGAATACGTGACTATTGCATGTTCAGACATATATAGAACAACTTATCAACCTTTCCCCTCAGTGACACCACAAGAACATCATGGCAGAGGGGACAGAAAGGACATGAGCACTGGAGAATGGGAGGAGAGCTGTGAAGAGCTGTCCTCAGGACATGACATGGTCACAGCACTGCTGATCTTTCAGCAGTTGTGCTAGCTGCAAAAGACCACAAGATCAAACCCACAAGATCAGTCAACATGCCGGAGCAGTAAGAAGTAGGCTACTGAAAAAAGGGATTGGGTAGATGGACATGAAGGAAAGGGGTGGGGGTGGGGTGTTAGGGGCACTGGAGGGAGAGGGAGGAAGATTTGGGAGTGGACATGATAAAGATACATTGTTTGTATGTATGAATTCATCAAAGAATAAATAATTATTCTACTTGAGAAAGAAAAAGTTAAACATAACATAAACTTCCGAACTTTTGCATTAATGCTATTGGGAATTAAAAAGATATAGTGGTGCAACTGCTTTGAGGGAAAAGTTGGTGGGTGAGGACATCTCCCCTTGGAGAACTGAGTGTCACAATGAGCAAGGCTTATCCTTGGTGACTGAAAAGAGTGAACTGAACAAGCTTTCCTGTGTGTCTCTGGGATGGTCCCTGAAGCCAAAAGTCTCAGGGGATGGTTTACAGCTCAGATCCCGACACCTGTGGTCAATACACGGACACTGGGGTAGGGGAGCGTGACCCAGAGCGGGGAGAACTGCTTTACCTCAAAGTGAAAATCACTGGGGAGCAGAGTGAAGGATTTCTGCTCAACAAAGGTCTGACAACAGACCAGCTGGTAAGGGACACTTCCAGAGCCTGAAATGGAAAAGCCTGGTATCCACCGTCCAACATGTCCCTGCAGACACAGCTCTGCAAAGTCAAAAGGAGAAAGATCACAGTGCTCTTAGGGAAGGAGATGGAA